>NC_064920.1:150938708-151563708 GCF_023897955.1 Schistocerca gregaria
ACCCGGGACCCTATGATCCAGAGACAACAATGCTAGTCACTAGACCCCGAGTTGCGGAAGCCCGTAATAGAAAAATGTGTTGCCAAAGCCATCAAACCTGGACTGTGGAGCAGAGGGGAAAATGTAATTTGGTCGGATGAGTCTCATTTCATTGTTTCCAACCTCTGGCACTACTCAACAAGGGTGCATTACTACCAGAGACCGAGAGACAGGTGCACCCCAAGGTACAATGTTTGTCCCTCAAAGGTGACGCTGCTTTCCAAGACGACAGGGCGCCTGCTCACACATCTCACATCGTCCAGGACTGATTTTGTGAACACGAGGATAAATTTTCGCATCTCCCCTGGCCACCACTGTCAGCGGATCTCAATATTATTTGTGATCTGCTTCGGAGAGCAGATTACGTGATCGCTATACACCTCTATCATCGTTACCTAAACTTGCCACTGTTTTCGAGGCAGAATGGTATAACATCTACATCTACTCGGTTACTCTGCAATCCAAACTTAAGTGTCTGGCAGAAGGTTCATTGAACCACCTTCATACTATTTCTCTACCATTCCACTCTCGAATGGCGAGTGGGAAAAAGGACACCTAAATCTTTCCGTTCGAGCTCTGATTTCTCTTATTTTATTATGATGACCTTTTCTACTAGTGTAGGTGGGTGTCAACAAAATATTTTCGCATTCAAAAGAGAAAGTTGGTGACTGAAATTTTGTAAAAAGATCTCGCCGCAAAGAAAACCGCCTTTGTTTCAATGAGTGGCACCCGAACTCGCGGATCATATCAGTTACACTCTCACCCCTATTGCGCGATAACACGAAACGAGCACCTTTTCGATGTCCTCCGTCAATCCTATCCCGTAAGGATCCCACACCGCGTAGCAATATTCCACAGAGGTCGGACACTTATATAGGCTGTCTACTGGGTTTGTCGCCCTAAGTGTTCTGCCAACAAAGCGCAGTCTTTTTTTCGCCTTCCTCACAATATTATGTATGTGGTCTTTCCAATTTAAGTTGCTCTTAATTGTAATTCCTAGGTATTGGGTCGAACTGACAGCCCTTATATTTGTGCGATTTATCGTATACCCAAAATTTATCGGATTTCTTTTAGTACCCATGTGGATGATCTCTCGATTTTCTTTGTTTAGTGCCATTTGCCACTTTTCGCGCCATACAGAAATTCTCTCTAGATCATTTTGTAATTGGAATTGATCGTCTGATGATTTTGCTAGACGGTAAATTACAGCGTCATCTGCAAACAATCTAAGGAGGCTGCTCAGATTATCACCTAGCTTAGAAGATTCCCTTGAAAACAGAATAGGTCCTACATTTATTCTTTCCAAGACGACTGGAAGCTGTTTTGTATGCCAACGGTTTTCCTACACCGTATTAGCGATGATGCTGTATTGTGATTGTAGTGTTCCTTATTTATTTCCAAACTCTGCAGACTCTCCTCACACAGAGAGACTAGTTTCATTCAGTAAGAAGACGAAAGAATTAGCTTCTTCGATATGTTTGATACATATGCATCAATTCCCTCCTCCCCTCCTTATAAAAACAATTGCAGTTATCTATTAAACATTTGCACTTATCTATTAGTATTAAAACTTATAAATAATGAGGCAGCCTTCAAAAATTACAAAAGGATTAAAGAAGAGGTGCTGCTTGTCTCCTACGTTGTTTAATATATACGTGCAGAAAGCCTTACACTTGTGGAGTGCTGTTGTCATGGACTGTGCGGCTGGTCCCGGCGGAGGTTCGAGTCCTCCCTCGCGCATGGGTGCTTGTGTGTTTGTCCTTAAGATAATTTAGGTTAAGTAGTGTGTAAGCTTAGGGTCTGATGACCTTAGCAGTTAAGTCCTGAACTTGTGGAGTAGGAAATGTGCAAGAATGCGCGTTCGGACAGCAAAGGAGTCATGCTTGTACACATTGTACTTTGGAGATCACCAGCTAATCGTGGCTATGGAAGAGGGTGATATCTGTTTTATGCAAAGGGAATTATTAGAACAATATTATAAGAGAGGATTAAAAGTAAATTTTCAAAAGACTGAATACCTGCGCAGTGGATAAAGTGCAGGAAATATAATATTAGATGGCCAGCACATAAAATCACAAAGGCAAGAAAAAATGTAAATATTTGGGTAGCATCCTATCGGAAGATGGAATAAGTAATTGGGGAATGCAGCAACGAGAAGCCCTTGAGAAGACAGTAATCCAGAAGCGAAATCCTATGTCACGGCCTTCCAAGATAAGTTGGAAAGTAGAGAAGATTAACTATAGAAGTACTGTAGCAACTATAACAACTTATAGACAGGGGTGCTGGGAGCTTACTGGAAAAAAGTAAAACAGAGTGAGAGTTGTAGAAATTGACTATCTCAGGAGACCGTGTAGGATATCTACCCTAGACCATGTAAGAAATGAAACTACGGACATGAGACAATCTTGAGAAAGCATCACAGGTATGGTAGAACAACGGCAGCTCGCCTGGAATTTCCATACTATGCAAATGACAGAAGGAAGATAATGTTTATGTACTGCCCTCAAGGAAGAAGAGGAAGAGCTAATGTTTACTGGTTACTCTGGTAAAGAAAGCCACGAGAAAAACAGAAACAGAAGGCAAAGCATCCAAAGATAGAAATCGATGGCGACAGATATGTGAGTTGCGGCAACAGGTAAGGAACCCCACAGAAAACAAAACAAAAAAAAAAAAAAATAGCCAACTAGCCCTCAAGTAGAACAATGTAATCAATCCGCTAAGGGCGTCAGAACGATGTTTTTAAACCTTCTCACAGCTCTGCGACATTTACCTACAAATAGAAGTGTTAGGGATCATTTTGCACCCGTGGGTTACCTAGTAAAGTGGCCATTTTAGTTTGGCCACCTGCCTCCTCTGAATAAATTTCCTCGTACGAACATGCATATTGCTAAATAGTTAATGCATAAAAAACAAGAACAGTATTGTTCGTTGGGTTGTGTTCATTCAGAAGACAAACCACATCCTTCTTTTCGTACAAATGTTCTCCGTCGCCCATTTGATCACGTCGTAGTATCTTCGATTGTCTCCGACGTGACAAATATTGTTCATACTTTTAAGGTTCACTGGTTTCCATTAAATTGCTGAACATTCTCACGAAGTTAAATGCTGTTTAGTATTTCGCTGTTCGAAGAGTGGTATGGCACAGTATTAGCGAAAATTTGTCGGAAGTTCCAGTGGGGGACTTAAATGTCCGTATTAGTGCGTCAGAGCCTCACCGTTGGTTTCGGCATTCCCTACTCCGGTACGTGGGCCGCTCTTTACTGATGACGCAAGAACTGGGAACATGCGATAAACGGGACCACCTTTCCTTAACGCGAACGCAGCCATACGATTCTTGGAACGATGCTATAGAGCTAGATTATACTTAACTACCTTGTCCGATGCTGCTGTTTCCGTGAACTCATCTCCAAGTCTGATATGCTTCCTTGTAGACTTCCCTCTTCGTTCCTTGTGTTGAGGTATTCACGAAGGCACCTGGGCTGGCGTGACACGATTACGAGCTAAGCAATATTGAAAAGTCGGCTTGTACTATGATTTGGTGCATCTGTGGTGGCTGCAGATAAACACGACGATTTGGGTAAACACAAGCGACTAGGCCACCAAAAAATTAATTTAAAACGAATTTCACAAACCTTTTTTTCACTTATTAATTTAGGAAAGTTGACAAGTAAATTCAAAGATCGTTAAACATTAATCATTTACACCAGTTGAACCAACTTGGCCGAGCTGTATTGAAAACTTGAAATTAGTAATCGTAACATCAAAGACTTCGATATGAAATCTAGCATAATATTGAATTTAGCAATTATAAAAGACTATCATCATAGCACTTCGAAAGACAGTTCCTTCTTCACCTATTCTCATGGACGCAACTGCTCAAATGGTTGGATACAGTGCTATAATACAACTAAAACAGAGAAAAAATAAGTGCACAGTAAAATACTCAGAAGGTACAGTTTTTAATGCAAGCAAACATTAAGCAAAACAATCCTGATGCTATATCTCTAAAGCCAGAGTAAAACAGAGTAATTACCCAACCAGAAAGGTTATTCCATGTTAATGTCTCTCTTCAAATTAACAATGAACTGAAGCTTTAAACCAATAGCTTAAAACATTAATGTATCAAAACCATTCTAGTTCTGTAGCAGAAATGACAAGAGCACTTATAACAAAACTAGCAAAACTAACTGATAGCTCAGGCTATGAAACAGTTATATAAACTTTTTTTTATTAGCACAACAGGTAGCGTAACAACCAGTGACCGTGCTATACACTGTATATTAAATGGTAATGCCTTATAACCCCTAGCAAGAAAAATCGTGATGAATTTAAAAAATAAACATTTTTTTAAAAACCTGAAACAATTTTATCTAGTAGAATCTGGATCGCCTAAGGCATTAACCTTTAGTTATACTCCGAGGGTCATTCAATAATTAGAGAGACAAACTGGTCTGGAGAAAAAAGCAGTTATTTTCACAAAACAATACTTTTTCTACTTTTCAACATAATCCCCTTGAGAATTTATGTTTTTTTTTCCAACGGGCTACAAACTGCTGCAAAGAACTCTTTTATCTTGATGTTTGAACCAGTTTCCCACAAATTTTTTCACGTCCTCGTCGTCCTGGAACCTCTTCCCACGTAATGCTAAATCATGATTGTAAGGGGGATGAGGCAGTACTTTCCAGCCCATTTTGTCGATGGTTTCACGGGTTAGTTGAGCAATATGACGACGAGCGTTGTCTTGCTGGAGAATCACACCTCTCCTCTGAGATCCACGACGTCTCTCTCTCATGGCTGGCCTCACCTTGTTTAAAGGCAAATCCTAGTAGTATTGGCTGTTCATTGTACGCTGCTCTTAGAGATAATCTCAAAAAAACTGGACCTTCAGCATCCCAAAACACCGTCAACATGGCTTTTTCCTGCTGATGCTTGGGTTTTGAATTTTTTCTTGACAGGTGAGTTGCTGTGCTTCCACGCCATGCTTTGTCTTTTTGATTCTGGCTCATAATAGTGTACCCAAGTTTCATCACGAGTTAAAATTTTGTTGAGGAAGTGCTCACCTTCTCTTTCATAACGTTCCTTCACTCTCCACCTTGTTTCCTTCTGTAGCCGCGTCAACTCCTTTGGGATCCAGCTTGCACATGTTTTGCGGTACTTCAGCCTGTTACAGATAATGTTATGAACTGTACCAGTACTAATTTGAACCTTATCCATTTTCCACAGTCACACGGCGGTCGGCACGAATAACTTCATCAATTCGACTTTCAAGTGAGGGAGTTGAAACTGCAACTGGTCAGTCAGAACTGTGTTCGTCAGTCACTGAGTCGAGACAGTCTTTGAACTGCTCTACACAATTGTAAGAATTTGCACGATTCATACAACCTTCACCATAAACTTTGCATTCTACAGTGTATATTCACTGGTTTCTCGCCTTCAGCAAGTAAAAGACGAATAACAGAATGTTGTTCAACTAATGTGGACGTTTCAAGAGGACTCGCCATCTTGAAATGTATTTTTGAGATTATAAACAAAACAATGTTTATACATCAGCTGATCGGGGCTCATCCCAGTGATGCCAACTGAAAGCCATAAAAGTGCCAAACTTGCCCTACTAACAGTTTTTTCCCCAGACCAATTTGTCTCTTCAATTATTGAATGACCCTCGTATTAACATGCATATGCATCGAACACGTAAGATGCTCAGCTTTTTGTGCAGTTCAGTGACTTCTCCCAAAACCTGTACCAATCAACTGTCAAAATGCTGTGATGACTGTAAAAGGCATCAAATCACTGCACACGTAGTCGGGTACATCCTGCGCGACCAGAACTTATTTTGTTCCATTAGATATCAGTCGTATCACACAAATCATCAAATGATGCCAGGTACACGGATACTGTAGTTAACAACAGATATAGCCTCTGAAGGTGAGAGTCTGCAGAACATAACTACCACAGTCCACACCTGACAGTCTTGTGGCGATAACAATCATAATGATGACTACGCATCTTTCAGACGTGCGATCTCACTGTGGCACCGTTAAACACACGCTGACACTCAGAATAGCCGTCTTAAGTCACTAGGGCTGAGGCATCTGGCTGCCGGTCGAGACTGCAAGAGAGCATCGCCGCCGGTGACATAGAATCATCATCATCATCTTCGAATGACAGCGACACGTCACCTAGGCGGTCTCCGCAACGCAAGTGGGCTGTTGATAATGTGCGGAGATGATCGCAATCGATCCACTGCACTGGAGACAGTACTAACACAGTCTAACAACGGTAGTGACAGTCTGTTTTTGTTACCCACAGCGACAGCAGCGCCCCAAGCGGCTAGCAAGCGGCACTTCTGAATAAGATATCGGATGAGTGCGAATACCAACGTTTATTTCGATTTGTAACATAGTCTTTTACAATATGGATTGTAGATAGTGCCATAAAAATCGGCAATATCCAAGCAAAGGCACCACATTTGTCATTCTTAAAGTCTCCCTAGGACCCTGGGAGGTACGAAATTGTACATTACAGGACAGTTTATTTACTATTCTGTGCTAATGTACAGATATTTACTGAATAATGTCGTTTTCCTTTAAAAACAAAAAAAATCTAGTAAACACCTGACCCTTTGCAGGAAGACGTTATATATCTAATCAACAAAGCAGTGTTTTGTTCGCTACTCTTTCCGTCAAATAAGTAAATGTGGAATGTAGGAAACCTATATGGAATGAAATAGCTGCATTACTTGACGCAGCAAATAAGTCATAACGCTCGTAGCACAGGGGAAAACGACACAGACATGATAATAAATCGTCAAAAGCAATAAAACTGTTTCCCATTAGAGAAGAAACAATTCCCACGATATTTTTGCTAAATTTGAGCCAAGTGCGGCAAGAATCTCATGCATTCACTTTTGAAGCAAAATTAATTACATTTGCAAACATATTCGTCTCATACAATGTCAAGTGAAGAGTAAGAACGGTCGAATCATTTTACTCCATATTTATTTTATTTTTACTGTTAAAGACAGTGCCTATGACAATAACAGCAGAAATGTGTGCTTCTCATGCATGAGTCATGTGTTTACATTCTCTTGCTTTCCGCGGTGTAAGCAGCAAATATACACATATTCGAAAGTATTTCTTCTCGAAAATGTTGTAGCTTACGTCACTGAGTCAGAGAGATCGAGCTGCTCCTACACACATTTTACGAGAATTCGTGTCTCGTGGTACTTTACTACTGAATGTAATATACAACTGTTTTGTTAATTAAGCAGAAAATAATGTAAACCGAACATTATTCGTATGACGCATGGCAGGATGTGCTTTCTTGCCGCTTGGAAGGCTAGTGTCACTGCAGTTATCACACAGTAACAACTCTTGCACCAAAGAATGTCTTGACTGTACGTACCAGACTCTGGTGCCAAACTGGCCCACTTACCATGGTTGCTGAATCAGAACCAAGAAAGAACTTCGTCTTTGTGATTTTGTTACCAGAACCGGCACTTTATTTTCCATATTCTTTTCATAAGCGTCATCAAGTAACTAAATAAGAGGGTCACTCCAAAAGAAATGCTCACTATTTTTTAAAATCCATCTTTTATTCTACATGTTTGAAAGTTTTACAGTGTGTAGATACATCCTTCAGGAACACTATTTTCATTTCTCCACATAATTTCCATCCCTCTCTACTGCCTTACACCATCTTGGAACCAGCACCTGTATACCCGCACGGTAAAATTCCGGACCAATCTGTTCGACTCACTGTTTGGCAGCGTGCACAAGGGACTCATCATCTTCAAGCCTTGTACCACGAAGAGAGTCTTTCAGTTTCCCAAAGAGATGATAGTCACATCGAGCCAGGTCAGGACTGTAAGGCGGGTGTTTCAGTGTTGTCCATCCGAGTTTTGTGATCGCTTCCATGGTTTTTTGACTGATATGTGAACGTGCATTGTCGTGCAACAGCAAAACATCCTGCTTTTGCCGATGTCATCGAACACTACTCAGTCGAGCTTGAAGTTTCTTCAGTGTCGTCACATATGCGTCTGTCAGCAGTCACCAATTCGTTAACTTTCTGCACATTGTCTGGAGTGTGTGCAGTACGAGGCCTGCCGCTGCGAGGACAATCCACAATATTGTCGTGCCCGCGTTCATCACGTAACCTGCTTGCCCGCCGACTAACTGTACTGCGATCGACAGCAGTATCTCCATACACCTTTTTCAACCTCTTGTGGATGTTTCCCACTGTCTCGTTTTCACAGCACAGGAATTCTATGACAGCACGTTGCTTCTGACGAACGTCAAGTGGAGCAGCCATCTGAAGACATGCTGTGACGGCGCAACTGGCGGGAACAAGTTGAACTAAGTTTGAGAACAAGCAGGAAGGATGTATCTACACAATGTAAAACTTTCACACATGCAGAATTAAACTGTATTTTTACAAAAATAGTGTGCATTTCTTTGTACAGTATCTGGACAAATCACAAACCAGTATAAATACATTTAATCAAGATAATGATGTAACGTTTGTTCTCATCTGGTAATATGGATATTCATGCCCTGTTTCCACTGTTTCAGAGAAATTAGTCCGCAGTAGGCTAGGTGGTAGGTTTTATTTGGAGCTCTTCGTTGGTGACGTCAGTTTGGTAGCTAGGTATACAATTTCTCAAAATATATTGCACACACGTGCATTGCTAATTTGGTTTGATCTTTCAGCTATGATTCCTTTGTGAGTTGAACTTATTATTGTGAGGACGTCATTGTGGACCGAGCGAGCTGGGGCAGTGGCTAACACACTGGACTCGCATTCGGTAGGACGACGGATCACTCCCGCGTCCGGCCATCCTGATTTAGGTTTTCCATGATTTCCCTGAATCACTCCAGGCAAATGCTGGGATGGTTCCTTTGAAAGGGCACAGCCAGCTTCCTTCCCCGTCCTTTCCTAATCCAATCAGACCGATGACCTCGCTGTCTGGTCTCCTCCCCCAAACAACCCCAACCGTCATTGTGGAAGAATACCTCGAGTGTTGCAAAGAAGCAAATGATTGGTGCAACTGGCTTTAGAACAAAAAGACGAGAGCGATGATGTCTATCATTTAGACGATTTTTTAAGCCCCGGAAGAAGATCACATATCAGATTACGACACTATGTATCCGAAATAGATTCGAATGATCTTGTCTTCTTTGGGAATGAAAGAGGTGGTGATGACTGTGCTTCAGAATAGGGGATGTGAGGAGAACTTTCACTTAGTGTTAGTGTCCAATTGTACTACTAAAAAGGCTACACAAAAGTATAATAAATAATAGGTTCTTTGTGGTTAGGCCCTGCCAGTCGGTTAGGTAATGATCCAGACCCAGAAGAAAAATGATTATTTTTTCAGCTCTAAGATTTTGGATGACTCTATATACATACAAACCCACAACTGCAACTCGTAAAGAATAAACTGCAGAATCCCTCCTCCTCCAACTACAAAGTTACGGACAAAGCTGAAGTTCAGGCATTGACAGGTTTGATTTTCCTGTGTTCCACTTTAAAGCCTGAACGTGAAAACTAGGCATCACTCTTTGAGCTGAATGTACTTGACGTCCAATTTTCCATACAACCGTGACCCAAAAATGACAAGTTTAACTCGTGAGTCTCAGATTGGACAATGCATCTGCTTGCAAACAAAGGAACAAAGATTATCTTGAAACAACGGTGCCCCACATTGTCAACATCTTTTTGTGTCAGAAGGTATGTTCCATGGGGATCATGCAGAATTTGAATTTCATCTCATTTAGGCCATATCCCAAGTTAAAATGTTTATACCCAAGAAACCTGCAAAATACGGCATACTTCATGTGCCTCACAAATGCACATACCTCATTTATATAATGCTTATATCTGAGGGGAAAGACAGTGATGGAAGAACACTGAGGACCAGAAAAGATCCAAAAGCCAACACAACCTGTGATTCGCCTTTCCAATTGTTGGGCATATATGTGGAACAAACAATAATATCAAAGCAAATATTTGTACTTTCAATGTTGCAGCACAGACAGCAATCGTGATAATCTAATACATAAGAAATTATCAGCGTCGATTGCGGTAATGAAAAAAAAAAAAAAAACAAGATAGTTTAAAAGATTCACATGCGTTGCCTGACAAGTGGTAGACCACCCTCACCTCAAGTGCTATAATCGAGTGCATAATGCCTGCTCCATGAACCATGGATCTTGTCGTTGGTGGGGAGGCTTGTCTGCCTCGGCGATACCAAAAAAATGGTTCAAATGGCTCCGAGCACTATGGGACTTAATATCTGAGGTCATCAGTCCGCTAGAACTTAGAACTACTTAAACCTAATTAACCTAAGGACATTACACATATCCATGCCCGAGGCAGGATTCGAACCTGCGACCGAAGCGGCAGCGCGGTTCCAGACTGAGGTGCCTAGAACCGCTCGGCCACACCGGCCGGCTCAGCGATACCAGTGTTAGGCAAATTATAGATTCAGGTATATCTTCTGAAGAAGGCTCAATTATTTGGGCTGAAACGTAGGTAAAGGTTTGTTTCATTACCGTAATCGAGGCTGATAGTTTCTTATATACCAAAGCAAATAATTGGTGAGACCTTAACTTTTCCCGGCGAATTGAATGTTCAAATAACTTACGGGTTTGCTGCCAGGTGATGTCGTCGAACACCGCTGTTATTTCGACAGGAGCACATCCTGCCATTCTCAAGGCACAATGGCAGGGTGTGCTCCTGTCGAAATATCTGCGGTGTTCGACGACGTCACCTGGCAGCAAACCCGTAAGTTATTTGAACAAATAATTGGTCTTCCTCCACTGAATTGCTAAGCAACTGCTGAAAAACATGTTGATATCGTTGGAACTCTAAAATGGAACAGAATGACAGCATACAAGTGCGTGATATGTGACGAAGCAACTGCTTAGTGCTCCATGAAAATTTATGTAAAAAGTTTGTAATTTTTTCCTTTTTATTCTCATGACACCTGAGAAAAACCAGTAAACTTCAGATACTACTTCATATGAAAAACAAGGTGACAAAAGAAAGAAGCAGGCTCCAGTATTTATGGGTTTAGTAAGGAACTTACATAATTACCTATTGTTCCAAAAAATCTAAGTCAGTTATAGTGCTTTGTTCACTGCACCACCTTGCGTATACTGATGAAGAAAGCAACAGACCAGAAATTGCCAGTTTGCATAATGGCATAAAATGTGGCGTAGACGCTCTAGACATGAAGTGCAGCAAGTATTCAGGTAACCGGTCACTGGCAGTATTTTACCTTCCAATATTAATGAGCTGCGCAAATGTCTGTGTTATGTGCAGAGTATTGACAAAAATACGGAAATACCAAAACCGCGACATATTTCTATGCCTAATCCAGTGTAAGAAAGCCGTTGGCATTCAAAGCGGCTTCCCGTTGTCTCGGAATAGATAAATGTCCTGTTTTGCCTTCAAGGGAATATTATACCACCCTTCCTGCAGCAAAGTGGCAACGTCAGGTAACGGTGATGGAGGTGGAAAGCGATGACGCATACATCTCACCACAGTAGATCACAAAGGCTCAATAATATGATCTGCTGGCCAGGTGAGATGCGACAGTACATCCTCGTGGTCACAAAACCAGTTGTGAACCGTGTAAGCTGAGTGAACAGGGGCACTCGACAAGAAGATGGAAACAGTGTGAAACAACTCATCTGACCAGATGACTTTCTTTCGTTACTCCACAGTCCAGTTTTTATGGCTTAGGCACCATTTTTTCCTGTTATGCGCATCTGCAGTACTGGTGAGTGGTTTTGTAATTCCAAATCGCCTACAATTTCCTGCTTATGGAGCTCCCTCCATGATGTTTTGGTAGTGTTAGGATTCAAAAATTCGACATTCGTTCTGAGTGGCTTTTGCAGCTGTCGTCCTTTTATTTTTTGTCATAGTCCTCTCCAGTGACAGTCCTACACGATCACTCAATCAGTACACACTTTCTTCCACATAGTGGTTTTGCTTGTAAGCGGTGCCTCTTGGAGCACAAAATACTTTGGTTACATAGGTTAGGCAAGCACCCACTAGACAGGAACTGGTAATTTCCAAGAATGATTGCCTATCGAAGTAGCGGGGTCCAAACGATACATATCGAACTCACGATCCTAAATCGATCACGAGACTCTGGTGGCGTGCGTTATGATCAATTATTTGTGATCGTCATTTTTATCTGTTTTCTGTCGTTCCTCTAATTGCTGTAAATTACATACCTCCCAAACTTAATGGCAAAAGGCAATTGTTCCTGTAGCGTACACATCACATGGACTTTTGAAGACGACACCAACGCCGAGTAAGGTAAGTTATCTCCTTTGTAATTACAAGTATTTTTGTAAGTCTCCTTTCCTCATTGCTGCAGTGACCACCGTAAATATACTCATAACGTCCGCCAGAGTCGCGTGATAGATTTAAGATCGCACGATCGATATGTATCGTTTGGACCGCGCAACTTCGATAGGCAACCATTCTTGGTAATTATCCAAGAACCAATAATTTGCCCTCGTTTGACTTCACTTAGTTTACGTGATGCGCTCAAAACTGCTCACAAAACTGTTCTGACCACAACTGACACTTGGCAACGTACTGAGGTCACTGCTCAGGTGCGGTTCGTGATCAAATACAACAGCGCAACGTGCAGGCCAAATATGAGCATTTCTCGCAGGGGTTTCCGTAATTTTGTTCAACTCCTGTATGTACATAGAAGTACGACATCAAGATATGAGATCATGAAGAGTGTAGGAATGAGCTTAGAGGAACATATGAAGAGAAGGTTCCAGATTCCAAACTTGCCGGAAGAACTCAGAAAATCTTTCAAATATTTTGGGTGAAGAGCAAAGAGATGGTGATCCAGCAAAAAGAGAAAAAAGCGACAAGCAAGAATAGAGAAAAAGCTGTCTTTATCGAAGAGGCAGGCTATACACAGAGGATGCGGCACGTTTAATTAGCACTTGCTGTGGTGCCACGTTGCGCTATTAGCCGCCATATTTTCGAAAGTCAATCTCTGGTTATTCTGAAGGCGAGATGGTACGTGTGCGAGCTTGTAAGTTACGTAATTGCCGAATTTCTTTTCGAAATCATGCCTAAACTAATTGCACGCACAGAAGCAATTACAAATAATTAGTATTTCAAGTGAGCGCTGTTTTACTGATGGACTGGTGTTAAGTATTTATACGGCTACTGACACTGTCGAGAGGCGATTATATAAAGTAATAGTGCTCTATACTCAGGGGTGATATTGTGTCTGTTTATAATTTCGTGATTTTCACACGTACTATGATGTAAAACGCCCTTTTGTTGACTTCCCAAAATATGGCAGTGAGTTGTTAAATTTGCTTCTCTGGTCAGTGTTGCCTCTTTCTGGTATTCTCTCTCTTTCTTCGTTAGGCCTTTTGTCCCTACAAATCGAACAGAGTGACAGCATACATGTGCCTGAAATGTATTAAAATCAACTGCTTAGAGTGTTCTATGAAAATATATGTGGATTTTTTCTTTTTTATTCTTAAAACACCAGAGAAAACATGAGTAAACCTTAGGTACTATTTCGTGTGAAAAACTAATAATTAATTTTGTAATTCTTACATATTGTGCCTGTTGCAAAATATGATTTCAACACAATAAATGTATTACCATTGGTATGAATATGCCATAGGTATTCTAAGGAACCGATGGAGTTCTCGGAATGTTCACAGGTGTTGAATTTCCCAAATAGCCAGAATTTTCTCACGGAGGGGAGTGATGCTTTCTGCATAAATCTGGTGGCCCATTAATGTTATCTGGGAGACATAATCAAAGATGCATTTGGAGGGATTAATGACAAACCCAAAATCACCAAGCCATTGAAGCACTGCTGCCGGACAGTCACGGTGTTGCTGTGGTGGAGAAGAAACTGTGAATACACTTAGGTGACATGTCATGAGATACCTCCTAATATTGTGTTGGACCTCCTTTTGCATGACATGGCACAGCAACTTGACATGTCATGTACTCAACAAGTCATTGGAAATTCCGTGCAGAAATAATGAGCCAAGCTGTCAATATAGCCATCCATACTTTTGAAAACAGTGCTGGTGGTGAATTTTGTACACAAACTGACATCCCTATTATATTCCATAAATGTTTGATGGGTTTCATGTTGAGTGATCCGGGTGACCAAACTGTTCGCTCAAATTGTCCAAAACGTTTTTCAAACCAATCACAAACAACTTTGCCTGGTGAAATGGTACACTGACATCAATAAAAGTTCCATCATTGTTCAGTAACACGGAGTTCATGACTGGTAGCAAATAGCCTCAAAATAGTTGAACATAACAGGAACATAACAGGACCCAGCCCATTCCAGCTTTCACAGTACCTTGTTGACAACCTGTGTCTATGGCTTCATGAGGTATATGCCGCATTCAGATCCTACCATCGGCTCTTAACAATGAAATCAGAAACGATCTGACTAGGCCTCAGTTTTCCAGTCCACCTGATATGGTCACAAGCTCAGGAGAGGTGCTCCAGGTGTTGCCATGCTGTTAGCAAAGACAAGCATTTTGCTGTCATAGCTGTTATAGCCTATTAACCCCAAATTTTGGTGCACTGTCCTGATGGATATGTTCATCATATGTCCCACACAGATTTCTCAGTTATTTCATGAGGTATTGCTTGCTGTTAGCACTGACAATGCTATGCAAACACCACTGCTTTAGGTCGTTAAGTGAACGATGTCAGCTACTGCATTGTCTGTGGTGAGAGATAATGCTTGAAATTTAGTGTTCTCAGTGCAAGTGCACTCTTGACACTTTGGATCTCAGAATACTGAATTCCCTAACGATTTCCAAAATGGAAGATACCATTTGCCTAGTTCAGACTAACATTCCACGTTCAAAGTCTGTTAATACCCACTGTGTGGACATAAATGTGCCTGAAACCTTTTCTCACGAATCACCTGAGGACAAATGACAGGTTCGGGAGGACGACGGTTCAATCCTGCATCCAGCCATCCTGATTTAGATATGTGATTTCCCTAAATCACTCCACACAAATGCCGGGATGGTTTCTTTGAAAGGGCACGACCGACTTCCTTCCCCGTCCTTTCCTAGTTCCATGAGACCTTTTATGTTAGCAGAAGAGCCAACACCGTGTTACGAGTGGAGGCTGAACTGCACACGTTTTAGCTAAAGCAGGCTAGTGTGAGGAGGGAAGAACTATACTGACGTGAGGTCTGGAACATGACAAGGAATGAGAATTCAGAAAGTGGACATAATTAGTTTGATACTTAACTTTAATCCATTAATGATGAATGTCTCTCTTGACAGTACGTGATTCACAATATTATATGTTCAGAATACATTATTGAAGATATGAATTATAGTAACTGAATATGGCGCCTTGCTAGGTCGTAGCAAACGACGTAGCTCAAGGTTATCCTAAACTGTCGTCTCTGCAAATGAGAGTGTATGTAGATAGTGAACCATTGCTAGCAAAGTTGGCTGTACAACTGGGGCGAGTGCTAGGGAGTCTCTCTAGACTAGACCTGCCGTGTGGTGGCGCTCGGTCTGCAATCACTGATAGTGGCGACACTTGGGTCCGACACATACTAACGGACCGCAGTCGATTTAAAGGCTACCACCTAGCAACTGTGGCGTATGGCAGTGACACCACTTGACCAATGACCTCGCTGTATAGTCTCCTCCCCAAACAACTACAAATGACAGCCCCACCAGTGCACAGCCCATTTATACCTTTTGTATGCGATACTACTGCCATCTGTATATGTGCGTACTGCTATCCCATGATTTTTGTCACTTTATTCCATATTACAGAGATAGGTAAAGCAAAACGGTAGGTCACATAGCACACTGTCAATGAATTGCTACTATGTCTATGCAGTATTTCTTAGGCCCACGGCTTGGTTATTAGTATCTGTGTTAATGCTTTCATGCAGTCAAGAATGCTAAACATCAAAGTGCCACTGAAGAAATGGTTAAAATGGTAGAAGTTGGAGACTGGTTATTTAATAGGGGTGGTGAAATCATTGAGGGCACCAAACTGCATCCTCCTCCAGTACTAAGAGGAGAGCACTAAGGGCTGCTCAAATGCCAATGATGCCATCCCAAAGCATAGCCTTGATTTCGGGTTTAGCAGCTGCAAGTCGATCTGGTGTGAGGCACCACGGTCTGCTCAGAACTGGAGGAACAGACATGATGTGAATGTTATGGACTACACTGTGCTGTACCTCTCACAGTGCTCCAAGTGGGCATGCAACGGCTGGGGAATTGACCAAGAAGGCTCCGGTACAGCCCTACATTAGCAACATGGGTGAGCTTCAGAGCAGATGGAAGCTTTTTACTACTTTGCTCAGACAAAATTTAATTTCTTTATTGTTAGGTTATTACACTTTGATGCTTACATTATTCCTGTTCATGTGTTATTAGTTGGCATCTGTTGATTATTTTACTTCATAGATAAAATTCTTTTGTCTCTGTTTGATATCCTGAGAACAAAATGTAATAGCAGTGTACAAGACTAGTATACAAGACCATTAAGATTAACACAATGAATAAACGTTTATGTACTGATTTTAGTATCATTTTTTCACTATGTAGCTTAGACCATGAGCTATAAATATTATGGTTCAACTACTCCAGTTCAGTCTATAAACATAACTGTAACCATAAAAACTACTCAGATCCAGGACTGCGATCAGATAGTATGCTGTTGTCCAGCTGAGCTCATACTTCAGTCTTTGATTTTAATAAATACTTAAAAGATTGTAAAAAAAAAATCCTGTTAAAAATATTCTTGCTGTTAGTGTAACTGATAGCAATAAGCTGATTCTTGAGGTTAATCATCATTCTTTTTTCATGTACATATCCACAGCCATTGTAAATTCCTCCAAGGAAAGAATTTTCCTCTGTAGACTATTATTTTATTTTGAAACAAACACTTTATTTCATTATTGAGCAGTTAGTTAATTTCTCGCCCTTGGGAATTATTAAGCTACATACAGTAAAAATTTTTATGTCCATAACACATTAGTGGAACATATTGTCTATAAATAATAAACAATAATTTTTATACAGGAAGATTACTCCTTAAACTTAATCGTTGTTTTAATGACTTTTGTCAGGAGAGAAGAAATAAACTATCCATGTTTGCCTGCAAACGTTAAAAAACTGATTCACTGTGTTTGATAGCAAGTGTAAATGCTGACAGATTTTTTTAGCTCTTTCTTTAAGGCAGCCAGTGGAATTAGAATTAAGAATTAGGTTGTGAAAATAGTGGGGTGGTATGGAACTTCCTGGCAGATTAAAATCGTGTGCTGGACCAAGACTCAAACTTTGCCTTTTGAGGGCAAGTGCTCTACCAACTGAGCTACCCAAGCACAACTCGCTCCCTATACTCACAGCTTTATTTCTGCCAGTAACTCATCTCCTACCTTCCAAACTTTACAGAAGCTCTCCTGTGAACCTTGCAGAACTAGCACTCCTGGAAGAAAGGATATTGCAGAGACATGGCTTAGCCACAGCCTGGAGGATGTTTCCAGAATGAGATTTTCACAATGCAGCAGAGTGTGTGCTGATATGAAACTTCCTGGCAGATTAAAACTGTTTGCCAGACCGAGACTTGAACTCGGGACCTTTGCCTTTCGCGGGCAAGTGCCCTACTCAAGCACGATTCATGCCCCGTCCTCACAGCTTTACTTCTGCCAGTACCTCGTCTCTTACCTTCCAAACCTCACAGAAGCTCTCCTGCTAACCTTGCAGAACTAGCAGTCCTGGAAGAAGGAAGAAGGTAGAGGACTTGTCCGTGAAAGGTAAAGGTACTGAGTTCGAGTCTCGGTCAGTAAACTGCATTACCTAGGGTAAAGAAACAGTGTTGCTTCATGTTGTACAGTCAATATTAAACTGTAGGTTCTCCACATCTGGCTGGGTATAGAGAGATGCAAGGGCATTATGACCATGCCTAACAAAGCACAGATATTCATTTTCAGATTGGGGCAGCTTTACCTTTGTAGGAACTTACAGTAAATATAAGAAAAAAATATTTTTATTTAAAATGTAATAAAAATTGTTTCATTACATGACACTATTGATAAGTTGGGATATCACACATATTGCCAAGGTTGAGTTAAATTTGTCATAGCAGAATCTCTAATTCCTTTCTCTGGAGAAAAACATGCATTTATGATTGTTACTGATAAAAATTTGTGGTAGTGCCTGTCATCCTTTTATTGGTAGTATTTTGGCATGTGGTTGTGTTGCAGACTTGGTGTGTCAGCTGCCCGATGGCTCTGGTGGTCTGTGTCGTGCTGCCAGTGACTGTCCGTCAGCATTCTCTGCCAAGGCATGTGTTGCCAAAGGCCTTGTCTGCTGCTCCAGCACCACAACATCCTCAGCACCTGCCACTGGTGTTGGCATCAAAAGCAGGCAAGGTATGCGTCTTCACTGTAATATTTCCATTTCTTTTATGCAGTTATTTTGCTTGAAGTACTTAAAAGAGCATATGGCTAATAAGAATAATTTGATCATCTTCTAACATTTATCAATCTGTAAAACTACAGGCAGGAAGATATCAAAGTGAACATGTTCCTAGGAATCACAGTGAAAAAATAAATAACTCCTTCTCATAGAATCACTACACAGACCTCAAGAAATAACTCTGCTAATTATATTTGCATTAAATTGAATGTGAACTTCGTTCTCATCTAACTAAGACTGAGCTTTCCCTATCTCAGTTCTTCAGTTGAAGTGAGTAATTGGAATATGTAATAGATTATCAAAATATCCACGGGTGTACTGCCGGTCTATAGTGTCCAACGGGCACAATATTTCGGCAATCAAACATGTCGCCATCATCAGGTGAACTGACGGACTGAGCTCCTGTGAACGCGCTGGCACGGAGATCTGTATGCTATGGCTGCTCAGGGGGAACTGGGTTCGGTCGCGGCAGCGGCCGATTTAAATACCTTTTCAAATTTCTTCATGCTGCGATACATCTCCTCCCCGTAAAGGTGTATGATGTATTTAAATCGGCCGCCGCCGCGACCAAACCCAGTTCCCCCTGAGCAGCCATAGCGTACGGATCTCCGTGCCGGCGCGTTCACAGGAGCTCAGTCTGTCAGTTCATCTGATGATGGCGACATGTTTGATCGCCGAAATATTGTGCCCGGCAGTACACCCGTGGATATTTTGATTATCAAATACGCCGGGAGAAACTCAAGAATCACATGTAATAGATTGTTTCTTTTCTAATAATTTTTCTATGAAAACGTTGGTAAACATTTCAGAAAATCCTTTTTGAGTGGAGATTTCAACTTTGAAATTAGTTGTGTGTGAGCATAATTAGAGGTTATCAATTTAAATACTCGTTTTGGGTATTAGGGCACATCTCTCTCTCTCTCTCTCTCTCTCTCTCTCTCTCTCTCTCTCTCTCTCTCTCTCTGCCCCAGCTGTTGAAAGAACCCACTTTTTAGCTAATGTAAGGTATGAAAAAATACAAATCAGTCCATGTTAATGGTACAGTTACACTAATGAATTTAATTGCTGTTTTACACCCAATCTAGAATAATTTTCTTCAGATCATTATATTGCATGTTGCTGACTTATATTGCCGCTCATGCATGCATTAATTTAGCAATGGACGAGCAGTGAATATTATTTTCTAATAAAAATGAGATGCCAGGCTGCCCCAACATTCCCATGAACTGATCTTGTTCCTTTGATTTTAAATGACGTGATTGGCTTGATCTGGAGACTTCAGAATTCAGTAAAATTATTTAAATTCTGCTTGAAAGTAGATTTATGTGGAATTTATTCTGAAGTTTTCTTAGTATGTAACTCATTATGTTTAACTATAATTAATTCTGTAAACATAGTTCCAAGCTCAGTGAAAGAGTTGTAAGCATTGTAAAAACATATAAAAAAAAGTACTGAAATCTAAAGAAATTCTAAAAGTTTCTTACTTGTTCATAACAAATGTAACCCAGAAGTTGAAAACAATGGATTATTTGACCCAGTCTGAAGTTAGTAGGACAATACTCTGAAAGAGACTGTTGTCTGTTGTCAGCACCATCTGATGCAGAACATAGTTTTGGGCTGCCATATGTCTTTATTCCAACACTTTTTTCTATAAATGTTCTTGTTGCCCTTCCAAAAATACCTAGAAAATGTAAACCATTTCACTTAGTGCCTTCTACACAGAGAAATGCTTGCTTATTTACATCTAGGTGTACTAACTTAACACAGAATTGGAATATTAATGCAAATTTATTTTCATTACAGAGATAGTGTAGGGTATAATTCACATATGACAGTTTTGTCCCTCAATAAATCATACTTGTGTGTGTTGGGGAGAGGGGTGCAAAGGGGGAGGGGGGGGTGTTGCCTCTCAAGCACAATGATTAGCATTAAGAAAACTCAACCAAATGACCTTCACTCAGCAATCCACTCCACTTATATAAAGATGTCTGAGTTCCCTTTACAAAGGCAATTATTCCGTTAAAATTCATCATTGTTTTTTGTTCTTCCAGACTGTAACATGAAACAAGCAGTTTAATTATGATATCATCATGAATGAACCTCAAAAGTTCCATGTGTGTTGAGGAATGTTTCATCAGTGCAGTTGCAATACATAATTAAAGGATTTTTAATACCCTACCCAAAAATAATTAAACACAATGTGATTAATTGTAGGATAATTTTATGGGTTACTATCATTAGTTACTAAATCATAAGTGATTACTGACATGTATTATGTGAATAAGCCTTAAACGATAGGATTCTTGAGAACTGATGAATGAAGTTTCACAAGTGTTCACTAAGGCTGGCAAAAACAATGGGGCAAAGATATATTTCTGATAAAAACAGTGTAGCAAAAGTCATATCAGCAGTTCAGTTATCGTATGGCTCAGTGGAAAAAAACAAACAACTTCAGTCCTTAGTATTTTTGTCTTGTTTTTGTTTATACAGAATGTGAAAAGAGTGCACAACTAGCTACAGTGGATGAGTGCCCACCTATTGAAATGACTCCTGGCAAGAATATAGCAGTACCAGGCCTATTTCCCTACCTAGTGAGTATGCTTAAAACATTAAATTTGTAATTATTGTCACAATTATTTAATGATTTATTGTTTTTAGTACATACTCTTAATATTTTATGTAAATGCAAACTTCCTTGTCAGGTCATTATCACAATATTTTTCTTATGCCATAAACATTAAAAAGAAGAAATGTCTTCTCTGTTTCAGGCAGTACTAGGGTATGGTAATCTAAGTGACAGCAAATGGCTTTGTGCTGGTGTGCTAGTGAGTGAATCTTCTGTGCTCACCACTGCACGATGCCTAGGAAATCGTAATCTGTAAGTATTAAGTCGTCAGGTACATTATAGCTTTCTACAAAAATAAAATTAAGTTACTATAATTTGCCACACATTCCTTGAAGTCTGCAGTCAGATGCAGTCATACCCATGGCTCAGATATTGACAGTCTCAGAAAAATATAATCAGTATGATAAAAATCTCTGTTTACAAGTTCTGTCAAGTAATTTGTTACTGATTAACAAAAATATTGTTAAAACTGTACACTAGCCATCACAAGAATCACTTCATCATCCATTACAACTTTAATAAACTGTTACCTTCTCCCTACCCCCTCACATGAATACTCAGTTCAAAAATGAACCTGGAAATTTGGCTGCCAAAGTTAGTAGAAATGTATGTATTTATTAAAAGATTGATGTGTCACATTTACATGAATGATCTGGCCAGGAACCTAAGAAAAGTATGGTCCTACATCAAATCACCCATTGACCATCTGGTTTGGCAATAGGAGACAGCAAAAGGAAAGCTGAGGTTTTACATTTCCCCTTCAAGAAATCATTCATGCAGGGGGATTTTGTAGATACCATCATTTGACTGTCAGACTGACTGCCATGTGGAGTTAATAGTAAGCAACTGAAAGAGTTGAAACAAATAAATCACTAGGCCCAAATGAAATACTTTCTTATTTAATGTAATTGGACAGTTACTTATTTAGCTCTTCTTGGTTGCTTTCATAGTTTAATTCTTATATGCCTTGCCTATTTTTGCATTTAATAGTTGTAGCCTACAGTTTTAGTAACTGTAAAGTACAGATGCACACAATCTACAGTGCAGTTGCTATTTCTTTTGAAGAGCAGCTAAATGGCTCAGTATGGTGCTGGCCTCCATTGGTGACACATTTGGAGAGTAATATGTTATATATTTTGCTTTCTGCGTGTGCTTTTATAATTAATTCTTAAGTTAATTGTACTAGGGTAGATAGAGCAAGTGGATACAGGAGGAGTTGGCTGCACCTCCAAACAAGCAAAGTCTCTTTCAGCCATAGTCAGCTGTCTTCAGTCTGATGCCTAAAGGTGTTGTGGTTGTGCAGAATCTGTTGCATCATTTGGGACACCTCAGTAATTACATATTTAGCTTAGGGGATCTGCTGCAGTGTGTGCAATGTAGGGGAGCTGCCATCACTGCAAGGTGACTGGCAGGCTGGAATGCACTTGCACCACTTGAGATGGAGAATGAAGGAGGTAGTCTGGCCTCAGTCGCCCTTTGAGTGGACAGGTAGCCACTCCTCCAGCAGATTCCGAGCAGGCACGTGGGGACAGGTTTTTTATTGTTATTATTATTTTTAAACTCTAATGTTAGGCTTACTATGGAGCCAATAAGGGAAATAGAAAAATGTAATGTATTCTCAGTATGTCTGTATTGGGGTCTCATCCAAGGTGTGGAGGAGATCCTATCAGCAGCTATTAAGAATGCAGGGTACTGTTGTCCGCAAGTTGTGGCTCTCGTCAACACCAATGACATCTGTTACTTGGGTTATGAGATCATCTTCAGTTCATACAGGTGACTGGCAGAAGTAGTGAAGACTATTGGCCTTGCTCATAGGGTGTAACTCTGTTTTCAGCATCAAAGTCTAGGTTGCAAGCAGAACTCAGTTTTCAGCATAATACCCAGATTTGGTCGGGATCATTTGCTTTGGAGCTGATGAGAGGGTCTAAACCAAAGGCTCCACAGATTGTGTGAAGATCTTTGCAGCTTTCTGGACCTGCATTATAGGGTGGATAACTGTAGAACTGAGAGTCATAGTTCAGGAGTTCACTACACAAAGAAGGCAGCTACATGGATAGCAGGGTACTATGATGCATAAGGTTTTTTTAAATCTAGGTGGTAGATTGACATCCTCCAAACACTCACCAGTCAGTATGCAGAGTGAAATTAGACTGCATATAAAGTAAAGACACTGTGTCAGTCAAAATTTTAACAGTAAATTGTGAAGTATTTGTATCAAAGAAGCAGAATTTACCTCCTTTCAGGAAATTTGTTGCAGTCAAATTATTCTGGCTGAAACCCAGAGTAGAAAGCTCTGAAATATTAATTATGGCATGGGGTTGGGGGGGGGGGGGGGGGGGGGTGTTCATTGCAGCTGACAAAAATATTGTCTATCTAGTTCGAAATTGAGTCTGATGGTGAAGTTATCTGGACACGAGTAAAAGGCCTGTGGGAATTCAAGTTAGTTGGATGTTTGTAGCAGCCACCCTATTCTACCATGACAGTTTCAGAATCATTCAAAGAAAGGGTACACTCAGTGGTGCGAAAATACACAGAGCGTGCAAAATTAGTTTGAGACAATTTTAACCTAGTGAATGTATGGATTAATTGCAGATGGTGTAGTCAGTCAGTCTTGTGAAGCAGTTTTGAACAGTTTTCTGAAAACTGTCTTCAACAGCTGGTTAGATAGCCCACATGCGATGAAAATATTTTAGACCTTGTAGCTACAAACAGGCCTGACCTTATTGACAGTGACAGTAGAGACACACAGGATACTTATCATTTCATCATTGTGATAGTGGTAAATAAAGTTAATAAAGCCGTTGAGGAAGCTGTGAGAGTATTTCTGCTAGAAAGAGCAGGTGAACAGTTGTCATTATTTCTGAATGGTGGATGTGAAGGAATTATGGTTAAAGTTTAAAATGGATTGTAAATTACACTCTGAAGAAGTAGATGTATTAAGCATGGAAAGGGCTCACCATAGTCTATTAGACTGGTTTATTAAACTGGGAAAAAGCTGAGGGTACAAAGGCCGTTGCACTCTCAGTTCAGAAGAAAATGTGAAAATGACAACAGGCAAAAGTTAGGAATAAGAAAGTGTGTAAAAGGACTAATGTGTGAAGCTTACAACTACCACCATCATACCTTAATGAAAGATCTTCCTGAGAACACAAGAAAATTCTGGTTCTACATAAAATCACTATACAGATCGAACACTTCTATCCCATCATCCATTGTCTGGCTTGCCAAATGAAGACAGCAAAAGGAAAGATGAGAATTTAAATTTTCCATGTAAGAAATTGTTCACACAGGATGATTGTTAAAAATACCATTGTTTGAACATCACACAGATTGCTGTGTAGTGGACACTTCACTTCACATACTATGGTAAGAACCATCTCTGGTGTAGAGAAGCAACTGAGAGTTGAAAATAAGTCACCACGTCCAGATAGAATCTGAGTTTGGATTTACAGAGATTACTCTGAGATTGGCCCTTTACTTGGTCTGCATTTGTCACCAATCTCTCATATAGCACAATGTCCCAAAGGACTGAAAACAGTGCAAATTACTCTTGTATATGAGAAGGGTAAAAGAGTGGACCCACAGAATTACAGACCAATATCATTAATTACTTTGCTGCAGATTTCTTGACAATATGCAAATTTTAAGTATACCTAAGTCAGAAAAGCTGTCAACAAACTAGCACAGGTTTAGAAAGCACAGCTCTTGTGAAACTCATCATGTCATTATCTCACATGATATTTTGCTAACAATGGATTAAGAGCAATGGGCAGGTTACAAATCTTTAGATTTCTGGAAAGAGTTTGACGCATTGCCGCCCCCCCCCCCCCCCTCCCGCAGACTGTTAGAAGTCTGAGCATGCTAAATAGCTTCCCTGATATGCAAGTGGCCCAGTGAAGTGTGATACGAATGCTCTTGTTCTCTATATACATAAATAACCGAATAGATTGAGGTGAATATAAAAATGCACCTCTTTGCTGATGACATGGTAGTATATGGGAAAGTATTGTGGTTCACTGGCTGTGGAAGAATAAAAGATGACTTAGGCGAAATTTCTATTTGGTGTGATGAATGGCAGAATGCCTTAATGTAGAAAAATGTAAGTTGGTGCACATGAAAAACAATCCTGTAATGTTCTAATACAGGATTAGTGGTGTATTTCATGCCAGATTGATTAAGTACAGGGTGAAGAAAAAATTCCCCCCCTGGAGACTGGTATGCGTTTCCTCAGCCAGATTGAAGGTAAGTTTATCTAGCAAAATCATATTGGGTAAACGAGGAGATGGTAACAGTGTCACATTGTGCAACACATTGGAATGTACAGAGGAATGTGTCTCATCCCACACTACCGTACCTGCTGTCGTAGCTCACTGAGTGGGCTGCTGGAACATCAAACCCACGTCCACAATTGGACTATGGTTGAATCCTTGTCAGGATCATTTTCTACTTTTTAGACTTCCAATCTGTAGTCCTCATTATTTATAAGCAGGACACTGTGTCACATGACAATAGTCTATCACATTGCAGTGGAATTCATGAAACTGTAACTAGTCCTGTCAAATTCATATGGGGCAGCTTCCTGATGGAGTATACAAAGGATGAATACATATCAGTATGCTTTTCTTGCTGGGTGCATCTACTAATACATGAATCAACACCAGCAACTGGAAAACCACATTCAACAAGTACAGTTCTGTGAATGACTTTTGCGCCAAGTGGAAGATAACAAACATTTTATAAACATTGTGATACGGACTGATGAATCTAGCTTCACTCATGAAAGTGTTTTCAACCTCCATAACTGCTGTTATTGGTCGGAACACAACCCAAATATTGGCAGCCGAGAGGACATTGGCAGTGCATTTCTTGTGAGTCTGTCTTTGGCCTCTATTGATATTCTGGCAACCTCTTTGCTGCATGGTGTGCTGACGCCAGCACAGAAGGCATTACATTTTCATGTACTGGTGCAATGCTCTTGTGGTTGAAGAAAGGAAAATCAACAAAATACCATCAATACAAAAACAAGCTCCATAGAACACTAAAGATCCAATAGGCATTTGTAAGCAGTGCCATGGAAGACTGATGCTATGTATCTGCAACTTCTGAGACTTGTGAAGTACATTGCAAGAAAGCTATATGCAAAATGGATATCTGACTTATATATGTGGGAAGGTCCGCAAGCATGTTGGGTGAACTTTCATATGAGATAATTTGTTGCCACATGCCAGAGTGACATGGTGCTCATACAAGCTGTGATAGATGTATGTTATTGTAAACATACCTTTATGTATAATCTTAAACTGTTCACTTATTGGCATTATCGCCTGCACCCTTTGCTCTGTGGCTTCCAAGACACTCCCATTGCACTTTATCAATGGTCTGAACTGACATTTTATGCACAAAATCTGCACATATGACAAACCAAAGTGCACACAGTAGGATGCTCCACACTTAACTATCCAAACAACTTTTCTGGTTTCAATGGCCTAAGTGGTTAGAATGGAGTAATTCCAACACCATAGAAAGTTTCTCACTGGTGTGAAAATTACCTAACTATCAGTTTAGTAATTCATGTTTGCAAAATACTAACATGAATTCCTTACAGAAGAATGGAAAAACTGATACAAGCAGACCTAGTGGAAGATCAGGTTGGATTCTGGAAAAATGTGGGAACATGCAAGGAAAAACTGATCCCATGACCTGTCTTAGAGGATAGTTTAAGGAAAGGCAAGCCTGCATTTATAGCATTTGTAGACTTAGAGAAAGCTTGTGACAATGTTGACTGGAATGCTCTCTTTCGAAATTCTGAAGGTAGCAGGAGTAAAATACAGGGAGCAAAAGGTTATTTACAACTTGTACAGGAAGCAGACAGCAGTTATAAGAGTTGAGGGGTATTAAAGAGAGGCAGTGGTTGGAAAGCAAGTGAGACAGGACTGTAGCCTAGTCCTGATGTTATTCAATCTGTGTATTGAACAAGCAGTAAAGGAAACCATAGAAAAATTTGGACTAAGAATTAAAGTTCAGGGAGAGGAAATAAAAACTCTGATGTTTGCCATTGGCACTGTAATTCTGTCACAGACACCAAAGTACTTGGAAGAGCAGTTAAGTGAAATGGATAGTATATTGAAATGAGGATATAAGATGAACATCAACAAAAGCAAAACAAGGATAATGGAATGTAGTTAAATTAAATCAGGTGATGCTAAGGGGTGCAGATTAGATGAGTTTTGCTATCTGGGCAGTAAAATAACAGATTGTGGCTGAAGTAGAGAGGATATAAAATGAAGACTGGCTATGGTAAAAAAAAAATCATTTCTAAAGAAGATAAATTTGTTAACATCGAATATAAAATTAAGTGTTACAAGACCTTTCTGAAGGTATTTGTGTAGAGCATAGCCATGCATGGAAGTGAAACACTGACAATAAACAGTTTAGATAAAAAACAATAGAACATTTCAAAATTTGGTGAAGATTAGATCAGTCGATCTCAAAAATAATGAGAAAGTACTGAGTAGAATTGGGGAGGCAAGAAATTTGTGGCATAACTTAACCAAGAGAAGGGATTGGTTGATAGTTCGCATTCTGAGACATGAAAGGATGGCCAATATTTCTGTTGGAGGGGTGTGGAGGTTGTAAATCATACAGGGAGACCAAGAGATGAATACAGTAAGCAGTTTCAGAAGAACATAGATTACAGTAGTTACTTGGAGATGAAAAGGCTTGCACAAGATAGAGTAACATGGAGAGCTGCTTCAAACCAGTCTTGGGACTTAAGACCATAACAACAACAACAACAACAACATCAAGTGCTCAGAAGCTGAACATGTTACTCTACATAATAGAGATGTTGCACCACAGTGGGGATGTCTAAATAGCATTATGATGTTATCATGACACCATCTCTCTGATACACAAGCCTCTTGTGCAGTGTGTAATCTTGAAGCCTCTCGTGAAAGAGGGCACCAGATGTGCAGAAATTTTGAGGAGGCTTCAGGTACATTTTGGGGAAGAAATCCTTTGAAAGACACAAATGTATGAATGGCATAAAACATTTGTAACAGGACAGGTAGCTGTGGAAAGTACACCCCACAAAAGGTGACCATGGACAATCATCGCAATAAACAACATTCATCCCATACAAGATCTTATTGCAAAAGGTCAGTGCTTAAACCTTTCCAACATTGCTTCTAGAGTAGGAATAAGCTATGGAAGTGCTCAAGCCATCATTACTATTAAGATCAGCTACAAGAACTTGTCTACTATGCCATCTGATACTTTAATGGAGGAACATCCTCAGAGTCCAGAGTCATGGTACTGCAGTACCCCATGTTTGGACCACTGAAGGAACGACTTGGAGGACACTGGTTTGATGTCAGTGCAGAGGTTTAGGAGTTCATGCACAAGTCACTGTACACATGTTGTTCTTCTTTCTTGGGGAGTACCATTAAAAAAGTGCCAATATGATGGGAAAATCTGTAAAAAATTCAGGACAATATTTAGAAAAAAGAAGTGGCGTTCAGAAATGTAAACTGAGCACATCACAAAACACAAATGTGTGGCATGCTGCAGCTACAATATCAATGAGAGATAAATGGAATCAATTAAATCGTATAGATACCTGGGTATAATTATTTGTATGGATGTGAAATAGAATGATCACATCCGTCTACATCTAAATAAATACTCTGCAAATCACACTTAAGTGCCTCGAAGAGGATTCATCAAACCACCTTCACAATAATTTTGTATTATTCCAATATCAAACAGTGCGCAGAAAAAATGAACACCTATGTCTTTTCATGTGAGCTCTGATTTCCCTTATTTTATTATGATGATCATTTTTCCCTATGTAGGTCAGCATCAACAAAATATTTTCACATTTTGAGGAGAAAGTTGGTGACTGAAATTTCGTGAGAAGATCCTACTGCAATGAAAAACGCCTTTGTTTTAATGATGTCCACCCCAAATACTGTATCATGTCAGTGACTCTCTCTCCCCTTTTTCATGATAACACAAAACATGCTGCTCTTTTTTAAATTTTCATGATGTATTTCATTGATCTTGTCTGGTAAGGATTCCAGATAGTGCAGCTGTACTTTAAAAGAGGATGGAATAGTGTAGTGTAGGCAGTTTCTTCAGTAGATCTGTTGCATTTTACAAGTGTTCTGCCAGAAGCCTGCAGTCTTTAGTTTGCCTTCCCAACAACATTTTCTCATTATTCTTTCCAATTTAAGTTTCTTGTAATTGTAATTCCTAGGTATTTAACTGGATTTATGGCATTTAGATTTAATTGACTGATCATGTAACCAAAGTTTAATGGATTCCTTTTAGCACTCGTGAGTGACCAATTGGCAATATTCGCACCATACAGATCTCTTTTTTCCAAATGTTTTGCAATTGGTTTTGATCTTCTGGTGACTGTACTAGACAATAAACAACAGCATCATCTGCAGACAACCTAAGACAACTGCTCAGATTTTCTCGTAAATTGTGTATATACATCAGAAGCAGCAGAGAGCTGTGACACTATCATGGAGAGTCCCAGAAATCACTTCTGTTTTACTTGATAACTTTCCATCAATTCCTGCAGACTGTGACCTCTCTGAGAGGAAATCAGGAATTCAGTCAAATAACCAAGATGATATTCTGTAAGCACCCAATTTTGCTACAAGCTGCTTGTGTCGTACAGTGTTAGATGCCTTCTGGACATCTAGAAATACAGATTCAATTTGAAATCCCTTGTCAATAGCACTCAACACTTTGTGAGAGTAAGGAGCTTTTTGTGCTTCACATGAACTATGTTTTCTGAATCTGTGTTGACTGTGCATCAATAAACCATTCCCTATGAGGTAATTCATAATATTTGAGAACAACATATGTTCAAAAATTCTGCTGCGCACTGATGTTAATGATATGGGCCTGTAATTTAGTGGATGATTCTTACTGCCTTTCTTGAATATTGGTGTGACCTTTGCAACTTTCCAGTTCTTGAGTATGGATTTTCCATCAAGCAGGTCGTTGTATATGATTGTTAAGTATGGAGCTATTGCATCAGCATACTCTGACAAGAAACCTAATTGTTTTACAGTCTGTACCAGAAGTGTTGCTTTTATTAAGTGATTGAAGTTGTTTCACAACTGTGAGGGTGTCTACGTCTACATTACTCATGTTGGCAGCTGTTCTTGATTCAAATTCTGGATATTTACGTAGTCTTCTTTGGTGAAGGAATTTCAGACAGATGTCTTTAGTAACTGTGCTTTGGCAGCACTATTGTTGATAGTATTTCCATTGCTGTTGTGCAGAGAAGGCATTGATTGTGTCTTGCTGCTAGCATACTTTAAACACTACAAGAATGTCTTTGGATTACCTGCCAGGTTTTGGGACAATGTTTTGTTGTGGAAACAATAATAACTATCTTGCATTGAAGTCTGCAATAAATTTTAAGCTGCTATGAAAAATTGCCAATCTTGGAGATTTTGCATTTGTTTAAATTTGGCATGCTGTTTTTGTTGTTTCTGCAATGATTCAATAAAGTTTATGAAAAAGAATTCAGGTCCGTACTAGGTCTCCATTTATACATAGAATTTACAGCTGAGTTATCAACCTCCCCTCCTCCTCTTCAAATCATAATATACCACAGATATCTTGATCAAAAAACTGTGCACAGTTGTTGGAATAAAGCACAAGTCACACCAGTCTATGATAATGGTTGCAGAGAATCTGAGTAGTTGGAACAAAGCACATGTCACACCAGTCTATGAGAATGGCTGCAGAGAAACTGAGGACATATTCTGAAGTCACATGTAATGAGGTATCTCATTGAGAATGACTTCATCCATGCAGCTAGCATGGATTCCAAAGACATCACTTATGTGAAACATACCTTGCACTTTTCTCACGATTTCTGAAAATCATTTGGCTTGCAAATGCTTATTAACAAAACATCAATGATCTGACATCAAACCAAATTTGTGATAGGATTCAGGATTTCTTTTAGGAAGGATGCAGCATGTCATTTTCGACAGTCATTAACAGATGAAGAAATAACACCATGCATGCCCCCGGGGAGTGTGTTGGACCATTGATGAGTGCTCTCAGACTTTTTGCAAACAATACATTTATCTATTCGGAAGTGCTGTCAGAAAAAAGATGCATGAAGAGATTACAATGTGTTGAAAAGATTGGTAACTTGCTTCAAATGACCATAAATTTGAATTTATGCACTTCACAAAATGCAGAAATGGAAAATTGTAGGACTATGTCATGAGTCACAATTGGAATCAGACACTTGGTTGAAACAGTCTGTGGGTACATGAAATGGAATAATGGCGTAGGCTCAGATGCAGCTAAACCTGACAGCAGTCCTCAGATCATGGATAGGATATTGGGGAAGTGCTGCCAGTCTAGTTAGGAAACTGCTTACACAGTATGAGATTTTCACTCTGCAGTGGAGTGTGAGCTGATATGAAACTACCTGGCAGATTAAAACTGTGTGCCCCATCCTCACAGCTTTACTATTGCCAGCATCTCGTCTCCTACCTTCCAAACTTTACAGAAGCTCTCCTGCAAACCCTGCAGAACTAGCACTCCTGAAAGAAAGGATATTGCGGAGACATGGCTTAGCCACAGCCTGGGGGATGTTTCCAGAATGATATTTTCACTCTACAGCAGAGTGTGCGCTGATATGAAACTTCCTGGCAGATTAAAACTATGTGCCGGACCAATACTCGAATTCGGGACCTTTGCTTTTAGCAGGAAAGTGCTCTACCAACTGAGTTTCATATCAGTGCACACTCTGCTGCAGAGTGAAAATCTCATTCTGGAAACATCCCCCAGGCTGTGACTAAGCCATGTCTCCACAATATCCTTTCTTTCAGGAGTGCTAGTTCTGCAAGGTTCACAGGAGATCTTCCGTAAAGTTTGGAAGGTAGGAGATGAGATACTGGCAGAAGTAAAGCTGTGAGGACGGGGCGTGAGTCGTGTTTAGGTAGCTCAGTTGGTAGAGCACTTGCCCACGAAAGGCAAAGGTCATGAGTTCGAGTCTCAGTCCGGCACACAGTTATAATCTGCCAGGAAGTTTCATATCTGCTTACACAGTGTTCAAGTGTGTGGGACCCATACCCCATAAGACTGACAGGGATACTGAATGCATACAAAGAGAGAAGCACAATTTGTTTGACTCACAGGAGAGCCTCATGGCAATGCATCTGAACTGGCAAACACTTGAAATTAGAGGCACAATTTAAAGGACCAGTATAAAGGGAGGAACATACTAAAACCCTCTGTGATGTACCCAGTGGTGCCATAAAGACAAGATTAGACTAATCATATTGTGCATTTAAGCGAGCACTTTTCGCACCCTGTACCCAAATGGACTGGTAGGAAACTTACTACTGTACATGGTATTGTATTGTATTGTATGTTAACCGGGGACCTAGAAACAACAGAGAGGCTCCGTCCCCGCTGCAGTCGCAGTGATCCGCAATCCCACGACAACTACTGCATTCCACTTCACTCCTCGGCTGCCCCACACCAAACCCAGGGTTATTCTGCAGTTCGTCCCCAGTGGACCCCCCAAGGGAATGTCTCACACTAGACGAGTGGTAAAGTAATGGTGGTGTACGTGTATGTTGAGAACTTGTTTGTGCAGCAATTACCGATATGGTGTAACTGAGGCAGAATAAGGGGAACCAGCCTGCATTTGCCGAGGCAGATGGAAAACTGCCTGAAAACCATCCACAGACTGGCTGGTTCACCGGACCTCAGCACAAATCTGCCAGGCGAATTCATGCTGGGGATCAGGTGCTCCTTCCCACCCACAAAACCAAGCATTAACTGGATAGCCAACTGGGCGCGCTACCATACATGGTACTACAGAAAGTTCCCTTTTCCACACAATTCCATAGTTTAAAATGAGTGGTTGTAGCTACAGACATTTTTAGCTTGGTTGGGTTTTCTTTAAACTGATACTTTATAAACAAAACAATTCTACAGAAAAAATATGCAGTTGACTGATTCCACTGTGGAATGCCTACCAACATAACAGAAACAAAACTTCATTGATATCAATGCCATATTTGTGAAAGGCTGAAAGGAACAATAAAAAATGGGAGAGCTCACTCTGGAGCACAAAATTCTCTCTTTTCTGGAAACACTCTCCTGGCCTGGTTAGCTGAATTATAGTGCAAGTTCACCTTAAATATTACAAAAACTAATCATGTATTTCATTATTTATGAAACACCAGTTTCTCACAAAGTAACAGTATTAGTACATCGTACATACCTTGGACAATGTGCAGTACTTCGCTGTGAAACATTCCTTCCATCACTCTCCATGGTGACATACTGTTGCACAGTCTCTCGTGTGTATTTGGGGTCAGAAGTTACATGCTCCTTGTAATATGCAGCGAAGAAACAAAGTAATGCAGTGTGTTACACCACTCATCATGAAGGGGAACATTTGTCAACAGACTTGGATCAATTCTTGTCATGTTAAACCAGCCATAATAATGGTTACCAGCTCCAGTAAGAAAATTCTATATATCTGCTCAGCTATGTTTCACATGCTGGAAGAATTGTTCTATAGATCACTGTGAATCACTAATAGATATCAACAATATTTACTGCTAGACATTATAAACTGCACCTACAGGCCCATGGCTTGCCTCCTAAGTGCACATGGTCTGCCAGCCTACTTCTGAATTTCGTAAACTCCAAGAAACTCATGAAATTGTTCAAATATTGAGACACTTATTTGTAATTCTTTCTTGTATTCAGCCTTGGATTTGTCAAGCATACTATTATTCTTATGATGTGGCAAAAAATTCCATGACCTCTTAATTTAGAAGCAGTGTAATAAAGTTGGCCAACCTTTAAGTCTCTCTGCATACTTCAAATGTTTCAAATGGCTCTGAGCACCATGGGACTAAACTTTCTGCATACTTCCTTCTGCCTTCTGAAAATTGTACAAAACTTATCATATCTCCTTTATCTTACAAAACTTGAAGTGCAGGCCAAGTGAACAAAACAATATTATTTGCCAAGAAAGTTACAGCGCTCTAACCTTTTCTAGGCTAAAGTTGTAACATGTAACTGTGGTTCACTCTCTTTTTGGTGTAGTCTCTGTGATGTGCATCGGTGGGACAAAGATAAAAAAGTTATAGAATAAAACTCTTTTTCCTTTAAATAAAAATACCTTATAACACCATCTTAAGCCTGAATATCACACTAGAGACACAGTCTCAAAGTGAAAATGCCACCCATGAAAAAACAGACAGTTATGGACCAGTATATTACAAAAAATAAGCTCTAAGAAAGTTACAACAACACACTTACTTGGTGGTTAAATTTCAAGCCTTCAAATGCAGCAACAAGGTGGTTATTAATGGACAGATGGGTGAAACAGGATGGAAAAAAGTGGAAATTGCATACATTTCATCAGAAGAAAGGCAGGAACCCACATATGGTGAACCAGCAAGCCGTATGTCAAACACCATGAATGCCATCCCTGGAAAACATCAGGATTTTTTTCCACTAAGTACACAGACTCAAATAAATGAGGTAACTGGTCAGGCATGAAATGATTTACTTCCTGTACATAATTTGAAATTACTCCATCAAAATGTTCAGTCACTCTCAAATAAACTAAATGAAATAGAAATAATGTTAAATGACCTAAAATATATTTCTGTACTGTCTTTACAGAACACTGGCTCAAGCAAGATATGTTGGAGCAAACATGCATTCCTCAGTTCAAACCTGCAAGCATGTTTTGTAGGAAAATATTGAGTCATGGGGGTACTTGTGTATTTATTAGAGAAAATGTTGAATTCAATAGTGTAACTAAACACCATAAACTGTCCTTTGATAAAGATGTGGAACATTCTATAGCTGAACTACTGAGGCAAAATACAGTTATTATTTGTGTATACAGATCACCAGATGAAACAAAAAAGTGTTTTACAGTTGCATGGAGGATCTCTTGGAAGAAATTCACTCTCCCAAGAAGAATACAAATATATGTGGCAACTTTAATATTGATTTCTTGAAATCCAATAATTTCAGAGATAACAGTTTAAATCTACTACAATCGTTCAACATCAGTGCAACAGTAACTGAACCTACTCAAGAAACACCAATCTCTGCATCTATTATTGATCAGATCTTGACAAATAGTGCAAATACGACTATAACATACAAGTTGTTAACATGGGTTTTAGTGATCACAATGCTCAAATTCTTGCAAAGAATATTTCAGGACACTCAATTCCCAGTAAAATACAACACACTGTAAGGAATTTCAGTACAAAAAATGTGGAATGTTTTTGTTCACTCCTGAAGGGTGGAAGTTGGAAAGATGTAAATGACTGTAATGATACCAATGAGAAATATTGAGAAATATGGTAAGTTTATGGCTACATTCAAACATTTTTAATGGCTTTTCCCAAGAAAATACCTACATCTAATTCTACTAAAAAAAAAAATGGATTACAAAAGTCATAAGGATATCATGTCAAAATAAAAGAAGATTGTATGAGTACTCCTAGGAGAATACTAACCTGACTTTATTACATATTTCAAAAGATACAAGAGAATACTAACACTAAGTTATTTATAAAAAAGTAGAAAGTGACAAAATACTGTATAATTCCAAAAATAAAATTAAAGTAACCTGGCAAATTATAAGGAAAGAAATGAGCACCAGGCCAGTTAATCACAGTAATATAGAGCTGATTATGAACAAAAATAAACTAATTGATCCCAAACATGTAGCTAGTACTTTCAACAATTATTTCTCTAATATAGCACAGCAGTTAATAAATACACACCTTGACAAACAGCCAGCCAGTCATTCAGATCAAAAAATTCATCCAAACACATTATTCATGTATCCAGCAACACCCAAGGAACTGTCAAGAATCCTAAAAGAATTGCCTAATAAATATTCAGTGGGTGCAATTTTGTCATATGATGACATGTTGAAGACCGTGGCTGTTTTTGAAGACAAATGTTGATGGTGTTAGGACAGCAACCAGCCACAAATTTACTTTGAGTTCCTTTATTCAAAGGAAACCGTTACCAGTTTCGAATCGTTGCGATTCATCATCAGACGGTTTACACACTTTCTTTCTGACATTTGGTGTGTTTTTATAGATTAATTGTCCTAAAATATAAATAAAACATAATTATAAACACACTACACACAGATGGTTGCGTTACAGATTTTCGTTGCATGTGACTTATGTGAAACGTCGGTTTCGAGTGTTATGAAAACAATCACTCGAAACCGACGTTTCATGTAAGTCACATGCAACGAAAATCTGCAACGCAACCATCTGTGTGTAGCGTGTTTATAATTATGTTTTATTTATGTTTTAGGACAATTAATCCATAAAAACACACCAAATGTCAGAAAGTAAGCTTGTAAACTGCCTGATGATGAATCGCAACGATTCAAAACTGGTAACGGTTTCCTTTGAGTAAAGGAACTCAAAGTAAATTTGTGGCTGGTTGCTGTCCTAACACCATTAACATTTGTATTCAGTGGGTGTTGATGAGAAACCAGATGCTATTATTAAAGTTAGTGCAATATTTCTTGTGGAACCACCAACAGACATAGTAAATTCATGTTTTGAGAGTAGTGTTTCCAAATAATCTAAAAACTGTAAAAGTAACACATTTGGATAAGAAGGATGCAAAAAGCGATATTATTAATTATAGGCCAGTTTCAGTATTGTCAGGCTTCAGCAAAATTATCGAAAAAATGTTCCTTAGTAGACAGTTTTCTTAAATAAAGAGAGGCTAATAAGCAACTCCCAATATGGGTTCAGAGCTGGGAAGTCAATGAAGACAGCAAACTTTGCATTCTTAAATAATATTAAAACCAGTGGATGATAAGCAACATGTGCAGTATCTGGGATATTTCTGGATCTAAGTAAAGCCTTTAGTGTTATTAGTCATGGCATTCTCTTGGGTGAATTAAGTAACTGCAGAAATAGAGGCCATTCTGAAAGCGTGCTCCTGTTGTACCTCAGTAATCATCAGCAGATTACAGAAATAAAACACAAAAATAATGAAACACACAAAATTTTAAGTTTTTACAGTAATGAGGAGAAAATAAAGTATGGAGTCCCACAAGGGTTAGTTTTGGGACCTGTCCTATTTCTGCTGTACATAAATGACTTGCCTCATAAAATACACGATGGAACCACTGTACTCTTTGCAGATGACACTAATATTCTAATTAAATCACAGAATGAGGAAAATCTGCAGGCAGCTGCAATATCAGTTATGCATACCGCAGTTCACTGTTTCAGACCGATAGGCTCATCACAAATTCTCAAAAAGCTGTGGCAGTTAACTTTCACACCACACACAACCTCCAACCAGAAAACCCTGTTTTCACTATTGAAGAAAAAAATGTGTTGAAGGTCAGTCATACAAAATTTCTAGGCATTCATGTCCAGGCAGAGCTGAAGTTGAAGGTGCACCTACACAATTTAGAGGCTGAATTCATTAACATATGCTGTTAGGATCCTCTCAGAATACAAGCTGCTCACCAGTGCTGACAATGTACCATTGTAACATACTGTAGCTACTTGTGTACAGAATAATTTTTTGGGGGAATTCTATAAATTCTACAAAAACATTTAAAACACAGAAAATGATTATCAGGGTGATAAATAAAGCTAAATGCAAGAATTCCTGTAGACAATTTTTTTAAAACTCAAAATACTGCTGCTGCCTTGCTTGCACATACACTAAATACTAATTTTCACAAAAGGGAGTATCTTAAAAAAAGGAAAATCTCTTCAGACGCAACTTTGATATACACGCATATGAAACTAGGCAGAAGATGAACCTACACATGAGCACAGTAAATACAAACTTATGCAAAAGAGGAGTGTATTGTACTGGAGCTATGTTATATAACTATTTGCCTTCTGTCATAAAATGCATACTAACATTAAATGTATTTAAAATAAAGTTAAAACAGTTCTTGCTTGACCACTGCATCTGTTCTTTGTCTGAATTTATGGAACATCATAACAAGTAAATCTTATTTACGAAATTTTTCCAATTGTCAATTCATAATATAGTTTACATTGTGCTTATCATGCCACCTTACCACTTAATAACTGCTATTATAACATACAGAAGCAATGTAGTACACCAGCCTACATTATTATGCATTTTGATTATGTCAACAATGTAGTCAAAGTGACTACTGTATTGTAAATTAACTACTTTAGCACTATCCTGTATCACACATACAAACAATGAACTAAAATGATTCTTGGACAAATAAACAAATTTAAGTACTAAAATTACGGAGAGAGAGAGAGAGAGAGAGAGAGAGAGAGAGAGTGAGTTATCTGAATGACCTATTGTTGCTAAGGAAGGGCTATTTTTATTTGTTTTTGGTTATAAAAATTACTGATGAATGTGGAAGTCAGGAATTAGGCCTGTTGATAGCTTTATATGAATATTTACTAACAAAGAGATAGAGGGGCTGGCCAGTACTTACCTCAGCTCAGTACAGCCGATAGAGACACAAAAAACAACCGAAAATTTAAGCTCCTAGCTTTCGGAATAAATGTTCCTTCATCAGGGAGGAGAGAGGGGAAAGAAAGGGAAGAAGGGAAAGTGGATTTAGTTACTCACAACCCAGGTTATGAAGCAACAGGGAAAGGAAAACAGGGAAGGTAGCAAGGATGGAGGCATGGTTGTCAGAGGGAAGCCAAAGATATTCTACTGCAGGTACTGTGCCAGCTTCAAACCAAAGAGGATGCATACAGAAGTAAAGAGGTGTATAGTATAAAGATGTAGGATGGAAAGATGCATGAATGGCTAAAGAGGAAAGGGAAAGAGGAGAAGACTGAAAAGTAAATGGGAGTGAGGTTGTTTAACGTAGGTTTAGTCCAGGGGGATGGCGGGATGAAAGGAAACCTACGTTAAACAACCTCACTCCCATTTACTTTTCAGTCTTCTCCTCTTTCCCTTTCCTCTTTAGCCATTCATGCATCTTTCCATCCTACATCTTTATACTATACACCTCTTTACTTCTGTATGCATCCTCTTTGGTTTGAAGCTGGCACAGTACCTGCAGTAGAATATCTTTGGCTTCCCTCTGACAACCATGCCTCCATCCTTGCTACCTTCCCTGTTTTCCTTTCCCTGTTGCTTCATAACCTGGGTTGTGAGTAACTAAATCCACTTTCCCTTCTTCCCTTTCTTTCCCCTCTCTCCTCCCTGATGAAGGAACATTTATTCCGAAAGCTAGGAGCTTAAATTTTCGGTTGTTTTTTGTGTCTCTATCGGCTGTACTGAGCTGAGGTAAGTACTGGCCAGCCCCTCTATCTCTTTGTTAGTAATTGTTTCACATCTTTATATGAGATTTTCCATTAATTAGTTATATGAATATTTATCATTTTACGATCAGCAGATACTAAAATAAAATTCAATCTCTACAGTGGTCTTGTGAGCCGTGTACGCCTGGGTGATGTTGACTTGACAACACCAAATGGTGACGATGAAACTGTGCAGTTGATTGATGTTGACAAGGTAACCCCACATCCCTTGTACCAACCACGAAGCAGGTTCCATGATGTGGCTGTCCTGCATCTACGCACACCAGCCAAACTTAGCTCACGTGTTCGTCCTGCTTGCTTGAATTCATTAACACAGCTGCCAACAAATCGAGTAATTATTGCAGGATTTGGAGCAGAAAGCAGTCGGTCAACAGAATTTGGTAAGTTAAAAAAGTATTTAAAGTGCCACTTTTCTGCAAGAATATTATTGTAAGACGATGGCATATAAAAAAAGTTAAAAAATTTGTTTCTATTCAGAAAGCATCTTTGTGATCTACTTTTGACTGTATTATTTGTTACTGAAATATAAACTTCTCTCGTTACCTACAGTCACCTAGTGGAAATTCAATGCAAATATTTCTTTAAATTTTGTGTTACATGTCTCCTATGTCTTTTCAAAGGCTTTCCCTATTTCATGTGCATTTTCTTCACTTTGTTTATAAATACAGACACTGACACACATTACTATTTCTTCTGAAAAGTATAGATCTGTATCATGTATTTGCGTTTGTTAGAAAACATACATCCATCCATAAAATATCTTATTTGCACATGACAAATGATATTCACCTTCTGCTACTGAAGTAGCAGAAGGTGGGAACATGAAAAGTTGTTTGTTCTCCTATGCCAACCTCTTTGTCTCAGAGGACGATTTGCACCTAACCTCCTCACTTAATTTGTTTTGTACATCCAACTTCTGTCTTCCCCTACAGTTTTTAACTTCTACAGTTCTTGCAAATAACATGGTATGCTATCTCTTAATGGGTTACATAAGTCTTATCACCATGTCCTTCCTTCTTGTCAATGTTTCCTGCAGGTTCCGCTCCTCACTGATTCTTCAGAGAACCTCCTTGTTTCTTATCTTATCCCTCCATCTTATTTTCAACATTCTTCTGTAGCACATCATCTCAAATGCTGCATTTCTATTCTTTTTTTGTTTGTCCCACAGTCCATGATCCGCTTCCATAAAGAGATGCTGTGCTCAAAACATATGTTCTCAGAAATTTCTTTCTCAAATAAAGTCGTATGTTGGACACTGGTAGACATCTTTTAGTGAGGAATGACCTCTTTGCCTGTGCTAATTTACTCTTATATCTTCTGTGCTTTGATTGTTGTGTAATTTAGCCCCCCATTTTGAAAAGTTTACTGCCGATCACATTTCTGCTGCTCGTCATTATTTTCATTTTTCTTAGACTTTCCCTCAATCCATATTCTGTACTCATTAGACTGTTCATTCCATTCAACATGTCCTGCAATTCTTATTCAATTTTACTGATGATAGCAATGTTATCAGCAAATATTATCATTGATATCCTTTCAGGCTGTTTTTTAATCCCACTTTTGAATCTTTCCCTTATTTCTATTTAGTCATTTATATTTATTTATTAATTTATCTGTTTGTTGAAGTAGCACCCATTTTATCACATTAATGCTATTTCACTTGTAAATATAGAAGCCAGTATAAAAATTTACAAATTTACATTCATGTACATAATATAGGCACATCTAAGCTGTAATATTATGTTTAGAATGGTAGCTTCTTTATAACCATAACTTGATTGGTTGAAAAAAACCACTGTTCTATTTACATATACAAAATAAAAGTCTATGTACATACATACAGAAAAAGATGAATAGCTGAAAAGTTACTGCTACATATTCACTGATTTTACTGAAGTAAGAAATATGCTACTTAAATTTGTATAAGAATGCAGAATTTGATGTCTACAGAGAAGGGTAACCATATACATCAATTAACTGGGAATACATTTGTAAAAGGAGTTTAATTTTTTCTGGAAATACTTTGATAGATATAAATTTCTGAATACTGAAAACACAAGGCAGAACCCACAGATTTGAGTAATATTCCAAAATCCATTAATGCTGTAGTAGTTGTGGATTATTAGTAGACCTTTCACCTCTCTTTTAAATGCATTAAAGTTTGATATTCCTTCGGTCTTATCTGGCAATGCACTGAAGAGAATTTTGTGAAAGTAATTTCTATTCCTTGTTGCATACTTGTTGGCCTCACTGAATAATGTTGAACACTCATGAGTCCTAATGGAATAGATACTCTCAAGTATAAATTTAGATTGGAGGATAATAATTTTAATTTTTTAAGAATGCCTCTATATGATTCTTTGAAAGGAACACCTTTTATTCATCTTACACCTTTCTTCTGAAATATAAATTACTGTTTTACAAATGTGACATTCTGTCATTGATGCTTTAATACATACATTGAACAACAGTGGCAAAAGACTGCAACCCTATCTTACAACCTTTCAAATCTGAGCACTTTGTTCTTGGCCTTCCATTCTTATTTTTACCTCTAGGTTCTGGGATGTATCGTATACTGTCCATCCTTAACTGTAACTTACACTTATAAGATGTGTTCAAAAAGGAAGGTGACTTTATATTTTTATGAAAAAATATTTATTTATTTATGTTGTCCCCCTCAGATACAATACACTTGTGCCAATGCTTTTTCTAATCCTCGAAGCACTTTTCACAAGCACTCTTTGGTATAGCCATGAGGACTTCCAGTGATGCAATTTTTATTTCCTCAATTGCTGAATCTTTGTCCTTTCATAGGTCTCTTCAGTTTTGGGAACAGGAAAAAGCTGCAGGGGGCCAAATCCGGTGAATAATCATAAACCCATGTTTCGTCACAAGTTATGACCCTTTTGAGCAAATCAGGATCATCATTGGCATCATTCAAGAGCTCTTGAGCGATGCTCATGAGACAGTTCTTCTGATCAAAATTGAGAAATTTTGGATCAAACTTCACTGACACATGTCTCTTGCCCAAAACATCCAAAAAAATTGCATGACACGAGCAAACTAATATGCCAACAGCAGCTTCTCTTATGGTAATTCGATGATTTTCCAAAACAATTTTCTTCACAGCTTCAATGTTATCATCTGTTGTTGATATGCTGGGGCATCCAGAGCGAGGTTCATCATTGGCATCTTCTCAGCCTTTGTGGAAGAGTTTGTACCACTTGAAAACATTTTTTCCTTAACTTGGAGCAAACTCACCATATGCCACTGTCAATATTTAGTTTTAGAGCACTTGATTCCATTTTTCACACAAAATTTGAAGCAGATTCTTTGCTCCATTTTTTATAATAACTGGAAATTGCCGAGCATACTAAAACACTTCTAAACTTTCTATCTGTCAAAAAAAAAAGAAAAAAAAAAAAACAGTATGCTGTGCACTTGAAACTGTGAAAATATGTTTGGGGCGTATGCACCGACATACCAAAAAAAAGATCAATAATCGAATTATGTTGGCCATGTAATTTGAAAAGTAACCTTACTTCTTGAACAGCCCTTGTATTTTTCTGAGATATTTAGCCATCTTGCACCATTTCAAATTGTCACACATTTTATAGGTCAACAAATAATACGAATTCACCTTGATTTTTCTTAAGTCTTGGTCCTATTATCAAGTACAGCATCAGAACTGCCTTCACCTTTCCTAATGTTAAACTGATCATCACGTAACAGATGCTCAGTTTTGTTTCCCATTCATCTAGACAGCTTTGTTCATAAAATGCTTTTGTCATTGGCTGAACTAACAAAGAGGTTCACCGTTAAGACATCAGTACATGAAATCAGTTTTTCTCGGATATTGATACAATCAGAGAATCTCTAACAAGTTGGAATGAGGTTTCAATCAGGTTAACAATGTTGATGGCATTTCACATAAGTGATAATGTTACTTCCAAATACTCATTAAATAATTGTGCAATGTTGATGAGAAGAGATTTGATTCATGAGTTCCTTTAGCTGTATCTGAATAATTGGTGAAGCAGCTGAGAATGTGTACAACTTACTCAAAAATTATTGCTCGAGATTTCAATAATAGATCTTATACTTCATGCAGCTTGTTTATATATCGTTCAGACTACTAATCATCTAGTGTGTCAACAACATTGGATCATTCTTACTAGCTACTTTAAATTAATTTATTTTAATTTAATATAAATTTTTATGTATATTATTTAATTCACTATTAATTTTCATTTTTATAAATACTTTACATGGATCATTAAATAACATTAAAGTCTAGAAATGTTTACATTATTGTAAACTTACAGTTGATTGATAAATAGACTTCATAGCTTTTTATAAACTTTATCACTGAGATGATATTAGTTGATGTAGCCTACAGCTCATACATTTTCTTTATATTTAAACAACAGGACATAAGGTCCTGCTAAAATAGATTGATGTTTTAAAAGTACATCCTTTAAAATTTGTTATTCATTTTGTCTAAGTTATACTCACTCACTTTCTTTCATACAGGCACAGCACGCTATGTGGATGTCACTGAAATACCTGCCTTACAGTGCCAAAAAGCACTCCCACAACTGACTCGCATAGGTGTCAAAGTTAATGAGTCACTGATATGCGCTGCAGATGAAGCTGGTGGCCGTGACTCTTGCAGGGTAAGATGGCTCTTATAAATGTAGTCATGCTTTCGTTCATCTGTTGAAAACATATGTTGTTTCATTGACCACCTCATGGAGTAAATTATGTGTGTGTGTGTGTGTGTGTGTGTGTGTGTGTGTGTGTGTGTGTGTGTGTGTGTGTGTGTGCGTGCACACACGCGCTCACGTGCCAATATTTATTTAATACTGCTTGCTGTATATTTACAGATATGCACATATAATTGTGAAAGAGGGAGTTATAATAGATGGGGGAAAAGTTACTTACAACTAATTATCATTGGTTTAAAGGAGATTTGCAAACCTAAATGTAATTAATCAAGTGATTTATGAAAAGGATGGGTGAATAATTTGGTCATATAATTTACTTTGAGGATTCCCAGTTTGTTCTTTTATGTCCTTGTACAGGCTGAAGAGACCTACTGTGAATATTTTTGGAATTAACTATGTTAATGCCATTATAAACTTCATGTCAAAATAAGTATTATGGATGCAAATTTATAAAACAGCTTTTTGATTGTATTTATGTACAGTATATCTTGAGATGTGGGTTTTGCCAAAAAGTATTAAAATCAGAAGTGAATAGCATGCAATAAATTCATAAATGAAGAAGAGGAAAAATATCCTAATAGTTCCATCAGTTTGCCATAATGACACAGCATTTTCAACAGTTTATGGAAGAGCAGTTAGCATGGAGTAAAAATGCAGAGAGATTTTCACATTGACAAAATAAGATAATTTATGAAATATTAGAACTTTCTGCATTTACTTATAGAATAAAGTAGTCCAAAATTGCTCCATTGGATCTGACCAAATTCTATATTTAAGGGTTTTGACGCTGTTGTAGTGCAAATCGAGAAACACATATCAGATCCAGGGGTAATGAGCCACTTCTATTTCATTTTCACAAATGATAATTTATTTCAGGATTTGGAAAACTGAACATATTTTTCATTACATTTTGTTTCAGGGTGATTCTGGAGGCCCCCTTCAAGTTCGGCTTGACAAACCTCACTGTCAGTTCAGTGTTGCTGGATTAAGTTCTTTTGGACCAGTGTTCTGTGGGGAGCCAGGCGTACCTTCCGTGTATACTAGCATTGCTGAATACTTAGAGTGGATAGAGTCTGTTGTTTGGCCTTAAATATTGGGTATCAGTGTGAGAGATGAAAGTATTATTCAGATATGAAAAGTGGTACTCAGCACTGCAGACAACTCTTGACAGTTTACTATGCAGTGTATTTAATGAACTGCAGATGAATAGGGTAGAGTGTTAAAAGTATTGTTGGAAGACAGTAAAAATGCAAATGTTGCATCTGTGACTTGGAATTTATTATTGGTAAGCAAAAAAACAGAAAATAACCTTTGTCAGATATTTAATATGGGCTCATACTTATTTTTACAGCCCATTTCTACACTCCCATTTCCATTTCAGTTTTTACAGCTTTATGGTGACTGCAGCAAACACTAAATAAAATTTATGAGATAGAGAATGTTTACAAGAAGCAAAGTAGATACTAATGCAATGGTTTCAGAAGTCATAAAGCTTCATAAAAGACCATGGTATTTTAATCACATTGTTTTACCAGTTCTTACAATTTTGTAATTGAATTAAAAACTATTGTAAATGGTGAATGTGAATTTCTAAATAAAGGAACTGAATCCCTGATCTTTTTTTATTGTGACTTTCCACCTATTTTGTTCTTGTTTGAAACTGGCTACAGTTTATTTTGCACAGCAAGCAGTTGCCTTATACCTGCAACATAAAATGTAGGCTGAAACATTGTAAAATTTTCTTCCATGTGATTTGGGTTGACTGAGGGGGATACAAAAAATTTTGACTGCTTAGTGAGAGAAAAACAATTTAATAATTTTGAAAACTCAGATAGACCCCCAGTTTGAGGATGATTCTTAATGGAACAATTACTCACAGCAAATGAAAGGGATTTGCATTAGTGAGAGAGGTATGAATGCGTTATCTCCTCGTGCCATATTTCATGATCATGATTATTTTTGTGACCTAGGAAAAAAAAACTGCCTAACTTTAGACAGGTATGCAGGAGGCAGAGAGCTTCTCTGATGAGCTGACCTGGAGAAAACTATTACTCCTTTTATGTTCTGACTATGAAATTGGAAAGTTAAACACTGCATACTCTTGAAAAGGTTGAGAATGACTCTCTTAATTTTTACATAATGCACCAATGACTATTTTCACACAGTGCAACCCAGCCAGGAATGAAACTGTTTTCACTTACTTACTTTTACAGACATGAACAACTGCTAAATTCCTTCATCTTCTCTACTGTGAAAGGTGCCACAGGACTATAATGATAATTATGTAACCTAATTTCTTCACTTGAGTGGTTATTTTTAAATATGAATCGACATACTCCCCTCTGCCCCAATTCTCCCCTCTGCCCCAATTCTATTCAACACTAAAAATGTGAAGATACCGGAACATGACAAAACAAGATGAACCTTAACATATACACTGTTTTACTACAGAGATCATAATATTCCACCTGGCACTGAAATTATTTGTTGTAATGTTTCACCATATACATCTAATAATTATCAAGACTGATTTCCCAGTCAATTGGAAGTTGTATAGGCTGTAAATTACATCAGTCATATTCTTAGGATCCTATGACAAGTGATCTCTGGGACCTGGAGAGGACATATATTTTATTGGGGTCCAATAAACGAAATTACATAACATTGTAAATGCTATAGTATTATAGTGCAAATATTAAATACAACATACCCTAAAACATTAATTTTAAGTTCTGGGAGGATCCTATTACTAGAGTAAGAGTTGTTGAATTGAAAATTCTTTATTTCAATGTTAAACTTGACCAGCTAATTAATAAGATCATTTTAAAATCTGCAGACTGTTAAATACACGTGTACCATGTGCATGATTTCTTCCTGTAATAATATTAAGCCCTTAAACTTGTTGTAGACGTCATAATATTTTGTTCATGCTCTATTTTTACAATAATGAAGTATTGGCAATATTAAAGAATACATGTCTAGTGAAACAGTTATAAAAATATCAGTATTTGTATTTTGAAAGAACTATCCTTGACTGTTGAATTTCCTCAAGAAATTATTCCATGTATGTTCTATGATGTATCTCAGTTGTTGCCCCCCCCCCCCCCTTCCCCCTCCCAAGGCTTTGGAAGAAGAGGAGGAGGAGGAGGAGGAGATTACTGTTTAACGTCCTGTTGACAACAAGGCCATTAGAGACGGAGCACAAGCTCAGCTTAGCAAAGGAAGGGGAAGGAAATTGGCTTTGTCCTTTCGAAGTAAGCATCCTGAAATTTGCTGAAGTGATTTAGGGAAATCACTGAAAACCTAAATAAGGACGTCTGGACATGTGTTTGAATCATTGTCCTCCCAAGTCTTTCGAATACATAGATTGTGCCAGTGTTTGCCTGAAGGGTTGAGATGGAGCAAACCATTGAACAGTGTTGCACAGACAAATATTGTATACATTGAACAAATATGCAATGGAGGCTGTTGATATTATCCAAGAACTTTATGAGGATTCTGGAACCACTTGCAGTCAATGATTTACCCCATTGTATCCCCAATACTGTTATCTGTTATGCTGATGACACAACTTTGCTTGCTCCGCATGAGAACATGTCAGTTCTGGAAGATATGATGCGAGATGGCCTGTTAACGTCCTGTTGACAACAAGGCCATTAGAGACGGAGCATAAGCTCAGCTTAGCAAAGGAAGGGGAAGGAAATTGGCTTTGTCCTTTCGAAGTAAGCATCCTGAAATTTGCTGAAGTGATTTAGGGAAATCACTGAAAACCTAAATAAGGACGTCTGGACATGTGTTTGAATCATTGTCCTCCCAAGTCTTTCGAATACATAGATTGTGCCAGTGTTTGCCTGAAGGGTTGAGATGGAGCAAACCATTGAACAGTGTTGCACAGACAAATATTGTATACATTGAACAAATATGCAATGGAGGCTGTTGATATTATCCAAGAACTTTATGAGGATTCTGGAACCACTTGCAGTCAATGATTTACCCCATTGTATCCCCAATACTGTTATCTGTTATGCTGATGACACAACTTTGCTTGCTCCGCATGAGAACATGTCAGTTCTGGAAGATATGATGCGAGATGGCCTGTTAACGTCCTGTTGACAACAAGGCCATTAGAGACGGAGCATAAGCTCAGCTTAGCAAAGGAAGGGGAAGGAAATTGGCTTTGTCCTTTCGAAGTAAGCATCCTGAAATTTGCTGAAGTGATTTAGGGAAATCACTGAAAACCTAAATAAGGACGTCTGGACATGTGTTTGAATCATTGTCCTCCCAAGTCTTTCGAATACATAGATTGTGCCAGTGTTTGCCTGAAGGGTTGAGATGGAGCAAACCATTGAACAGTGTTGCACAGACAAATATTGTATACATTGAACAAATATGCAATGGAGGCTGTTGATATTATCCAAGAACTTTATGAGGATTCTGGAACCACTTGCAGTCAATGATTTACCCCATTGTATCCCCAATACTGTTATGTGTTATGCTGATGACACAACTTTGCTTGCTCAGCATGAGAACATGTCAGTTCTGGAAGATATGATGCGAGATGGCCTGGAAGCGGCACTAAATTGGTTCTCATCAAATACACTGCTTTGCAATCCTGATAAAAACCAGCAGATTATACTTGGATTGTCAAAAGAGATAGAGGTGAAAGCAGTTAAAATTCTAGGAATTCATGTAGATTATAGGTTAACGTGGGAAACACACATCAACCATATCTGCACAAAATTGTCTCGAGTTATGTATTTAATGTGGAAACTGAGAAGCCTAGTGACGAAAGAATATTTAAGAGTTATTTATTTTGGACTCTTTCAGTCACATATAGAATATGGACTGCTGATATGGGGACACTCTCTTCACATCACTGAAGTTCTAAAAATTCAGAAGAAAGTGATAAGGGCAATGAGCAATTCTGGTAGATTAGAGCACTGCCGGCCACTGTTCATTCAGCTGAAAATATTAACAGTTATTAATCTTTATATATACACCTCAGCATTGTATGCAAAAAACAATATAGCAGATTTCGAAATGAGAGAAAACATACACCACCATAATACCAGAGGCAAAACAAAATTAGACATACCTAGGCACAGGCTGACAAGAACAGGAAATGCCCATCTAATCAATAGTATAAAAATATTTAATAAACTTCCATTTTCTTCTCGGTCGGCTCACATAAGTAGCTTCAGGAGCAAGCTACTAAAATGGTTACTAATCAATCCTTTTTACAATATAACAGAATTTATGAATATAAAATCAATTGACATTAATTTTTAAGTATTTCATTATGTGATGTCATTGAATGTATTTATCTTATGTTATGGTGTATGTTAGCATCTATGGGTACTATTTGCAATGTTCATTTAGCTTTAAGATATTATTCAAGGAAAGTGTTATATTATATCCATGTAAATTGCCTATTCCACCTCAGGTGGTCAATGGTGAATAAAGAATATGAATATGAATATGAATAATTAACTTACAGTCTGAGTAGCTTCATTGAAGTGCCTCAACAGCCTTGCATATGCTGATTTACTTATCTACACCCACCCACAAATACATCTACATGAATATTCTACAATTACCATGTATGAGTTTGGCAGAGTGTTCATAGAACCATTTTTACTATTTATAAACCATTCCACTTTCAAACAGCATGTGGGGAAGAAATTAAAATCTAAATTTCTTTATGAAGCTTCTGAGTCATCTTGCTTTATTATGATGGTCTTATTTCTCCCCACAAAGGTGAGCAAAATACAGGAAGATTCAGAGAAACAAGAAATTGAAAGACTGTTTTTAAATAAATTTATTTATGGAAGAAACGCTATTTCAGAACACACAATGTCAGTTTATCTCTTGGGAGGTATCTCGCAACTGAGCTTCACTTTTCTTATGAACATTCCTGCAGTCTGTTAGATAAACTATGCTTGGACCAGAGCAATGTTTCAAATCAAATTCTGACAATTGCTTCTTGGATCTTAGCTTTCAATTCTGATGTAGCTGATGGACTATGATACACTGCATTTTTAAGGTAACCCCAAAAGAAGAAATTGCATACTGCTAGCTCAGGGGATCTCGGAGGCCAGGGAAAGTCCCATTTCTTGAAATTATATGATTTTCAAACAACTGGCATATTAGCAGCCACCAATATTTAGGTTGTGTGTGATGTTGATTTGTCTTGCTGAAATTGAACATTGTCAATGATTTGTGCAGATTTCTGTAGTTTCTGCACGACAAATTTTTTGAGCATGATGCCTTACATATCCATTGTGACTGTAGTTGTAAGGCTATGGCCATCATAAAAAAATAACAGCCTTTTATACCATATGATGACACAGAATGCCACATGGTAATATTGCTTTTGTGCAATGGACATTGGTGTAGCTCTGTATGATTTTTTGTGCCCCCTAGTGAAAGTTTTTCATAAAAAATCAACTAAGATAGAAATGGGATTCATCTGACATCCAGAGGTTGTTAACAAACTCATTGTCATTGTCTGTCTTTTCAAGCATTCATTCACAGAATTGTAATGTACGATTATCACTGAGTTTCATTTTCCAGACATTCTGCAACTTGTATGGATGGTAATGTAAGTCCAATACCAATATTATCTGGAAACTTGAACTACACAACTGTTAAGGTGATGCATGGATTGAACAATGTGATTGTCTAAGACAGCAGCTCAAACAACATCTACAGTGCCTTGTGTACGAGAGGTTCACTCATAGCTTCAAGGCTTCTTTTTCATGGATATACCTGTTTCCTTAGGTATTGAATAGAACTGGAGAGAAGATAAATTTGTGGCACAACTTGACTAGAAGGTATCGGTTGGTAGGACATATTCTGAGGCATCAAGGGATCACCAATTTAGTATTGGAGGGAGACCAAGAGATGAATACACTAAACAGATTCAGAAGGATGTAGGCTGCAGCAGGTACTGGGAGATGAAGAAGCTTGCACAGGATAGAGTAGCATGGAGAGCTGCATCAAACTAGTCTCTATACTGAAGACCACAACAACAACAAGTCATTCCAGAAGACAACATATAATAACTACTGACTACTGTTACAGAGTGACTCACCTTATCATGAACAATGAATTCATTATACTCATCCTGTAAATCCTGCATGATTTGTCTCTTGCTGAAATTGCATATTACAAGAGTAATAACATTTACATTAACAGGGTTTTTGACATTTGTTTCTTCATCTGACTTATGCAATCTGTCTACTAACTTTAAATCACTTAATAACTTTACCACTGTTGACTTGCTCCTTATAAGCCATAAATTTTTCCACTTAGTGCAATGGTCTTCCTCCATCCCACTGCTACGAATATCATCTGCTAGTGCCTCTCTTTACAGATTATCACTGCCTATTATTTCTTTTACATCATTATCTTCATTAGCCCCATAATCTGTTTTTTCCTCATCTTCAAAGTCATTTAACACTTTGTCTATTTCCTCAAGAGATACGTTAGGCTATAGTTCACCATCATTGTCAAGTATCTTCTGGTGTATCCACAAGTGCCATAACAAAGACGAAGATCACAAGACCAGAGAAGGAGGTGAAATGACGTCAGCCAATGGTGCTCTGATTAGGACCACACCACAAAAGGAGCAACACCTGCAAGAAGTGAATATAAGCGCCACTCCTGCCAGTCTCAGCTGCTCAGATGGCTCAGTATACAGACATTAGGGGACAGCATTAGCGCAGCCTAGAAGAGAGTGCTACGATCTATATCCATTGCTTGTTTGGACTTTATCTACAGTGATGAACATTATTTGTTTGCATGTCACCCATCACATGTGACTACTCCTTGTAAATCTTCAAGTTAAGTATTGTCAAATCTGCTTTATAGAAATAAAATACTAATGTTATTTGCTTGAATTGTTGTATAGCATTCTGAGGATGAAGCATCCCTTAGGCCCCCTGTATGATACAAGTGGCCAAGACCCTACAAAATACATAAGGTTGTACCTCCTCCTCCCTCTCCTTCTCCTCCTCACTGTCAATTGAGCACTTTTCAGATGAGTTGTAAAGTACCTCCATCCTGTTGTTAATGATGTTTTCCCTGCCTTATTTATCCCACTTTTCTTGAGTCCTTAATACTAACTAGTTCATGTACACGGTCAAGAAAAACCTCCATATTACTAGAATCTACAGAAATGCAATTGAAATCTTCTATCTGGATACCTTTACATTAGTTCAGGTTGGTGATTAATTGCTTGCTCTAATCTGGCCTCTGCCTTGTGAGTGTCAGATTTCTCATGGACAGGAATTAGTTTTCCTCCCATCGTACACTATTCTCAATAATATTTGATTGCTGACTAATAGCATTTTCCTCCTTTATTGGTCTTATAGGCACAGCTTTCCTCTGCCTCTACTTATTAAATCTCTGGAATCAATGTGGCTGTTCACCTGTTCTTCTGCCACCCCTGCCATGATGATTACTATGTGTATTTCTAACTTCCAGTCCTCTAACATTTACTTTTCCACCTTGGTCTGCTGTGGTATTGCTATTCTTATTGTAAGGTCTTTTATGCGTTTGCTCATTACTAGCAGCCACTCTCTCTCACTCACTCCAACACTCAATAAATTTATTTGCAGTAATGTTACTTGTAGGTCTGGAAACGATTTTCTTCTGCCAATTCTGGAGCAGTTTACCTCCTAAGCCAATTTATGATTTCATGCTTTCTGTCAAATGTGACACATGTGAAACCCATCTTGCAAACTTTTTGACTCACAACTTTCTCCTACTCCAAAATTCTCTGAGCACACTAGTTTTGTGTGAGATCAATACTCATTTGAAATGCTGCTTTAAATTCAAAAAGTATTTTACCATATAACATTACACCAGCTGACCATAACAATGACTCACCAGAAAAGTGACTGAGTATAAATGAAATTTTCTCATGATCAGACCACCACCCCCATAGCATCATCTCAAACTCATTCCAAAGTTGTAATGGGTGTTCCTGATTGTCTCAATCAAATCCTAAAAATTGCCAACATCTGATGAAAGTAGCATCAACAGAAACATGGTGCACAAATATGTTAGATAAGCTTTTTTTCTGTTAAATGTTAGTAATATCACTGCTCAAAGCTACCATTTCATTTTCTACTGATTCTACTTTTATGCCAATTGCACTAATCAGTGCACCTACTTTTTCAGCCAGCTTTTCTCTACTCTCTGCTTCACAAGATATCTTTTTATCTGATTGTGCAGATTTGTGAGTACTAACAGTTGTGACCTTCAAAATCTCTTTCTGTCAAATAATGACTTTTTTATCAGCTTCTGTAATGTCTCAGTAAGCAAATTTCAGACATTTTGTCCATTTTTTTATGGTAACCTTATTTCTACCAATCCTTTGTCCACTTTGCATCCTTTATGAATGTCACCAATTTCCACCTTTAAATTTTTTTCTAATTTAGTTAACTCTACTTCAGATTTGAACTTCTTATTACAGTGCATCACCTGCTCTTACCCAAAGGGCATGTCTGGCATGGCTCTTCCCATCCCACATTTTTATTCTTCTTCTTCCATGACATTTGTCTGTGTTAATGTCTCAACAGTATTGTTCTCTTTCCCGAGATTCTCTCAACATACCCACATTGCTAGGTTTTTTGTGATGTATGGTGAGGAAACACTGGTTGGATACAGGGGATGCATCTCCCGTGGCATAACACATCCTGGGGGCCTCCAGCTGTTGAGCATACTAACCCACCTTATTCCTTCTCACACCTTTCTCACTTCTATTTGTTTCTCATTTCTTAGCTTTATTGATTCTTGGTTGCAATCACGTTCATCAGGGTTTGTGTTCTGTGTCTGTTCTCTCTGAGGACTGTTTCTAGCTTGATGCAAATAGGCTGGAGGGGCTGATGGCCTCATAGTTTGGTCCCGTTAACTCCATTAATCCAGTCCAATGCGTACTACAGGGCTCCATTTTAAAGTTCAAAGTACTGATTTCCAATTTCATTTCCTTCTTTAATACCACATTACTGGATTCCATATTAAAGTTTAAAGTACTCATCTGTAATTTTACTTCATTATTGCCAGCTGAATTTTGGAACACAGTTATGGGATCCAGTCTGGCATTCCCACATCCTAATTTGGATTTCAATCCATTGTAATGGATTTTCGTGCACTGTTTGACTTGTCAGTAATCCTGACTAGCCAAATTGCTTAGAAGTAATATCAAATGGTATGAGTAGTCTTTTCATGACTTGTGTTGTCTGTATTAATATGTTATGCTGGAAGGATGCACCAGGTATCGTGTAGCAAAGTGACACATGATGAAATCAGCAGCAGCTGCTGTGGCAGTGTCAAATGGTTCTGGTGTCACATACAGCAGTAACAATGGGGGAGGGGGCTACAGCAGGTGATGGCAATGTCTCCAGTTCCCACAGCTCTCGGCACTGGTGGCAGTGACTGCTACAGTAGAACCCCTCTAATCCGACACCTTCGGCACCGGGACCACGGTCGGAACGAGAAAAAGGTCGGATTATCTGAAAAATCTAATATTTATTTGCAAAAATTATAAAAGGTCATTTAGTACAATAAATTAAACTATTTAAGAACTAAAATGTGTCTACAGTAATATAAAAGATGTTTTTACACTGTGTTAAACAGTATGTTAACTGAAACACGTCTACACACACTATAATATGTATTGGTTTTAAAACCCGTTAGCTTAGTGGTCAGTGCGACAGGCTGACGATCCTAAGGGCCCGGGTTCAGTTCCCGGCTGGGTCAGAGAATTTCTCCACTCTGGGACTGGGTGTTCTGTTATCCTAATCATCGATGCGCAAGTCGCTGAAGTGGCGTCAAATCGAAAGACTTGCACCAGGTGAGCTGTCTACCCGACGGGAGGCCGTCATCACACGCCATTATATTGGTTTTAAAATGAAAAATAACAAACAAATTACAGTACTGTACTGTAGATAATAACGTATAAATGATATACACTGTAAACTAAAAAATGTTTATAGCACTGTATATACAAAGGAATTTTTGTACAAAGAAATAAACTACTGTATGTATAAACTAAAAAATGATTATACTGTATGCATTGTTTTGACAGTAAAAACGAAAACAAATTACTTGAAAAAAGTCAGGGATACATTTTTGACGAGATTTCCAAGGATCAATCCAGCCTTCACTGGCAGCAAACTTACTTTTGGCTTCCAGTTTATTGTGCAAAACTATTGCTTTTTCTTTGAGAATTGGCCCGGATATTGGAGTTCCTTTCCTTCTTTCTTGACAAGACCACATACACAATGCATTATCAGGCAGTTCAAGTTTAGTCTTTTTTAATGTTTTGCGATTCGTCAGAGTGTTTTCACGATCAGTCGTCACTGTATAGGAGTCAATGTCTTCTCGATTCTTCCTCCAATCCGTAATTGTCATAACACCTACATTCAGTTTCTTTGCAATTTTTTGGAGCGAATTTCCTTCGTCCAGTATCTGTAGCACTGCTAACTTTTCATTTAGTGAAAGAGTTACGTGTTTACGTTCGAATCCAGACATGTTGAAAAACAGACAACTGTACACACAGTGAATCTACAGTAAATAACATGGAATAAAGCAAACAACGAAGTTTTTTAATCCCAACAAAAGATAAAACTGCCCAATAATGTACAGTATATCAATATGCACAGCAATAGACACAGCAACAATGGCCCGACAGGCACCCAGTCAGTGACAAGCTGGCACAGGCTCGCGAGCCTCAACACGGTCGGACTAACTGGAGTGACGGACCATCCAAGGTCGGATTAGAGGAGTTCTACAGTACTTGTTTTCTTCCTCCTTCTCACAACATTCAAGGTCTTTACAGGTGACAACAACAGTCAAGTTGAGACACTTGCAAGAAATTACTGCTTGTTTCAATTATTTTATCCATTTTTTGCCTCATTTTTGCGTGATCTGTATAATTCTCTATACTAGCCCAGTTCAATTTTTTAACTCGCTATTTGTACTATATTCCTGGTCATTCAGCACTACATATGGTGGGGCAAGGGGTTAGATTTATATCTTATCTATTCAGTTTTATCCCACTACCTACTGTCCATCATGCAGCAAGGACCTGTGAACTACTATGGTACGTAACCTGAAAATAGTTGTATACAAGTTACCTGTCACACACATTTCTCTTGTCAACATTTACAACTCTCCATAGCTGAAAAGAAACTTACTTGCATACTGTGACATAATGAGGAAGTAGCTACTGAACACTGTTTCCTTTCCTCAACATCTAGCACAGTTTGTAATCAAAATCCTGTTCTACAAAGTCTGCCTCTATTAAACATCAGCTGGACCTGTCAAAGGTAGTTTAGCTTAGCTAACAGTTGGAAGCTTAATGCTCTATTCACTATGCAGATACAAGCAGTACACACAAGCTCACTAAACTGGACGAGGCAAATATTTGTGCAAAAGTTCAGTTCTATAAACGGTGCATGAAGTACAACTGAAGTCTCTCTCACCACAACTTAGTTCCATTGCATACAGCCATTTGAAGTCAGCCACAAATGACTACACTGCGAGGCACGGACAGATTGATACTCACTCCCTGACTGACAGCAACACGCTGTCTCTCTGCTCTGCTTATGTATGGCCCCGGTGTGGAAGGCAAATGAAATGCTTTTTGATAGCTTTAGCACCTAGACAAGCACTTGAAAAGCACCTTTATACCTCAAAAATTTCTAATGCCTCTCCCAACTGACTTTATCTCTGTTGTTTTATAGCCAGAGTACAGTGCTTTAATATCTATGGCACAAAATGATTATAAAGATTAGATGCTATTATGCTTTACCACATTCACAACCAAAATCTGTCATTTTTGGAATAACTTTGAAAATATTGAACATAACAGTATAGAAACTTTCATATGTTGTTTCAGTGATGTGAAGTTTTGGTAAACCATTGATAACTTGTAAACTACTTAACAATTTCTTTAGAAACATTTATACAATAGTTCTATACTAAACTACATTTTCTATTAAAATTCAAATTAGTGTCATCAAATTTCAGCATACATGAAACTGTTTATAACAATTTTTTAAAGAAAAACTGTTGAACTGAGGTGGTTCAGACACAGGATTTATTACATTTGCGTTTCTGGACCATTCAAGTAAAACAAATGAAATGATTTTGCTATCAAAACTTTTAGTATGCTGTTGTGAAAGTGTGTGACAGCCCATACAGGAATTCATGTGCTTGGCTAAGCAGCAAAGTATAAGGGAAAGGTGGGGTCAGTCCTGCTCCCTCTCGATGTTAACTCTAATCTTCTGACTGCTGTACACCGGACTTTCCATGTAACTAAAGTTATAAGTTGGTGTAATGCAGCAGTTGTTTGAATTAAAAACTCTTAATAAGAGAACTTATGTAACAATGGATGTTGAATTGTATTTTAAAATAACATAAAACATGGTCCACATGGTGAGTGCCATTTGTGGGATCTGGAAACAGTCAATGCAACTGTTTGAATTTTTACTCGAGGATGATTGTCCAAAAGGATTCATTCTTAAAATAATTTCACGGAGCAGCTTTTGAAGTGCATGAAATAGGACTTCTGCTGGCAGCTCATGTGGTGTGCAAATGACTAGTTTTGTGACCTCTGGTGCAGAGATACTGTTGTAGAATGTACTTTGGAAGTTGGTAGTCAGTGATCGATAAAGTTGTTCTACCCTGTGGAATCTTTTGTTAGAGTTCACAAACGTGGTGCAACAACCCCAACAGGGGGGAGGGGGGGGGGGAGCATTCAGTTGTTAAATATTAGACTGCTATTGTAAAATAAAATTTTTATCATATAATAAATAAAAATCAAGGGATCACCAATTTAGTACTGGAGGGCAGTGTGGAGGGTAAAAATCATAGAGGGAGACCAAGAGATGAATACACTAAACAGATTCAGAGGATATAGGTTGCAGTAGGTACTGCGAGATGAAGAAGCTTGCACAGGATAGAGTAGCATGGAGAGCTGCATCAAACCAGTCTCTGGACTGAAGACCACAACAACAACAACAACAATTAATTAAAGAACATTACCCTGCATCAGTACAGCCAATCTAGCTCTTGCTTTCACTTTTCAATTCTTACAAGTCAATTGTATACAATTCTATTTCATGTCTAATCTTTAATGTACAACTTTTTCTTTAGACATTGTGTGCTAAAACCACATTCCTTGTGATGAAACCTAAACTGCACTTTCTTTAAATGTTGTTGGAAAACCTACCAAAACATTTCCCTGACAACTGTATGAAGCAACAGCTGTAAAACGTCATTACAATGTGGTAGAATTGCCAACAACTTCCAAATATAAGACACTTCTGATTATATCATGAGGTTTACATGAAAATATTTTGCATTGAAGAGTAAACACAAAATAAGATGCAAGGGTAAGTCAATTCTTATCCACAATTTAGTTATATTTTTGTTTATTTTGGTAGTACTGTCATTTTACATTGATGATGCATGCTTTGTTTATTTGTTCTTATATCTTTGCAATTTTCAAGCTACTAGGTTAGTTTTGTTAATGCTGCTGTGCTGTTAATCATGACTGCTCTGCTGTCTATTTGCACCAAAGAAAAGCAACGTCCAGTGATCCATTTTTTGTGGTCAGAAGGTGTTATCAGATGCCAAAATTCATTGAAGACTTTTGGTAAAGAATGGGAACACTGTTTTGCCACAACAGAGTGCCTACAAATTGATTGAAAAATTCCAAAATGGTCACACAAGTGTTACACATGATGAAGGAGCCAGATGACCAGTAACTGTCACAAATGAAGAAACCACTGAGCATTCACGTGAAATGATTCTCTTGGGCAGATGATTAACTATTGACAAAGTGGAACATTGTCTGCAAATCAGTCATGGTCATGCCTATGAAATCATCCACAACAGACTTGTGTTTCATAAAGTTTGTGCAAGATGGATCCCAAAACAACTCACACAGTTGAATACACAAACACTCGTGGACATCTGCAAAAAACATTTGGATTGCTATGGTAACAAAGGGGACAACTTCTTAGACAGGGTCATTACTGGTGACCAAACATGTATCCATCATTACAAGCCGGAGAGTACATGGCAGAGTATGGAATGAAAACATTCAAATTTGCCATGCAAGAAAAAGTTCAAGACCCAACCATTCGCAGGAAAACTGACACTTACAGATTTTTGGGGCGCCCAAGGTCCAGTACTGGAACATTATGGGGAAAGGGGCACAACAATAGACAGTGTATGATACAGTGAGATGCTTACTGCCAGGCTAAAGCCTGCAATTTGAAGCAAACAATGAGGGTTGCTCTCAAAAGGTGTTGTGTTCTTGCATGACAATGCCTGTCCGCATACTGCTGCCCACACTGCTAAAACGCTCCAGAAACTCAAATTTGAAGTACTGAATTATCCTCCATATAGCCCCAATCTTGCCCCTTCTGACTAGCACTTGTTTGGTCCACCGAAATAGGCATTAAGGGGCCATCAATTTGAGTCAGATGAAGCAGTGAAAGAAGCGGTGCATTCCTGGCTTGCAACTCAACCGAGAACCTTCTTTTATGACGGCATCAGGAAGCTTGTACAACGATGGACTAAGTGTGTTGAAACACAAGGAGACTATGTTGAAAAATGATGTTCTTGTAAGTTTCCTATTTGATTACAATAAAATTTTATAACTACATTGCAGATGATAATTGACTTGCCCCCGTATACCTAAGCATACATAATTGTCCTGGAAGAATCGTAAAAGTGAAGAAATGAAATGACATGAAAGAGTTATACTGGCCATAGTAATGGTGGGACATAAAGATGTAATGTTCAAATTTTATTTGTTTGTAGAAGAGTCAATTTACATGGGAACCCCCATGTTACTCGATGTTACATTATTACTTTCTCAAAGAAATTTTGCTTTCAGTGGTTCATCTCAGAAAATTGGAGATCCACATAATAGAAATTTCCTCAGAACATTAGAGATCTTGAGTCTCTCTAATATCCTTGTTGCAAAATACATTAGCAGGCCTTAGATGGGAAAGAAGCTGTAAAGCATTACAAGTGTGTCATCTGTCAATTGATACTAAGAATGGATTTATTTCTAGTTATGCTCATCACAGCAGGAATGCCATTTTGGAACAGATGAGAGGTGAGCACTATTACTCAATTTTTATTGATGCAACTTGTGATTCAAATTATGCTGAACAGTCCACATTCATCCTGTGTTATATTTACTTCAGTAAGGAAATTTACAAGTATAAATAAGAAAAAAATGAATGGGTTCGGAATTCATATATTGTAACCACAAACAGGAGTTACTATTGCACATTTAATCCAATCCATACTTGTGAAACATTCAATTCCTATCAGTGAATGCCATGGATAAGAATATAAGAGGGTGTTATAGAGGAGATCAGACACATTTCCTTCAGTGGAGCTCTCTTGCAAAATTCTCTCTGTCTGCTTGTCATCACTTTTATGCAGTGTAAATGCAGCTGACAGTTGTCATGAAGCAGATACTTTTTTTTGGAGTGATTCAACTTCTATATAACCTGTTCAGTTGCAGTGCACAATGATGGGATATTTTGAAAAAGTATGTTGGAAGTTCTTCATATTCCATGTCTGATGCACACTGGAGTGAAACAATTACTAACAAAGAGATAGAGGGGCTGGCCATACTTACCTCAGCTCAGTACAGCCGATAGATACACAAAAAACAACCGAAAATTTAAGTTCCTAGCTTTCGGAATAAATGTTCCTTCACAGGGAGGAGAGAGGGGAAAGAAAGGGAAGAAGAGAAAGTGGATTTAGTTACTCACAACCCAGGTTATGAAGCAACAGGGAAAGGAAAACAGGGAAGGTAGCGAGGATGGAGGCATGGTTGTCAGAGGGAAGCCGAAGATATTCTACTGTAGGTACTGTGCCAGCTTCAAACCAAAGAGGATGCATACAGAAGTAAAGAGGTGTATAGTATAAAGATGTAGGATGAAAAGATGCATGAATGGCTAAAGAGGAAAGGGAAAGAGGAGAAGACTGAAAAGTAAATGGGAGTGAGGTTGTTTAACATAGGTTCAGTCCAGGGGGATGGCGGGATGAAAGGATGTGCTGGAGTGCAAGTTCCCATCTCCGCAGTTCAGAGGGACTGGTGGTGGGTGGGAGAAGCCAAATGGCACATACGGTGTAGCAGATTCCTAGGTCTCTTTGTTAGTAATTGTTTCACATCTTTATATGAGATTTTCCATTAATTAGTTAGATCACCCACTGGAGTGCTGAGGTTGATTCTGTAAGATCAATCGCAGCTGAATTGAGTAAGATTGCCACTGCTGTTGAAACTCACAATAAATTAAGCTCAATTTGTGAGCCGAAAAACATTCTGTAGTACTGGTTTCATTGGGTTATAGCGCATCTTCCAAATGTTTAATCAGGACATCAATTTGGGTAAAGTTCTTGGCACCAATTCACCACGGAATCAAATTATTACGAGCTCCAAATACTACCATCGATATTGAGGTGAGACACCTTGACAGCTTATTAACTAAAATATCTTCATGAAAATTGGGACACTACTGTCACTGAATATAAAGTGTTGTCAGTGCATATAAAACTTATCCTAAATTTCAGGAGGTGCGCACTAAGAAGAGGAAATCATTTCATTCTGAAACTAGGTATGAAGTCACAGTCGATTTATTCAAGATAAAAAGTTTTATGCCATAATTGGCAATCTAGTGTCTAACTTGAAAACCTGATGTGAAACAGTGAAGATTATAATGAAATATTTGGGGTTTATGGAAATACATGAAGATGACTGATGGACAGGTTGCTAACCCCCCGCAAGTTATTTAACAACGAATACAAGAAGAACTTACATATTTCAAAACTGTTCATATTTCCAACTATGTGTACTTGCTCTGAAACAATTAGACTTCTTGAATAAGAATCATAAGCTTAAAATTTCAAGCTAATTTCTGAACAAACTTATAGCTATGTGCATCTTTTACACTCTTGCAAGGCTGTAGCTAAAACAGAAAAACCATTCAGTACTCTGGCTTGTGTTAAAAACGGTGTCATATCAGTTAAGGATCAACAATGTCTCACAGATTTGGGGATCGTGACAATTGAATATATTTTGGCAAGGCAACTAGACTTCGATGCCATGATTCGTATATATGCTGAGTGAAAGTCTCACAAAGCACCGTTGACAATATTATAGTCAAGTATATTATACTGTGTTACCCAGTTTATGTATGAGTGCACTGATGTCTGTTTACTGAAATGTGTGGGAATGCTAAGCAATGAGCGGGAACGGAACACTCCACATTGCAGCATTACTGGCACCAAATATTTCATCAATGTGCAAGGCAGTGTAATATTTAGCCTTTTGTTTTCAAGTGATGTTAAAGTAAATTAAAGCAATCCAGAAAATAAAAAAAAATTATATGGTGCATAAAAACATACTACAGTAATTGATTACTAAGTAGCATCTGAAGTCAAAGTTGTAAGCTCATCAGTCATATCAGTTTCCTCTCTTGCCATGCAGGTCTTGGTCAAGCTACCATCCAGTTCCCTAGTTGTAATGATTTTGGGTTCCTGATAACTGCCTTCATCACTATTTTTCAAATCAATATTTATTACTATTCTTTCAGTCTTCTGCTCAATGAAAGTGTCATCGTACTGGTATTCATTCTCAGTATACTTGTATTTAACCTTAGCACACTGGTGTGTTCTTTCAAAGCTGCAATGGGAAACTGGAGCCATGGATTATGACAATTTTTGTTTCTCCACATTCCAAATTATTTTGATTGTAACAGAGCATTATGCAAGGTGTGTCATAATAGCTATTTATAGTTTCCTGAAATAATAGAGGGCTTGAAAGTAAACATTTTTCTTAATAAAGCAATGTCCAATAATGAGTCATTTCAAATTTTTACTTGGATGAAGGAAACTGTATATTAAAATAATTAATGGAAAATCTCATATAAAGATGTCAAACAAATACTAACAAAGTGATAGAGGGGCTGGCCAGTACTTACCTCAGCTCAATACAGCCGATAGATACACAAAAACAACCGAAAATTTAGGTTCCTAGTTTTCAGAATAAATGTTCCTTCATCAGGGAGGAGAGAGAGGAAAGAAAGAGAAGAAGGGAAAGTGGATTTAGTTACTCACAACCCAGGTTATGAAGCAACAGGGAAAGGAAAACAGGGAGGGTAGCAAGGATGGAGGCATGGCTGTCAGAGGGAAGCCAAAGATATTCTATTGTAAGTACTGTGCCAGCTTCAAACCAAAGAGGATGCATACAGAAGTAAAGAGGTATATAGTATAAAGATGTAGGATGAAAAGATGCATGAATGGCTAAAGAGGAAAGGGAAAGAGGAGAAGACTGAAGAGTAAATGGGAGTGAGGTTGTTAAACGTAGGTTCAGTCCAGGGGGATGGTAGGATGAAAGGATGTGTTGGAGTGCAAGTTCCCATCTCCGCAGTTCAGAGGGACTGGTGTTGGGTGGGAGAAGCCAAATGGCACATATGATGTAGCATGTTCCTAGGTCCCTAGAATTATGCTGGAGGGCTTGCTCCGCTACTGGGTATTGGACATCTCCTGGGCGGACAGTGCGTCTGTGTCCATTTATGCGCTCAGCCAGTTTAGTTGTTGTCATACCAATGTAAAAGGCTGTGCAGTGCAGGCATGTCAGCTGATGAATGACATGTGTAGTTTCACACGTGGCCCTGCCTTGAATTGTGTGTGTTTTACCAGTAGTGGGGCTGAAGTAGGTGGTTGTGGGGGGATGCATGGGGCAGGTTTTGCAGCGGGGTCGGTTACAGGCGGTTTTTTTTTTTTTTTTTTTTTTTTTTTTTTTTTTTTTTTTTTTTTTTTTTTTTTTTTTTGCTATCTATGGCTTTGAGCAACGTGTGTTCTTTTCCCCTGATCTGGACATACTTGCATGGTCTGGTCAACTTTTGCCGTATTTTTCTTATTTAGTGGTCTTGCTTTGGTATTGAACATTACCAACACAATTTCTTTCTTTCTCGTCCTTCCTTCCGTGTTTTATTCCTTCTTATGATTACTATTTTAATTTAAGTTATTTAATTTCCCTACCCACCAGTTACCCACTATGTACCCCAATCCTATACCACATTATTTACATTCATTCCGGAAACATGCATTCACCGTAGCCAAACTGCAATCCCACATACTTTTCCTCCATTCCTGCTTAACCTTTGGAATTACCCCTAAAAGACTTACCTTAAAAGTTCCCTCCTTCCACCAATCTATCCTGGACTTCCAGAACCTTCAATCCTTAGCCCTTACCCAACTTGTCCTGAATCTCTACACTACTTCATGTAACCACCACTCCCAACAGCTCCTATCTCTCTTCAAAGTCCTCCATCTCTCAAATCCTTGCTTGGAGAACACACTCAGGAACATCATCCTAGAAGCCAGCTGCAACCTTGAGTCCCATGCCACACACCACCTGAATAAACTATCCACAGTGCTAGTGCAACACCTAAGAAGTGGGGTCCCTCTCCCTATCCCTCACAAACACCAACCACAACAGAACCGTCAACATACCCCCCTCATAGCCAACAAACCTAGCCTAGCCACCCTACTCAATCTCCCCAAATCTCCCAATCCCAGCACATACCCCACACAGACCAAATTTGACACAGTCAAATGCTACATATCACCAACCCCAATTCAGTTCTAAACCTCTCCTCCAGATCCCTCTCTCCTCCAGAGACATCTGTTCTATCAAAAGTCTTAACCTTTAGCCCCACACCTAAATTCAACCACACTGCCCTGGTTAAAGATCTCCTCTCATTCACCCGGAACCTCAACTGGAAATATCACTTCATTACCCAAACACAGCCCCCAAATACTAGACCCAGTGTTGAACCTTGTCTAGAACAGTTCCGACCACCTTCTCAAAGGGATCCTCCTCCCCTCCCCCAAAACCATCCCTTGCAGACATTTCAGGAATTCCTCACATCCAGTGTTGCCTCCCAGTCCCCCTTGAAGAACATCCCGACAACCCCCAACATCACCCCAGCTGAATCCCGTGCCATTAAGGAGCTGAAAACAGATCGCTCTATTGTCATCCTCCCGGCGGATAAAGGCTCCACAACTGTGGTACTTGACCGTGTGGAGTATGTGGCAGAAGGACTGCGTCAACTCTCCGACTCCTCAACCTACAAAGCTGTTACCCAGGATCCCATTCCCTCCATCCAGACTGAGCTGCAGAAAATCCTAAAAATCCAAGGTCCCTCGCAAGGCCTCACAACGGCTTCCATAGAGTTACTCACTCCACCTGAGCCACATACCCCTACCTTGTACCTATTACCCAAAATCCACAAAGAGAACCATCCTGGCTGTCCCATTGTAGCAGGCTTCAAAGCCCCAACAGAACATATCTCAGCTCTGGTAGACCAACACCTCCAACGTATCACCTGCAGACTCCCATCCTACGTCAAGGACACAAACCACTTCCTAGAACGCCTCAAATCCATTCCCACTCCTCTCCCAACTGAAACCTTTCTTGTCACCATAGATGCTACATCCTTTACACAAACATGCTACACACCCATGGTCTCTCTGCCCTTGAGCACTACCTCTCCCAGCGCCCACCTGAAGTTCTTCCAAAAACCTCGTTCCTTATCACACTTACCAACTTCATCCTCACCCATGATTACTTCACTTTTGAAGGCCAGACCTACAAACAAATCAGGGGAATGGCCATGGGAACCAGGATGGCTCCATCCTATGCCAACCTCTTCATGGGCTGCTTGGAGGAGGCTTTCCTGAAGACCCAACAGCTGCTTCCCCTGGCCTGGTATAGGTTTATAGATGACATCTTTGTGGTCTGGACTCATGGTGAAGAAACACTCCTTAATTTTCTCCATAACCTCAACTCCTTTTCGAATCTGAATTTCACCTGGTCCTTCTCCAAAACCCAAGCCACCTTCCTGGATGTTGACCTTCATCTGGTTGAAGCTCACATCCACACCTCTGTCCATATCAAACCCACAAGCAATCAACAGTACCTTCACTTTGATAGCTGCCATCCATTCCACATCAAACGCTCCCTTCCCTACAGCCTAGGTATTCGTGGCAAATGTATCTGCTCCAGTGACGAATCCCTCAACAATTACACCAATAACCTGACCAGTGCTTTCCTCTCCCGCAACTATCCTGCAGACCTTGTCCACAAACAGATCTCCCGAGCAATACATTCCTCCCCGTCCAAGAACAATGTTCCTATCCTCGGACCACACAGAACCATCCCCCTTGTCACCCAATATTATCCTGGCCTCGAATACATCAATAAATTACTTCGCCAGGGATATGACTTTCTCAAGTCAACCCCTGAAATGAGATCATCCCTTGACAAAATTCTCCCCACACCACCCAGAGAAGCCTTTCGTCGCCCCCCTAACCTCCGTAACATCCTTGTTAAACCCTACAATATTCCCAGATTACCTTCACTACCCAGCGGTTCCTACCCCTGTAACTGACCCCGCTGCAAAACCTGCCCCATGCATCCCCCCACAACCACTACTCCAGCCCCACTACTGGTAAAACATACACAATTCAAGGCAGGGCCATGTGTGAAACTACACATATCATTTATCAGCTGACATGCCTGCACTGCACAGCCTTTTACATTGGTATGACAACAACTAAACTGGCTGAGTGCATGAACGGACATAGACGAACTGTCCGCCCAGGAGACGTCCAATACCCAGTAGCGGAGCAAGCCCTCCAGTATAATTCTGGGGATCTAGGAACCTGCTACACCGTATGTGCCATTTGGCTTCTTCCACCCAACACCAGTCCCTCTGAACTGCGCAGATGGGAACTTGCACTCCAACACATCCTTTCATCCCGCCATCCCCCTGGACTGAACCTACGTTAAACAACCTCACTCCCATTTACTCTTCAGTCTTCTCCTCTTTCCCTTTCCTCTTTAGCCATTCATGCATCTTTTCATCCTACATCTTTACACTATATACCTCTTTACTTCTGTATGCATCCTCTTTGGTTTGAAGCTGGCACAGTACTTACAATAGAATATCTTTGGCTTCCCTCTGACAGCCATGCCTCCATCCTTGCTACCCTCCCTGTTTTCCTTTCCCTGTTTCTTCATAACCTGGGTCGTGAGTAACTAAATCCACTTTCCCTTCTTCTCTTTCTTTCCCCTCTCTCCTTCCTGATGAAGGAACATTTATTCCGAAAGCTAGGAACTTAAATTTTCGGTTGTTTTTTGTGTATCTATCGGCTGTATTGAGCTGAGGTAAGTACTGGCCAGCCCCTCTATCACTTTGTTAGTATTTGGAAACTGTATATTGTAATAAAAGTGCCAGAAGGACTTAATTGCAAAATGAGCGTGAAATTTAGAGCAGATCTTAAAAATGGCATGTCATGCATGTCTCCCATAAATTTATTTCTTAGTACAAATTTATTATACACTGATGGAAAAAGATTTGCATCATGAAGAAGAAGTTGTTCACCATAAATGAAAGTTGGTAGGTGTGTTTCTACATCTGAAAGATGATATCTGTTCAGATTTCAAGCCAGTCATTTAAGAGTGGCAGTAGTAGTACTATTAGGATGATGCAAATCAGATTTGCTTTAAATACTTGCCATGACAGTCCTGAACATTAGTTACCTTAGAGATCGCTGAGGTGATGTTAGTAAAGAAGCCTTGACACCAGCATAGATGCCATCATCAGCATCTCACTGAGTTTGAATGAGGTCGTGTTATATGGCTATAAGAAGCTGGGTATCCCTTCTGTGATAGTGCAGACAGACTTGGCAGGAATGTAGCCTCTGTACATGATTTCTGGCAGCAGGGATCATGAGAATGTACAGTTGCACCAAGACCAGGCCTCAGAGGCCCACATGGCGATACCTAGAGGGAAGTTTATATTTGTGTTTGGCATATGGTTGTAGCTCATCATACTGCTTCTGCAGCAGCAATTTGTGCAGCAGTTGTCACCACAGTGACACAACAAACTGTTACAAATTGATTACTTTAAGGACAGCTCTGAGCCACATGCCCCATAACGTGCATTCCACTGACCCCAAACTACTGCTATTTGCGACCTCGGTAGTGTCAAGCAAGAGCTCACTGGGAGGTACAGTGTAGGTCTGTTGTGTTTTCTGGTGAATGCTGGTTCTGCCTTGGTGCCAGTGATGGCTGTAAAGAGGCCAGTTGAGGGCCAGCAACCAACATCTACATTTATACTCCACAAGCCACCCAACAGTGTGTGGCGGAAGGCACTTTACATACCACTGTCATTACCTCCCTTTCCTGTTCCAGTTGCGTATCGTTCACGGGAAGAACGACTGTCTGAAAGCCTCCATGAGCGCTCGAATCTCTCTAATTTTACATTCGTGATCTCCTCGGGAGGTATAAGTATGGGGAAGCAATATATTCAATACCTCATCCAGAAACGCACCCTCTCGAAACCTGGCGAGCAAGCTACACCGCGATGCAGAGCACCTCTCTTGCAGAGTCTACCACTTGAGTTTGTTAAACATCTCCGTAACACTATCACGGTTTCCAAATAACCCTGTGACGAAATGCGCCGCTCTTCTTTGGATCTTCTCTATCTCCTCCATCAACCCGATCTGGTCAGGATCCCACACTGATGAGCAATACTCAAGTATAGGTCAGGCGAGTGTTTTGTAAACCACCTCCTTTGTTGATGGACTACATTTTCTAAGGACTCTCCCAATGAATCTGAACCTGGTACCCACGTTACCAACAATTAACTTTATATGATCATTCCACTTCAAATCGTTCCGCACGCATACTCCCAGATATTTTACAGAAGTAACTGCTACCAGTGTTTGTTCTGCTATCATATAATCATACAATAAAGGATCCTTCTTTCTATGTATTCGCAGTACGTAGCATTTGTCTATGTGAAGGGTCAGCCTGCATGCTTGACATACTGGACATATGTCAGGAGTTAAGGCCTGGGGTGTGATTTCATATGACAGCAGGAACACATTCAGGTTATCCCCAGCATCCTTATGCAAATTCATTCATTAATGTGGTGATTTGACCTGTTGTGCTTCCATTCATTAACAGCATTCCAGCAGGTATTTTCCAACATAACAACAATCACCCACATACCACTGTTGTAACCCAACATACTCTGCCTGTCATGCTCAATCATCAGATCTGTCTCCAATCAAGCATGTATGGGACAGTGTCAGATGACAACTCCAGTGTCATCCACAAACATCATTAATCATTCGTGTAGTGACTGATCAAGTGCAGTATGCTTGGAACTCCAGCATATACACTGACATCTGGCACCTGTACCACATAATGCATGCATGTTTGCATGCTGGCATTCAACATTCTGGTGGTTACACCAGTTATTAATGTACCAGCTTTTTACATTTCCAATTTCTCATCTCATGCTTACATTAAACTGTGATCTTGCAATGTTAATCACTTAAATATGTTACCTAGACAAATGTATTCCTGAAACTTCATTACTCTGCATTATTTTATAGTGTTGTGATTTTTTCTGTCAGTGTATTTAAACCTAAAGAAAACTGCAAATATATTTATAAGTATTACTTAAATTTGTAGGTACCACCATTTGTTCTAATGCTGACTGAAAATTTATGTGGAAATCAGAAATGCGAACACAGAAAATTGTCTTGAAAAAAATTATGTGCTGGATGCAGAAATTTAACTTTCAGTGTCACTGCTGTAATTAGGAAACCTGCCTTTCCACACTTTCATAGAAAAACAATATTATGAATTTTAATACCCAAAACTAAGTAAACATCTACATCTACACTCTATAAACCACCATGACATGCCTGTCAGCAGGTACTCCCATTGAACCAATTGTACGGTTTCTTCCTGTTCCATTCACGTACAGAGCATGGGAAGAATGATTGCTTGAATGTCTCTGTACATGCAGTAATTATTGTAATCTTATTCTCACGATCCCTGTGTGAGCAATACATAGGGGGTTGTAGTATATCCCTATAGCAATCATTTAAAGCCAGTTCTTGAAACTTTGTTAATAGACTTTCTCTGGATAGTTTACATCTGTCTTCAAGATCTGCTACTTCAGTTCCTTCAGTATCTCTGTGAGACTCTCCCATGGATTAAACAAACCTGTGACTATTCATGCTGCCCTTCGTGGTATATGTTCAATATCCCCTCTTAGTCCTATCTGGTATGGGTCCCACACAGTATTTTAGGATGGATTGCACAAGTGATTTGTAATCACTCTCTTATGTGTACTGATTGCTCTTTCCCAGTATTCTACCAATAAACCAAAAACTACCACCTCCTCTACCCATGACTGAACTTTTGTGATCATTCCATTTCATATTCCTACAAAAGTCTTACACCTGGGTATTTGAATGAGTTGGCCAATTTCAACAATGACTCATGGATATTATAGTCAAAGGATACTATGTTTTTTCATTTTATGAAGTGCACAATTTTACATTTCTGAACATTTAAAGCAAGTTGCCAATCTCTGCACCGCGTTAAAATCTTATCAAGATCTATCTGGATATTTATGCAGCTTCTAGAACTTCATTATAGATAACTCTATCATCTGGAAAAAGCCTCATTTTACTGTTCATGTTGTCTGCAAGGTCATTAATATACAATATCAACAGCAATGGTCCCAACACACTTCCCTGAGGCCATTCAAAATTACTTCTACATCTGATGATGACTCTCCATCCAAGATAACATTCTGTGTCATTCCTAAAGAAAAGTCCACAAACCAGTCACAAATTTCACATGATATCCCATATGATCATATTTTTAACAATAAGTGTGGGTTTGGTACTGATTCAAATGCTTTATGGAAATCAAGAAACACTGCATGTACCTGGCTGCCTTGATCCAAGGCCTTCAATATGGCATGTGAGAAAACTAGTTGTTTTTCACACAATTGATGTTTTCGAAATCTATACTGATTGGTATCGAAGAGGTCATTCTGTTCGAGATACCTCATTATGTTTAAACTCAGAATATGTTCTAAAACTTTACAACAAATCTATGTCAAGGATACTGGATGGTAATTTTGTGGATCACTTCTACTACCCAACTCATAAACAGGTATGACTGTTCCTTTTTCCAAGAACTGGGAATGGTCTTTTGTTCACGGGATCTACAATACAGAATGTGATATGTCCGCTTGTGTCTGTATATGTGCAGATAGATATTGTGTGTGTGTGTGTGTGTGTGTGTGTGTGTGTGTGTGTGTGTGTGTGTACCTGTCCCTTTTTCCCCCTAAGGTAGGATTGGAATGACTCATTACTCTCTCCCTTAAAACCCACATCCTTTCATCTTTCCCTCTTTCCTGTGTGTATGTTTGTCTGTTTTTTATTGTGTCTATCTACCAGCGCTATATATTTTAGTTGTCCTTTGTACTTTGGTAATCATTGTTTTCCACATATTCCTTTCCTCTCCGATTCTGCGTAGAACCTCCTCATTCCTTACCTTATCAGTCAACCTAATTTTCAACATTCGTCTATAGCACCACATCTCAAATGCTTCGATTCTCATCTGTTCCAGTTTTCCCACAGTCCATGTTTCACTACCATACAATGCTGTACTCCAGATGTACATCCTCAGAAATTTCTTCCTCAAATTAAGGCCGGTATTTGATATTAGTAGACTTCTCTTGGCCAGAAATGCCTTTTTTGCCATAGCGAGTCTGCTTTTGATGTCTTCCTTGCGCCGTCCGTCATTGGTTATTTTACTGCCTAGGTAGCAAAATTCCTTAACTTCATTGACTTCGTGACCATCAATCCTGATGTTAAGTTTCTCGCTGTTCTCATTTCGACTACTTCTCATTACCTTCGTCTTTCTCCGATTTACTCTCAAACCATACTGTGTACTCATTAGACTGTTCATTCCGTTCACCAGATCATTTAATTCTTTTTCACTTTCACTCAGGATAGCAATGTCATCAGCGAATCGTATCATTGATATCCTTTCACCTTGTATTTTAATTCCACTCCTGAACCTTTCTTTTATTTTCATCATTGCTTCCTCGATGTACAGATTGAAGAGTACGGGCGAAAGGCTACAGCCTTGTCTTACACCCTTCTTAATACGAGCACTTTGTTCTTGATCATCCACTCTTATTATTCCCTCTTGGTTGTTGTACATATTGTATATGACCCATCTCTCCCTATAGCTTACCCCTACTTTTTTCAGTATCTCGAACAGCTTGCACCATTTTATATTGTTGAACACTTTGTCCAGGTTGACAAACCCTATGAACGTGTCTTGATTTTTCTTTAGCCTTACTTCCATTATTAGCCGTAACGTCAGAATTGCCTCTCCTAAGGCCAAACTGATCGTCACCTAGCACATTCTCAATTTTCTTTTCCATTCTTCTGTATATTATTCTTGTAATCAGCTTCGATGCATGAGCTGTTAAGCTGATTGTGCGATAATGCTCGCACTTGTCAGCTCTTGCCGTCTTCGGAATTGTGTGGATGATGCTTTTCCGAAAGTCAGATGGTATGTCGCCAGACTCATATATTCTACACACCAACGTGAATAGTTGTTTTGTTGCCACTTCTCCTAATGATTTTAGAAATTCTGATGGAATGTTATCTATCCCTTCTGCCTTATTTGACTGTAAGTCCTCCAAAGCTCTTCTGAATTCCGATTCTAATACTGGATCCCCTATCACTTCTAAATCGACTCCTGTTTCTTCTTCTATCACATCAGACAAATCTTCACCCTCATAGAGGCTTTCAATGTATTCTTTCCACCTATCTGCTCTCTCCTCTGCATTTAACAGTGGAATTCCTGTTACACTCTTAATGTTACCACTGTTGCTTTTAATGTCACCAAAGGTTGTTTTGACTTTCCTGTATGCTGAGTCTGTCCTTCCGACAATCACATCTTTTTCAATGTCTTCACATTTTTCCTGCAGCCATTTCGTCTTAGCTTCCCTGCACTTCCTATTTATTTCATTCCTCAGCGACTTGTATTTCTGTATTCCTGATTTTCCCGTAACATGTTTGTACCTCCTCCTTTCATCAATCAACTGAACTATTTCTTCTGTTACCCGTGGTTTCTTTGCAGCTACCTTCTTTGTACCTATGTTTTCCTTGCCAACTTCTGTGATGGCCCTTTTTAGAGATGTCCATTCCTCTTCAACTGTACTGCCTATTGTGCTATTCCTTATTGCTGTATCTATAGAGCTAGAGAACTTCAAACGTATCACATCATTCCTTAGAACTTCCATATCTCACTTCTTCATCATTACTATATTGTGATCTGAGTATATATCTGCTCCTGGGTATGCCTTACAATCCAGTATCTGATTTCGGAATCTCTGTCTGACCATGATGTAATCTAATTGAAATCTTCCCGTATCTCCCGGCCTTTTCCAAGTATACCTCCTCCTCTTGTGATTCTTGAACAGGGTATTCGCTATTACTAGCTGAAACTTGTTACAGAACTCAATTAGTCTTTCTCCTCTTTCATTCCTTGTCCCAAACCCTTACTCTTCTGTAATCGTTTCTTCTACTCCTTCGCTTGCAACTGCATTCCAGTCGCCCATGACTATTATATTTTCGTCCCCCTCTACATACTGCATTACCCTTTCAATATCTTCATACACTTTCTCTATCTGTTCATCTTCAGCTTGCGACGTCAGCATGTATACCTCAACTATCGTTGTCGGTGTTGGTCTGCTGTCGATTCTGATTAGTACAACGCGGTCACTGAACTGTTCACAGTAACACACCCTCTGCCCTATCTTCCTATTCATAATGAATCCTACACCTGTTATACCATTTTCTGCTGCTGTTGATATTACCCGATACTCATCTGACCAGAAATCCTTGTCTTCCTTCCACTTCACTTCACTGGCCCCTACTATATGTAGATTGAGCCTTTGCATTTCCCTTTTCAGATTTTCTAGTTTCCCTACCACATTCAAGCTTCTGACATTCCACGCCCTGACTCGTAGAACATTATCCTTTCATCGATTATTCAATCATTTTCTCATGGTAACCTCCCCCTTGGCAGTCCCCTCGCGGAGATCCGAATGGGGGACTATTCCAGAATCTTTTGCCAATGGAGAGATCATCATGACACTTCTTCAACTACAGGCCACATGTCCTGTGGATATACGTTACGTGTCTTTAATGCAGTGGTTTCCATTGCCTTCTGCATCCTCATGTCATTGATCATTGCTGATTCTTCCGCCTTTAGGGGCAATTTCCCACCCCTAGGACAAGAGAGTGCCCTGAACCTCTATCCGCTCCTCCGCCCTCTTTGACGAGGCCTTTGGCAGAATGAGGCTGACTTCTATGCCAGAATTCTTCGGCTGCCAATGCTGATTATTTATCAAAATTTAGGCAGTGGCGAGGATCAAACCTGGGACTGAAGACGTTTTGATTATGAATCAAAGACGCTACCCCTAGATCACAGGTCTGGGCAATACAAGGTTCCAATTATCATTTTATGGCCACTGCTGATACTGAGTCTTGGCAAACAATCTCACATGCAGCTTCAATTTCTATCTCAGTGGATTTGAGTTTTTTGTCTACTGTGACAAATACACCACCTTCATTGCCCATTTGCCTCTCCTTTTGATATATACTTAAATTTTTCTCTAAAGTCACGCTGCTATCAATTTCAGGTTTCAACCAGCTTCCTGTACCTAGTATTATGTGAGCTTCACTGCTTTTCATGTGCTCTTGAAACTCTGGCACTTTGATGCAAATGCTTTGGCAGTTTACCATTAGGATTTTAATACTCTCACCTGTGGGAGACATTTCTTTCGATCTTACTCTGATACTTCTGGGTTTCCTATAGCTATCATTATATGGATTGGATGGAGAGTCGCAAATTTAAAAAACCTTTGTGCGCACCCTTCACACAGCCAGCTACCTGAGTAGCAGCCTCTGATGTGCACCTGACCTATTTAAAGGGATCCTTCAATTCTGCACCCTATGGCTCAAGTCCAGGAAGTCACAGCCTAGGTTGTTATAGAACCTTCAAAGTGTCTGGTTCATTCCTTCCACTTGACTCAGAACCAAAGGGCCATAGTCAGTTCTGGGACAAGCTGCAAATTTTGAGCTTCGTTGAAACTCCACGCGCAAGGCAGGTCCTCTCAACTTTCTCTGCCAGTTGTTAGAATGACCCAGGAATGACTTCAGAGCCCAGGCAATGGGCATCATTTGTTCCAACGTGCGCTACAGTCTGCAGTTGGTTGCACTCTGTTCCCTCAATGGCTGCCTCTTAAACATGTTGGATGATGCCCCCAGGGGCATACATATTGAATGCATCTGGTGTCCTTTCCTGTTCCTTGCTACCCTTTCCCTAAGGGGTTCCATCATTCGCCATACCTTTGAACTGCCATCGAACAATGTACCCCTGCCCTTTTGCTTTTGCCTCCTCCTGACACTGGACAACACAGGTTTCCTCAAAACAGGTATGTCCTACTTGTTCAGTTTCAGTTTCAGTGAAAGACAGCTCCACAAACTTGTTGGTTACAGAGATCGGTACAACACCCTGAGTTCTCCCTAGTCCACCCGGTACAGGATGCCTAGATCTACCATTGACATACCACATGCAGTCAAGTGGATAGGTAATACAGAACCCTTACTCTCTGTAGAGGAGACAGGAGTCACAGGAAAGGATAGTACTTGATGTACCTCTGGTACAGGTATCACATGTACACAACTCTCGGGAGCTCTTCCAACACACTGATTTGCAGCAGGTGCCAATCCAGAATGAGATTTTCACTCTGCAGTGGAGTGTGCACTGATATGAAACTTCCTGGAAGATAAAAACTGTGTGCTGGACCGAGACTCAGTCTCGGGACGTTTGACTTTCGCGGGTAAGTGCTCTACCAACTAAGCTACCCAAGCACAACTCACACCCCATCCTCACAGCTTTAACTCTGCCAGTACCTTGTCTCCTACCTTCCAAGCTGGAATAAGGTACTGGCAGAGTTAAAGCTGTGAGGACAGGGCGTGATTTATGCTTGGGTAGCTCAGTTGGTATAGCACTTGCCCACAAAAGGCAAATGTCCCGAGTTCGAGTCTTGGCCCGGCAAACAGTTTTAATCTTCCAGGAGTTTCATATCAGTGCACACTCCACTGCAGAGTGAAAATCTCATTCTGGAAACATCCCCTAGGCTGCGGCTAAGTTATGTCTCTGCAATATCATTTCTTTCAGGAATGCTAGTTCTTAAAGTTTCGCAGGAGAGCTTCTGGAAAGTTTGGAAGGTAGGAGACGAGGTACTGGTGGAGTTAAACCTGTGAGGACAGGGCATGAGTTGTGCTTGGGTAGCTCAGTTGGTAGAACACTTACCCGTGAAAGGCAAACGTCCCAAGTTCGAGTCTCTGTCCGGCACACAGTTTTAATCTGCCAGGATGTTTCAGGTGCCAATTGTTTGACAGTAGTCAGGGCGTTTTTCAGCTGCTTATGAATGTCGACCAACTCAGCTTGTGTTTGAGAATAGCATTCACAGTGTGGCTGCATTCTGTCTGGTGCAATGTATTACAAGGCAGTGAACAAAAGTCTTTAAATTAAACCTCATGATAATCTTTTAACCTGTTGCTAACTCGCCATAAGAATTGAAGCTGACACACAAAATAAGATTTCTTATAAAGCAACACAAAAACCCGTGGTAAAATTACTAGTTTTGTACAATGCTTTGATGTTAATTATAGTTGTTAGCAAACTCAAAAACAGAGTTAATTTGCAATAAATGCTGGTAACATACAGGACTACTCATCTTTAAAGGAAAGCAAGATGCAACACAAAGTTAGAAAATCTGCTACAGTAGCCAAATCACAAACCCCAATTTGTTACAAATTGCTCATGGATTATGCAAAGGACAATGGCAGCTTCCAAAAATTCTCAAAAAAAACAAACATTTTTTTGCATTGATTTACAATGAAATACAGGGGTGTAGTATACTTTGACTGAACTGAGACCTACATACCCTGATTTGCTATGAATTAAATTACGTATCTATAACACTCATACTACTAACTTACAAAAATATATTAATAGTTTTTTAAGCGTCCAAAAATTCAGAAACTAATCTATTTAGAGAAAGATTGTTTTGAATGAGGATAGGCCTACTGTTCTTAAAGTTTTCACAACAGCACAATTTAGTTTAAGCCTACACTTGATGATAACACTATGGCCCTATTCACACAGGGATACTTAAGTCTTTGAGTGACTGAGCTACTCTGCAACCAAGAGGCCTGGCATATGCAATTAGGTGGGATCATTAAAGACAGGGATACTTCAGTAGCGGTGTCGCAGAGTCACTGTGACTTAACACTACGCAACCCAACTTGCTAGTCAATGAGTCTCTCAGTTGTATTCATATCATTGGGTTGCACAATGTGCAGACAAATGTTTAATTTGAAATTCATGGAAGAAGTGGAGAAATATCCAGAATTATAAAATTACAAATTGAAAGGGATTCAAGGAAGGAGGTGACAGAGAGAGCATGGCATGAAGTAGCCAAGGAGATTAATCTATCAGGTAAATTATCACTAATAAAAAATTTTAATGTAAAATAAATATGCCCTACTCACTATACTTCTGGATCCATTTTACTGAAAAACGAATTGATGATTTATAAGCACCAACTATACAATAAATGTAATAAACACATACTAAAACATTTTTAATTATGTATTAATACCTAAATAAAATTGTACAGAAATTCATTTGTACGTTTTGCAGAAATACATATTACACATAAAAATTTTGTAAAGGAAGACAATTGTAATAGCTCCTGATTATTGTTGATGCAGTACTTCCACTGCCATGGAAGGGAAGCACGATGTGTCAGAAGGTAGTTTGCAAAATAATTCCTTACTTCATAAGCAGTAAAATGAGGATGCAGTGCAATGTCTTTTATGGCTGTATTTTGACAGCTGGAAAATGGTTCAAATGACTCTGAGCAATATGGGACTCAACTGCTGTGGTCATCAGTCCCCTAGAACTTAGAACTACTTAAACCTAACTAACCTAAGGACATCACACACATCCATGCCTGAGGCAGGATTCGAACCTGCGACCGTAGCAGTCGCACGGTTCCGGACTGTGCGCCTAAAACCGCGAGACCACTGTGGCCGGCTGACAGCTGGATTCCCACAGTTGTTGCATTGTTGTTCACCACAACCGTGTGCAGTATCTTAATGTTTCCAAATGAAATTATGCGGTATGCACATGAATTTCATTACGTCACCACGCTTTCTGTAGCTCGGAAACGAATAGGACTTGCAACTTCTGTGTCACAGATTTTCTACCTCTGCTTACTCTATGATAATAAATTCTCTCCACATTATCAAGTGTTCTTTGTGGGTATGGTCACGTGAAGTAGCTTGATAATTGAAATGCTTCATCGCCTGCCAGGATTAAGGGCAATCATATTCGTTTTCATCATTTGGTAATCTCAAAGGCAATGGCAACTTTGAGCTTCCATTTGTAATCCAGTGTTTGGTTCCTGAAGCATGAAATCTTCCTCCATCACTATTTCTACCTGCATAATCAGTTTCAATGATAATGAATAAACCATCAGCATCACTGCATGCCAACATTACTGTGGAGTGGCACTGTTCATAACTGAAGTTAGGTGAATGCGTCCCAGGTAATTTTCCAATGTGTAGTATATGTTTCCCTTCCAATCCACTCAGGCACAATTTCTTCTACATTAAACTTAATATGTCAACATTGACCTGTTAACTCTGGCTGATCATAGCATATTACTGAGTTCAGCTTGGACAATAATAAGGTTCTCCTCATTTATGTAATAAATGACACTGGTACAAAATTCTGATTTTCCAGTCCCATATTGTTTGTATTAAAACTATATGTATTCATCTTCATGGAGTCACTATAATCATTACTTATAAAAAAAAGTGTCCAAATTCAATCTCCAGGTTGCTTTCCTACAGTTCATTACGGCCAGTTTCATGACAGCTGCCCATCTTCAGATCTATTACAAAAAAATATTTTGTAACTCCAATTGGTCCAAATTAAAAATGGTTTATAATTTTAGTTTATAAAGCTTCAAAATTCTTAACAAAATAGGTATTATACAAATCTGTGCAACACACCATTTATTACACTTACATAGTAACTCATCTAATATGGAACTGAAAGTTCACTGTCATAATTAGCCATACACCAGCCTGCTGTGGCTTTATAAATAAATTTTTAAGAAACTCAATTGGTACACAACCTATAGTGCTGAGAAGCGCCCTCTATTTTTAGAGAGTGGACTCATGTAAGTGATAAGAAATGCTCGTAAGTATAGCATGAGACTCTGATGTGAAATTCAGTAGTTTTAAAATCTTTTAAAAGAATGTTACAAAACAACTATCCAAAAATTAAGAAGTTTTCAAAAGTGTTGAGCCACACTCTGCAATATTTTTTCACAGTTGCCTCTTCTTTTTCACAGTTTACCTGCTTTGGACTGCCTTAACAGATATGACATGTTAATGGTCCACAAAGAACGGAAAATCCAGGATGGAATGTAACAATGTTATGAGAAGGAAAGTTGCTACTCACCATATAGCGGAGATGCTGAGTTGCAGAGAGGCACAACAAAACGACTTTCACAATTACAGTTTTTGGCAGTAATACACAGTCAAATGGCAATTTACTCTTTAAAAAAATCCAATTTTTTTTTTAAGGATCCTAACTGGTATGAAGTTTGTAGTGTTCGAAAGTGCCTTCTGTGGACTGATGTAATATGTAAAGGATGTTCCTAAAGGGAGAAAATAAAATATCAACAGAACATAGGTAATTAGTGGACACAGGACTTGGTGTTGTTCTTGTTGTGGTCTTCAGTCCAGAAACTGGTTTGATGCAGCTCTCCATGCTACACTAATCCTGTGCAAGTCTCTTCGCTCCAAATAACTACTGCAACCTACATATTTCTGAATCTGCTTAGTGTATTCATCTCTTGGTCTCCCTCTATGATTTTTACCCTCCACACTTCCCTTCAATACTAAATTGGTGAACCCTTGATGCCTCAGAATGTGTCCTACCAACCAATCCCTTCTTCTAGTCAAGTTGTGCCACAGATTCCTCTTCTCTCCAGTTCTATTCAGTACCCCCTCATTAGTTACATGATCTACCCATCTAATCTTCAGCATTCTTCTGTAACACCACTTTTCAAAAGCTTCTATTTTCTTCTTGTCTAAAACATTTCTTGTCCGTCGAAACAAGGCCCCCAGAGTAGACAACATTCCATTGGAACTACTGACGGCCTTGGGAGAGCCAGTCCTGACGAAACTCTACCATCTGGTGAGCAAGATATATGAGACAGGCGAAATACCCTCAGACTTCAATAAGAATATAATAATTCCAATCCCAAAGAAAGCAGGTGTTGACAGATGTGAAAATTACCGAACTATCAGTTTAATAAGTCACAGCTGCAAAATACTAACGCGAATTCTTTACAGATGAATGGAAAAACTAGTAGAAGCCGACCTCGGGGAAGATAAGTTTGGATTCCGTATAAATGTTGGAATACGTGAGGATATACTGACCCTACGACTTATCTTAGAAGCTAGATTAAGGAAGGGCAAACCTATGTTTCTAGCATTTGTAGACTTAGAGAAAGCTTTTGACAATGGTGACTGGAATACTCTCTTTCAAACTCTGATGGTGGCAGGGGTAAAATACAGGGAGCGAAAGGCTATTTACAATTTTTACAGAAACCAGATGGCAGTTATAATAGTCGAGGGACATGAAAGGGAAGCAATGGTTGGGAAGGGAGTGATACAGGGTTGTAGTCTCTCCCCAATGTTATTCAATCTGTATATTGAGCAAGCAGTGAAGGAAACAAAAGAAAAATTAGGAGTAGGCATTAAAATCTATGGAGAAGAAATAAAAACTTTGAGGTTCGCCGATGACATCCTAATTCTGTCAATGACAGCAAAGGACTTGGAAGAGCAGTTGAATGGAATGGATAGTGTCTTGAAAGGAGGATATAAGATGAACATCAACAAAAGCAAAACGAGGATAATGGAATGTAGTCGAATTAAGTCGGGTGATGCTGAGGGAATTAGATTAGGAAATGAAACACTAAAGTAGTAAAGGAGTTTTGCTATTTGGGGAGCAAAATAACTGATGATGGTCAAAGTAGAGAGGATATAATATGTAGACTGGCAATGACAAGGAAAGCTTTTCTGAAGAAGAGAAATTTGTTAACATTGAGTACAAATTTAAGTGTCAGGAAGTCATTTCTGGAAGTATTTGTATGGTGTGTAGCCATGTAAGGAAGTGAATCATGGACGATAAATAGTTTGGACAAGAAGAGAATAGAAGCTTTTGAAATGTGGTGCTACAGAAGAATGCTGAATATTAGATGGGTATATCACATAACTAATGAGGAAGTATTGAATCAGATTGGGGAGAAGAGAAGTTTGTGGCACAACTTGACCAGAAGAAGGGATCAGTTGGTAGGACATGTTCTGAGGCATCAAGGGATCACCAATTTCGTATTGGAGGGCAGCGTGGAGGGTAAAAATCGTAGAGGGAGACCAAAAGATGACTACACTAAGTAGATTCAGAAGGATGTAGGTTGCAGTAGGTACTGGGAGATGAAGAAGCTTGCAAAAGGATAGAGCAGCATGGAGAGCTGCATCAAACCAGTCTCAGGACTGAAGACCACAACAACAACAACAACAACAACAACAACAACAACATGGCTAAACTCAATACAAACAAATACTTTCAGAAACGACATCCTGACACTTAAATCTACACTCATTTATAACAAATTTCTTCTCTTCCGAAATGCTTTTCTAGCCATAGCCAGTCTACATTTTATGCCCTCTCTTCTTCAAACATGATCAGTTACTTTGCTTTCCAAATAGCAAAACTGCTTTACTACTTTAAGTGTCTCATTTCCTAATCTAATTCCCTCAGCATCACCCGACTTAATTTGACTACATTCCACTGTCCTCGTTTTGCTTTTGTTGATGTTCATAGTATATCCTCCTTTAAGGACACTATCCATTCTGTTCAACTGCTCTTCCAAGTCCTTTGCTGCCTTTGACAGAATTATGATGTCATCGGCGAACCTCAAAGTTTTTATTTCTTCTCCATCGATTTTAATACCTACTCCTAATTTTTCTTTTGTCTCCTTTACTGCTTGCTCAACGTACAGATTGAATAATATTGGGGAGAGACTGCTACCCTGTCTCACTCCCTTCTCCAGTGCTTCCCTTTTGTGTCCCTCGACTCTTATAACTGCCGTTTGGTTTCTGTACAAACTGCAAATAGCATTTCGATCCCTGTATTTTACACCCTACACCTTCAGAATGTGAAAGAGAGTATTCCAGTCAACATTGTCGAAAGCTTTCTCTAAGTCTACAAAAGCTAGAAATGTAGGTTTGCCTTTCCTTAATCTATCTTCTAAGATAAGTCATAGGGTTAGTATTGCCTTTCATGTTCCAACATTTCTACGGAATCCAAACTGATCTTCCCCAAGATTGGTTTCTACCAGATTTTCCATTTGTCTGTAAAGAATTTGAGTTAGTATTTTGTAGCTGTGACATATTAAACTGATAGTTTGGTAATTTTCATGCCTGTTAACAACTGATTTTTTTGGGATTGGAATTATTATATCCTTCTTAATGTCTGAGGGTATTTCGTCTATCTCATACATCTTGCTCACCAGATGGAAGAGTTTTGTCATGGCTGGCTATCAGTAGTTCTAACAAAATGTTGTCTACTTCTGGGGACTTGTTTCAACTTAGGTCTTTCAGTGCTGTGTCAAAATCTTCATCCAGTATCATAGCTCCCTTCTCATCTTCATCTACGTCCTCTTCCATTTCCGTAATCTTGCCCTCAAGAAAATCACCTGTGTATGGACCCTCTACATACTCCTTCCTCCTTTCTGTTTTCTATTATTTGCTTAGGACTGGTTTTCCATCTGAGCTCTTGATGTCCATACAGGTCATCCTCTTTTCTTCAAAGGTCTCTTTAATTTCCTTGTAGGTGGCATCTGTCTTTCCCCTAATAATATATGCTTCTACATCCGTAGATTTGTCCTCTAACCATTCCAGCTTAGCCATTTTGCACTTCCTGTTGGTCTCATTTTTGAAATGTTTGTATTCCATTTCACCTGCTTCATTTACAGTGTTTTAATATTTTCCCCTTTCACCGATTAAATTCAATATCTACTCTGCTAACCAAGTATTTCTACATGCCCTCCTCTTTTTACCTATTTGACCAACTGCTGCCTTCACTATTGCATCTCTCAAAGGTACCCATTCTTCTTCTACTGTATTCGTTCCCCCTGTTCTTGTCAACTGTTTACTAATGCTCTCTGGAACACTCTACAACTTCTGTTTCTTTGTCTATCCAGGTTCCACCTCTCTAAGTTCCTACCTTTTTGTAGTTTCTTCAGTTTTAATCTGTAGTTCATAACCAACAAATTGAGGTCTGTCAACATCTGCCCCTGGAAATGTCTTACAATTTAAAACCTGGTTCCTAATCTCTGACTCACCACTATATAATCAGTCTGAAACCTTGTAGTGTCTCCAGGCCTCTTACACATATACAACCTTCTTTCATGGTTCTTAAACCAAGCATTAGCTATGATTAAGTTATGCTTTTTGTAAAATACTACCAGGCACCTTCCTCTTTCATTTCTTACCCCCATCCATATTCACCTTGTACTTTCCCTTCTCTTCCTTTTCCTACTATTGAATTCCAGTCCCCCATGATTATTAAATTTTGTCTCTCTTAACTATCTGAGTAATTTCTTTTACTGCATCATACATTTTTTCTCTCTTCATCATTTGCAGAGCTAGTTGGCATATAAACTTCTACTACAGTGGTAGGTATGGGCTTCCTGTCTATCTTGGCTACAATAATGCATTCAATACGTTCTTCATAGTAGCTTACCCACGTTCCAATTTTTTGATTCATTATTAAACCTACTCCTGCATTACCCACATTTGATTTTGTATTTATAACACTGTATTCACTTGACCAGAAGTCTTGTTCCTCCAGCCACTGAACTTCACCAATACCCACTGTTTCTAACTTTAACTTATCCATATTTTAACCTACCTGTCCGATTAAGGGATCTGACATTGCACACTCCAATCCATAGAATGCCAGTTTCTTTCTCCTGGGTAGTCCTCACCTGCGAACCTGAATGGAAGACTATTTTACCTCTCGAATGTCTTACCCAAGCAGATGCCATCATCATTTAACCATACAGTAAAGCTGCTTGCCCCCAGGAAAAATTATGGCTGTAGTTTCCCCTGCCTTCAGCCATTAACAGTACCAGCACAGCAAGGCCTTTTTGGTTGATGTTACCAGGCCAGATCAGTCAACCATCCAGACTGTTGCCCTGCAATTACTGAAAAAACTGCTGCCCCTCTTCAGGGATCACACATTTGTCGGGTCTCTTTACAGATACCCCTTCATTGTGGTTGCATCTACAGTACATCTATCTGTATCGCTGAGGCACACAAGCTGCCCCACCAACGGCAAGTTAGGTGGTTCATGGGAAGAGAGGAGGGGGGAAGACTTTGAGGATATGACAGAAAGAACATCTGTTTCGAAGCCTGTGTGTCCGCCCCCTGGTGTGTTGATGATGTGTTTTTTGTTTGGCCACATGGAATAGATTCTTTGCATCAGTTATTGGACCATTTTAATTGTCGTCATTCTAACATCAAATTCACAATGGAAGGAGGGGAAGTTCCCCTTTTGGATGTACTGGTCTATAAAAAAGATGACAGAACTCTTGGACAGAAAGCTCATAGGAAACCGAAACATAGTGATAAGTATTTACATGCTACCAGCTGTCACCCATCATTTCAACATACAGGAATTCTATGGACCTTGGTCAAAAGAGGATATGCTATCTCAGATGCTGAGAATTTACCACAAGAGTTCCATCTTACGATCATCTTTAATCATAACAGCTATCTGAACAGACAGGTTTGATGTGCTTTTGAGTTTGAGTCACTATCCAAACCTGCTTAAGACACTTTTAGTTCAGTGGCTTTCTTTATATATGCTGGGAGTTTGTCTGCCAAAATTGGTAGGGTTTTAAAGCAATATGAAATCAGATGTAGTCTGCCCACCAGCAGCTCTTGGCTCTATTAAGGATGATTTGGGTTTGAGGAAGCCTGGCATTTAAAAAATATCATGTGGATGTGGTACAATGTATGTTGCCTAAACTATTCATACCGCCAATGACATAGGTGTTGAACATCATTGCCATACGCGATTATTACAACCTGACAAACCTGCAGTGACTGAGCACTGTTTTACAAAGGGACTAAGGATGCTATACAATGAGTCAAAAGTGGTTGCACCCACATCACATTACTGGGATTGCATTTTAAAAGGATCTGTCAAAATTAACTGTCATAACGGGTGCCCGCTAAGTAAAACTTGGAACCCTGTTTTACCAGAAATGAAGTGGCACGTGCGCCTTCGTAGTTTTGCTGCCAGTAAAAGTTCTGTTGTCTGGCCTCTCAACAGATACCCCTCCATTGTGACTGAACCTACTAGACAGCTATGTGTAATGCTGAGGCACGCAAGCCTCCCCATCAACGGCAAGGTCCATGGTTCGTTGGAGGAGGACTTATCTGTTGGTAATTAGTCTGGAGCACTTGAGTAGGTATGGTCTGAGCTCCCCACGATACATTCTAACACGGATATGACATGAAATCATTGGGATCAGCATTGCTCAATTTCTGTATTAGACCAAGGAATGTCAGTGAGGGATACTGAGCAATCTTAGGGCTGAACTTCATGAATTATTATCAAGCAGACTTCGAATATGGGCAGGTGATTGGGTGGAACTTGTGTCATACGTCTTTACACGAGATTTCCACACTCCTAAACATCCCTAGGTCCTCTGTTACTGAGTTGATAGTGAAGTGGAAACGTGAAGGGACATGTACAATGCAAAAGCATACAGGTCGACCTCATCTGTTGACTGGCAGACCTAAACTTCCATATGTCATCTACCACGTGTCTACAACCTGTACTCATACATCCTTTATGTATATTCCCACACAGGGGAGAGATTTTACTGGAAAGATGCTTGCCTGGTATTGGCAGATAAATATGATATTGAAGTGCCTGTGTTATTCTTTTGCTAGTGATCTAGGCACCACTTTGCCACATTGTGTTGGATCAACGGATCACTGAATAGCATTAGCCTCCAAACTTCTGGCTAAGACTCTGATAAATAACAGTTTTCCCATGGACTTCAGTTGCATAGCACAGGAGACAGCTGCGTGTGCAGATTTAAGTATAGTGCTCAGTTACATATGCACAGGCTGGCTAAGAAGAATGAAAGACATTGTTCGACTGGAAAAATGTCAATACTTCAGTCACTATCTAGTCAGTACAGCATGATGTTTTAATGTTACGCACTAAGAATGACCAGGCCTGGGTCACCATCTCACGCAACCTTCAGCAGGATCCTTTAAGGTTGTTGCATCAGGGACACTGGGGTATTGTGAGGACAAAGCTATTCACTCAAAGCCATTATGCTTGGCCAGGGATGCACACCCAGACTGAAGACATGATGTCACAATGCACCACTTGCACGGAGCAACAGGTGGCTCCACCTACAGACTTTTCTGACTAACCACACCCTAGTAGTCCACAGAAACACATCCCTATTGATTTTGCTGGACCTTTGTGGAACATACGATGGCGTATTGTAGTGGATGCCTTCAGTAGTTTTCCCTTTGTTGAACTAATGAACTCTACAATGTTGGCCAGTACTATCCGAACACTTACTTCAGCTTTTTGCATCAAGGGCTTGCCAGAAGTAGTAGTGTGTGATAATGGACAGCATTTCACCTCACAGGAATTTGAAAATTTTGCAATGATGTTGAACCTGTGGCCTTAACACCATTCCACACACAGTCCTATGATGAAGCTGAACATTTTTTGCGAACATTCGAGATGCAGATGAGTAAATTCTGAGGAACTCACTCACATGAGAAAGCCTTGCAATTGCTCCCATCACCTACCATGTGATACCTTAAAATGGATATTCCCGGCTTAACTCCTGCACAGCTGTTGACTTTGCAACCTGTTTCATCCGCTGAGATGATGAGTGCCAGTCATTACAAAGATTCTCATTTTCAGATCCAGGATGCAGTATTCGTCAGGGCCTTCTGACCCAGTCAGCGATGGCAACAGAGGACCATTTTGCGTGTCCCTGGGCTCAACATGTTCTTGGTTTCTTCCCCTGCTCATAATACACCACTGAGGCAGATTTGTCCCTTGAGACTGCATGATCCTACCACTGTGTTTCGTTTTATAGATTCAGTATGTAGCCAGGAGCTTGGATCACATCCGTGAGCCGTGGGCCCATGAGCCAGATGGCATCTCAGCCCAAGGCAATTCCCATGGAGGTGGACATGCCCTCATCCCTGATGCCATCATCATAGTACCCCATGTCACCATGGGTGACACCTCTGTGCCATACGACCTTCCTCTCCAATAGGGGTCATCCAGCAGTTGAGACTCCAGTCTTGGATGTAGCTGGGTATCATCCCTATGGTTTTCTCAGGCTCAATGCCAAGGCGTGAATGGGAGCCTGTTGGTCGCTTGAGTCCTGGTTTCTGTCCCATGTGCAGTGCCTGCACCCAGACTTCCCCTCATTGCCAGTTCACCCCACAACAATATATGACCAAGACCAAGAGATTTGGGGGCAAGGAGTGTGGTGCTGTAAGCACAGCATGCTCCACAAGGCAGCACCACATGTGTCGATAGGTTGACAATGCATTCCAGAGATGACATATAGACCAGAGATTGAGGCACCAAGAAGTTTCAGCAGTGGCGCCACCAGAGAAGTGACGGGCGCCAGTGCCATAGCTGAGTGGACAGGGCCATGTCAGCTTAACTACCAAGAACACTGCCTTCTACTTGTGTGCTTCATGATGCGTCATCTGCTTCTAGTGAGTCCACACCAGCCAGTCTTTAGTGAACATTCTCATGGGATAAGAACTGTATATTAGCTTCTGAAACTGGTTGAACTTCAGGATCTGCTGCCTGAGACATTTTGTACAAAGTTGAGTGTTTGTCAATTGTCCCTAATCATAATCAATGTTTCAGTGTTCTTCTTTCATAGTGTTTGCCTCGGTGCATTATAAATAGTTGAGGGTGGTGATGAGTAAAATCTCCTTCTGTGGCTGTATCAAAATTATGGTACATCACAGGGAGTGGTGCCCTTTACCCCTAAATTATATACTTTGGTTCTATTAATCTGCACCACATATTAGAAATAAAATGAATTTAATTTTGTTATTTTTTATCTGAAAAATGTGATGCAACAGAGAAAATCTAGTTGTATATCTGAATTTAGCATCTTAAAATTAGGTAAACTCACCGACCTAGAAACAAATGCACACAATAAAAATCTGTTTGTTGACCAGTATAATTAATGGTCAGTTGCTGTTCTCTGCTTTTATAAATGCATACTTGTCTTTCATCTTGAGTTATCAATGGTAAAGAAGGTAATGCCATGGGGCACTAGCACATCAGCATAAGATTTCGGTACTTTGGTTTAAATTCCATCTTAGAAGAGTTGCTTTTCATTGACATAATATTTTTGTGATCTACCCAACAGATGATTTGGCAAAACTGACACCTCGTTGTGGAAGCTGCAACGCTTGGTTAAGTAAGTCTGATGGATACACTTCTGATGGTCATTTTGTTGCAATGTGTATTCAGTTACTGTTAGAAAGAATTCATTGATCTTAGTAGTCTGTTATTTGAATATATCATCAACCGTTACAATGCAACTGTCATCAAGGACATAAGAATGATTTGCCTTACTGAGCTTATTTGTTTCAAATCATTGCAAAAATGTTGAGAGAGCCAAAATGAAAGCTACAGAGCTGCATTGACAAACAGTAGCAGTACTTACCAAAAGCTTGGCATGTCGAGTTCCAGTGACCAGAAGTACACAGGAGATGTGTGTACACAAACATTACTGATTTTATTAATATTTTTTCACAATTTTCTTTTAAAATTGGGTTAATGAGGGGCAAAATACTGGCCTGACCTTCATGAAGAAAAATTTGACACACTTCATAGCTTTTGGAACAAATAGTTTCTTTCTTGGTGAGGAGACATGGATGGAGTGGGTAAAAAGACCCTGAGAATCAATACTAAAGAGGGTAGGTAGCAACTCACCATAAAGATGATCGCTGAACTACATACAGGCACACAGAAAAGACAGTCACACTCTCACAACTAAATTTTTGGCCATAGCCTTTGTCAGAAAACGAGAGTGCACACACATTCACACTATCACATCTCATGCACACATGACCATTGTCTCTGGCCCCTGCATCGACAAGCTCTGAGAATCACACCCAAACAAACCACTTCTCATGCCACCCTGCCTCTCATCGGCAGCTGTTAGGCTAGCAGCAAGTAGTGGTGGCAGCACTGACTGCAAGCTGAGGGGAGGGGTGGGGTGGGGTGGGGTGGGAAGGGGAGAAGCAGTAAGAATGAGAGAGTATTGAAGTGGTGTACGTACTCAGCTGTGCCCAGTCAGTGACAGAGCATGACATCTCAGTAAACAACAGAGAGAGGAAAAAAAAAAAGAGAGAGAGAGATTTTTTTCCAGTTTTTTTTCCAAATTTCCCTGCTATTTCCCTAATACATTTGAAATTCCCTGATTTCCAGAACTTGTGGCAACCCTGGATCTGCTTCTGAACTAGGCAGGTGCAATAATTACATTCAGTAAATGCTGAGGTGAGAATGGTGGTATATCGCTGTAAAGAGTATGCATCTGAACAAATACATTTTCCGCAAATGCCAAGGCCGTATGGGAGGGAACGTGTGACATGGAAAGGATGGCAACTGTCAGAATATAAGTAATGTGTTTGTTAGTAGATTTAATGTGGACAGAAGTGTGTAACTGGCCCTTGGTGAGGACGAGATCATCATCTCGGAAAGTGGCATGGGATTCGTAATAGGACCATGCGAAATTTAATTGGGAGAAGGTACTCAAAGATTCCAGGAATTTTAACAGGTCAGCCCGACTATGAGTCCATATGGTAAAGATGTCATCTATGTATCTAAACCAAACCATGGGCTATAGACTTATGAATCCCAGGAAAGCCCCCTCCAAGTAAACCACAAAAAGGTTGACATAGAAAGGGGCCATCCTGGTTGCCATGGCCATATCCCTGATCTGTTTGTATGTCTGCACCTCAAAGCTGAAGTAGTAGTTTGTCAGTATAAAGTTAAGAGATGAGTAGAAGATTAAGATGAGTAGAAGGATGTCATAGGTTTGGAACCAGGTCAATGCTGACTGAGAAAATGTTCAGCAACAGCAGACATACCGTGTACATGGAGGATGTTGGTATAGAGGAAGGTGGCATCAATGGTAACCAGTAAGTTGTGTAGTGGGAGAGGGATGGGCAGGGATTTCGGAAGATCTAGGAAATAGTTGGTATCTTTGTATAGCAGGAAGTCTTTTGTACTATAGGTTGCAGGTGCTGATTAACTAAGACAGATATACATTCAGTGGGTGCTTTGAGGCCAGCAACAATAGGACAACCAGGCTGACAAGGTTTGTGGATCTTAGAAAGAAGGTAGAAGGTGGGTGGGTGTTGTCTGGGTAGGGTGAGAAATTCTATGGATTGAGGTGTTAGTCCTTGAGAGAAGTCTGAGGTTTTAAAGGAGGACTGCATGTCAATTTGAATCACAGGGATTTTATCTTTATGGCAGGCACTGTATTTAGAGGTGTCAGACAGCAAGCATAGACCTTCACTAACATACTCCGTTCGGCCAAGTACCACAGTGCTAAATCCTTCGTCCACTGGGAAGATAATGATGGAGTCGTCAGCTTTTAGGGAACTTAGAGCCTGGTGCTCTGCAGAAGACAGGTTAGGGTGGCGATGTAGTAACCTGAGGAAGGATTGTGAAGCAATGCTGGATGTGAGGAATTCTTGGAAGACATGTAAGGGATGATTTTGAAGTAATGGTGGTGTATGAAGTTGGGATTGTTGTCACAACTGTTCAAGGCACGGTTGAATGTCAAGATTTGCTGTTGGAAATGTTTTGGGAGTGAGTTGCAAAGCAATATTTCCAGTTTCCTACTACACCAATCTCTCTACCCTATGGCTCCACACTGCAAGACTTGCCCTATGTACCCTCCTACCACCGTCTATACCAGCCCTGTAACTGGCAAAACATATACTATCATAGGGAGAGCCACTTATGAAACAACATGTCATATACCAGATGTTACGTAAACCCTGTTCAGCCTTTTACATTGGTATGACTACCACCAAATTATAAATTAGGATGAATGGGAATAGGCAGAGGGTCGATACTGGCAACACACAATAGCCCGTTGCAGAGCATGCTCTACAACATGTTAGTCATGACTCGGTGCCTGTTTCACCACATGCACCTTCTGGATTCTACCCCCCAGACACCAGTTTCTCAGCACTCTGCAGGTGGGAAGTAGAGCTACAGCACATCGTTGGTTCTCACCACCCACCTGGCCTTAATTTACATTAATTTCATCCATCTCAGTACTTCTTCACAGTAACTACTCTTTTCTTCACTTTAATTTAATTTTCTACGTCTTTCATTGTCCTACCCATCTATTTTTTATTGCTCCCCTTCCACCTCTATTACTTACAATGCACTTAGCTTTTCACTCTTATTAACTCATGCATGATGTTTGAACTTGCATATTACCCTGTCCTCACCTTTAAGCTCTCAGGTTTTCAAATCTCATCCGATGCAGTCCCCAACAATCAGTCTTTCCTTCTTATCCTGTCAGGTAAGTCTCCCCTGACATGCACTTCTGGGTGACTTGCCCAGAATGTACCCTTTTCCTAGACCTCTCCAGTTCTTTTCCTTCACCCCTCTTCCTTCCTCTTCAACCCTTCTGCCCGAAGAAGGAACAGCAGACCTGAATGTAACTTTCTTTTATTTGTGTGTTCTGTCACCACTTGGTGAGTAGATTTTTTTTCTATCCAATTACAACTGTACAATGTGCTTGGAAGCTTAGGTTGGCCTTCTTTTGTGCTCACATTTCTTTCATTCTTTTACTATGAGATGGATTCCTCATTTCTAACCAATTCTTCTTCTTCTTCTTCTTCTTCTTCTGTCTCTTTGATTTTTCCTCCATGCCATCTTGCCTCTTTTAACTTTATATCAAATAGTTTCCACATTTTGAATCTCTTCTTGTGTTTCGCCTAATTCATTTCATAGCCTTTGTTTTTGCTTTACTCCTGGTGTCAGGAAAATCAACCATCTGTTTTGATATAGCCACATAAGTTTAAGGTGCCTCTTAGGTTTATATGGTTGGGCTGTTGTACATAATGATAATAGTTTGTCCAACATGACCCATGTCCTAATTATTGGGTACAATATCCACCCATAAGGCTCTGAGGCCCAAGTCATCTTTAATGTAATGCAGTCCATGTGAATTTTTAATTTTTGCTGGAAGATAGCTTTGACCCATATCTCCCCCATTACACAGGCATGACACATTTAATTTCATTGGTTACATACTCCTGGTAAACAGCCAAGCCAAATAATATTTCAGACATCATTCGGGACCCCTATTTGTCTTGTGTTTAACAATTATGAAATGATTTATCCCAAATTAGATATTATTTCACCTGTAACAGTTACATTTGTTAACAACAATTTGCCAGCTCAAAGATGGGTTGAAACGATTTTTCATTTCAGCCATAATCACATTCAGTTCTCAAATTTACTCAAGTTAGCAGAGTTTCTTTCCTGCCTTCCTAGCACTAATGCTGCCACTGAAAGGGTGTTTTCCCACATGAATAGTGTATGAACCAGGTCTGGGACAAAACACATTTTGCTCTATCAAAGCTATGTTAGTGAATAGAGTAAAAATTTTTATATGCTGTTAAAGAATACAGATATTCTGAAGAAGATTCACAGCACTGATAAATACAGTACATCTGCTCATGCTTCATCTTAGAAATCACAAATAAAATATAAATTATCATACATTTTGTAACAAATTAGTGATATTTTGCATTTATTACCTTTTTTCCAGTGTCAACATTTTTTAATATGTTGAAAATTTGGGTCTAGAAAAATGTGGTCATATTAATTTTCTGGCAACACACTGGCTTGGTTTGCCATTTGTTTTCTGACTTACTTACAGCACCGAACTGGCAACATGCCATCCTTCAATGTCTCCATTCTAAATTAAATGTCAGGATAAATGCATTTCTTATGGTCAGTCAACATACACACTGCTTTAATGTCATGGGGCGAAACTGCAAAACCACATGTCTCATTTGGGAGCTAGATTTGATTACTTGCCTTAGAAACATTCCACAAAAAGATTCCTCATAGCCCAAACATGACACACAAATTATGTCAAAATACCAGTGATACTAAAACTGCCACATTTCTTCCTTCCAATTTACTCTCTGACAGTCACTGAAGATGGTTTGCTTCCAGTGCTTTCTTACAAGATAATCAGTCTCTCAAATCAACGTGCTTACCATTTAATAGCCTCCGACATTGCAATGATCCCAGTAGTATCCTAATGAAAGGTATCATTTAACACTTTATAATTTGTTACAAATTTATTCTTAAGGAAGGGGAAGGTGTGACGATCTCACTATTAATCTACTTCAGAGCTATATTGGGATTTAACAATGACATTAAAACGGTTTTGTGCTTTAAGAAATCTCTCACATTCATGCTCCATTTTCTATCAGAGAATGAAGTTCATTTTATATTTGTTGGTTAAATTTAATCTATAAATACACAAAATAATGTAAGTGTAGTCTTTTTGTTCTCTACATTTTCTTACAGATTTCTGGAAAATGGAACACAAAGTTTACTGATAAAAGCATGTGAAAGACTAAAACAATGTCAGTCAGCTATAATAAATCTATTTAATTTTTTTACAGAACTTTATTACAATTTCTGTCAAATGTTTTGATCCAAGCTAAACTATTTGTACATAATCTTAAAATTGTAGATGAATTGATAAAGAAGGGAACAAACAGTATGACTCATAGGAATGGTTGCACACAATTTACAGAAACAGATGTAGATCTTAACCACATATGATGACAATTTAGGGTAAGACTATAATCACATTAAACGGACACATTAGTTGACAATAATGAGCAATTCGTCCAATAATATTAAATTATTCTATCATGCTGGACATAATAACCAACACAGTTTGTAGCTAAACAATATGAAAAGTACCTCAGCATTAAGTATGTGCTTTGTGATGAGAATTTATTGCATTTGTATTTGCTTTGAGATACAAAAATCCATTGAAATTTTAGTTTTAATTTTAATTATACTTTAAAAATACAGTCTCTATACAGCAATCAAATAATCATCTACAGTGAGCAAATATAGATCTTAAAATAACTTTTCAGTGACTTCAACAATGACATCACACATTTTGTGCCCTTAAAAGCTAATCTCCTCTATCACTCTTGAAGTGCACATTACGTGATGATCAAAAAAATGTGTGTTTAATGTTCATTTTACGCCAGCAGAAAATGGTATGTTCAATCATTCATACCTCATCCACTAACTTTCACAGATAATGTAGAAATAAAAGTTTATTTTCATCAATCAGAATTTAGATTTTTGTCTCAATTATCACAACTGTAATGGGTGGCATCTGAATGTCTTATCCATACACGGAGTTGGTGCAACTTCATGAAGGCAGTATTGGAAAGCTACACATGCACAGGATAATCCACAAAATAATTACTTCTCCAAGTACAAAATAATCTACTTTATCTCTTAGATATTAAATAAGAACCTCTGTTCCACAGATGTTTGACATACATTTCAAAAATGGGGAAAAAAGAAAATAAATACTTTACTTTTTGATTTTTTCCTATACGACACACATGAAGGAAGGAATTATAAAATAGATGTCAAACTGTTTATAAAATGGAAATTCTATAAATAACATATTTCTTTACAAACAGTACTACAGAGAAACAATGTACACTGCTACTATTAACATTAATTACATGCTGAGGTATAAAAGATGACGTAGTAATTCTTATGATGAATCTGAAGATCCAAATTTCCTTTGTCCATTCCTTTCTGCTCTGCTGTTCATAGCAGGAAACAATTCTACCTATTCTTGTGGTTTTAAGTCCTGCCTGCTACAGAATTGCAGCTAATTGGCTTACAGCCTATCTAAAGCACAAGTAAAATCCTAACAACTGGGTGTGAATTTAGTCATTCTCCACGCATCTGACACTGTTCAAAATCAGTATTATAATATTAACATGTTCACAAAACAGCTACCTATGATGCAAAGAATTTCAAGTATTTATTGTGTGACACTTTGAACATCCATCACACCCAAAAATAGTAATCGACTGCGTACTGACTCTGTCAGACCTTTCTTCTGCACATGGCAGTAACAAATAAAATCTCACATAATTGGCATTCTTGCCAGGTTCGGTAAATTAGAACATACTGCTGCAGACACACAGTAACTGCAGCAGTTTCTCAGAGAATGCAGTCTCATCCCATTAATTCTAGTGCAGCTCTTCTATTTGCATTTTGTCTGCATTGCGACATTTAAATAAAATATTGTACAATGAAAAAAAAAACTATCTACAACAACTTAATATAATACAATAAAAAAGGTACATGCCTATCAACTTGTATAACAAAATCAAATGAAGTACTGCATACATTTATCAGTAAAATGACAAAAGTGCAGTCATACAATAAGCGTTGCTGCTGATGGCAAGTATTACACTTAAGTGTGAATACGTAAAACTACAAAGTCTAGAAAAATCAGGTAACAAAACTGAAAAAAAGGAATAATTTCTTCTGGCATGAAAAACACGCTACAATTTTGAACAATTTACACCCTCTCTTCAACATTTTGTAGAAAGACAGAAATACTGGGAATGGAGGACTGACAGGCCCATTTTGTGGCTGCCATCAGTCTTGATTGTTACGTGAGAAGGGCCAGTTGCCTCGTACTGTGTTGCCTTTGGCACTGGCACCGGAACTCAGAGATCGCTCCCGGAAAGTTGGTGAGGATGATGATGATGCACAAGAACTAAGGCTTGTGGATGGCGTCATACCAAATATTTCTTGTACGGTAGGTCGATGGTAATCTGTTGAGCTCACCGACTCTGCAAAAGCGAGCACATTAATTACTTTCTGGCCAGATCATGAGAGCCAGCAGTAAATGGTCAAAACATAATTTATATCCGCAAGATACAGCAAGAAGAAAGTACTGAAACTGTTTCCTGTAAAAGGAAGTTATATTTTCTTGGTCTTTAGTACACAAGTAATAATGAAAGAAAGAGGCAGCTGATCTACAAAAGAGTGTTGTGTTTTTTATGAATGGTGAGGACATTATAATTATACTTATCTACTAGAGCAAGAAAAAACAATTAGATATCATGCAGCACTGCACCAGGTTCCAGTAGCTGTTCGGAGTTTTGATGCAGTGGAACAAAATATGCAAGCATTGCATCATATCATCATCAGTTATCAGAATAACAATATGAAGTGGGAGCATGAAGAGATATCTGATGAAAGTGCAATCACATATTTTGCCTACTAAGCCACTAAATTTCTACATTTCACAGCCTGCTATACTATGAACTCATAACTAAGTTCATGCAAACAATTATTCTCAATCATCCTTTCTTCAAGTGAAATATAACTTCATGAACCAGGGGATTAATTTGAGGAAGACTTGAGGTATTAATTTTTAATTTTTTTTATAATTGTCTAGATCATGTACATTATAAAACATTAAAATGTGACAACTTGTATTAGTTGACTAAGCAACCCTGATCACATCTGAGAACAAATAAAGAACAGAAAATTGCCTTAAGTTAAATTTTACAAATCAAAACCTTAAACTTATACAAGACAGAAAGCAAGGAAATAAATAAAAGTACTGTAGAACCTCGCTAATCCATCCCCTACGGAGCCGAGAGCATGGTCAGAATGCAAAAAAGGTCGGATTATCGGAAGAACAGTTTCAGTTAGTAACAAAACAAAAAAGAAAACGTCAGCACACTAAAAATTCTTATACAAATGTGTAATGTAAAGTAGTGTCTGTACTCTAAAATACACCTGTATCTTACAGTAACTATTTTGCTACTGTAAGTGAAAGTTCAACAGCTGTCCATATCTTATTAGTGACACACAGCTGATTTGTAATTAACTATTTAAAACATGACATTACTTGATAAAAAGTGTTCTATTGTTAATCAGGATGAAAAAGATCTGTAATGAGCTTTTGCTTAGCAACCAAAAATCTTGATTTTGCCACTGTGTCCCACCTTTATCTATCCACAAAATGCCTTTTGGGTGGACATATGGCTATTCAATTTACTGAAAGGTTATACCAAACACTTTTTTTACTAATTGTATGTGATACTTGAGCCATAGGTTCATTGTCATCATTACCATCATCACCTTTCTCATTTTCATCGGTTCTCCAATTTACAGTATCAATGATTTGATCATCAGTTAATTATTCTCCCATTGTGCAGTGAACTTCAGCTGTACTGATCCACTCATTCCTGACACTGGGTTCAATGTCCAGTTGTAAAGTTTGCAAATGCAACAAAATCCTTGGAGAGTATTGACTTTCACCACTTGTTGCATGATCTGTTTCATCTTAATTCTCTTCGCCCATTTCATTTGAGGTTTCATCTTTAATTTCATCTTTAATTTCATTCATTTCCAGCCACAGTTTGTGACAACATTTCCTTCCCAAACTTTGGCAACTGTATAGATCACACCTTCAATATTCCCGATTTCATTGCTTGAAACAACCTACCTTCTTGTGTCCTATCTAAATAAAGTTGATAAGTAAATAAAATAGAAAGAAACTTCCACATGGGAAAAATATATTAAAAACAAAGATTCCAAGACTTACCAAGCGGGAAAGCGCGGTAGATAGGCACAATGAATAAAACACACAAACACACACACAGAATTTCTAGCTTTCGCAACCGATGGTTGCTTCCTCAGGAAAGAGGGAAGGAGAGGGAAAGACGAAAGGATGTGGGTTTTAAGGGAGAGGGTAGAGAGAGAGAGAGAGAGAGAGAGAGAGAGAGAGAGAGAGAGAGAGAGAGAGAGAGTGTGTGTGTGTGTGTGTGTGTGTGTGTGTGTGTGTGTGCGCACACACACACACACACACACACACACACACACACACACACACACACACTCTCTCTCTCTCTCTCTCTCTCTCTCTCTCTACCCTCTCCCTTAAAACCCACATCCTTTCGTCTTTCCCTCTCCTTCCCTCTTTCCTGAGGAAGCAACCATCGGTTGCGAAAGCTAGAAATTCTGTGTGTGTGTTTTATTCATTGTGCCTATCTACCGGCGCTTTCCCGCTTGGTAAGTCTTGGAATCTTTGTTTTTAATATAAAGTTGATAAGTTATATTTATGATGATATTACCTCTTGAGCCACTCACTGACATTCTGGTCCATGAATTGGATTAGACATGTTATGTTGGCAGGAAGAAACAAAGTTTCACCTCATCTTTTGAAGTTCACCTTCAGATGGATGAGATGTCGCACTGTCAAGTATCAATACAGCACATTTAGAGAGGTGTTGGTTTCTTTTTTCTACTCACTTTTTAAGTATTTTGTAATGATAGGCGCTAATTGTTCATAAAACAATTCCTTAAAGAAACTGGATATCATCCATCATGTTTACTTGTGGTTGCAGTTATACATGATACTGCTGTGATATTAATGTTTTTTAATATCTTCAGTTTTTTTTTTTTTTTTTTTTTTTTTTTTTGCCTTTCTGATCACAAATAATGGCATCTTGTTAATGTCATTAGCGGTACTACAGAGAGCAATAGTAATTCTTTCTTTGGCAAGTTTTGTACCTGCAAGAGATTGCTTTTGTATAGCAACAATACTTATATGCAGCATTTGGTTCAAGCCACACTCATCAATGTTATACGCACGATCAAGGGTCAGGTTTAGCTTTTTAACCAAGTTTTCAATTTTCGTGACAAATTCATCTGCAACTTTGTCATCATCAGGCAGCTTCTCACCTAGAGTAATTACATTTTATATGCCACACTGTTTTTTCCACCAATGTAACTATTCTTCACTTGTTGTAAACTTTTCACTTTCATGTAATTTTTCATACGAAACCAGTGCATTTTCTTTTATGATTGGTCCAGATTACAGAGATCCTTTTCTTCTTTCCTGTTCAAACCACAGCCACAAAGCATTGTCCAGAATTTCACTTTCAGGCTTCTTCGAAGTCTTCAGTCCTTTTACATCATAGATCACGTCAGTATGACTTACAAGAGTTTTCATACCTTTTACCAGTCCTTAACAGTTGTTATGCCAGTCCTTACCTCACTTGCAATGTTTTAAAGAGGCTCTCCTTACCCAACATTTCAAGCACTTTCAGTTTCTTTGCTAAAGATGTCGTCATTTAGTTGATGCCATAATTCAGTTTTACGTACTTCTTATATGATGGGTCGAAGTAGAGAGGATATAAAATGTAGACTGGCAATGGCAAGGAAAGCATTTCTGAAGAAGACAAATTTGTTAACATCGCGTATAGATTTAAGTGTCAGGAAGTCGTTTCTGAAAGTATTTGTATGGAGTGTAGCCATGTATGGAAGTGAAACATGGACAATAAATAGTTTAGACAAGAAGAGAATAGAAGCTTTCGAAATGTTGTGTTACAGAAGAATGCTGAAGATTAGATGGGTAGATCACATAACTAATGAGGTGGTACTGAATAGGATTGGGGAGAAGAGGAGTTTGTGGCACAACCTGACTAGAAGAAGGGATCGGTTGGTAGGACATGTTCTGAGGCATCAAGGGGTCACCAATTTAGTATTGTAAGGAAGCGTGGAGGGTAAAAATCGTAGAGGGAGACCAAGAGATGAATACACTAAGCAGATTCAGAAGGATGTAGGCTGCAGTAGGTACTAGGAGATGAAGAAGCTTGCACAGGATAGAGTAGCATGGAGAGCTGCATCAAACAAGTCTCAGGACTGAAGACCACCACCACCACCACCACCACCACCACCACCACCACCACCAACAACAACACTGTTACTAGTTTCTAAAAGAAGTGTTTGCATTACAAAATTAGTGATTGAGTTAGAAACAAGACATTTCATATTAAAACTGGTCTGACTACCACACCTATCAATGGTCAGCTGCCTAATGATCAATATTGCTGATGATGAGTCATTGTCAAGTTCTAACAAACACCAGGAATGGGATGGTTGGACTAAGTGGGGAATCGGACCATCTGAGGTCAGATTAGTGAGATTCTACTGTAATAAATGGGCATCAGCTAAATGCATAATATATATAAATTAACAATATTATGATTACATCAAAGGGATAATGTGCCATGTCCATATGAGTAACACTCAAGCATGGTATATTTCTTTCTGTTTATTATTCCTGTTTTTATTTTTTCTGTTTATTATTCCTGTTTTTATTTTTGTAATAATTTTCACTAGGTAACACATTTCTGTCATTTCTCTTATTCCTATAGGTTTTGAACCAGTCAGTTTTACCTTGCTGATTTATTCAGGTTTTTTTTCTGTGAAACCTAGTTTACATGATGACACTATGTTGCACACAACTGTGCTACCAGCCACTGTACATGTGTGGCGCGAGTTTGCACAAATCGGTGGCGAAATTAAACACTATCACAATATTCCAACTTTGTCAGCACTAGATGCTAGTATTGAGGTTAGGTGTGACAGTAGATTGCACAAACTGAAATATGACATGGGGAACAGAGAAAATTGTTCAGTTTTTTGGGTACCAATGCCATGCATGTGCGTTTGTGGGATTTACGTGGTGCAGACTTAAAAACAAGCAGAGATATACTGCTGTGCTTGAGGCCATCATATGTGATCTGAAACTGGATGGCTTCACAATACATGAATTGGAGAGCAAAATTCATTCAGTTAGGAGTACAAATACAAACGAATTTAGAAAAATACAGGCAACAAAACATCTAGCTGTAGACCACCACATATCTCCAAGACAAAATCCCATGCTTTGAGTTATCTTATTCTTTTTTAAAGGAAACAGTTGGCGTAGGAAAGTTTTCACTATCCAGCCGCAAGACCAAACATGATCTCACTGTTCCCACCCCTTGTACTGCGATTTAACACAAACAAGCATAACTCTACCACAATTTTACAGCTGCCAAAACTTTCATTATACACATGACTGTGGCACTTAGAAAGCAATAAAACTGAAGTGTACACTGGTCACACTGTGTCTACAGAAGTATATGAAACCATTTGCGTGCAACTTGTTTCGTGCAAAGATTGGTGCAACCGAGAAATTATTAGGTCAACTGAAACTAGTCACCACATTTTAATGTTTTATAAAGTACACCACGTGGACAAGTATAAAAAAAAATTAAGAAATTTTACTCGATTCCTTTCTCCTTTTCTATGTCGAATATAACTTGTGTCTGAAATGCCTTGATGCATAACTGCTTTGAATTACATAGGTCAGGGCTTTCCAACATGTGGTCTGCGGACCCCTTAGGGGTCCGCCGGCTCTTTCTAGGGGGTCCACGGCCACCCTTCACCAAATCGTGTAAAATAATGAGTAAAATTATTGAATAAAAATGTGAAAATCAAATTCATCACTATTTTTTTTTCGTGTAAAAAACGTTTACTTTTACTTCAGGTCGTTTTCCCAAGCAGCCTTGGCAGTTCCTAAGTGAGAACGCACACACAGTTTAGTGCCCGAGAATGTGACTTCTCTGATTGACTATTTCGCAACAATAAGGGGGTCGTTTGTGTGCCGGCTCATGGCAGTAGATGCGCGGAGCGAGCTTTGTCGACCAATCACAGCACTCGCTGGCATATATGCGGCCCCAGGCGTCATTAAATGTTAAACTTGCTTTGTCAGTGCACTACCAATTTCATAAGTCGATTTTTGACCTTCAAGTTGTTTTCATTCATCTTTAAACCAAAGACTATTGATACTTCTGGGGGGGGGAAGGGCGAGAGGGGGGGGGGGGGCACTGGGAAAATGCATTAAGACGCTTTCAGTTCCCATGGGTTTCGCTCTGAAATTTAAAGTAACTGTGCTCTTGACTGACTAGGCGTCCGCCATGGGTTTTCGACTGAAGAAGGGGTCCACGAGCTGAAAAGGTTGGGAAGCCCTGACATAGGTCTTTACGCATTTGAGGAAGCCGTCCAAAGGCAACAAAGATGATAAATGAAGTTTTCCTCCTATTAATCAGTTCTACAGAATTTTTGTTAGAATTTCATATTCTTTAAGTTCATCCTACAGGGTGTTTCATAAAGAATATGTATATTAGAAAGTATTATTTTGTCCAAACTATTTATCGCTGCACCTCAGCTCGGCTATTGGAGAAATGAATACATAGTCTAGTTTATATTAATAGCTGCTAGATGTCTGTTGTTTCTGTTTATCTTGGTAACCATCTTATATTTAAAACGGCTACTCCACAGCAGAAATCATTTTGTGTTCTTGAGTTTGCAAAGTGCAATTCCATGATTACAGTGCAAAGACATTTCAGGTTGAGGTATCAAACTGATGCTCTGAATGGGTGGAACATTCCCAGATGGTATTGACAGTTCCTAGATACAGGATGTGTATGTAAAGAAAGAGTCCTGGCTGCCCTCATGTTCCTGAAGAAAATGTTGCATGAATTCAAACTGCTTTCCAACGTAGTCCTTCAAAATCAACTCGTCATGCCAGTCGGGAGTTACAACTGCCCACAACAACAATTTAGCAAGTTTTGAGACATCAGTTGGTTATGAAGCCACACAAGTTACAGCTGTTACAAGCTCTGCATCCTGATGACAAATGCAAATATGCGGCATTTTTTAATGAGATTCTTGATGCTATTGATAATGATAACACTTCCACACAACGCATCGTGTTCAGTGGTGAAGCAAATTTCCATGTTAGTGGTCTGGTAAACGAACACAATGTTCGAATTTGGGGACTACAAAACCAACATGCAGCCACTGAACATCTACGAGATTTGCCCAAAGTCAATGTGTTTTGTGTGATATCCCAATCATCTGTTTATGGCCCATTCTTCTTTGATGGAAACACAGTCAATGGTCAGCAGTATCTTGCTATGTTACAAAACTGGTTGCTTCTGAGGCTGCACGAAGACAACTTCTATTTTCAACAAGACGGGACACCCCCTCACTGGAGTCGCCAAGTGCATGAATATCTAAATGAAACTCTACCGAACTGTTGGATTGGTCATCAAGGAGCTGGCAACTTAGCAGGTCTCAGCTGGGCTCCACGGTCACCCGCTTTGACACCCTCTGACTTCTTCCTGTGGGGTTTCATTAAAGACAACATTTCTGTGTCACCACTCCCACAGAACCTGGAAGATTTGAAGAACTGGATCTGTACTGCCATAATATTAGTGACAAAGGACATGCTTGCCCGAGTACGGAAGGAATTTGAGTATCGATGTGATATTGTTTGTGTCATTGATGGAGGAAACATTGAACATCTGTAATCTGAACTTGACAGGTTCGTAAATAGGTGTGTAATGTTTCATATTCGTATGCCTTGAAGTTTAATAAATATATATATATTCTTTCTGAAACACCCTGTATGTAAGACAATACAAGAAAGATGAACTAACACGGTTCAACATACCCGTGTGAAACAGCTCATTCTGGTTAAATCATCAATCAATGTTTTTCAGACATTGTATGTTTATAAGTACAACCAGTAGATCACTGAGACATGCTATTTGAAAATAGCACTTAGCTAATTATAGATTTTTCGCTATTGTTTGCTTCTTTAACTACATGCTATGACAACTGACCGCAACCATGATACTTTTGGGAAGATTAACCTCGTTATTCCTTGTTTACACATGTGTGGACTTCCAGAATTCACACTGTAAAATTAAGAAATACGTTTTACCAACACAAAACCTGCATCATATGTTTGTGCTCCATAGTATCGATTTTTGCCGCTAGATTGTACCACACACTGCATGCAGTGCTACTTACAGTGTTTTAAAGATATAATTCATAAGAATGGTGAAGAATGCCTCTAAATGCAGCAATGAAATGTGTACTTCATGCATGGTAACAGTGTACAGGAAGTGAAATATATATTTGTGTTTACTTAAAAACAATTTCTTTTTAAAATTCTATGACCAAGATTTTTTTATTAAGTGTTATTAAAATTTTTCCTTCTAATGATTATACCTTAAGTACACATGTGTACCTTAAATATTTTAGAAAATATAAAAAATAAAAATTAAAACAATGTAATTTAGAATTTCACTATGTGTAAAAACAATAAAATGACTGATGAAAACATTGCATTTTTAGCATTCTTCTGTAACACTACATTCCCAGATCTTATCTTGCCTCTCATGTGTACTGTGTCATCCATGTTTCATTTGTATAAGCTACATTTGTGACTAATACTTCCATAAAGGAATTTCAAACATCTAAGCCTACATGTTCTTTACTGAAGCTATCAATGCTAATTTTGCTACCCGAAAAGCAGAAATCATTCACCACTTAATGTCTCATTTCCTAATCATATTCCCTCAATATCACCCAATTTAATTCAAAACACTTTCCATTACATCCATTTCTGTTTGTTTGTGTTCATCTGACAGAACTGCAATATCTCGGGCAAATCTCCAAGTTTTTATTTGTCCTCCCTGAAACTTAACTTCCTTTCTAAATTCTTCTTAGTTTCCTTTATTGCCTGCTCAATGTAGAGACAGTAACTTAGGGATAGAGTGCAAACCTATATCACTCCTTTCTCAATTAGTGCCTCCGTTTGTGTTCTCAAGCTGCAGTCTGGTTGCTGCACTTGTTGTTGTTGTTGTTGTTGTTGTTGTTGTTGTTGACGACAATAACAACACAGTATACTTCTGATATAAAATTCCCTGTGGGTGCATCAAGAAAACTAAAGAGATGATTTCCTCAAACTGGATGCCAACAAAGAGGAAAGTATTTTAAAGAACTCATTCAGCAACTCAGTATTGTTTATCTACAACTGATTATCTCAAAATATGGTAATTATTACATCTATAAGGAAATATTGATCTTGAGACTGAAACTCAATCTTGTGCCTGTGTTTCCTTACAAATAAATTTGTTTTATGAGAACTTAATGTAGGAAAGTGACTTACATCAAAATTTATGAGTGGTAATGTTGCACTTTTCTGGTTAACATTATTTTATTCTATGTGGAAGCATGGGTGTGCATGTGTGTTTTTGAGAGAGAGAGAGAGAGAGAGAGAGAGAGAGAGAGAGAGAGAGAGAGAGAGAGAGAGAGAGAGATTGCACATGTGCAAGCAATACAGTATTCTTCCACTTATCTGCACTGTGTTCCTGTTCACACGATGAGAAAACAGTGACACAGTTCCAGTTTCATGTGTTAACAAGGTACACATTAAAACAACTGTCCATCTTAAAATATGTGAATAATTTTTTTAAGTACTGAATTATGTATGTACAGATATGAAGTGCTGTTTTCCTGGTATTTGACAGAGAGGTAATAAAAAATCCACTTATAATACTGTAACTTCAGTGATAATGCTGTAACTTCAGTGAAACATGTCTGGTTAGTCGCAAAGAAAAGTTTGTGTTTGCTGAAGGTGGAACCTATTCAAATATAAATTTGTGAGCAAATAATGTGCAATAGGATGAGACTAAAGTCTATCAATACCTGACAAATTTGGAACTTTAAAGCTTTGCAGAGCAATGCATAAATTACTGGTAGACACATGGAATGTCACACGATACTTTATTAATGTAATAGTAAACACTAGGTAATACTATTAATTTTCACTAGCCAGTTAATGTGTAGGCAGTACTGCAATACCCTTGCTACTGAACTGTGTTTCTAAACAGACATAATGAAGGTTTTATTGTTATGTCTTTGGGGCATCTAACTCCCGTCCTTAGGTAGCCACAAAGATCTGTTTATATATCACAAAGTCCTGAACATTCTATATCCAGATTAGGCCTCACATTTAGACAGTTTTTAGTGTCCTCTATTTTTCTGTTTACTTTCAATGTATTTTGATATAGTCTGATTTTAGTTGGTATGTTACTGTTGAAATTGTGAAAACAGTGTTTCAGGTAGGCCAGAGAGCTATTGAAGTTATTCTCATTGGTTTTAGTAGTTGTATAGTAATATTTGATATGAGAGTTCCAGGACTACAAAATGAATGATACTGGGTCATGTTATACAAATGAGGTGAATGTGTTTGCATTGCATCCCTAAATGTTTTCTGCCAAGTTAGTTAAAAACTGTGCATGAACCTTCAGTTTTTGCTTCATATTCTCTAAGTGTAAGCTGTTCGTAAGAGTGCAGTCAACTCTCACTTCGATGCTACAGTTTATTTTCAAATTCAGTTTTTATCATTGCTAGACACGTTCGCTTTCTACCTCATATCTCTGGTTTTAAGACAAGTTACTATACTGATAGCAGTAAAAAATGTCTCAGACTTTATTGTTGCCATATATGTATGAGGGATGTTCGAAAGAAAAGGTACAAAATGGCACCATGGGTATAATTGAAGTCTTTATTTGAAGTAACCACCTGAGGCCCAAGCACAACTATCCCACTGTTCCACGAGCCAAAATATTCCCTTTTTCCAGAATTCCTGTGGCTGCGACAGGAACCATTCCTCCACTGTCTCCTTCAATTTGTTAAGTGAGTTGAAGCACTTTCCCATTGCAATGTTTATAGTGTACTAAACATGAAGCCACAGGACGACATATGTGGGCTGTATGGTGAATGCTCAAGATGCTCCCACTTCAGCCTTACCATTAAATTTTGTGTGACATTGGAGATGTGGGAACATTCATTATCATGCAGCAGAATCACTCCCTACATGAACAGCACAGGCCGTTTGCTTTTGATAGGCCACAAAGTGTCTTACAATATAGACCACTGTTGATGGTTTTCCTGGAATTCAATGATTATCAGACTTTGGACATCAAAACAGACAGTAACCCTCATCTGGCCTGTTGAGGACACAGCTTTGAACATTGTAGGGGGACTTGACAAAGACATGCAACCACACCAGACACTATTTTCAGGTTCCTGCATGTCTCACTAAGTTATCCTAGAGCTTCATATGCAAATTGTGGTGTCGCAAGGCTTAGGCCTGTCCCGCCCCTCATTAAATTGACCAAGACTTATATGAATAATTGTAAGAACAGTTACTATTATTATGCTCTTTAAGTTTTTTTGGGTTTTCAGAAATACTGTGAGAAGAAAGTTTATTTATGTTGCAGATAACGTGGAAGATGTTGTCCAACGATCACCACGAAATTTCAACGTAGCGGCAAGTGGGAAAGGAATAAAATGAATGCTGCAAACTACCACAAGCCATGGAAGAGTCTGGGCCACGAGGGTGTCGAGCTTCCTAGGTTGTTGTTGGACAACTTCAAAGGAAGAGAGATTCTACTTTCTCTTTGTAAACAGACTGATAGAAGCTTGAAACGTTCATGTAAAACTTATAGGCGGGTAACACATTAGGTGGGATCCGATGCCTGTAATACTTCCAGAATTATTAAAAATTTGTTAAACGGCAAAACCAATAGTTCATCATTTATATAGATAAAAAGTAGTAAAGATATAGGAAAGGAAGAGCTGCGGCGTCAGAACGAAAAGTGATACATCACTCAGCAACGGAGGAGGACATAAACAGCAGGCGTTATGTCGTGAAAACAAATCAACTGATAAAATAGTAAGTCTGTAATTAAGCATAAAACTAAGTAACACTGCAAAATTTCTATCGGTTTTGTTGTTATGATTTTTGTGTCTTTTCATTTGACTGCTCCTTATAATATAAAAGTTCAGTAAGAACATGGGCCAATACTGAATCTTGAGAGCAGTCAGTAATGTAACATGTTTCACTTGGAAGTCTTTCAACTGAAAGTTATATGAGCATTATTTCCATTTAACATTTGTGTCTTAGTAGAGGTAACAGTCGATAATTCTTTAAGCCACTTGTGTTTTTCTCAGACCATTGCTTCTTTCCACCTTTACTGAAATAAACATAGTAAATATACCATATCTTTCAAAAATATTTACTTTGAATTATATATAACTTAAACAATTATTTATAACTTACATAATTAATGAAAAGAACTTGACAATTATTAAACAGAGAATGAACAAAACCTCAAGAGAAAAACATCTCTTTTTTGGGAAGCACTGATAAAGAAAAGAATTAAATTAAAAACAATAAATGTCCCAAACATTTGCTTTCAAGCTGGCAAAGCATTATTTCAGCTTTTCTAATACTAACACAGCATCATATAAAGAAGAAACAAGTTTAAAATACAGACAAATCTAAAAAATATACTATTATAATTAAGCTTGTGCTTTTATGCAGTGATTACATGCTGTTGCAATATTTGAATTCTTTTAGAATAAAATATGTGGTCTGCTAGTCAAAAAAAGCAAATGAATGCAGCGTTACTTTACTGCTTACCAATGATTTCCACGATGACCAGTTAACCTAAGGTTAGCAGAAAGGCAAAAGGGTTAATCAAATGTTAAGAGCAAAAGTCTTGTTAATAGGGATGAGGTGACGCTACTAAATGAATTAACATACAATATGTATATGTATGTATACTTCACACATGGTATATTTCATAGTTAATACTTCATGCCAGTTTGTTAATAAAGGATGAGAGGCCATGCATGAACACACAGAAGGACAAATCCCGTGACACCATTATTTTGCTTGAAGATACATTGACAGCAAAAGAGTCACTTTTGGTCAATCTTGTGGCAGAAGGACTAAACACTGGTACAGAACTGCATCTTTTGTAAATTGTGTAATTCTGGACAGTGCTAAATATCACTCATTGTACTATACAAAAAAAAAAAAAAAAAAAAAAAAAAAAAAAAAAAAAAAAAAAATATTAGAAGCAAGCAAAATTTCTAGTGTCATCAGATTCATTTATTTCAACACACACACACACACACACACACACACACACACACACACACACACACACACGAGAGAGAGAGAGAGAGAGAGAGAGAGAGAGAGAGAGAGAGAGAGAGAGAGAGAGAGAGAGAGAGAGAGAGATTTAATGAGCAGTTCTATTTACATACACATGGCACTCTTGGATGTATAATTTCTGTTCTCCCTAATAATTTTAATAACCTTGTGATGGGCAACTGAAAGCAGGAGAAATCAGCATTGGGAGGTCACATTCAGCAGTCTGACACAAGAACAGCGATTTGTTCATCAGCCGGCCTTTCTTCTGTGGCAAAATAACATCAGAGTTTAAATGCCAATAACTATGAGAATGATAATGTGTAAACAGTGGTTGAGCCAGGAATGGATAGATCATGTCTTGCAGTATACATTTAGCCTGTAACATCATCGTATCGGTGTAGGTGCTTATGAGTGTATTTTATGAATTAGCTCTTTGTTAAATTACAAATTAGTGTAGCATGGAAACATATTTATCTAGGACATTGATTCAAGTGTGATTGCAAAGAGCTCGCAGAGCACTTTTAGGACCCACAGTGAGACAACAGAAATATTTGCTAGAATATAAGTGAACGTCAGTATTAAATTAACAATTGCGAAATGATGAAAGATGTCATCTCATATAACTTCTAAATATACCCAGAACTACATAAAATGCAAACTGGAGGAAAGCCCCTATCAAAAGGATCCAAAAATGCTCAAACGTCCAGTGCTGAGAGAATGCAAGAGTGTGTCAAAAAGTAAATGAATAAATGGAGCAAAACAATTATGTAGCTGGCCAGTCGGGAACACAGCAGCCAACAATAGTCCACACATTTGAATTTTCTATTCTGTAATCACTCTACTATGATATGTAATCACTGAGTTAAAGAAACTGATAGTTAAATTATATATTAATATGAAACACTTGTTATGATTTTATCCCTACTGCATGGACCGAAACTGTAGACAAAGTGTTATTGAGTTCTGTTGATACCATCAGCTTTAGGGTCAATGTTTTCACAATATTTACCATCATAACTTTTGAAAAAAGATTTACAACATATGACATTTGGCCAAAATGCTTAGTGCTTGGTTAACAGATTTCTCCCAGTGTTATGTTTTTCAACTGCCAATCACAAGATTACTTTAATCAGAAAATGACAGTAGTGGTATGAACTACCCAGAAAAATAGAAATTCACTTTGTCTACGAAATTCAAAAATTATGAATGACTAGGTAGCCATATACTGCACTAGATTTGGCAGACTTTGTTACGTTGGTACTGTGTGCTGTATCTGGAAGACACCCATTACAGTTCTCTATGTTATGATCAGTCTATTTTTATGTTTAGTGCTTGAATGAAAGTTTTTAACAGAGCTGTAGATCATATGGAATGCAGGCAGCTGTTTCAAGAGATACTTCAAATATTACTTTTTGCTTATATGAAGTATCACAACAGTAGTAGGTATGGTGTTAAGTGTGGAAACTACTGTGCTAGTACATCTGAGGTTCCAATAAGCTAGCTGTGAACAATGTGTTCTTGAGTGGGATGAAGAAAGTCACCACTTCCATCAAAAATGCTACACTGTCAAAGTGGAGGCATAGAACTAAAGATGGTCATCAAACAAGAAAGTTACAGGTCACCCATGCAGGTAAAGGAAAAGCAATTTAAAAGAATGAGAAACAGACAAGTAATAAAACATGATGGCTTTTAAGACCTAACTACTGGAAAAATGAAGTCACTGCAAAGCTGTGCACTAATGCCTCATCCCCATCCCATCCATACACAATGGTCATATGGAACAGTCAGGAATAGTTTGCATGGCAAGTCAATTACAGCCACACAACAATCACCTGAATGCCCTATATATACACAACATATGCTAACCATGCATACCATCTTGTAATAATAAAATATAAGTGGATAAAATATAGTGAAGAATTTCCTTGCTTTGGGGACATTATTTTTGTTCAGAAAATAAAATAATGTGACAGCAACCAGTTGATACAAACAACCTCACCTGGGGAGGAATGACACCAGCAGAATAAAAGTTTTGCACTGAGAGTTACATCAGAACAAACCATGTTGCAGAAGATAATGTAACACTGAACTCTGACATTATTTTGTTGAAGATACTGTTAAGTGTTCAACAGCTCCTCATTTTTGTTTTAATGAACATAAATGCTTGTCTTATTATACAATTCAAATAAATCCAGTACACATATACAAAAATATTTCACTCTTAGACTGACTTGGATTTGAAGCGATTTTTTTTAGATAGCTGAATAACGCAGCACAAAGATGATACATGTAAGAAATGAGTATTATTTGTAAACTTTCAGCAATTTTTGGAATCATTAAAGAATGCTACTGAATAAATCTACAGACAACAAGAGCACATTAAAGAACACTTCTGTAATGAAAGAGTAGAAGGTTGAGTATGATTCCTGTATACAGTTTGAGACACTACCACAATCTATGTTGCATCCAGGCCCATATCCTCCTTTAACTTCAGCCTTACAGTGCTTCACAAGGTCAGCTGCATACATAATGTAAAGTTCCCTATTACATTGGCAGTAGTTTAGTTGAAATTAAGCAGCAACATTTATGCCCTCAATGTTAAACAATCTACTTTTGGATTGTAAATGGCCTCTCGTTTTTATATTTCACTATCCACTCAATAAGTTGATACACATCAAGATTTACTCACCAATAAGTGGTGTCTCATCATACAGTGATCCCTGACGGAGCTGCCTCGCAAAGGAATGTCTTGTTGAGCCAGGGGATGGAATTTCCATTAATTTTTCTGCTGCATGCCTCCACCTGCACATTGTTTAATGTGAAAAAATTAGCAAGTGATTTCAATTAACTAAACTTTCTTATGCACAAGTATACTTTATTTTTAATTTTTTTTAATTACCTTCTGTGATCTTTTGTATGCTGCACTAGGTGTCTTATCCAGTTCTGTTGATCATCAGTGTTCTTGGTGCGAATAATCATTAATTCATCCTTGCCATCACATAAGTTGGAAACTGTAATTTCCTTTGATGCAGTTTTGCTTGGTTGAATAATTGTTTCCTATATGACAGATATTAAGGTTACACACAATTGGTAAATATTCAAAATAATTTTGTGTACATAGATAACTACAGTTAAGCTTACATGTGGTTAGTGAAAACCATTTTACTTATTCTAAGAACACACATTCTTCACCACAACAAAATGGTAGTGAAGATGAGGAAGTTGCAACTATCATTTCTGTCCGTCCACGATTTTTTTCATGGCTGTGAAAATGTTTTTGAAACCTGATGTTACTAGGAATTAATATTCCACAGCAAAAGTAGACATTTTCATGCTATTCTTTCTAGCAGATGTGAGTCAAGTCAATTCTATGATGAATTATTAAGCAGAATGAACACTGCACAGCAAACTGCATGTAATACACTTCATTTTTAACACTGAAATTCTTTTGCAGAGAAAAGGAGAGAAGTAGGCAGTAATGACGTGACAAGATTAGCAAATGACCCAGGTACAACAAGTATAGTTTCGAAATGTATTTTTTTGGGGGGGGAGAGAGGGAGAGGGGGAGAGAGAGAGAGAGAGAGAGAGAGAGAGAGAGAGAGAGAGAGAGAGAGAGAGAGAGAGAACAAAAATTTTTTCTAACCCTGTCAACAGTAATGGAGCGTAGAGGCTCCTGATTCTGCTCCCAGTCAGTACGATGAGACCACATGTCCAGTCTAAAGGCTTGCAGCTGTCCCCACACTGGCATCCATTGCCCCTTCTCCCGAATGCTGAATTCTCCTGAATAACTTTCTCGGGAGACACAGTCTGGCTGAGCGGCAAGTCGACAGCAGAAATGTCCAAAGAGGGGCAGCTGATGACTGCGATTCTCTGGAAAATGAGAGAGGATACTTTTCTGTTGAACATAATTGAAATCACTTAGAACCACACCATTCAAACAGGCATGGGTTTTCTATGAGGACTAACTTCACATTTAATCCAGGCTCAATTAAATTAATTTGAACCAAAATACACCCTCACCTAACGAAGTCAGATAGACTTAATGTATGAGATGAATAATTTACCAAAATATTCATTCTTTAGCTACAATTTGTCACAGCAATTTATTTATCTTTTTGCTCCCCAACCTTGTCCTCTTTATGAAATAATCCTTGGTTATTGTGCATGTATTGCTATGGGAGGGAAAATCTTATTGATAAATGGCATGTTACAACACAAAATCTAGAAAATATATAAATATATCTCTTACCCAGATTTTCTACTTTCATGTCATGGGTATGAATACTGTCATGGACTTCATCCAGGGTTAACCTGGCAGTAGCCATAAGCTCAAATGTTGGACCACTGTAAAAAAAAAAAAAGACCGCAGATGTTACTGAAATTGTCCTACATGCACAAACATTAATTAACCACAATTTTATTAAATTTGAAATTTATGAGATAGTAGTAATAACAGGCTATTAAGAACATATTATTTAAATGAAGATTTACAGGAGTAAGACTGGAGACCAAAAATATTTATGACCACAGAGGAATGTCAGGTCCATAAATGTTAACTGGAACAAGACTGACAAACAACCAAATTTTTAGATACTGTCATATCTCCATCTTTCATATTTGCAAATTCCTTTCCTAGCTTTCCTTCTGTCAAATTGATTACAGAAGTTTATTACTCATGCATGTAAAATGTGTCTGTCAATGGAATTAATGTGTTCACTGGACAAAGACGGCAATGAAGCATTGACGAGTAAGAAACACAGTGCACCACAATGCCCAATAACACACCCAATAATCCAACATAAATTATCACAATCATAAACAGACAATTCTATAATGCTAACAGCATGTATTTTTGTGACTGTAAAACTACCCATGTGGCAGTTTGTTGGTTCCCTTGATACTACTGTAATATTCGTAAGATGATTCCACTTTAATGGTTATGTTAATATGATGATAAAATTCATAGCACATCATTACCCAGAATGGCCAAAAAGTATGCAATAATTTATGACATGCTTAACTGTATGAATATTTTTTTCCGTGGGTGAAGAGTTTTATAAAAAAAAAATCGCTCTTTCCTCTAGCTATGAAGAAACACACATCAGACATAAGGATTAAACATTAACAGATGATACTTAAGTCTCAGCTACTGCAATGATGCAGTTATCAATTATGCATAATGTGTGATCTATTAAAGCTAGAAATAATTGTTGCTAGTTCCAAGTTTGAGGAACATGTTGCACAAAAAAAGAGTGAAAACAGTTTACTTAATTCTAGTTTCAATGTCTACATTATATACAGAATCCTTTATTATTAATTCTGGATTTTATTTGTAACAGAAGACAACATGTAAAAATAGTTCTGATACTACTTTATGTCATGACGCATTACACAATACAACATCCATATGCAACAAAGTAACTTAGGACCATTTTGTTGCGAGTAAGCCTCTGAAGTGTCGAACTATTGCATTGCTGAAATTTAATGCATTTCCCAGAATTTACACAGTCAGTGTGTCAAAACTAATTTGCAAACTACCCTAACTGATTAACAACAATAATGTTCTGGAATAATAAATGCAAAATTATGTTTATGTACAGACTTACATTTTTCCAGAATTTAATTCGTCTCTAAGTGTTGCTGCCAATTTTTTGCCAACAGTGCGGCTGATGGAACTGTGAATAGTTTTCTTGATTTTTCGTGGCGTGCTTGCCATTGTAAGATCATCCTGCAGGATGTGAGAGTATACCTCAAGTTTGAACTCAAAGTCCGCTGGAATATTGTTACTGAAAAAATAAATATACAGTGTTCATATTTATTACGTACCTCATTATCAAGTACATATATGATTTTACTTTACATTTGGCTGTTCATTAGATGATTTATTCTGAACTGCATGCAATTAGTTACACTGAACATAATGCCCAAACATTGTTGTAGACTGAACTTATTAAAATCATACAATATTTACACATGACACTATGATATTACATGTAGATGGGCAGGGTATGGTAAATAGTGAACTGTGCCATTTTATTTTGAGAGTATGTCATCAGTGAATCATTTCTAAGAAACTGGAACTTCATTCAAATATGGAAATGTGTATGTGGATGAAAGAAAAAATAGTGTGTGAAACATTTTACAGATGGAAAATTGAACTCTAAAGCTAAGAATTCAATTTGTTTCAGTATTTGATGAAAAAGTAAGGAAATTTATACCATTAAAGAAAAATTACAAGTCACTGTGAATTAAATTACTGTAGCACCTTTAGTAGACCATTATACAATGCAGGAACCAACTGCAAGTACATATTTAAGAAATTTTTGAGGTCTGGGTTCCACACACATTAACAGAAAGCGTTAATGTTCAGGAAAGTAGAAATCAAAATCACCTCCGGAGATATCAAAGAGAAAGAGACAGATAACTGAAGTCTGATCAATTAATGAAATATCATAGTTGTCAAACAAATAAACCATAACTGCTCTGTAAGTCAAGAGATAATATTAACTGCAATGTAGAAGTCTTAAAAACTTAGCACAGTGTACATACTTGTGCACAATTGTAGAAAGTGCGACTTCCACAGTGTGTGTACTATTCAAACATAGAACTACATGTATTGCAGTTGTTTATAGGGTTCTACACTTTCAGTTATGAAGAGACATAAATGAAAGAATTATAGAAAGGAGTGCCATTAGAAAATCAAAATACGCACCAAATTTTGTTAGTGTGAGCACGCACCAGAATAGGGCACTAGTACCTAACGTGTACAAAGAAGTTGTGTATAATCACGTAGTTTGTTGTCACAGCGAAATCGTCCAGAAAAGTCACAATAGATTGGCTCTTTCTTTTACTGCTTTTGTTTGTGACCTGCACACTAAGTTATCACGTACTTAATTATGAAACCTGTCCCTAAAAATTGAGTGACGTGGAACAGTGGTTAGCACACTGGACTTACATTCAGAAAGGAGACAGTTCAAATGCACATCCGGCCATACAGTTTTAGGTTTCCCGTGATTTCTCTAAATCACTTCAGGCGATACGGTTCCTTTCTAGGGACAAGGATGATTTTCTTCAGCATCCTTGAACCAATGTGAGTTTTTGACCCATCTCTGATGATATTGATGTCATCAGATGTTAAACCCTAATTTTCTTACCTTCCTGTTCTATAATACAAGATGCAATTCATGAAACAGTAGTGTTGTCCATATGGTCTGACCAGATGTGAATTAATGAAATCCAATTCCAGTATTAGAGCACTTAATGCAACACAATCAAGGATCTTTAGAATTTATTGTACTGTCAGCTCATGATGTGGAAATGAGGATAATACACTGCCAGAAAAAAATAACATATCTGGAAACATGAAATCAATTTTGATCCAATGATACCATATGCTGCCTAGTGGATAGTAGATTTATTGATAATGATTTCTGCGTCGGCCACCAACAGATAGCACTGTGGCATAGCTACCAGAGTGTCTTCTGTGTCTATCCTTTAATAGGAAATGCTCATAGTCAGAGGGCGCAGTGCAATGCAAATGTGTAAAGCAAGCAGGCAACCATGCCAAGAAAATGTACCTGTGCTTCCTGCAGCCAACTGAGCAGGTTTGAAAGGATTCAAATTGTGGCTGTCTGAATAGTAGGATGGTCCTTTCAGAGAATTGCCACCCAAGTTGGATGTGATGTTTTAGTTGTGGAATGGTGCATTTATCAGTGGTCACATGAACATTCTCATACCTGTAGATGAGGTTGTGGACATCCACACATCACAGACATCCACCAGGATTATTGTATTGTAAGGCCAGTAGTGACAGATTATACAGTTACCATGGCACAGATAAGAGGTCTACACAAACTGTTATTAGCAGTGGGACTACAGCCATGCACACCTCTAGTCCGTCTTCCACTCACGTTCCAGCACAGACGTGGACAGATCGACTAGTGCTGTCAGAGGTTCACTTGGAAGACAGAATGGCGTGCCATGGTCTTCGGCGATAAGAGCAGATTCTGCCTGCATGCAAGTGAGAGTCATTTGTGCCTACAATGTAGAGATGGTGAACACTGAGTGCATTCACCTAAGACACACCAGCCCCAACCCAGGCCTTATGATCTGGGGAACAATAAGCTACAATTCTCATACCTCTTTGGTGTTTCTGGAAAGTACACTAAACAGCACTCGATATATTCTTGCGTTAGGAAGATGATGTACTGTTCCAACACAACAATGCTTGCCCACACTGCATATGAAACTCAACATGCTCTGCAAGACACGCAGAAACTTCCTTGCCAGCATGATGTCCGGGCTTGCCTCCAGTTGAGGACGTATGGAATATTATGGTCGGAGAAGTGACTCGTCAACAAACAACTCTAACTGAACTATGTGAAAAGGTGGAGGGGCCACAGCATAACTTATCCCAGGGCAGTATTCACCATCTGTACGATAGACTGCATGTGAGATTCAACTCCAGCACTGTCGCTGCTGGAGGCTACACTGTTAACTGATATGAGGGTTTTAGCATGGGCCAATACCTCATACCTCAGAATGGCTTGTGCTCCCGATGTGGAAATGTAATCATTTCATGTACTCTATATGCAGTGTTGCAACACAAGTCTTCAATGAATTGGGTACCTCTAAAAGGCTGTTCTAATTTTTTCCCAGCACTGTACATGACAGTTTTTCAACAGTGTTACCAAATCTCTGTAAATAACAATTGGAAGGTTCGATCAGTCTGTCAGTTCCTCAATGATAGAAACCAGATTCTCAGTCATGTAGGGATTCGAGAACTGCTGTGAGAAATATCTGAAAACTGCACAGTGCTAGACCTGGACTTCCCTTTTAGCAATACCCACATCTCTGTGGCGTCAGTCCAGATGTGGGTACTACCCACTACCATTGGAGAGGACACTGGGACACTGTATTTGTTCCCTACATCATCAGAATTTCGTGGTAAATTTGTGTGCAATTTAGACGTTTAGTATACAGGAATCTTATTGTCTCATGAACTTCAGCTCTGGCGTACATTTCCAGTTGCTATGCCAAACTCCGATCAACATGTTACCCGTACCTCAGCGGAACTGTGTCTGTGGGAAACGTGGAATATACATTTTCTTCTGACAATGCGATACTTCCGTTGGAGAATGGTCATTTGATGTATTCCACATGCACTATTGAAACAATAAATCTAGGGTGAAATGGAAACCTATGAAACGGTTAGTTTTTTTCTCTTCCCAGTTGTGTATGTGCATATACATTGTGTACATAAAGTCTGTGAACACTTTCAGTTATTCATTGCACAAGAACTAAACATTGTACAGATGAGATACATATTCCATTTTGAAGAGAAACTCTGAAATTTTTTTTTACAAACATTCGATATGCATGACTCATTGATTTCTTTGGATTCCTTACGAATGTCTCTTGTATGCAACTCCACATTCTCTTCACTCACCATGAGATATCCGCTTCCCTTTGCTGGGCCCAAGCAACCCTTCGTAACGAATTTGTTGTGCCAGTGGTACATGGCCTTCCTTGTTGGTGGCTTCTTACCGTCCTTGGTTCTAAAAATCCGTTGAACAGCTGTAGCACGCTTGTTTTTGTCGAATCCAACTCACAGAAAGCGCGCTCTGCACCTGAACTCGCCACGTTCGCGCCTAGCGCTGACTATCGGCAAATTCCCAAACTACGCTGTGGCGGTATACATGCAAAAAAAAACTTCCAGGGTTTCTCTTCAAAATGACATATGTATGATATCTGTACAATGTTTTGTTCTTGTGCAATACATAAATGAATGTGTTCCCGGACTTTATGTAAAACCCGTATATGTATCATAACATAACAAAAAGCCTCCTTAAGGGCGCGGGGGGGGGGGGGGGGGAGGGGAGGGAGGGAGACGGGGGGGGGGGGGGGGTGGCTGCATTTACTGTAAAGAAGGAAGGAAGTAAGGATTTATCATAATGTCAATGAGGAAATCACTAGGGATGGAGCACAAGCTTTTGGACCGGGGAAGTACAGAGAAGGAAACCTGCACCATCTCAGCATTTCCCTGAAGTGAAAAAACCTACATCTGGATGGCTAGAGGGGAAATTTCATCTGCTGGCCTCCTGGATAGGAGTGTAGTACTTACCACTGTGTCACCTCACTTGGTAATAACTTCCACAGCTCATTGCATTATTTTCTACAAGTGTCCGATTACCAATGAGATGTAAACATCTTATGTTTATTGTTTGCTTGCTAGCTAGAGCAGTTTGGTGTGTGTGTGTGTGTGTGTGTGTGTGTGTGTGTGTGTGTGTGTGTGTGTGAGAGAGAGAGAGAGAGAGAGAGAGAGAGAGAGAGAGAGAGAGAGAGAGAGAGATATGAAGAGTGGGGGTACTAACAAGACGAGCACGTCGGGGAAGGTGAGGTCGGTGAGCGATCGGTCGACGGGGCAGAGCAGCGTGGTGTCGTAGATCTCGGTGCCGATGCGCGCCAGGCAGAAGACGGCGAAGCGTCGGTAGTCGCCCTTGTTCTTGAAGTGGTCCGTGTCGCGCCAGATGAGCGGCATACGAACGTCCGAGAGCGACACGCGGCCCGTGCACGGCTTCACCCCGAACCTGCGTCACACAACACACAAACGTGTTAACTCTACACTGGGAAATCCAGGATGTAGTGTAACAATATTATGAAAGGGATAGCTGCTACTCACCATATAGCGGGAGACACTGAGCAGCAGGTAGGCACAACAAAAAAGACTGTCAGAAAATGAGCCTGCGTCGCGACACACACACACACACACACACACACACACACACACACACACACACACACACACAAACAAACAAACAAACACACGCGCGCGCGTGCTATCTCCGACGAAGGCCTTGTTGGCAAAAATCTCATTTTCCGACTGTCATTTTATTGTGCCTATCCACGACTCAACATCTCCGCTATATGGTGAGCAGCAACACCCTTTTCATAAACCTGTTAACTATTTCAGGCACATAAATATGACACAAATTTCGACCCTTATCACACAAGTCTTTCATTCCTCGAACAATTTTATAAAAAAAACTGGTGAAATGTTACACAATTACATTAGAATAAGAACATTGACATCAAGATGTTTTTTACAAAAGAGATTTCCGAAAACTTTGGTGGCGTTACTTGATGCAATATTTATTCTTAAAATAGAAGAACCTGCCACGCGTGACACTTCATGCAGCGTGACTGTCCGTGAAGCAAGACCTGAAATTGTTACCCAGCAAAGACAAAAGCGCTCGTAACTTGTACAGCTTATCATAACCCTTCTCACCCTGCTTTGAGATGCAGCTGGCATGCAATCTTGATCGTCACCAGTACACTCTGCATCTTTGTCTGATGAACACTGACCTGAAGGTACTTCTGGAGCATCGTTGATGCTTGCTAGTACATATTTTGAGCTCCGAGTTATTTGTGAAATAGTCGTCTTCTGCACAATATAACGCAGAACCTTGAATTCAACATTGCTTCTGAACGCACGTAAGTCATTATCTCACCTATAATATAAAGCGGAATCAACAATATATCACGTAAAAACGGAAGCACGCACTCAGTCGTAGTGGGCGAAACCCACAGTGCACACACACTGTGTGGGAATACTACTACTGACCTCTCTCGATCGTGATGGAAACTGCCACATCACGTGCAGTGGGTGGTTCGACAAACCTACCTTCATTCTGGACGAGTCAAGACTTCTGAATTAAGTGGTATAATTTTTGTTCCGCCATGTACTTAACGTAGTTGGAATGGTGATCGACATATTGCACCAGCTGCCCTAAAAAGAGTTGAATGGCTAGCAAATGTGTGTGAAATCTTACGGGGAGTTTACTGCTAAGCTCAGCAGTCCCTAAGCTTACACGCTACTTAACCTATATTATCCTAAGGACAAACACACACACACCCATGCCCGACGGAGGACTCTAACCTCCGCCGGGACCAGCCGCACAGTCCATGACTGCAGCGCCTTAGACCGCTCGGCTAATCAGTGGCTAGGAGAGTGCGTACAGTATTACAATATTTTGCCCCTAGCAGCGTAGACGGCGCCGTCGGGGTGGAGACAACGATAGTGTGATAGTGTGGGGGGGGGGGCGGGGAAGGGAGGCGCGGGAGGGTGGGGTGGAGGAAGGGGGGGAGCGGGGGGGGGGGGTTCCTTGCGGACGAGACAGTGTGGTCGCGGAGGTGTTGTTTTACGATTGAACCCTTCACACTAACGCTCATCAGACAGAAATAAGGTATCGCCTGCGAGTCTGCAAGCAATCGTATCAACCGGTTACGCCAGTATAACCAATAATTTGACAAGTAAATCGTTTATTACTAGAAACACGATGGGTACACGATTGCGCTGAAATTTCAAAGGAGGGAGCGATTTATTTTCGGCTGTCTTGTACACCTTCTTTGCCGGTCTTGTCGCCTTGTCAAAACACGGTGGAGTTTACAGAGTTTCATCACGCTAATGCAGTTGCAACTGCGATAGCACCCTGAAACAGTCTTTATTAAACAAACAGGTGAGGACAAGTAAGGACAACAGCTTATGAAAAGTTCATGCGCAGTATAAAAACAGAAGCGCGAGTTCTACATTTGTGTTGTTACAAACCATACTAATTCTGATTTCATCAGCTATCGATGGTAATTTAAAAAAATTCATTGAAAAAATCTGTAGTCACCCGTATGTCGCGGTGGGTAAGAATGTTTCGCATGTTAACTCTGTGGCTAAATACTCTCCACTTTACGTGGTGTCATTTGCCAACCTCTTTTTGGTATATCGAAAGGTTTATATGATATGACGGATGTGATGAATACGTTCACTCTATCGTGAGCGCACACGATCGGAAGTCAGTACACTAAATACAACCCATTTTCTCGATATAGATATAGACCTCGTTGTCAAGTTTAAAGAAAAATCTAGTATGTTAGCTCCATTTCGTATGCAGCGGTATATGGCTTAACATGCACCAAAAGCAAACTCAGATTGACTCCTATTTTGCATTCGGGATCCAAGCACATCAAGAAAAAAAAGCTGGACGAGCAATTGCAAGTGAACTGGTCATTTGTTGTGGCAGTTTGGCAACGGCGAACGGTTCGAGTGTGATGTTGAGCTTTCTCACTGGAGGATACCAGCTACAACGCGTTATATGTCGACTATTAAGTGATTTTAATCGAACTGTAGGTTCTCTCATCCGTGCATATCATTCTCATTTTCGAACGTAAATGTAAAATCGACTCTGCACAGTTTCTCGTTGTCTTCTGTCTTAATTACGCAAAGTGCCGTCAGATAAGAATTTCTTGTAAGCTTCCTATTTAGGGGGCTTTTGTTGTGATGCTTTTAAAACTGCGTAAGCAGTGATCATCAAAATAGTCTGGAATCATTTACACCGGGAGCACGACGGTTCAATCCAACGTCCAGCCATCCTGATTTAGGTTTTCCGTGATTTCCCTAAACCTCTTCAGGCAAATGCCGGGATGGTTCCTTTGAAAAGGGCACGGCCGACTTCCTTACCTATCCTTCCCTAATACGATGAGACCGATGACCTCGCTGTCTGGTCTCCTTCCCCAAAACCACCCAACCTATTTACACCGGTACGATTAAAAACTAGTCACGGTGACCTAAAGAGGTAACGTAAATTTTTCAGCTGCATGTTAATGGTAGATGTCTAGCTGCCCCAGTGCAACACAAAAGCACCGTACAGGAAATGCCGCAACGTGACGAGAGATTTCAGTAGCGTGCTGCCAGATTTAGAGCACAGACTGGGTGGTGCTACATGGGGATGGGGCCCCTGTCCTTGTAGAGGCCACAACAGCTCCTGCGTGTCCTATCCGTGGTCCCCTATTAATTAGCGTCCGGCGATGACGCAGCAACTCAGCCCGGGGAGCCAACACAAGCGGAAGGGAAGAACACACACACACACACACACACACACACACACACACACACACGTCCTCCTCCTCCCGTCGCTTCCTATAAACAGGCGCGTCTCCACTCCTCCTGCTAATGCTGCGGCCTCTCTCTCAGATATCATTGGCATTTCCACTTTAATATTACCCTGAGCACAGAGACGACAACGGAAAACTTGCAAATGATTTACTGATCCTTTGGTGACAAGCTGTCACATTAGCCGGTCACGTAAGTACAGGTTTTCCGAGAATGGAAAAGAACAACGACAAATCCTCGAAAAACATTGTCTGTGCTGCACTGTTGCTTACATCCGAAGATCGCGCAGAAAGTCGTGAGCGAGCCATTTTAGTAGTTTCAGAATAAAAACAGTTTTGGTTTCGAAATTAATAAATGTCAATGACGCGTTTCACCTTTTTGGCGATCATTAGATCGTCTACAAAAACAAAAAAACAATAAATTAGAAACAAATAGAGAAAGGGACATGGTCCTATCTTGGACGGCAACGCCGGTAAAATGAACTGAAAGTATTAATAGCTTACATGAAATATATTCACAGTTGCGAATATGGACAACAATCAGCTGTATAACGGAATGAATGAAAATTCGTGCCGGACCGGGAATCGAAGCCGGATTTCCCGCTCATGGCGAGCGTTCGCCTAACCATTAGGCTATCCGTGCACAACTCACGGCTAGACTAACTTCCATATGTCGTTAATCACGTGCCTACAACCTGTACCCGTATATTCCCATACACGGGAGACACTTATTGCAGTGCCTGTGCTGTTCAGAAATACGATGCAATATTCCTTCGTACACGCATAGTTATTTGGAATAGCACAATCACTGCAAAATCATGTTGTGTAAAATAGCTAGATATGTAACCCATCCGTCATAAAGCCATATAAAATGGAAAATGGACGGGACATTAGGTGGATACGTAATCCTTCAGTCATAAAAACATTAAGTGCAAAGTGGACCTGGTCAAAAGAAAACAAAACCTCCAGTATATCATCAAGAAGGTACAAGAAGGTGGCGAAAAAATTTCAACGCCTACCAAATGTTACCTTCATCCCACCAGCTGACTCCGCCATAGCAATATAAAATAGGGGCACGCTTAAAAAAATGGTTCGAATGGCTCTGAGCACTATGCGACTTAACTTCTGAGGTCATCCGTCTAACTAATTAAACCTAACTAACCTAAGGTCACACACATCCATGCTCGAGGCAGGATTCGAACCTGCGACCAAAGCGGTCTCGTGGTTCCAGACTGTAGCGCCTAGAACCGCACGGCCACTATGGCCGGCGGCCACGCTTCCAAAATACACGTGGTATGAGTCACACGCAGCACAATGTCCGTTTGGGGTGCACACAAATACTACTGTGACAGATCAAGATGCAATCACCGCGTACAGTGCAGCAAAGAGGTGCCCAGGTATGGAAGATTAATGAAATACAAAAACTGCGTAAAACTAGTAACTTAATATATATATATATATATATATATATATATATATATTGCTCTATCCTGTGCAAGCTTCTTCATCTCCCAGTACTTACTGCAACCTACATCCTTCTGAATCTGCTTAGTGTATTCATCTCTCGGTCTCCCTCTACGATTTTTACCCTCCACGCTGCCCTCCATTGCTAAATTTGTGATCCCTTGATGCCTCCGAATATGTCCTACCAACCGATCCCTTCTTCTGTTCAAGTTGTGCCACAAACTCCTCTTCTCCCCAATTCTATTCAAATAACTCCTCATTAGTTATGTGATCCACCCTTCTCATTTTCAGCATACCGAGCAAAAATAGCTAAAGTTTAAAGTGCATGCATAGTGTATGCATACAAGATTGACAACCCAAACATCAAGGCATCACGACCAGGGGCAATCGTATGCGTTGAAAACTTGAGGCAAAGACTCATTTTTAGTCATTAAAATAAATATAATATAACCTACAGAATAACAAAGGTTAGAGTCACCTCCGAAAAAAACAAGAACATTAATAAGCCCCCTTCAAATGTAACACGCCTAACTTCACTCTTGACGCACTGTATGCGGTGTTCGCGTCTTTGTGTGCACGCCGAAAGGACATTCTGCTGTTCGCGGCTGATAACTCTTATTTTATAAGCGTGGTCCTATTTTTTACAAGTATGGCGGAGGCAGTTGGTGGGCTCAATGTAAAATGCGATGGTCGTTGGAATTTTTCCGTTGCTTTCTTGTATCTTCTTGATGATATGCTGGCGGTTTTTCTTTTCTTTTGACTAGATCCACTTTGCATTTTATATGATTTTTTGTCGGATGGATTACATATCCAGATACTACTGAATCCATTTTCCATTTCCACCGAAACTGCTGCTAGCAACTGTTAAGCACGTCATTTTGTGGGTGCAGTATCTCATCGACGCCTTCGGTGCTCATATTAAACACATTGTTAATAATAAAATCAACAATCCCACCTTTGTCACTTGTTTGACCTGATCCACCCATGCTCCATTCCTATTTCATTACACAGGGAAGCATTTGTATTTGTCTTTCTTGCGTTCACAGCGCCAGATTTGCACCTGGTGGCCAAAATTGGTACTAATTTTTTGTTCCAATGTAAATCTGTTCCGTATTACAACATTTACTAAGTATTGCTGCCATATGATTATTACAGCCCACACTGCACCTCTGCGAGTAGCTGCAATTTAATAATAACCCCCAATATTTCAACGATTATCCAGAGCCGTCTGCCCCCAGATATCAAAGAACGCGGCAGGGAACCAGCGGGAAGTAGAGCGTAGGTTGCTAGTGGCGTACGATTTCCGATCCAGTGACCTGGATTTTATGAGTGCTGCCAGTTAGGCTGCTGATCAAAATGAGTCTGGACTCCCTCACATATAGCACTTCCCTAAGCGTACGACGCAGCTAAAACGTGGTGTAATTACGGCGAGCAGCGAAATTGCGCACGCCGCACGTCATATGGACGAGATCACAGCGACGCCAAAGAGCGTTCTTGGACTCTGCATAAGGAGGAGGAGGGGGAGGGGGGATGTTAGGAGACGTGCAGCGCCGTGTTTACGAAGGCACGGGAGGGGCGCGGTGCAGCGACTGCTGCTGGCTGCCGCACTGTGCTAAGCTATGTATTCTATGCTGACGCGCCGGAGCTGGGTAATTCTGTCCGCGCGGAGGTAGCATAGCGCCAGGAATTGCCACTCGTCTATTTCTAGCGCCCGCCGCGTTTACGGGGGAGTTCAATGCACAAGCAATCGCGACGCCCACTCACACGCGTCACACTTCCCTACGTCACCACTGTGACGCGATACAGGCGCACAACCCAGACGTGCCCTATACCGATGCATGGCGCCACTTTCGTCTCAATAGTCCACGACCGTTCGAAATAGGTGATTATTCCAACCGCTTCTGCCATTCTTTCATATTCCGCTATAGCCCAAAATTATAATTTCTATTGTTCCATCATGTGTAAATGGAATGGAACTGCGGCTGGTTGAAAACTTGAAGAAAATGAATCCCGACAGCCGTAATTTTATTACTTATCTTGTTTGAGTACCAGTTTCGGTGTTCGCCTCCGGTAGCTGAGTGGTCAGCGCGACAGAATGTCAATCCTAAGGGATCGGGTTCGATTCCCGACTGGGTCGGAGATTTTCTCCGCTCAGGAACTAAGTGGTGTGTGGTCCTAATCATCACCACCACCACCACCACCACCACCACCACCACCACCACCACCACCACCACCACCACCACCACCACATCCCCATCGCCACGCAAGTGGTCGAAGTGGCGTCAAATCGAAAGACTTGCACCCGGCGAACGGTCTACACGACGGGAGGCCCTAGTCACATGGCATTTACCAGTTTCGGTACCTCACTGGCACCACCTTCCGATTCACCAAACTAGATAAGCCATCTAAACGTCTGTGCTAGTATGGGGATCACTCACCACAAATGGTTTTTATAGATTTCTAAAACTTCTCTGTAGACGTGAATGTCCACACCTCTTTAGAAACCAGCTGAGTGATTCCAATAGTGATACAGACGTTCAGGTGACATATCTAGCTAGTGTATAAAGTAGGTGCCTGAAGATGGTGTCAATGAGGCACCGAAACTGGTTGGCAAGATAAAGTAAGCAATAAAATTACAGCTGTCGGGATTAATGTTCTTCAAGAAAATTACAATAGACCCATACAAAGCGTATCAAAACTAAAGCAAAAAGAGACGTGGGTGAAAGAGCGCTAACACAAGCAATAATTTTCCATTAAACGTGAGGTCGCTAAGGAACCATTTGTAAGATAATTGCGACTGTCTGGTCAAAGGACAGTGTTGAATTCAGTATGAAAAAATGCAAACTTTTTGATTAAGTCTTCATTTAAATGGTCTGCAGTTTGACGTAAATCCACATATTGCTCGTGAATCACGAAATCAGCAACTTTTCTTGTTACGTTTGAGGGTATTGATACTAATGATCGTCTCCTTCAGTGACACGTTCTTCTCATGAAAGTTGGTTGATCACGGTACCTTCAGTTTCTACAGTGCCAATTTCAGGATTACAATGAAACGAATACCCTTAGCTGCGTACAGGCGTTGATATGAGTGAACGGGGACAGTTGAAAATGTGTGTCCCGACCGGAACTCGAACCTGGGATCTCCTGCTTACATGGCAGACGCTCTATCCATCTGAGCCACAGAAGACACAGACGATAGAGCGCCCCCCGTGAGACCCACATTCGCAACTTATTGTCCCGCACTATATTCATAGTGCCTCTGCCCATTTTACTCATTACTCGCGGCTTTACTGACGATTCCCGTAAGAGTTCGAGCACTGTTTGTGCATCCGCACATGGCTCGTGAGCCTTTATATATAAATTTCAGGATTGTTTGAAGACGTTCCTTTGTGCAACGCTAGAGAATGTGGCACACGCGCGACCGAGCATTGTTACATTTTGCTGCGGCATCCAACACGCCGATAGGATCCAACATGAATAAGTCGAACGGGGTCTTAACCTCTAAGATCACCGGCGTCTACAATCCTCTGAATTTTTCTATCTAGGACCGTCTCGTAAAAGCGAAGTATGCAATTATTATTATTATTATTATTATTATTATTATTATTGTATTATTCTCGTGTCAGAAACATACAGGTACATACATTTTACACGGGGAGAGGTGGTGGGGAAGTGGGAGAGAAAGGGGAAGGGGTGAATCGGACGGTGGAGGGGGAGAAGGGAGGGGGCAGTGGAGGGCTGCACCCCCAACCCCTCATGTGGTCAGTGAGGCCAAAAAGCCCTACCTTACAGGAGTGAATAGAAACCATGTTCGTGGGCAAAACACACCACCAGATCAGCCACTTTGGCGTTGTCCGTTAACACTAAAGGGAGCGTGGTATAAAGATTAACATGCCACTTCAAAGCAGCCAAATTAGGCCAGTATTAGGACAGTCTATGAGTGAGAGGCCCACCGTCAGGCGGGCTCCGTATCAGCAGTGAGAGGTATCCTCACAACGGGGAATGTGGCCATGGGTCAGCCAAGTGTGGGAAACGCAGAGTTGACGAAGGACGGTGGACCCCAGCGAGATGCACGCAGGGACGACTGCCACCCGATCGTGGTCTCCTTACTTGTCCTCAGTTTGTTTGGGGAGATCAGGGAAGACTGTGTGTGGGTGAGGGGGGTGGTGTCGTTATCCAGTTGGAAAACACCTTCTCCCTCCGGACTGCTGTTCATGATAAGTAGCAAAACTGGTCAAACGCGCCAGATTGAAGAACAAATTTGCGATCAGGATGCATGGTATAACCACGAAACTGCTCCTTCTGTCATACGAGATCGCATGACAGACCATAGCTCCAGGTATAGGTCCAGTGCGTCTAGCAGGCAGACAGGTTGGTTGCAGGTCCTCAACTGGCCTACTTCTCACCAACAAACAGCCATCACCAGCACCGAAGCAGAACCGGATTCCATCAGAAAAAGATAACAGACCTCCGTCCTGCCTCCAATGAGTTCTCTCTTTACACCACTGAAGTCGTGAAAGTCGATGGTTTGGGGTCAGTGGAATGCAGACTGCAGGGCACCTGACTCTGAGCTGTCCTTGAAGTAACCGGTTTGTAACAGTTCGTTATGTGACAGTGGTGGCATCTGCTGCTCAGATGCAGTACGATGCACCAGAGCCATACGACTAACACGATGGTCTTCACTTTCGGTAGTGCCACCTGGTCGTGGAACCCAGTCATCTTGCGAAAGTACATTCCCGTGACCAACACTGCGTCTAATCCCATTGACAACCAATGCTCCCGACCGATACACTGTGTATTTAAAGCAACCCTGGTTTGTATCTTCATAGACCCGCTACTAGAGCCACTGTCATGCAACTGGCGCGAAATTTGAATAATTGCTATTTTCAGATGTAGAAAAGCGCCTGCTAATTTTCGCTTATGTCGCGGAGGTCCTTCTTGGTGTTTTATTATTTCTTTTTTTTTTTGCGTCAATGTATATTTCGTAGCCACAAACAGAAATGCCGCCGGTGGCAGGTGTCGGTGACGTCATCACGAGGCGGGCGGCCCCGGCGGCCATCTATCGACCAGCTACGCGACGCGACGCGAGGCGGCGTGACGTCTGCGCGACCGGAGATTGCCGGAAACGCGGAAGCCGCTGCCCGCGGATTGCCGATATCCTGCCGCCGGCCGAGCCGAGCTACCGCTTCCTCCCGCAGGAAACCCCATCCGCCCCTACTTACCTTTGCCTGCCTCGCGGCCACGAGCCGATGCGCCAGGCAGACGTCTTCTTCCCCCAAAAAACAGCCTTCCCTCCAGCGATGTAAGACTGCCCGATGCGGAGAAGGCTGTTCGCGTGTCAGTTTCATCGAGGAGAGTTGAGGCTACGGGATGATACGCTTCCTGTCCGTACGACCTTCCTGCGCAACTAGTTATCTTGCTGGGGATAAACTTTTGCTGTCGCTTTTTGTATCTGCGAATTATTTTTTTAAATCTGTTTTCCATCGAATTAATTTTTACTTTCTTTTTACGGTGCCGTACCTCGATCGGTGTAAACGGAAGCTTGTTAGGATCGGTTTGTAGTCTGCCTGCCTGCCTGCCTGCCTGCCTCCATCCGTCCGACATCTGCGACCCTTTTTATCCGGAATACGTAGACATATCAAGTTGAAATTTATGTCACATACTAAGGCCTGCTGTACCTCGGCGCTGTAAAAAGATTAAGCTTCTATGTCACTGCATCAAGAGATAATGCCATTTGTTTCACTTACATTGATCCCCCCAAACTCACTCGTCAAAATCTACAGTAGTACTCTCCGTTGACCTAAAATTACGAAATTTGGCAGGAAGCAAGCTTTCACAGTACAGCTATAGGATACAATCCGGAAATAGTTAATTTGTAGCCATATCACACGAACAATTTTTTTGTGATTTGTTACCCGAGCGCGTCTCTGTCCATCCGTCTGTTAAGACCTCTTTTTATGAGGAACGGGTAGACGTATCAAGTTGAAATTAATGTCACACATTCGGTCTACGGCCTCTCTACGGCGTGAAACATTTAAGCTTGTAAGCCAATGCAATCAAAAAGTACGACCATTTACGTCTTTGCCAGTATCGATTTCGGTAACAGGCAAAAATCGTGGGGATTTTCGGTTCCCGGGATGGATGAATTACCTATATACGTAATTACATTTGTACGGAACCCTAAGTACGCTGTCTTCAGTCGGTCCCGTGGTATTTGTATGAAATAATGTTCAGAAAGTTTGGTTTAATTTCCAGCTTACGCCTAAAAACTCGCTTGAAACGGGGCCTTAGTTTTCGTTGCGATGCGAAAGTCTAAGGGCTATTGAACAGTACCGCGACCAATGCCCAGACGTGAATTACATAACCTGACGGAGAGATGAAACAACGATCATGTGGGCTCATACTGAACACCCCAAGAAATCAAATAAAAGAATGGCTTGTCCAGTCAACCAGAAAGGTTAAGACCAACTTTTTCGTAACTCTAAAGGTATACTATTTCCGGTTTTTATGGACGGTGGAAGGACAATAGATTCTGGAATCTACTGAGCGTCATTAAGAAAACCAAAAACAACAACTTAAAAACAAGAAACGTTGTCTCTTGACAACCGGAATCGAGTCCTTGCAGCAACTACGCTCAGTCATTCTGCGAGGCAAACACAAGCTCTGTTACATCAGTTGAAATGGACTTTATTTCAAAACCTGTTCTACAGCTCAGATTTGATTGTAACTTGTTATCCCCACACCTTCGCGCACCTGAGTAAGTGCCGTGGCCCTCAGCGACTCGGCTCCGACGAAGTATTCGAATGTAGTGTCGCGGTCTGGCAGCAATCTCAGTCGTCAGATTTTCGTGAAGAGGAACACTGTCAGTGCGTCAAGAAATATAACAAAATGGTGTCAGTAACGTAGGTGTGTTCCAAGCAGAGAGTTGCCATTGTGTTTGTTTTGGAGAAAAACCGGAGCATCGCAGATATTCACAGATCCTTGCAGGATGTCTACGGACCCCTGGCAGTCGGGTGATGTTTGGTTTGTGGGGCGCTCAAAAGTGCGGTCGTCAGTCCCAATTTTTACACAGTCCAATTGAGCTACTGTCACGAATGATGATGATGAAGAAATAATGAGGACAACACAAATACCCAGTCCCCGGGCAGAGAAAATCCCCAACCCGGCCGGGAATCGAGCTCGGGACCCCGTGATGCAGAGGCCACTGGACCACGAGCTGCGGAAGGACCCCTGACAGTGAACAAAAGCGCGGTGAGTCGTTGGGTGAGGCGTCCGTCGTCATCGGAACACGGTCGCGGAAACCTGACCCTTCTCTCGCTTGCCGACCGGCCGCACACAGTCGTGACTCCTGCAGTGTTGAAACGTGCGGACACAATGATTCGTGGAGATCGACGGATCGCAGTCACACACGTCGATACACAACTGGACGTCTCTGCTGGTAGTTCTGACACTCCCACCAGTTGGGCTAGTTGAGGTGTCTGGCGCTAGCTTCCTCGCCGCCTGACAAACTCATAAGAAGCAACGAAGGACCATCTGTGCGGAATTGCTTACCAGGTTGATCTGTCGAACATCGTCACAGGCAGTGAAACATGGGTTCATCGCTTTGACCACTCCATAGAGTGGCACCACACCAACTCTCCTCCTAAGAAAATGTTCAAGGCCGCACCTTCAGCCGGTAAAGTCATGGAGACAGTCTTCTGGAACTCTGAAGGGATTATTCTGTTTGAGGTCCTCCCTCAGGGAGCAATAGTCAACTCTGATGTGTACTGCGCTGCCCTCGGGAAACTGGAGAAACGACTCCAGCGTGTTCGTCACCACAAAAATGCAAACAAACGTCTCCTTCTCCATGACAGCGCAAGGCCTCACAACCAAGTGGAACTCTTTAAAACTTCACTGGACTGTTCCATCTCATCTATTCTTCAGCCCCGATCTCGCACCTTCCGACTTCCATCTGTTTGGCTCAATGAAGGATGCACTCAGCAGGAAGCTGTACATGGACTGTGGAGAGGCTATTGATACAGCAAGATGTTGGTTCCGACGTCAACTGGTACGAGGATTGACTGAAAAGTAATGCCTCCACCTTTGTAACTCTTCAACAGTTGGCAGCATTGGTATGCGGCAGGTACTGGCTTGTTCCGTAGCCTCTTCTCTACAGCTCCAGTTGGCGGGAAGCCTTAGTATTGAACGGTAGTGTTGATACAGTGTAAAGTATTGAAGGTTGCGCGGACAGTCGGTCAGTGCGATTTCAGCAACGTGCAGTCATTGAATTCTTGACAGCAGAAGGTGTCATCCCAAAGGAGATTCATCAGAGAATGAAATCAGTTTATCGCGATTGTGTGGATGTGAGTACTGGCGTCGTTGGGCGAGTAAGTCTGAAGGTGTTGAGGTGGGAACATCTGACCTGCGTGACAAAGAGTCTGACGTCCTGTGACAGCAACCACAGAGTTTCACAAGAAAAATTGTGACAGATTGATTCAGGACGATCGTCGTATCACAGAGAGAGAAACTGCAAGCACAATCGGCATTTCACAAGAACTTGTGGGGAACGTCATTACTTTGCTCGGCTATAAGAAGATCTGTGCACGATGGGTACCCCGGATGCTGACTCCTGAAATGAAAGCGCACGGACTTGAAATTTGCCAGGAACTCCTCTCGCTTTACGAGAATGAAGATGACGCCTCTCTCCATTCAATTGTGACAGGAAACGAAACGTGGGTACACGATTACGACACGGAGACGAAACGTCAGTCTATGGAATATCGACACAAAGACTCACCCCAGAAAAAGAAATTCAAGACGCAGCCCTCAGGTCCAAAAATCATGGCCACAGTGTTCTGGGACGCAGATGGTGTTATCGATGTTGATTTCCTTGATCGTGGAACAACAACAAATTCACAGCGTTACATCACAACGCTGCGAAATCTGAAATGACGGCTACCAAGGGCCCGAGAGCAAAAGGGTAATGTTTTCCTGCTGCATAGCAATGTCAAACCAGACACTTGACGTACCACCACAGCAGAACTTTGGAGGCTGAATCTCAACACCGTACAGCAGCCTCCATACAGTCCAGATTTAGCACCGTCTGACTTCCATCCGTTCCCGATAATGAAAGATGATCTGCGGGGACATCATTATGATTCTGATGAAGACGTTGAGAGAACTGTGAGCCTGTGGTTGCAGAAACAGAGTGTCGACTTCTTCCATGACGGCTTCAGAAAACTTGTTCAGCGTTGGCAAAAATGTATCCAATTGGCTGGTGATTATGCGGAAATGTGAATACTGGTTACTAAAGATCACATTCTAACGATTAATTCTGAGTTTGATTTATCAAAATATTCCCATCCAAACCCAATTAACGAAGGTGGAGGCATTACTTTTCATTCAACCCTCGTGGAATGGTACCGTGCGGGCAAACAGGCCCTCCCAAAGGTGACCTAAGGCCGTCGCTTTGAACTGAGTTTCTGTCATAAAATAGCGTTTTGTAGCCAAAAGAGGAAAGAATGATATGGTATATTTGAATCCAGAATGAAACCAACTTACTTTCAGAAAAAAATCGTTACATTACTTACTGAATGCCCCTCGTGAGTGTTACCAATACGAATTCCCTCGAGAGAGGTCTGTGACAATCTCCACATTTCGGTGGAGAAATTTTCAGGCGACCTTCGTAAACTTTCAAGATTTTTCCAAGGAATTTGCTTCCAGTATTCCAGTATTTTATTTATTGCCTATAGAAGGGTACATTCCAGACTGCCGATTACAGCACACGCGACATTATGACGGAATAATTGTCGCAGTGACCTAGGTTGAGGGCAGGTGGGTGAGGGCCACTGCGGTTTCTAGTGCGGCTCGTGTCGAGGCCGGCGGCTAAACATAGCGGACAATGCTGTCGCCACAAAGCCAACGCGCCTCACGGCAGAGCGAGCGCGCAGCGGCGCGAGGCAACCTGCGGCGCAGCCCTGCCGGATGGGTGGCCGCCCTCTCAGGCGAAAGCCGCCTCGCCGGCAAATAGCGCCCACGCCGGTCCGCAACCTTTCATCTTATTAATAGACGGAAGCCAACCTCGCAGGTCGTCGTGACATCCGATTCACCAGACGGCCATTCAAAGGTTATGCTGACTTCCAACTGAGGGACAAGGTAGGTGGTCGCAACCGAGAGCTGCTCTTGCATCATTCACTACATGCAGCCTCCTCTCTTTTGCTGGTCGATACGTGCGCCGCGAAAATATTCAAAAATATTTTGAATGAAAGTTCTCATCACTAATCTCCAGTAAAATAACGCACAATGAGTAAGATGATAATTTCGTAACTGTGCGTGCGTTCTTTATACGAGGGCTGTTCGAGATGTAGGGCCGGATCGGTCGCAAAGAGGAAACTACAGTGCATTTCCGATAAACCTCTGCACAGAAGTGTTGGGCAGTGTCTCTAGTGTGTCTCCCGATCGTGCCATGTCGCTCTTCTCAGTTCTAAGCGCACAGTGAGTACGTGAAGGTGCCTAGAAAATAGCACCTCCCGTCAAGTATGACGGCCCGGTGACAAATATCGCCTGATGTTATACAAGCCACGTAACATAACTACCATGACAATTCTCGCCGCAATCTGCAGCGGCAATGAAGATGCTACACCAGCGTGTTCAGTGGGAAGTGTTTGATCACCCACAATTGACTTCCCCTGAGTTTCATCTCTGCCCTCATGGACAGCTGGCTGTGAAGACAGCATTTCGGCACAGACAACGAGCTGTAGACCGGTGTAGAGAAATGGAGGAAAAGGACAAGCAACTGCCTTCTATGACGAGGGCATTCGAAAGTTGGTAAAAGGCTACGACAGATGTCCCCGACTATGTAGAGAAGTACCTGGAAGGGGCACCTAACTAAATGGTTCAAATGGCTCTGAGCACTATGGGACTTAACTTCTAAGATCGTCAGCCCCCTAGAACTTAGAACTACTTAAACCTAACTAACCTAAGGACATCACAAATCCAAGCCCGAGGCAGGATTCGAACCTGCGGCCGCAACGGTCGCGCGGTTCAAGACTTTAGCGCCTAGAACCGCTCGGCCACCCCGGCCGGCGGTAGCTAACTACCGTGAATAATTTTGATTTTCCCTACGGTTTCCATTTCCCGACCGATCATTCCTTACTTTCCGAATAGCCGTCGTGATTTATTAACTTTACGTTACTTGATGCATGCTATTCACAACAAAATTGTACACTGTTCGATAATTAATTAGTGCTTTCATAATTCGTACTGTATAGAAGTCATTGTACAAAATAAACCTGGACAGTCACCTGTCAAAATCCTGAATAACAATTGTTGCACCGCCGACGGCTCCGAGGCGTGTAGGAGAGAGAGTCAGTGAGGTTATGGAATGTTGGTGACCAGGGATGGTAAACAAATCCTCATGCTCTTCAAACCATGCACGTACACTGCGATCTGTCTGATGTGCTGCATTGTCCTGCTGGTAGATGCCATCGTGTCGAGTAAAAACAAAATACACGTAGGGGGTTAACATGGTACCGAAGAGCAGATACTGAGAGGCACCCACATACCCACATGCCTTGCTCCTACTGTGGCATCAGGCAGTCAGGCCTGCAAGATGAGTGGTCTGCCAAGCGAGTGGACTCATTCTTATTTATTGAGTAACATGAACTCTAGTACTCACAATTAAGTTACAAGTTTTTCTCCTGTTTGAATATTAAGCAACAGAAACGCACATCTGACTATTAGTAATTTACTGTTCACTACGCACTGGCAATACCACATTTTCTTTCTTATTTAACGGCTTTGCTCAACACGTGGCCATCGCACTGAATATGAATGGCGCACAAATTATAGATTCTGGGTATCATGACAACATACTATTCGAAGGTAAAGGCCACCAATCTTTTTCTTTTCACTATCTTATTTATTCCGATAAATTCTATAACCTAAACACACAAATTTTATAACCTACAACAATAACACATGAGAAATTCCGCCCAGTGGGCATGTCTTTACATTGGTGATTCTCTATCTTATGGTCTCGTAATTCTTTAACGCTGCAGTGCACTTTCTGGATAGGATGGTGCATCTTTTGCTATATCTCACTCTTCGACTGTCACACCCATCATCACGCAAATTTCCTCCAAGCCGAGTGGTACAAAAAGGAACATGCATAAACCACTGCCTCTGAAACTATCTTGTTACTCTCCCACACGTACTTAAATTTCATGAAATACATCACACTGGCAACATACAATACAATGAGTAATCAAAACGTTATAATCACATCACTTTCAGCTTCCCCACTTCAATTAGTATTTATCACAGTTTCACATGACACTGCCCCACTTCGTAACTTTTCTTTCCTACTATGAACTCTGAAGGATATATGGACGTCTTCCTGTGCAATGCCAGCCAAGTGCCGTTGCTGGGTAGGCGGATGACTCACCTTGCTTCTCTCTCAGGGTATTATAGTTTGAATCAAGCGTCACACGGAAACAACACGCAGAGTAATGCGAATCCTCAACTGATACCATGGACGAGTACTTCTCTTTATCCTTTGTCTCATACACAGATTGAGACTCACACAGTACTCACCACGTGGAAGTACTCGTCTCTAATTTCAAGTCGTGCACACGCCATTTCTTAAATATTTCCAACTTATGGTACGCACGATAGTAATTCAGCTTAACTTTAGCACTCGGAAGTTTTTCAACTTACTGCTACACGTGGTTTCATTGTGACCGTTGTTCATTTCCGACGATTACTACAATCCCCTTAATATTACCTGCCTGACATTTAATTCTCCCCACAAGAGTTCCTGAAATAGAGAAATTATTATTCCAAACTGTTCTCAAGTATTTCACATGCATACCATGTCTCCACACTTTTGTCTTTACGGAGCACACCTAAGACAGGTCTTACCAACACTAGATCCAGCGGCAGAGTGCTGGAAACATGGCCGTTCTTCAGGTCATCTCGCACCTCCGTCGAGGTGGGGGAAGACCATGCTACCCATTGGTCAGCCACATTTCAGGCGCTCAAAGATCCGGTAAATTTCATCTCTTTGGTTCCATCAAAGGTGACCAAAGGACCATCTCAAAGATGCTCATATTTTGCACATTCACTATCTGTGGTTAGAAGACGACCATACATTCATTTATTTCGCAGATCTCACCAAATTGGATGTAGGGATTTATTTTGTGAGAGTGCACATGTGATCAATTATATAAATAGTCATTCTTTCCCACACTGGCATCCGGCTTCAGTGTATTAATTGAATTTGAGTAATTATTACAAAAAGTATGTTGTTCTGACAAGAATAACGAAAAATGTTGTACGTATTTTCAATGTCGAGCGGTACTGTACCCTTTGAATACTAACTTGGGTTAATCCATTGTGCCTTCCAGAAAGTCAGGATCACCTAAGGAATACCCCGAAACCATTCCCCAAAGTATAACGCTTCCCCCTCCACCCTGGACCCTTCCGAAGACTATTGCAGGCTATTGCCTTTCAGTTGTTTCGTGCCGTACACACCTATGCTCATCTGCCTGATGGAGCATAAAACGCGATTCACCTGAAAACGTCACCGGTCGCCACTCAATGGACATCCAGCTGGGTACTGGCGTACAAATTTTGGCCTTCGTCGCCAATCAACAGCAGTCAACATGGCTGTATGAAACAGGCGCCTGCTGCGGAGACCCATACACAGCAATGTTCGCTGAACGGTCGTTGAGGAGACACTGCTGGTGGCCCCTTGGTTCAGCTGGGCGGTCACTTGCTGAGCAGTTGTACGTCTATTCGCCCGTATACATCTCCGCAGCCGTCGTTCGTATCTGTTGGTCGGTTTAAAGCTTAAAGGGACCAAACTGCATAGGTAATCGGTCCCTTGTTTCAGAAACATACAGAGCACAGTGAAACCAACCATTAGTCATTCGAAGCACAAAAGAAAAATTCCAGGGGAAGAAAAGCCCCAAAGTCAATAATTAAGCAACTTGGAAAACGGAGCACAGCAACAAAAACAACATAGAGAAGAAAGGCAGAAATAATTAAAACTGTACAGGAGAGGATCGTGGCTGGCTAGTCACGAAAATAAAAGGATTAGGCAGCCACTCTGCAACATGTTAAAACCTCAAGCCTAAAAGATTAGGGTGGAGTCGAATGACAACACAAAACTAAGTAAAAGATACAGCACAAAAGAGGGTGATGCAATAAAATTATATGGATCTATAAAAGCCGCTTGCGCGAATAAATCTTAAAACCCCGATCTGCCATAGAGACATTGTCACTTAAAAGAGATAAGTCACCCTGGAGATTAAAAGTTCGCCTGAGGGCGGTAAAAAGGGACATTCAAACAATATATGGGCCACCGTCATGGTTGCACCATAGCGACAATAAGGGGGAGTCCACTCGACGCAGCAGATGACCATGCGTCAGCCAAGAGTGACCAATGCGGAGCCTACACAGAACAACAGAATCCCTGCGAGAGGCCCGCATAGAGGAACCCCACACAGTCGTGATCTCCTTTACTTGCCGCAGCTTATTGGGTGCAGACACAGTGCGCTATTCGTCTCCCCACATACCAAAGACCCGACGGCGCAACACCGACCGGAGATCAGTTGCCGGTAGGCCGATCTCCAGTGTCGGTTTGTGGGTAGCCTGTTTGGCTAACTTGGTGAGTTCGTTTCCCGCTATCCCAACGTGTCCCGGGGTCCATATGAACACCACCGAACGTCCATGCTGTTCAAGAGCGTGAATGGACTCCTGGATGGCAACAACAATGGGATGGCGTGGGTACTGGTCAAGAGCCTGCAGACTACTGAGCGAGTCACTGCAAATGACGAAGGACTCTCCAGTGCTGGTACAAATACGCTCAAGGGACGAAAAATGGGTGTCAGTTCTGCGGTGTAAACACTGCAGCCTTCCGGCAAGGAGCGCTGGTCGACATAGTCCGCATCAGCATAAGCGTACCCCACATGGCGATCGACCATCGAGCCATCGGTATAGATAACCTCCGAGTCATGGTATGCGCCGAGGAGAGCAAGGAAATGGCGGCGCAAGACTGCAGGAGGAACCGAATCTTTTTGCCATCCTGAGAGGCCGACGAATACACCAAGGTGGTGTATGTGGGTGGACCTGGAAAGCAGATGGAAGAGGCAAAGACTTGAGGTCAGTAAGGAGTGACCAAACACGCATCCCAATTGTACGTCCTGGTCGCGGCCGCCGGTGTGGGATATAGACTGCCGCATTAGCGAAAAGGAGACGGTAGTTAGGGTGACGGGGCGAACAACGGACGTGTGCAGTATAGTTAGCTAAAACAGTTGTTGACGCCGGATGCGAAGCGGAGGAACCCCAGCCTCAGCAAAGTAGGCTATTAACAGGGCTGGTGCGGAATGCTGCTGTCGTCTGTCGAACCCCACAGTGGTGAACGAGGTCCAGCAGTTGCAACGCTGAGGGCGACGCTGAGCCATACGCCATACTCCCATAATCCAGTCGGGACAGCACGATGGCTTTGTAGAGCTGCAGCAGCGTTGTACGATCTGCACCCCAAGTTGTGTTGCTGAGGCAGTGGAGGGCATTCAGATGCTGCCAGCACTGACGCTTGAGCTGACGAATATGTGGAAGCCACGTAAGCCGGACATCGGACAGCAATCCCAGAAAACGGTGTCAACAACCCTGAGCATCGCATCCTGAAGATAGAGCTCAGGGCGGGGATGGACAGTTCGACGCCGACAAAAGTGCATAACACAAGTCTTCGCAGGAGAAAAGTGAAACCCATGGGCGAGGGCCACGCCTGCGCCTTGCGTATGGCTAGCTGCAACCTACGTTCTGCAACACTCATGGTGGAGGCGGCTCGTACCTGTCATCTATGAGCCGCAGAGCACTACAATTGCCTCGATGCCTGCTTCGGTTAATAGCCATTTTGCTTTGCACGCGAACAGTTTACAACTTAGACATTTCGGAAATGCTTCCGCCTTTGGCCCGAAAGCCAATGATCATGCCCTTTTTGTATGTCAGATGCCTTATGTACTCTCCACTGCTAGTGCTGCCACATGCCGTTTGAGAGTGGTTACTGCACACTGCTGTGGTTGGGTTGGTTGATTTAGGGGTTTGATGGGGGCTAAACATCGAGGTCATCAGTCCACAGTTCCAAACAGACATACTTGTAAAAGGTCTATACAGTAACAGCGTAACCTCTGCACCCAGAGGGAGGGAACACCAAGGGGTACAGAGCTAAAATGAACACCGCAGTAACACAAAATAGAAGACACTTAAAAAGAGCAGAGCAAATAGTTGACTAGGGTAAAACAGACTACAGTGGTGGATGGATCAGGTAAAAGGTAAACCTCTCTACTACAAATGAAGAACCTCCAGCTGGAAGACGTACCAACACAACTTGTTACCATAAAAGACACTATTTTGGTATCCACGTCACAATTAAAAGTCGCTGGAGTGGGCGTAGCCTGAGAAATCGTGCGAGTGCGCCCACACTAAAGCGAGTGATAAAACCCAACTGCACGGATAAAACGTGGTCAGCTATAGAAGCATCGTCACGTAGAATTAAAGGAAGTGCAGCTGGTAAATTAAAGGACTGCCGCAAGGGGGCTAAAAGGGGGCACTCCATCAGAAGATGGAGCACTGTCAGCCCTGCGTCACAGCGACACTTGCACGGATTCTCACGACGAAGGAGATAGCTGTGGGTCAACCGCGTATGTCCAATTCGGAGACGGCAGAGAAAAACTGACTCTCTACGGGTGCCCCTCAAGGATGAGTTCCATACGGCCTTTGACGACGTGACCATGCGGAGCTTATTTGGCGTGTTCAAGACAGACCATTCAGAGCTCCAGACATCGCGAACCTTGCGATGTAGGGCTGACCGGAGGTCTCTTTCCACGAGACCAAGCTCCAGGGGTGGCGAAGTGGTGGCCTGCTTGGCCAACCGATCGACACGTTCGTTTCCTGGAATGCCGATGTGGCCCGGGGTCCACACAAACGTCGCTGAACGACCACACTCGCCGAGAGCAGAAACAGCATCTTTAATACCGCGCACCAAAGGGTCCCGAGAAAAACACTGGTCGAGTGCTTCCAATCCACTCAGGGAGTCACTGCATATGACAAATGACTCCCCAGAGCAGAAGGAAAGGTGAGCGAGTGCACGATAAAGAGCAACCAGCTCCGCAGTGAAAATACTGCTGCCACAAAGCAGGGAATGCTGCAAACCCAGTGCGTCTATCGACCACAGAACCATCGGTGTAGACTACATCTGCATCGCGAAACGAGGCAAGAAGAGCCAGGAATTGTTGATGAAGACTGTCAGGTGGAACGGAAGACTTGGGGACACTACTGTGGAACACAGGCGGTGGTCACGGTAATATGACTGGACTGTGTAATAGTTGTCCTGTTAAAATAGCACACCGGTCGCCTTCGAGCGCTGTAAATTGTGTTGACCCGATACCAGGGGTTACGTGACCATCCAACGCGACTTGAGTCATGGCAGATTAGTGAGCCGTGAGATGGGTGTACGAGGACAATCGACAAAACGACGGAAGTTGTTACCGTATTTGGACCTGTCCATGGTTACACCGTGAATGAAGTTGCCCGATCTGATCGTATTTATCGTGTATCAACGCGGACTGTCCAACTTGTCTGCGGGGAGTGGTGTACCACTCGCAGCCATATAACACGGCCTAAGAAGAGCAGTGGTACAAAGATCCTAACGGACAGGTGCCAAAGAAGAGTGCCGTGTCCTTCATCCTGATACGGTCTGTTGCTGTCAGTGAATGCAGGTCCATCTCAGCCCGTTTCCGATCCAACATCGAGGAAGGAGCTGTACGAAATGGACATTTGGAGTCAGGTAGCTCGCAGAGCGTCACTGCTCACAGCGGCACATAATGCTGCACGGCTTCGTAGGGGGTAAACAACACGGAGACGGCACAGTGGCTGTCTCGCCACGTATAGTGTGTTCCGACAAGTCGCCATTTTGCAAGGCGAAGAGTGCACAGACGGGTCAGTGAATCAACTCTGAAGGTGGTAGACTTGGGCCGAAATTATTTTTTACTGGCTTACAATGTTCCTTAAAGTGTCTGTTTCTAAGATTCATTCACACGACGTGTGCCTCAAATGTTAAAATATGTTAAAACCGCGATTTAGTACATGGGGCTCTGGGACATCCGAGCGCTTGAAAGCGGTCGATGTAATACTATAATAGTTACCGAAAGAAAACGGGTCCTGTTAGTTTCGGATGGTATCAAAGAGGGTATTAGCATCCACGAAAATACTATTCTCAACAATATTTCTTTTCGTACCATGATTCGATCATGGTAAACAGTCTGAAAGCACGTGCTTGTCTCGCGTCTGCATAGCTTGTCATTTCGCTTGTTTTTTATACAAAGTAAAACGTGAGAGTTTGAAAATGACAAATGTTTAGAAAAGGTTCGACAAGTAATTCCAATCATTCAAAAAAACGTTTCGATTGGTAAGCGGAAGCCAGATAACAATTTCGTCTAAACGGGAGTATTCCGACACAGACAAAAAAAGGCCAGCTGTACGGAACTGGAGTTGCCGATTAAAGGTTTGTCTAACCTCAATATTATAAAACACAAGATGCAACTTTAAACATTTTTTTAAAAAAATGACGTTTTTATGTCGACGGGAGCTCTAATTAATCAAACATACAACAATAAATTTTTTGTAACTTGTGAAACGGAGCTTTTTCTACTGCAACACGTAGGATTTTGGCCATATATTTTAATTTCGGTTTTACAATGCCTTTTAATCGAAAAACCGACATATTTCAGAGTGCCGCCATTTTGCCGACAACTACTTTTTAAAAAAAATACTTCTATGTACTACGTTAAACAATATCATCAGTTTCAAAGCAGTTAGTGAAATTTTGTCCTAGTTTGAAAATTGTGGCGTTCACAGACCCCACCAACTGCCCTCAAACTCCGCGAAGGCCTTTCGTCGATGTCATGTAGTGTCCTCTGGGTATGTGTGTTGTACTTAAAAAAAACGTACATAATACAATCTTAGCGTTGTACAATAAAGGTCTGAAGTCAGTTTTGTAATTTGTGTGTTATTTTATCGAGAAACAAAATGATGAATGTCGGTTCCAACACCGAACGTCACCTTGATCTACCCTCTGAAGAAGCAGTTGTTGGAGTTTAGAGTTAAATCTGAAGATGTTTTTATGTTGTTTTAGAGTGTTTTCCGAGCTATGACGTCGGCCTACTCCTTCAGATCACCGAGGACATGGAGCAGGATGTTTATTTCAACATTCTCGGTGACAAAGTTCTGTCCTTCCTTCTGCATCTTTATGATGATTATGCTACTGACATTTCTGTATTCTGAGACAACAACAAGAGTGTTCATTGGGCTGCGTGCTTGTGTTTCTTGTTTGACCAATACTCAGGCACAACGCCGCGTTCACGTCGACTGGCCCTCTGAATCACTCGCTCTTTATCCCACAAGAAGTGCCAGGGTCTATTTCGGAGTCAATTTGTCGCACATCATCAAAATCGTCTAAGGGTCCTCTAACGTTACGTATGCCAATGTATTTTGATCGAAATGTGGTTTAGGTGGAGGGGGGAGCGAGGAGGGGGGAGGGGAGGGAAAGAGGGGAGACGCCATCCTAGAGTGTCTTCAGAAGAATATGCGCTTCTCTTCGGGCTGGGGTGGGGATGGTTAGTTTTAACTCTGAATCCCCAGACAGTATTTCTGTGAACAGTCCCCTGGGCACAATTTCAACGTAATGCTCGCTCGCAGTAACTTGTATTGCTGCAACAATATCAGCTGCAACGTATTGCAACTTGGCTTCTTGCTGTAGCAAATACGATGGAGAAAACACGCAATAAAGCGTAAACTTTTCTTGGTATAACCACACATTATTATGAATGAGCAATCGCCATACTCATCTCTTACAAATTAGTACATAAATTGCTTAGTAACTAACTATCCTTGCTGTAGTAGTAGTAGTGATAAATATTACTGACGACGCAATTCCACCAACAAGCATGAAAGCTCTGTTTTCGTATCTAACCACCGTCGCGTTCGTGGATAAACTGCATAGCATCCATATTCTTTGCAACAATACCCGTTTTTATCGACCGTCACGAAATTTCTCCCTGACGGACGCTCGACAACGACGAATACCTGCAGACCAATTGCAGAGTGTCTTCTCTGAAAGTCACTGTTAGCAGAAGTTAAATAAAGCGAACTGTTGCAGTGTCGTCGATTAGGACTTCACGAAAATCACTAAAAAGTATTCAACGGACACATTCGCGTGAAATTTCAGTTTTTCAAAACTCTGTTTCTTTGAACGCCCACTGTAGACGAACTACTCAGCAGATTTATTAGTTGCCTTTGTTTTAACAACAGCACATGGGAAATTCGGAAGCAACAGTAATGTCACATCTTAAGAGAGCCATCTACTGGACGTGTCTAATCCCTTTGTTAGAATGCTTGCAAATGCCACACTAATTATTATAATTAACAAGTGAGTAACTTTAATTAGGCTTTACTAAACTCATTTAATGAGCCTGAATTATTTTCTATTTGTATCAGAATTAATGCATAGCTATCATTATTAATTTCGTAATTATTAATGTACAATTAAACGCTTAATGTAGTTACATTTATTATGAAAATTCAGCTACAGCGGTTTTCACATCGGAAGTTTGAACTCTTACAAAAACGTTCATGTTTCTGTTTCACGAGTAGGCCCATCTGATGATTTCAACAGCCGAAAACATTAAATAAATGGATGTGTGTTAAAAATCATCCCCTCTGCAGTAATCTGTTCATTTCGTCGCAAATCTTTCCGTATCTCGGCTTCCCGCTCTGTCGGGCAGAATAAATGTCTTACCTTAAAATGACACAAGCTTTATTCGATAAACAATAAGCAAATGCGTCACCACCAACGCTAATTCTAACTTGACTTAAGCAAATACTTCCACTGAGCGCACGCAAGTCATCACTTGGTGTTCGGTTGCACAGACAGCTTAGTTTACTTCCGATAATACTGACCAGACCAGCAGCAGGCTCAGCTAGAAAAAGGTCGTGAATGATAACGACGGGACAGGATTCGCCGAAAGTGCCTGAGTGTTGCCGTTCTTGATCCCTGAGCAGCTGCGTTTCCTTATATGGCACTCTCGCGTACCGCGCGTTCATTCACCAGAGGATGTTTGCTGCGCGGAAGCAGAACATACGTCACGTCAGAGCCTCTAGTACTGGTGACAAGCACCGATCTTAGCGCCACTGTTATTGACGTCAGTATTGTGTGTACTGGCCACGCGTATTTGCGTTTTCTGTTCACTTAATTGTTTAGTTACGCCTGCGACATTTGGAGACACTCTGGACCAGACGGTGCTATGTGCAGCTGTTGTTAAGCTAGCATCACCTGTTTCAATAAAATACGTCACGATGTCAGCTTCCATGGGATACACCGATGACAACCAGTAAAAATTAATAGCAAATATTCGCGGCAATAGGTATCGTAGGATGCCCCCCCCCCCCTTTTTCCCGATCATGTCACTCGATGAGAATACAATATACGAGGATGTCTAGCCATTCCAAATAATAATTATAAAGCAATAACCGCATTCCACAAGTAATCGCCCCGATGAAGTCTGCCTGCAATAGTTGCCGAATCAACGTTAGCTTCATCACGTGTGACGCAAATAATCGTCCAAAAACATTTACGCTCTAATACGATCACCCAGTAGAGAAATGCACGCAGATAAAGCATAAATGGAAAATAAAAGAATACATTGTCCGTTGTAGGCTGTACTGTGCTTTATTAAAATCGTCCTATTAGATAATTTCGGCCGTGAGCCATTATAAACCATATTTTCCGTGTGTTGTATAACAAATCGTGCTCATCACATTCTTTTATGTCACATACACAAAACCGGATGACATAGCAAATGTGCTTGATAATAGCTCAAGGCCGATATTAGCTCGCAGTGCGATTTTAATAAATAACAATTCACACTACAAAGGACAACGTATTCTTTTATTAAACACTCAGAGGCTGTGGACCCCCACGGAAGCAAAATGTTCACAAATGTATAGTCACATTTTACATACAAATAAGTAACTATGACATCAGCACAGTAAAACGTGGCCAGATTTACATAGTCATCACACTCTATAATGGCTAGCTAGTGTCCTTCAGTTCTCTTTAGCCTGCGGTAATCTTGCCTACGTACCGCCAGCGAAAGTTGCCGACGTTCTGTGTTACACATTCAGACTTCTGCTGTCCCTTACTTTATCAGCACTCTCCTACTACATCCGCTGCGAAATTAGCTTACGTGACACTACATGTCCCACTGACGTGCTCTTTCTTCTAAGTGTCCTAGAAACTGCACAATTTTAAGAAGTCAGCGGGGAGAAAGTGTTATCTCACGAAAGCTTTTCTGAGTTACTGCATCGCTGCTGCTACGGTCGCATGTCCGAATCCTGCCTCGGACATGGATGTGTGTGATGTCCTTAGGTTTAACTAGTTCTAAGTTCTAGGGGACTGATGACCTCAGATGTTACGTCCCACAGTGCTCTGAGACATTTGAACCATTTTTGAGTTACTCCATGTTATACGTTTGTTCAAATAAAAAATATAAATACAGTAACACAAAGCAATTTGTAAGAGTAGACAGCAGATAACAGAACATCGGGATCTACTTGTTACCTGCACGTGGTGCATTCGGAAACACTCATCACGGCAAAGCAGTTTTACACTTATGGATTCTTTGCTCATTTCTTTGTATTACGATACCATATCTAATGCTGGAAAGCCAACTGCCTTTTCGTTCCGCAACACTTTGTTTCGAACGGATTTCGGTTTATTCGGCCACCGCCAGGACACAACTGACTAGCATCCTCAAGAAACACTAGTTGTAAGAAACCAAAATTAGAAGCAAAGATACTATAAACGTACACAGAACCTTTGGTCGGGACATTGGCGGTAACTGTCAACTTAGCACTCGTTAGTCGTGCCAAGCACCAAACACGTTAGATTACAGAATGAGATTTTCACTCTGCAGCGGAGTGCGCGCTGATATGAACCTTCGTGGCAGATTAGAACTGTGTGCCAGACCGAGACTCCAACTCGGGACCTTTGCCTTTCGCGGGCAAGTGCTCTATCAGCTGAGCTATAGCACGACTCACAAACCGTCCTCACAGGTTTAATTCCGTCAGTACCTCGTCTCCTACTTCCAAACTTCACAGAAGATCTACGAACCTTGCAGAACTAGCACTCCTGGAAGAAAGGATATTGCGGGGACATGGCACACGGTTTTAATCTACCAGGAAGTTTCATATCAGCGCACACTCCGCTGCAGAGTGGAAATCCCATTCTGGAAACATCCCCCCCGGCTGTGGCTAAGCCATGTCTCCGCAATACCCTTTCTTCCAGGAGTGTTAGTTCTGCAGGTTCGCAGTTGAGCTTCTGTAAAGTTTGGAAGGTAGGAGACGAGGTACGGGCGGAATTAAACGTGTGAGGACGGAGCGTTAGTCGAGCTTGCGTAGCTCAGTCGGTAGAGCACTTGCCCGCGAAAGGCAAAGGTCCCGAGTTCGAGTCTCAATCTGGCACATAGTTTTAATCTGCCAGGACGTTTCACGTTAAATTACAGTTTACTCAGGTACTTAATGAAAAAACACAAAACTTAAAAACATGCAAGTTCTATCAGTGTAGTACTGAAGGTCGGCGTGAAAAAAAGTAAGGTATAATTACACCGTGGTAGCTACAAGTTTGTGGCGATGAATATGATCACTGACAGTGATGTCTTCAAGTGTGTGACTGATTCGTCGGATCATGCGAAGCCGAAAATTTCAGACCTCAAATCACAATGATCACATTCATCTCCACATCCTTTAACCAGACAGATTTTGCTTTATACCTTACTTTATTTTTCCTTCGAAATTTTAGTATTACATTCATACAACTTGCATATTTTGTATTCGTTATTTCCTGTTTCATACAATCCAATTTGTAGAATTTATAAGGGGCGTTCAAAGGCTGTAGAGTCTAGAATCGGTATGCCTATCACGCAAAATCACCAGGCAATTATCCCTCAGACACACCAGGTTGAAGATACAGGAGTGGTGAAAGCCCGTAACTGCCTGGCGCACATCCTCGTCCGACAGGACCCACCTCTGAAGGCTTCTCTTAAGGCACCGAATGCGTGTTGATCCCTTGAGTTCCGTTGAATGTTCTTGGGACGAGGGGACGATGGATGACACCACCTCCCCATACACTTTCTTCATTCGCCGTTGTCTACCGGTGTTTGTCCTCCTGCAGCGAAGAAAAGATTAACGGCACAGTGGTCCTGTTTCGACGACTTTTGTAATAACGCCACCGTAGTTCACGTGCACGCATTTACGGCACGCACGTCGGAAAAACACGAATGCTACACTAAATCACCTGCCTACATGTCGGTCCTTGTATAAACAAATTGGGGTCGCGCTACGCTGCAGCAACGTTCTCAAACTGGAACTTTTGATCGCTCCTTATAATTTAACATGTTTGGTGCATAACAGGAATCATGACCGCTCTATTCGACATTTCTCACTTAAAGGCATGAACAATGATTGGGTGCTTGTCGATAGCATATATGTTTCTAATGTTTGGTTTCCTACACACTAATGCCTCTCGAGGACCCTAGTCAACTCTTCCCTGACGCTAGCCCAATAACCCGAAAACCGTTTCGAAATAAAATAATGACAGCAGAAGAGAAGTTTTTCAATCTTCGAAAAAGGAGCAGTTATGGTTCTTCTTGCTCGGCAGTATACATTCTCTTCCACAGCTAGGTCACAAAAGAGACTGCATTCGCCATATACCAACTGTGAGTTGCAGTAGTTCCTTATATTACTGACTACACCATCCAGAGATCCACTTCGAGTGATCTAAGCAGGAAAAGTAAACCGACTCGGAGAGACGGCGACTGTAACGCAGTAACTAACGAATGCGAATCTTACGTTTTAACCTCTTACTCATATGTGACTGTTTCCAGTCAAGGAAGGAGTTACACAAAGCATTGGATACACTCCCTGTATTTGCAGAAATCAAAATAAAAGGCAGTCAGTTACGAATGTGGTCCGATAAAGACTGAACGGACAACAGCACATTACATATAATGATCTTCTACGTCCTGTCTTGAGATACTGCGAGTACTGAGAAAACACATACTTCCGGTTGGCACATGCCAATATTCTACAGCAGAGCCCATAACAAATTCAATTTAACTCTTGGATGCAGATACAAATACACAATATTTTACTGTCATAAATACCGCGTTAGTCACGTGTTGTACCACTGACGAGCAACGTAGCGTGACTCCTACATCTTACATCACATGCATACTCAATCATTTCCGCTCTTCACACTGTAAGTTACAATATTTATCTCCATATTGCTTTCAGTCACCAAGGGAGGCTCCGAAACCGTCTAATGAGATGGATGCTGTATTACCGTCATGTTCCGTATTTGTTAGCACAGGGATGTTGGTATAAAGCAGAATGTTTCCACACTTCCTTTCATGATTGAATACTTGTCCCCTATTTCTATGAGTGCTAAACAAATAAATGAAAAAATACTCCCAGCGTGGACGAAGGGTTTCCACGTGACGTCATTTTCGCGGACTTGGGTGTCACCTGAGCTGCGTATTTGCACAAGCAGCATCTCATCTAGCCTCACGAGACTGACTAAAATTCCACTCTAGACATTCCTCTGCCAGAAAAATCGGAGGAACCTATCGTGGGTGCTTCACGTCACTGACCAGTGTCGTTAAAGACATGTATAACTAATATCTACAGCACCTAATTACAGAGTTACTGCTAGTTATAAATTATCTTTATGGACAATGTCGGGATCTCCGTGAAGCTGTTTGCCCATGATGCTGTTGTACGGACATACGTTAAGAAAAGTTACGACGCCGGAATGCTGTAGTGAAGTGCAGCGACTGTCAGCTGTCCCTCAACGTAAATTAACGTCAAGTATTGAGCACAGAGCTGGAAAAGTTTTCATATTCGATTACATTAATGGCGATAAATGACCAAAAACAAAGACACACGTAAAATACGAGGATCAGCCAAAACGTAGTCTGTCCTATTTTGTTTCAGCTTAAATTTTTAATTTGGCGCTGTTTCGTAAAGCTGCTTCTCCAATCCACTGCAAAATTAAGATCACGGAACACCAAAATATCTAAGTGCATGCCCGTGTTGCGAAACGTAAACAGTAGCGCTCCGAGTGGTCTGGCAGTGAACTTCGAATTCGGAAAAAATGGCGCGATAATATGTACTCTTGCTTTGCTTGGTAGTCTGCTGGTGAAATGTATTTATCTGTAAACCCCAATATTGCAATTTCGACCATCCTATGGTTGTTTTCAAAAGAAAATTTCTTGATCACGAATTTTTTGCGAGTACAGTACTGTACTCTTTACATTTAACAGCAATTCCTCCTTAATTTTTGCTCTCATCCGTAACATTGGGTGGAGTAAATGATTCCATTCCCTCCCCCCCCCCCCCCCCCCCAAATGAAACAGGAATTGGTTTCGTCGTATAGTATTCTATAGATTCACATCTGTTTGTTAAGAATCCGTGTGTGAACTGCTCGATTTAAATGCGTTGTATGTATATTGATTGTATTCTACATTATTTTTGCTCCCATCCGATTTTCGTACTGACAGTTAATGAAGACCACTAAAATTTTCTCTCACTTCCATTAAAATGTATTGTTTCTAGTGCTTGTTAAGAACGGGGAGAACATTTGCCGAACTACAGTCGCATTTTTAGCATTTGCGGGAGAAGAGCGCTCTACGCATCAACACTACCAATCATGCTGATGTCCATACTCTGCAAGCCACTGTGAAACACATCGCGTCAGTGGGAAGAAGCAACTCCATTCAAAGCCTAACTACATTCCGTGACTAGATTAATGAAGCTGAATAGCAATACAACGTCTGTTAACTACGAAACGAAAACAAACGTGGAAGTTCAAAAATCAGCCAGTAAGAAAGCGAGATGATGAACTGACAAATTTGCAGTTCTCCAAGTGGTCCGGCAGTGAACCGAGGTCATGTTACCGGAAGTCCCTATGTGAGTTTAACCCCCTAAGTAGCATTCTGCGTCAACAGATGCCACGACTGCAGTCGATTGCAAAATGGCCGACTTCGACGTTCGTATCCGACAACATTCTGTGAGAGAATCCTTGAACGCAAAAGGTGAAACGCCCATTCGCATTCATGGTGGAAGACTGAGAAATGTCTACGGTGATGCAACAGTGGATATCAGCACTGTTAGACGATGGGTAGGTCGCTGTAATGGAACTGAAGGCAAACACAGTTGGCTGACAAACATGGAGCGGCAGGTCGGGGACTGCAGCGACTCCAAACAACTTAAGTGAATCGATGACATCATTCTTGCTGAACGCCGGGTGACTGCGGATAATTTGTATAGCATTTCCCTCCCTCAGTAAAGGCAGTGTGACGACGATTATTCAACAACTAGGATGGCCGTATCACCTTCACCACTGAAGAACTCTGTCACAGAATGCTGTCTAATACAAACATCGATGTCAGCCATTTTGCAAGCAACTGCAGCACTGGTATCTGTTGACGCCGAAAGTTACTACTGCAGTGGAATTTTTCACTTCCGAAACTTTATTCAAGGAGAAAGAATAGGAGGTATTACTTTTCGACTGACTGTCGTGTACTGTCCAGAGCGATCTAAAGTCGAATGAGCACATAAAATCGGTTGAAAAGTGGAAACTGGAAAGGTTACAAGAGCCAGATCTCACATTTGTCACGAGAATGAAGAACACGATGTAACTCTCTTCGTACAGAACTGATCTGTATCTGAAAAATTGAGAAGGTATTGAGATACCACAGAATTATGGTGCACACAGCACCACCGCAATTATAAACGAGACACATTGGAAAAAAAAAAAATACTGTATTAAGAACTAGATCAGTGGCAAGCCGAATACATGTTTGCAGAGTTAGACCAACACGTTATTGACTTGCTCAATTCGTGAACCTCTTTCTCTTCAACAAATCATCCATTTTTTTTTAAAATTGTAACCATTTGTTTGTCTTTACATGTATATCACACCTACCGATTTCTATCCATCTGAATAATTCCTTCGAGGTCCGTCTTTTGTTTTTCAGTGTGTGTTATGTGGTAGAACACGCTGAAAATGTGTTGTTGTAGGACTGTGTCAGTCTTGATGGTAATGCTCAATAGGGTGTGTTAATGAGGGGATCAGACCCTGCCTACCTAAACCATGTTAATTTAGGCAAGTATTTGAACCATTTCTGAAAAAAAAAATACGATTTGATGTAGGACCTTAATATTTTTACTGTATGTTACATGATGATAATAGAGTCAATTGCACTATAATCTACTTTTATCCATTTTCTAGTTTAAAAAAATACTGTTTTAGGTTTATTAACAAAAAATATTATGTTTTTACTGCAGAGAATGTTTTTTTGTTGACTTCCTAATGGGGGAGTATTAATGATTGTAGTATCAGAGGGGGCTTTTTATGTTATGCAGATTCTCTGAAAATTTCATTCATTTATCTATGACAGTTTCTGGTATAATGACGCGTATGCACCGAAAATTTTAGTTTGCGGGAAATTCACTTTAAAGCAAAACCTTTGAAATTTGTTACTTACAGTTAATTAAAACTGTCCTACTGCATATGATGACCCTTCTTTAGCCTTTAGCAGGTCTTCCAGCTTCTTTCTCACTTTCCTGGATGTTCGTCTTGCTTTCTTGGCCATATTAGATGCAGACCTGTCTGCAACGGCTATCCTCATTTTATCGCAATGTTGCAGCCCAGTGATCATATTTTCACCAGCCTTTTCAGTACCCAACACTTTCCAATATTACCACAACTGAATGTAATAATAGCAACATGAACTCCTAGTTTCACTGTATGCATGCCTACAAATACAGTTTTAGGAAGGCGGTTCAAAATTATGCTGTTGAAACATTCATTTGGGTTCTGTGCCTGCCCATGCAGATGTTTCCTTACAAGGTCAGGACGAGCGAAGTCTCTGAAAATAGATTTAATTGCTGTAATAACAGCAACAGGAAGAGAGTGCTGGTGATAGTAAGATTCTCCAGTTGCCTGATCCCTATTGTATTTGCACCACGAATTTTCTCCTGATGGGCAAAATCCATGACATGGCTTATCATCAGTAGAGGGCTTATGGAAGAATAGGCCCAAACATCTCTCTTCACTGCCTCCAGATCTTCTTTATTTCTCCTAATTGCCTGCCCATAGTATACCTGCAAGTTATCTCTTTCAGTTTTAGTTAACCGACCCTGTACGGTCAACAGTTTTCCATTTTCCAATTTTTTTCCTCTTATATCAACACTTTTCTCAGCCTTGTTGCCAAATGTTTTTGAACATGGCATACACATTCTATTTGCTAATAATGGCATCTACATGTGGCTTAGGGTTGACAGTGGGTGACAAAAGTGGTCGGGGCACATAAACACACGTGGTAGGAAAATGCTCTTTAAATGTCCGAAAATAATTTTTTTCCTGCAAAATCCTTTAATCTATTTTTTTGGATTCAACTACGGTGTGATCCCCTTAACATAGAGGTTGGCGACATCTCAGAACTGCAAACGAATATGACGTCATTAAAAATAAAAAAACTTAAGTAGCTAGTGGATGGAATATTGTAGATACGGCGACCGGCGGTTGGAGAGCGGTGACCGGATTAAGCGATGCGGCTGTGAGCGGTCGTGGTGGGACCTCCAGGAATAAACACTGAGGCGACAGCCGTGCGGGAGGCGACTCACCACGCCGCCAGGCGTCGCACAGTAGCCGCAGTCTCCAACGTAACGCTGCGAACGCTACTGGCTATGGGCGAGTGTCGGTTGCGGACGTCATGGGGTACCATTTGGCCAAATAAGGGAATTACAGCGTAAATAACACGCAGCGCAGTACAAGGGATCTTCTTAACCTCCCGTGTTTGTTTGTTTGTGTGTGTGTGTGTGTGTGTGTGTGTGTGTGTGTGTGTGTAGTTTACTGGCGCTCAACGGCGAGGTTACCAGTGGTCTTACAAATACTAAAAGAAACGAATGTGGAGAAAATGGCCAAAAATGTTATCAGACAGAGATGAGTAAAAGCTACAAAATGACACACACTCAATCCCAAATCACTCGCGTTGACCCACAGAATCACTATCTCGCACGCCGTAAGACAACGGAGAGAGGGTAAAGGGCAAAGGCTCCTATCCTGGGATTAAAATGTAAGGAGGACAACAAGGGAACTAATATAACAACACAGGGAAACGTGACTGACCACTTTAAAAAAAATGGGTGAGTCAGTTACCCTGTTAACACAATGACAACGCCTCCCTAAAATCTTAGGAAGTACCTTAAAAACACCACTAACTACATTCGGTTAAGTGGCACTTAATGAGGGCAGATTTGTCGGCAAATCTGCTGCTGCCCTGTTTTCTGAAATACAACATAGTCTAGTAAAATGTGGCGCACAGTGATCTGTAAGCCACAAGCATCACACTTCGAAGAGTCTTCCCGCTGGACAAGAAGCCATCTATGTGTGCCCTGTACGAAGAAGAGTGAGAAGACTCGTCCCGCCTGAATAGCTTGAAGGAATTACGCCATGGCTATGTATGTATGTATGTATGTATGTAATATGAGTGTCCGAATATGACGGAAGCGCGAAAAGATCCTTCACTGTATACGCATTTCGATTCCCACTATAGTCGCCTGATAAAGATTACAGAAACAAGTTGCCTTCTCTGTTATGCAGCAGTTCGGGGTAATATTCGGTAGCCGCACATAGATGGCCCAGTGAGGTTTGCGAGAGAGAGAGAGAGAGAGAGAGAGAGAGAGAGAGAGAGAGAGAGAGAGAGAGAGAGAGAGAGAGAGGATACCATCTTGTTTTATACACTCTGATATCTATCAGTTGAAGAGTTTTCCAGCATGAGTTTCACAAAATACAGATGCACAGCACCGCCAGTGGTGTGACTATGGCCTCCCGTCGGGTAGACCGTTCGCCAAGTACAAGTCTTTCGATTTGACGCCACTTCGGCGACTTGCGCGTCGATGGGGATGAAATGATGGAGATTATTAGGACAACACAACACCCATTCCCTATAGCGTCCCCAGTGCTCCATCACGAAAAGACTTAAAAACGGTATTTACAAAGAAGAGACTTCTAAAAACTGAATAATATGTATTTTTATCATTTCTCTATGTAAGTTTCGATTGCACAGAAATAATTGATGACAAAATGATCTAAAGAGGTGACAACATACGCTCTTTTGTTAATTTTTTTAGTCGTCTTCACTTCTTCTCTTGTCTTGGTTGTGTGTAGACGGACATCTTGCGTGTGCTGGCAAATGTAAGCATAATTGTATGAATTAAGCATATAATATATGCATTTAATATTATTGTGCACTTTCAATTTGTAAGAGGTGATACCGATTTCGTGTCCGCATTCCTTGAAATAACCTGCATTCAAGTAATTTACAGTTCAACAATCGCAGCGGCCGTTGCAGCCAACGACGCCATTACGTGGCGATATTAACTTATGAAAAATTATCGGAAGCGAAAAACTCGCCCGCTATTAACATAATATTAATTTTTCTCCACAGCCGCCCGACGCTGCAGAAAATACGTAGCTTTAAGGTTCTTATTTTCATTACAACAGCCGAGAGCAGGAGCCAGGACTCCGACTACACTGCAATGGTTAACGGAGGTAAGAAAAAATACTCTCGCGCATGTGTAGGCCGCAATTGTAATTAATAACTAAAGATCTGACTAGCCGAGGAAATTAATATGAAAAGTTTATTCCAATGTTCAACTTGTATGCTCATGTTTCAAGATTCAGCGAGTCTATCGTTCATCAACGTAACAAATAATTTAAGTTTAATACTGCTAAAAAGGAGAACTTCACATAAGCATTTAACCGTAAATAAAAATTGAATGAAATATTTTATTAAGGCCCACCACGTAAGTCGGCAACAATCAAATAATAATAATAATAATAATAATAATAATATATTAAATTACGACGGCCGACGGACGCTAGAACCCTAGCGGAGAAAATCTACGACCCAGCCGGAAATCGAACCCGAGCCCTTAGGATTGACATTCTGCCGCGCTGGGCACTCAGGTACCGGGGCGGACACCGCCTGTCGAAAAGCGCTGGTTGAGTGCAACCTTCAGTAACTTTCCGCAAGTGCACTAAATTCTGAATGCTCGCACGTTTAATTACTCATGTTCGTTCATGTGTATCCTTTGCGTCGATAAACATCTAGAGCAACGTATCTGTGATTAGTACCTCTAGAGGTTTCACAACAGTCGTGGGAAATGCCACGCCGTTCTTTCGAAGGGGATTTACTCGGCCGCTCTGCCGCGAAAAGGCGTGCAAACGTGCAACGAACCGTGTAGCTCTCGTAACTCAACGGACCTCCAGAGACCAGCTTCCGGTTGCGAGTGAATTATTTTACGCAAAACCCGGAACAAGAATGTTTTTCGCTCTGAATGTCAGCAACATAGCTGCACAATAATTTGATATTCCATGGCAGTGAACCGCTTGTTATTTTATAGCGACTGCAATACCCTCGCTGCATCATTTATTGTTCAGTCATCCGCTGAACTGTTGCAAACGCGGTGAAAGTGCAAACCTTTTCACATACAGCTACCGTTACTGCAACTGCGAAACCTTTTTATACCGCTTGGTAAATTACTAAGCGAGACACGACCGTACGGTGTAGCTCCACAAATATGTTACGGGCTGAATGTTTGAGTAACAGAACACAGTTCTACTGGAAGGCAGCTTATCCACAAGAAATACAATAGCATCGAGTGTGCCCCAGGGAACCGTAATAGAAACTCTTATGTTCCCAATATAGGTAACCAATTTAACAGATAGGATGCGCAGCGCAGGATGTCTGCAAGAAAAGAAAAATAGATGTTTTAAAAGGGTTCCGTAAAATGACCAGCATCTGTAAAGGATATCGCAAACGAAACTTCTCCGGACCTTACATGTATGGGAAATGTGCTGAAGCAACGGCAGAGGTACGAAGTGCGTACAATTGAAATTATTGGTGGTGACTAACCATTTGACACAGAACTCTCACCTGGTTCTTTAAGTGACAAGTTACAGCTTGGTGTACCCTCATTTAAAAGCTTCGTTTGATCCAGTCAACCAGCCAATCTCTCTCTCTCTCTCTCTCTCTCTCTCTCTCTCTCTCTCTCTCTCTCACACACACACACACACACACACACACACACACACACACACACACACACAAGCGCGCACGTACTCCCCTGACCTCAATTAAATTCTAATTTCGTATACTCATCAAAGAAAGCGTACTGCAACGTAAATGTCATTTAACCCCGCTTTGTCTTCCATACAAACGTTCTGTAGTCTTCGTTCCATGTAATGTCCAAACCTATCTTACTAGAATTTAATTTCTACTCAGTCTGAATAAGCTTATTGCAGTTTGTGCTCATCCATTTCTGTATTGAGAGTTGTATGTTCTTGCCAACAAAATTTATGCCCTTATTCTCTACGATATCTACACTTCCTCTTTACTACGTGTCCAGTACTTGCACACTTTAATATTGTGTCTATGTGTTTTGTACTGCTCTGGTAGGATTCATTCTGCATACTGTAATATCACATGCTCTGAGTACTTGCACTATCATGTGATTACCACCATCCTGCATAATGTATAGCAGTCCTCTTCTACCTAGAGCAAAAAGGAACGATAAAAATTTTGTGTCAATTTGCGTACAGCAATAAGAATCAGAATCTAAGTGATGTTTGCACTGAAACGTCTTTCTCAACTTCTTTCCCTGTACAGTTTTACCACATTACTTTGAGTAAAAAGCCATTAACTATTGTGACGTTTGATACATAACACCAGTGATGACAGTTATATTTGATATTTTCCTGCGAATGCCTTCACCAAGTATCTGTGTTACATGAAACGTATTCACGGTTACGAATATGCACAACCATCAGCTGAATAAGGGGATGACGACAGTGAAAATTTGTGACAGATCGGGTTTAGAACCCAGATCTCCCGCTTTACGCGAACGGACGCCTTAACCGCTTGAAATATCCATGCACGACTCACGGCCAGAACCAAGCCTCTACATGTCGACGTTCCTGAGTCACAGTGTATTCGTACACATATTATGTAATTCCCGTACAGAGGAGAATATTTTTTAATTGAAGGTCGCTGTCTGGTATCAGCGGATAAATGCAATATGAAGTGCCTGTGTTGCTTAGAAGAACGATGCAGTGTTCCATCGTCCTTCGTAACAACACAGACGCTCCATTATCGTAAAGATATGTGTGTTGGTTATGTTTTTAATTCTTAGTGTTTGCAGACCGATGCCTCTTGTCGGCGTAAGTGAATCGTTAGCTAACGCAGAGTAAGAAAACGTAAGGCGATTGATAATAGGCGAATAAATGAAACGAAATGCAGTTTATTTTTGAATACATTGTGGGAGTAAGCACTGATCAATCTTATTACAAATATTTACTATCTAAAACAGTCTTGATCACAGATTAATAATTCTTGTGATCTGTTACGACCAGAACTGTGGTCATCTTCAGACCAATGAGTAAGAACCTCCCACTGGTGGTAAATCACTACTCAATTTACCACCAGGAGGAGGTTCTTACTCATTGGCCTGAAGATGACCACAGCTGTGGTCGAAACCGGAAATAATTTGAGATGAAGACTGTTTCTGATACTAAATAAAATGCAGTTTATTTGATTATAATCTTCATAAATATTTAAAAAAATTATAAAATTGTTCCAATAGCAGTCGTCACCTTTCTGTGTCAAAGCAAATGACTCTAAACCTTTAGGTAGATTATTTTTAGTTCTGATTTTCATTCCATGAACTGAGGTACTTCTATGCAAAAGATTCAGGGTGTCCCACTCAGACTTCTCTGATTTCAAGGACCCAGGAGAGAGAAACCACAGTAGAAACGACAATGAAAAAGGCACCACACTGTAGAGCATCTCAAAGAATTAATGTTCCCGCTTCAGAAGTGCCACTTATCGTCGCCAGAGTGCAGCATGGTCGCAAGAAGTGAAAATGGCGACTCCACTTCGTATGTGTGCTTACAAAGTGCAAATTCTGCAACATCTGACGCCGAACGGCTAATCCGAACAGTTCTTGCGAGTACTATTCGAGAAAGCCAAACTGCCTGAGAGCAACAAAACTCTCGCGTGTATCCCAGCACTAACAATACAGCAAAAGCGAGAAACAAAGGAAAGGAGGGCCGGAACTCCAGGTCGAAAGCGATTGGTCGATATGGGACCGCCCAAGTTGGAGGTGCGAGTGGCTGGTGGAGGTAAAGGGCCAGCCGGCAGTGTGGAGGCGCCATTCGGTGGCCGCAGAAGTGAGCCCGCCGGCGTGACGCAGGGGCAGGCAGACGCAGGAAGCCGTTAATAGAGCCGCCCCACGCTGGGCCAGCAGGCGCCGGGCCCCAGCACTCGCGAGCAGATCGCACGTGTGGGTGTGCGCGCGTGTGTATATATAGCGGCCTTATCTTCCAGGGAAGGACACGTGTCAGCGAGCGAGCGACGCCACTCTCGCACTCTACCAAAAAAAGAGGACGCCGAGTGCCGGAACCCCACCTCTCTCGCTCCAGTCGACACTTAGAATTGTACTCCTGTGAACGTGTGTTCCAGGACAAGAGACGTCACGTAGCGAGCAAACACGTGATCGAGAGGGGGGGGGGGGGGAGGGAGGGAGGGAGGGGAGTACGTTCGCTACCTCTCTTATCTGGAGTGGGGGCTGGATGGGCCTAGAAAATACACACGGCGACTAGAAGAGATGAATGTGGGTGTGCAAGACAGCCGAGAAAAAAAAAAAGCAGGACTCAGAAAAAAAAAAAACCCTGACATCCCCAAGGAAATACATCTACACTCCGCAAGCCACCTGATGGTGTGTGGCAGAGGGTACTTTGAGTACCTCCATCGGTTCTCTCTTCTATTCCAGTCTCGTATTGTTCGTTGAAAGAAAGATTCTCGGAGTGCCTCTGAATGGGCACTAATCTCTCTGGTTTTATCCTCATGGTCTCTTCGCGAGATATACGTAGGAGGGAGCAATATACTGCTTGACTCCTCGGTGAAGGTATGTTCTCGAAACTTTAACAAAAGCCCGTACCGAGCTACTGAGCTCTCTCCTGCAGAGTCTTCCACTGGAGTTTATCTATCATCTCCGTAACACTTTCGCGATGCCTAAATGATCCTGTAACGAAGCGCGCTGCTCTCCGTTGGATCTTCTCTATCTCTTCTATCAACCCTATCTGGTACGGATCCCACACTGGCAAGCAATATTCAAGCAGTGGGCGAACAAGTGTACTCTAACCTACTTCCTTTGTTGTCGGATTACACTTCCTTAGGATTCTTCCAATGAGTCTCAGCCTGTCATCTGCTTTACCGACGATCAACTTAACATTATCATTCCATTTCAAATCACTCCTAATGCCTACTCCCAGATAATTTATGCAATTAACTGCTTCCAGTTGCTGACCTGCTATATTGCAGCTAAATCACTAGGAACCTTCCTTTCTATGCATTCGGAGCACATTACACTTGTCTACATTGAGATTCAATTGCCATTCCCTGCACCTTGCGTCAATTCGCTGCAGATCCTCCGCATTTCAGTACAATTTTCCATTGTTACAACCTCTCGATATGCCACAGCATCATCGGCAAAAAGCCTCAGTGAACTTACGAGGTTATCCACAAGGTCATTTATGTATATTGTGAATAGCAATGGCCCTATGACACGCCCCTGCGGCAAAACTGAAATTACTCTTACTTCGGAAGACTTAAACACGTCATCTATCTGACAACCCGTGTCTATGACTCTTTGAGTCTCGTGGACGAATAGCGGGAGCTAGGTTTCACGCGATCGTCTTTTTCGAAACCCATGCTAATTCCTACAGAATAAAGACAATTTCTCGCGGAAATAGAAAGAATGAGGGTAAACGTCTGGTTCGTACGAGGGGCGTTTGAAAAGTCCATGCAAAGTCAGAGAGAGGGCAACACCGACGCTTATCGAGGTCATGTTTAGCTAGGAGCATCTTTGGAAAAATGGCTCACCACGTTTCAGCCATATTGGTCTATTTCTTTGTGTTTGGCATTAGTGTGAGTCAAGGAAGTCGAATGATTGTCAAAGAATGGAAGAAAAAGAATATCTTGTGGTGATTAAGCACTACTTTATGAAGGCAAAAACGCCCCAGGAGACTAAAGAGAAGCCTGATAAACATTAGGTGACTCTGCACCTACGATTAGAACAGTTTATAAGTGGTTTCAAAATTTTCGGAATGGCCAGATGGGCGCAAGTGATTCTGAACACTCTGGATGCGCTGTGGAGATTATTACTCCAGAAATCACTGATAAAATCCATGATATGGTGATGGATGACAGAAGAGTTAAGGTGCATGAGATTGGTAGTGCTGTGGCATCTCGAATGAACGGGTACATAATATTTTGCATAAACATTTGGACATGAGAAAGCAATCCGCAAGATGGATTCCGCGATTGCTCACGCTTGGCCAAAAACGGAATCGTGTGAAGTGTTGTTAAGGATGGTTTGCAGCTCTTCAGGAAGAATTCGCAGGACTTTACGCATCATTTCGTCACTATGGATGAAACATGGATGCATTACTATACTTATGAGACCAAACAACAATCTAAACAATGTGTTACCAAGGGAGAATCTGCACCAGAAAAGGCGAAGACCATTCCTTCGGCCGGAAAGGTTATGCTTTTGGGATTCGCAAGGGATAATCTTCATCGACTATTTCGAAGAGCATAAAACCATTACAGGTGCATATTATGCATCGTTATTAGACCGTCTGAAAACAACTGCAAGAAAACCGCTGGTGACTGGACCGCAAAAAAGTCATTTTCCATCACGGCAATGCACCAGCACACACCTCAGCAGTTGTGGTCGCAAAATTATTGGGAAGAGGATTCCAACTACTTTCACATCCCCCGTATTCTCCAGACATGGCTCCCTCGGACTACTATTTGTTCCCCAATTTGAAGAAATGGCTGGCGGGACAAAGATTTTATTCAAACGAGGTGGTGATTGCAGCAACTAAAAGCTGATATGCATACCTCGACAATTCCTATTATTCGGAAGGCATCAACTAATTAGAACAGCGTTCGACGAAGTGTGTAAGTCTAACAGGAGGATATGTAGAAAAATAAAAAAGATTTTCGCCAAATACGTAAGTAGTTATTTTTGCAAAGACTTTTCAAACGCTCCTCGTATATTGAGACTTGAGAGTAGTGGATCAGATACAATTCTTCGGAGATGCGAGGGGCGCTCAACAAGTAACATAACATACCTTTTTCCCGGCCGATTTCGGTTGAAAAACTGTGAAGTTTGTTGTGAAACATCGTGAAATGCTCCCGCTTCAGCTCCTATAGTTTCATGAAGTTCCGATAGGTGGCAGCGCTATACGTAGCCTTCGAAATTTCGTCTGTAACGGAAGTGCGCTCCAAGCAGAGAGCCGTTGTTTAGTTTCTTTTGGTGGAGAACCAGAGCACTGCAGATATTCAGAGACGCTTGCAGAATGTCTACGGAAGCCTTGCTGTGAAGAAAAGCACGGTGAGTCATTGGGTGAGGCGTCTGTCATCATCGCAACGAGGTCGCGCAAACCTGTCCGACATACCGCACGCTGGCCGATCGCATGCTGCTCTGACTCCAGCATTGTTGGAACGTGCGGACACACTCATTCGAGGAGACCGACGGATCACAATCACAAAACTTCATTGGACTGTTCCTTCTCATCCACCCTACTATAGCCCGGATATCGCACCTTCCGACTTCCATCTGTTTGGCCCAGTGATGGACGCTCTCCGTCGGAAGCAGTACGCGGATGATGGGGAGGTTATTGATGCAACAAGATGTTGGCTCCGACATGGACCAGTAGAGTGGTAATATGCGGCATTCAGACGCTCCAAGTATGGGAGCGTAAGGCCGTTTCACTGAACTGAGGTTAAGTTGAAAAAAATGGTGTTTTTGTTTTTGTAGCCAAAAGAGTGGGGAATAACATGGTATATTGGAATCCTGAATACAGTCAAAAGTGTTGCATTAATTACTGAAAGTCCCTCATACAATTTTTCGAGGATACAATTCTTTGAAGATGCAATTCCTTAACAGTGAAAAGGGTCCTTGGATATCCGAAGCACAAAAAGGAAAAGAAATAAGAAATCAGTTTAAGTGGTTATAGTGACAAGACATAACCATTAAAACATGATGACGACAATGAAAGTGAAAATGTGACAATGACACGACTGCAGTGACATGACGATGACATCATTACGGTATCATGATGGTAGCTGTTGTGCCCTTATGAGCTCTTCCATCGAAACGAAGGTTTAGTTTAACGTTCTATCGACGGAGACTGAGAACTTGCTCATTTGGACAATGAAAAGACAGAAAATCAAAAACGTCCCGTAATTCGCATCAAGCGATTTTCGCAGCCACTGACAACCTAATTCTGTTAAATCAGGCGACGATTTTAATCCTGACTTGCCGTCTGTAGGTGATAAAACATTTCCGCAAGTCTCTTGCGCCCGAGGAAGTAACGCTCCAGACGAATTGCACTCGCCAAACCAAAGAGATAATCCACAAGGAAATTTGAGAGTAAAATCAATACATGGCCATATTTTACGACGCTAGCGGGCGCGAAGTGTTATGGACGTGTCATGCGGCAAGTACAAGGTCGGAACGCGCAACTTCAAGGTGGCAGAAAGCCAGCTGCCACGGTCGTCGGCTCGGCGTTGAACTGCCTCTTGCCAGGTGACCTACTTGTTATAGACAAACAACGATCGACCAGCCGAATACAGTATCTGATCGTACCACCTGAACTTCATATGGTCTTTTGTTGCTGTAAGCAACGTTGAAAATACAATAGATGGCTAACACTCCACGCCGAATGTACTAATAAAGCAAATTACATACTTCACAGAGTAAAACTCAGTGCCAGACTCATTCGCGCTGCAGAGCAAAAGTTTTATTCTAAAATCAATCCACATGCTTCTCCTAAGTAAATTTCCGCCTCTAGCGGTGAAGTTTGTCGAAGAAAGCACACAAGAGAGCATCAGACAATTGTCTTACTTTGCATACTCCTACTCACTCATGTTATGTAGAACAGCTGCACAAAAAGCACGATACTGCACTTTCTACATTGTTAAGAAGAACGATGGATGTCCGTTTTTCTTGACACAGGGACTGCAACATCGTATTTATTCGCTCATGTAAGCAGCAACTTTCAATAGAAACATCCTCCCCTGTACGGAAATTAATAAGTGTGCACGGGATGACATATCGAAGTTTGCATCTGGCCGAGAGTAATGCGCGGATAGCCAAAGATGTTAAGGTGACCGCTCGCGTAAAACGGGATACCCGGGATAGAGCCATGGTCCGGCGCTTATTTTCACTGTCATTATTACCTTATACAGATGATGGTTGTTCGTATACGCATCTTCGAATGCATGAAATCATGTACAGCAACGTGGTGTTAAGGACAGACTTCTGTCCATCCTCTAACCTCAGGCATGCAACTATAAATAGAAAAAGACGTTACAACGAACTCCCAAAACAGTAATTTTCTTACAACGCTTGTTCTGCAGAACCATTCATAACGTGAAAATAATATAGCATTCAGAACATTACAATATCTACAAAAATTCTCTCTTCTATCCGCACCTTCCCTCTTGCACAGAAACGACAAAAATATACAGTCATAAAAATAATAAACCCCATCTCTCATAATTACAGGTTCTAGCAAGCAGAGAAGACACCAAGCACGAACTGGGTCACATCAGTTTGACAACTCTTTCTACATTTTCGTACGGGTAATATTTGTGTTTGAGAAGATGACGTTCATCGGATTTTATTATAGAATAAAATTATTAAAGTAGAAATCCAACTACGTAAGCAACTATGAGAGTAAGTCCAATATTTGCAGTTCTACTGATGCATTCTATCTAACCACGAGCTGTCGCAAAAATGATCCACGGGAACAGTACATATCTGACTGTGGAGTTATGCGCTAGAATTGTTGACGTCGGTTAAAGAAAAATAGATGCACAATGGTGAAAGACGGATGTCCGGACGTAAGCATTTTTAGCCAGACGGTAATTAAAACCACGAGAGGGAGGAGGAACATATAGTAATTCTCTGAGGAATTTTAGCGCGAGTAATGGATAGCTACTTAGAAAAATGAACTCCCTAGTTCGAGTCTCGGTCCGGCACACACTTTTAATTTGCCAGGAAGTTCCATATTAGCGCCCACTCCGCTGCAGAGCGAAAATCTCGTTCTGGAAACACCCCCAGGCTGTAAGTAAGCCATGTCTCCGCAATATCCTTTCTTCCAGGTGTGCTAGATCTGCAAGGTTCGCAGAAGAGCTTCTGTGAAGTTTGGAAGGTAGGAGACGAGGTACTGCCAGAACTGAAGCTGTGAGGACGAGTCGTAAGTCATGCTTGGGTAGCTCAGCTGGTATAGCACTTGCTGGTATAGCTGGTAGAGCACTTGCCTGCAAATGGCAAAGGTCCCGAGTTCGAACCTCGGTCCGGCACACAGTTTTAATCTACCAGGAAGTTTCATATCAGCGCACACTCCGCTGCAGAGTGAAAATCTCTTTCTGGTAACATGAAGCCCTAACGTACAGAAGCAAGCTGTTTTACTCAGTCTGATTAACTGAAAAAAAGAACAAGAAATCTCCTGCAGCAATTGCTGTAACAACGAGTCAGCGTCAGTTACAATTCCGTGTTGAACACTGTGTTAGTTGTAATAATTATGTCATGTTTATAACAAGATTATGTTACAGTACTCGATACGCCGTATATGATATGAACGTAAGTATGTATGAACATCTTTCTGGACAAGTATTCTGAAAGATGACGTCATTCCAAGGTGAGACCCTATCGCCGTTTCCGGTTCCGGTCTGGTCTGGTCTGGTCTGGTCTGGTCTGGTCACCGCCGCAAAGGCTGGCCAAGGTGCCTTTCTGCCTTCGTGTTTGCACTTTCGAGCTGTAACTCTAGCTGTTTCCGCTGTCTGTAATGCTTCCAGTTTGCTCGTTCCACTTTTCTTCATTTTCACGAATGCCGTTTTATTCTTGTGCGCCGGTCGCAGTGCCCGAGCGGTTGTAGGCGCTTCAGTCTGGAACAGAGCGACCGCTACGGTCGCAGGTTCGAATCCTGCCTCAGGCGTGGATGTGTGTGATGTCCTTAGTTTAGTTAGGTTTAAGTAGTTCTGAAGTCTAGGGGACTAATGACCTCGGATGTTTAGTTCCATAGTGCTCAGAGCCATCTGAACCATTATTCCTGTGCTTATCTCGTGTTATAATTTCGTGTATAATGGCAAACTGCAGACTGGGAAGTAATGCAGGAGGCACAAAACCTCAGGCACAGCATGATCATGTTTAACCCTCGCTTGCCACGAGTTCCCGAACTGAAAGATTCACAGCCGTCTGCATCATCCTCCACAGGTCCGTTAGTAAGATCTGTCCCAATGCTATGAGGTATATGACACGAGCTTGAAATGATGATTGGTACTGTACGAACACGCCTGTTTACCACACTTTTTTCTACTAGTTTCAGATGCAAGTTGTTTACAACTCCAATATCAGTACGCCATGCGCTCCAGCAATATTTATCTAGCGTTTCGAGTCAAAACAGTTCAAGCATGACATTTATGATCTGTGAATACTGTCAGTCTGAAAATATTCATCAACTGGTAAACACACTCTGGGGTACATATCTGTTATAAAGCTACCTATCGCACGAAATGAAATGTTTGAAGGCAAGTTGTGATATTCATTCTTTATGAATAACTTGACTGTCGATACTAGCTTTATGTAACTTACCACATCGTCAGGAAGCACACGTGTACTTGAATTAATCTTCCACTCTGTGCTACGGTGTCGCTTGTGGTGAAACATCCAATACATGAAAATAAGGAGTGTTCCGAATCGGAATCCGTATCCTTGGCTTTCGCAGGCATAGCTATATGCGACTGAGCTACGCAGGCGCAAATCCCTGTGCACCTCCAGAGTTTCAATTCTGCTAGCACCCCAACTTAGGAATCCCCACACAGCACTCCAGCATACTCTGTGCAATTTACAGATATTGGTAAAAAGACAGGCAAGGTCCGGGTTTGAATTTCGGTCCAACACTCCCAACACTTTTTTTTTCTTCCACTGACTCCAATAACCATGTCTCACTGTAGTACGCCACTAAGGCAGTGGGGATATATAGAGAACGACTCGTGGGAATGTGGGGAGATTCCAACATAGCGTCACCTACTTCTCTGCACTTCTCTTGGACGAAACAATGAATTTGCAAGGATAAGGCTGTAACAGCTGCTGAATATTGGAGAGAGAAAGCTACTGCATCATTTCTTTCTTGGCTCCTTTTTGATATCTCGCTTTAAGGACGCATTCACAATCTGGAATCTCCAGAATGATTTTTTGCTCTGTAGCAGAATGTAGGCTGGTTTGAAACGTGCTGGAAGATTAAAACTGTGTGCCGGAGACGAGGTACTGCCGGAAGAAAAGCTGTAAGGACGGGACGTGAGCCGTTCTTGCATTTAGACGCGAAAACTACAGGTTCCATGTTCGAGTACCGGTCCAACACACAGTTTTAATATGCCAGAGTTAACGGAGGAAACATGCAGGCTCAAAAACCGCACCATTCTTTCTTTCCATAGATACTTTTTAGAAATTTTCGGTTAACAGAGAGAGCATTTGGGATGCTGTTCCCGCAAACTTGTTTCGCTGAACTTAATTAAATAACAGAGTATGGTATGAATCTATTTGCCACTATCGCTTTTATCGGATTCCAGGTATTTACGGTAGACTCGTGAAATGGTCGTATGGGAAAATTCCCACTTCATCGCTACCTCGGAGATGCTGTGTCCCATCGCTCGTGCGCCGACTGTAACACCACTTAAATCTTGATAGCCAGCCATTGCAGCACCAGTAACCGATCTAACGACTGCGCCAGACACTTGTTGTCTTACATAGGTGTTGCCGAGCGCAGCGCCGTATTCTGCCCGTCTACATATCTCTGTATTTGGGTATGCATGGCTATTCCAATTTCTTTGGCGCTTCAGTGAAAGTAGGCGACAGTAACATCCGTGCAAAGCCTATAATAGAGCAAGGGTAATACTCTGCATATAGGTGTACCAGCCTACACCATTTGTAGTTCGACACTAGAGCCACGTTCACAAGGCACACCGCAGCGGCATGTGTGGAAAACTAGTTTTGGGCGGTGTCATTGCAGTGCTGACATTTTCTGCTATGTCACCAAAAGTTATTGTCAGTTGTAATTAGTGACTTCCCATCATTCATAACACTATTCGTCTGCTCGCTGGTAGTTGTATTTCCAATCAAGTATTGTGTTCCACTCTAGGTGGAATTAATGCTGGTATAATTCATTGTATCTATGAGTGTTTCAATTTTCTTAGTAAAAATAAATAAAAATGTGGATGTCAAGCACGATTTCGTATTTATTGTAACAAATTACTGCTACTTTTCTGCAGGAGATGTGTGCACCCGCCAACTTTTGGTTCGTTTATCGTAGCAGGCAATATTTTGTTTACGGCTGTTAATTGATGCCATGTCAGCAGCTCGTTGTCTAATGATTACCATTACTGCTTCTAGCTTGCGGGGCCCCGGGTTCGACAGCCGGCCGGGTAGTACATTTTCTTCTCTCGGACCAGTATGCTTGTGTTGACCTTATCATACGTCACCTCGTCATCGGACGAGCAAATCGCTGAAGTGAGGTCAAATTGAGATACTTGTACCTGCCTGCAAACAACCTGGCCAATTATGCCGCACTATGATCTCATTTCAATATGTCTTGTTGATGACTGTGTCACCACGCAGAATCCGTGGCGTCCAGTGTGGGTGGTAACGCACGGTGGCACTCCAGTGTGCCACGACTTGTGGCAACACTTACGGGGGGTAGGACGTCAAACGGGGCGACTGAGCAGACATTTTAATTGTCACTGTCAATACTTTTAAAAATAAATTCATAAAACTTTGTCAGAATGACCAGAGAGGATTCAGGATTTACACATATAATGGAGGATGTTCAAAAGATATAAGAAAATAATTTATTTTTTTACATTGGTATTTCACCTTTTTTCACTTACCATTGGTTGCATTTGTTGCTATAGGTACACTTTTCTTCATAAGTAAGGGAGATTTTCCGATGAATTTTGCACAGCATACAAACCATACTTACATAAAGGTGTATGAAACTCTAGAATTTTCCAAATCTATTAAAAACTGTGGCAAAAATTGAGAGAATTAAACTATAGAATTTGAGTTTTTTCTAAACATGAAGTTTAAAATAACAGCACATTCATTTTTACATAAATTAAATAATTTCTAGAGTTTCATACACCTGTAAGTATGGTTTGTATGCTGTGCAAAATTCATCGAAGAATGTCTCTTACTTATGAAGAAATGTGTACCTTTAGCAACAAACGCAGCCAATAGAAGTGAAAAATTAAGAACTTTCACACGTAAAAAAAATATTTTGTTATGTTTTTGAACTTCCACTGCTATGATTGTGAAACCTGAATCCTTCCTGGTCATGCTGACAACGTTTTATGAATTTATTCATAAAAGTATAGACAGCGGAAATTAAAATGTCCTGTGGTGTCTCTCCTGCTCCAAGACGGCCCGTTTGACGTTGCCTGCGAATGCGGCCCAATGTCCTTAAAGCTGAGCCACCATCTGTGCTGCGCCGACAGTTGACAGCCGAATAGGCTCCCCGCGGCCATCTGTTTGTGGACGGATTTCAGCCCCCACGTGCCTCCCCTAGACAACACGTGCGGCAGCGCCGGGACCACGTGCATCAGGACGGTAGCAGCCCCGCCTGCGGCACTTCCGTCCCCATTCCGGGCCCTCTGGAGGGTCTTCCTCGATAGGTGAGCAGCCGTACGCAGCATTTCCGGCCCATCTTGCACGCTTCCTGGCGGATCTGTCTGGCAGCGTTTCACAGAAATCTACAGTCGCGACATTCACTGCTTTGAAATTTGTTGCCATTTGACACTTGAAGCGACACTAGCGCCCCAAGGGACTAAATAGTCAGCTGTCTCCTAATATCGTATGCCTCTTAATAATAATGTTTGTTTAGAATTATTTTTCTGCGTAATTTATGAAATCGACAGTAACATATTAGGAGACACGAATAATCGTAAAATGAACTGAGCCAAAATTCTCTAACAAAATGCTACAGTATATTAATGAAAAAATACTTTCAAAATTGCTTATAACTGCAGCTCACTCCACTGAAAGCAAGTGAATATAGACACAGTATCTTATAAAGGTTTCTTGAAATTACTACAACCAGTCGCCTTATGTTTTGTTCTTCGATTCTTATTATCCCCTTACCTGTTTCGAACCGGTTTGATTGTTTGCAGCAGTGTGGGAGTCGCGTAGAGCTATTGGTGTCCGTTATTTTTCTTTTTTTATTCTTTTACAGTGTCTTATGCTAAGAAGCATATATTTCTGTTGCTGTCTATTCTCATTATGGTAGGCACTTTGATCGACACACAATAATTTTGCACCGAATCTAAGGTTTTGCACATTGTTACATTGGACTTCACCTTCCAACATACGAATAATTTCAATTAATCAGATTTCTTCATCATCGGAAGACGACTACATTGAAAATTTCTGACATTTTGGGCTCTGATGTTTACGGTTGTGTTTATCATCAGGCGACAGTTACCAATATGGTTTCCCTAGTAATGTTTTTTGAGCATTTATTATCACGCCTCTACGGCAGTACTCTCTGCAGCTGTTTTGTCTTTTGTTTCCTATTTAATCTATTTATTACCTAATTTAGCACTGAAGTGTAGCGAAAAAAATTCATGTCTTCTACCGTTTACTAGCCATTTGTTGGTCCTTAAAAAAGAAATCACTAAATGTCCGCGTCCGTAGCTCGTGGTCTAGTAGCTAGAGTTGCTGCTCTTGATCACGGGGTCCCGGGTTCGATTCCCAACCGGGTTGGGGGATTTTCTCTGCCCGGGGACTGGGTGTTTGGGTTGGGGGATTTTCTCTGCCTGGGGGCTGGGTGTGTGTGTAGTCTTCATCCTATGATCATCATCATCATCATCATCCGTGATAGTCGCTGGACTGGACTGGGTAAAACATTGGAGTGTGAAAAAATAGGGACTTCGTACGGGCGCTGATGACCGCGCAGTTGAGCGATCCGTAAACCAATCATCATCATCACAATCATCAATCATCAGTAAATGTCTGTATTTTATAAGATAATCGTAAATAAGAACAATCGTGTAAACCCATGCTTCATACGTCTCAAGGTCCTCAGGAAACCAAATTTCGATAAATGTATAATCTCCTTTTTGTTACTGGTGAAATTTATAATGCTGCATACGCCCTATGTTATAAGAAAAATATTAAAATTATGAATGAGGCTTTTCGCATTCATCGGATATCTTATAGGCAGCATGACTTAGTGGTCACTTGGAGCGCTGTTGTAGTGTAAAACAGAAGTCTGCAAGCAAGCAAGCAAGCAAACTCACTCTCTCTCTCTCTCTCTCTCTCTCTCTCTCTCTCTCTCTCTCTCTCTCTCTCTCTCTATTTTTACCAGCGCCACGGTCGCAGCGAAGAGTTACACCTGGCAAAGATGCTTAGTGATTGTGAATACCAACTATCTGAAGAGGAACCTTCAGTGAGTCGAAAGCTTTAGGTTCAAAAATGGTTCAAATGGCTCTGAGCCCTATGAGACGTAACACCTGAGGTCATCAGTCCCCTAGAACTTAGAACTACTTAAACCTAACTAACCTAAGGACATAACACACATACAAACCCGAGGCAGGATTTGAACCTGCGACCGTAGCAGTCGCCGCGGTTCCGGACTGAAGCGCCTAGAACCACTCGGCAACAGAGGCCGGCCAAAGCTTTAGGTACATTCAAAAATAAACGATCCGGAGGCTATAAAATGAAAAGTACTGATGGGATCGTAACATCATTGAATACGAATTAAGGTGTGGCCCCTATAAGAGGACTGAGACCTCCAAAACTCATCGCTAGACATGGGCGCACACCAATATAAAGAGAAAGCGACGACGTGCATACTTTGACCGACCACTACATGCAGTCGTACTGAAAACAGAGAAATTGTCCCATAATGCTCGAAGTGTATCCGTTTGGGGGCAGATCCGCCGGCCTTGCTGGCCACGGTAGGCTCTGACAAGCATGCAGACAATCAGGAAGCTCTCGCCGTGAGCGGGGGGGAGGGGGGGGGGTGGACATTAACTTGCTGAAGACTAATCCCTGTGTGGTTTGCCATGAGGGCAACAACGGGACGCGGAATATCGTCGACATACCGTAGGGTGTCGCGGATGACAACCAAAGCGGTCCGCTCTAAAAAGAAATGGGACTCCACACCGTTGTCCCTAGCTGTCGAGCCGTATGGCGGGCAACAGATTGGCATCCCATTGCTATCCGCCGCGGTGTCTCCCGATACGTCTTCGCCCTGGCATCTCATTGGCTGTGTTCAGTGATGAGTCTCGCTTCGAACTGAGCCCCGATGACAAGCCAAGACGTGTCTAGAGACGCCCCTAACAGTGGTGGGATACCAACTCGACTGTCCGCCCCTCGTAGCTTAGTGGTCAGCTCGACGGAATGTCAAACCTAACGGCTCGGGTTCGATTCCCGGCTGGGTCTGAGATTTTCTCCGCTCAGGGACTGGGTGTTGTGTTGTCCTTGCCATCATCATTTCATCCCCATCGACACGCAAGTCGCCGAAGTGTCGTCACCTCGAAAGACTTGCACCACGCGAACGGTCTACCCTACGGAGGCCCTAGCCACACGGCATTTCTATTTCCAACTTGACTGTCACAGGCTGTACGGCCCGACAACCAGGAGTGATGTTCTGGGGTTGGGTATGGTTGTTTGGGGGAAGTGACCGAACTGCGAGGTCATCGGTCTCATTGGATTAGGGAAGGATGGGAAAGGAAGTCGGCCGTGCCCTTTCGAAGAAACCATTCTGGCATTTGCCTGGAGCGATTTTAGGGAAATCACGGAGAACCTAAATCAGGATGGCCGGACGCGGGATTGAACCATCGTCCTCCCGAATGCGAGCCCAGTGTGCTAACCACCGCGCCACCTCGCTCGGTGATGTTCTACATCTACATCTACATCTACATGACTACTCTGCAATTCACATTTAAGTGCTTGGCAGAGGGTTCATCGAACCACAATCATACTATCTCTCTAACTATTCCACTCCCGAACAGCGAGCGGGAAAAACGAACACCTTAACCTTTCTGTTCGAGCTCTGATTTTTCTTATTTTATTTTGATGATCATTCCTACCTATGTAGGTAGGTTGGGCTCAACAAAAACTTTTTTTGTTTTGTTTAATGTTTCCTACATAACACCACTGAACGCCATCGATGCAATGGTTATACAATGTTCAGGAGTATCATTTCCTTTCATAGCAAGACCCCTTTCGTTATCATCCGTGGTACCCTTACAGCACAGCGGTACGTCGGCGATACTGGGCTTACAGTTCAATAAGAAAAGGCCCGCCTGCACACGGCGAAAGTTTCTAATATTTGTCTTCGTGCTTGCCAAACCCTCCCTCGGCCAACAAGGTGTCGGATCTCTCCCCAATTGAAGACGTGTGGAGCGTTAGGGGGCAGGGGTCTCCAACCACGTCGGAATTTTTACGATCTCACGCGTTGGACATAATCTGCCACGATATCCCTCAGGACGACATGCAACAACACTATCACTCAATGCCAAGCTGAATAACTGCTTGCGTAAGTGCGGGAGGTGGAGCAAAACGTTACTGACTTGCTCAATTTGATAGCTGTTTTCTCCTGAATATATCATGCAGTTTTTCTGAAATTGTAATCATTTCTCTACACATGCCTATACATGTACATCATATCTACCGATTTCCGTCCCATTCGGATAATTCCTTCGAAGTGCGTCGTTTTTCCGTAATTTTTTTTATTATAAATGGGAAAGTTTGTGTCTGAGTGTTCGTTACTCCTTCAAGTTGAAACGTTTGGGCGAATTTGGAAGAAATTTGGAAAGGGACTAGTTTATATCCTGAACTAACACTAAGGCTACTTTTAAAAAATGTGTTGATTTTAAGAGTATAACGCGAAATGCGGGACAATTATTACTCTTGGAAAAACTATTTACTGTTTCGAGTTTTGAATTCTATCGTATTTTTGAAAACGCTTTTTTTGTTTAATGTTTCCTACATAACACCACTGAACGCCATCGGTGCAATGGTTATACAATCCTCAAAGTCTCTAATCCGTATTTTCGTACAAACCCGTTGCATTTTAATCGTTGAGCGTCAGGCGTAACTTACAGCTTCTGAAACGCATCAAGACACACAACGACGGTGTCATTCAAAAGCTGTATGACACAGAAACGTCGCGCCTTCACATGTAGAACGTACACACACACACACACACACACACACACATACACACACACACACACACACACACACACACACACACACACTTATATACATAATCAAGTCATCTTTTCCGTGCTATGCACGTCGCAAACATAGTCAAATTAAACGCTCCCTTTCCCGGAACGTTTTGTAATTCGGTACACAGTCCCGTGAACGCTTTTTTCCCTTGCGAAAACGAGTGAGATGTGAGTGACATGTATTCCGTCAGCTTCTTTCCCCGTCTCAAGATTTGGTGGGTCTATTTTCTAATGCTGGCCCGCAAGTAACTCGCGCCCCAGTATTCCAAAAGATAACGTCTGTGATGGCGCATACGCTTGGATAGTGAGTTCCAGCAGTAACATTTCTTCACAAATAACTGTAACTCCCTCTACGGTCTCAGTGATTAAAAATCAAGGCCGAGTTCCCTGAGATCGATGGAAGAGTATGAAGAACCCAAAACCAGAGTGGAACTTTGGAGGAAAACCAGGTATCAGCGCTGAATGAAACCGAAGAGGGGAAACTAGCACCAGGATGCAATTAAATCTGGGGATCTAGAAAGTACTATACAGACTACGTACGGGCACAGCAAGATTGAGAGATACTCTTAATAAATTAGGTTACTTCGCAGCCTCTAGCCTAAGCGAATGCAGGGTACTACAAACCACGCTTCACACGTACATCTGCCCACTCAGTCCCGCCAAATGCACTATAAAGAACCCTATGGCAACAAACCCAACATCGCCCGTTTCTAGGCAAATAATGTTTAGCTCCAGCTTAAAACCATAGTACGTATTTCCTATTTTTATATTTGATGCACTGTAATCTTTACAAAGTTTTATATCTACAATTCTTTATTGTGCTTCTTTGCATGTATTTTATATATTATTGTTCTACACACTACAGGATGTAACTTCGTGATTCTTCTGACACAAATAAATGAATACCGTGACAAAATGCGGGGCGCACCTAGCTGGAGATTAAGTTTTTAAAAATCCTTATAAGGTTACTAGTCGCAATATCAGTACAAAGAATGAGAAGTAACAAAACGAAAAATACGTCACCAGCTGCAGGAGCACAGCGCTCTAACTGCGATCAGCATCTGGCCGCCATTCGATTGTGTGTGTTGGAGAACAGAACAGTGGTGTACGTGTGGGGAGCCCAGGACGCCATGGGGGATCCCCAGGCGCGCCGTACCTGTCCCAGCCATTGACTGTTCGGTCCACTCTTTCTCGCCTTTGTATTGGGAATGAGGGCGACCGGTGATTTTCCAAGAAAGCCAGCTTACCTGAGCGTCCTGTGCTTCGAGACGCGCCGTGGCTCGTGTGTGTGTGTGTGTGTGTGTGTGTGTGTGTGTGTGTGTGAAGGCCACACTGCTGCACTCCGCGCCACACAGGAAATTTACGGCCACCTAGATAGCCCAGTGAGCTAAAAGCCTACACTACTCTCTCCTCCCCCAGCACTAAGCCGACAAAAACTGTGCAAAGGACGTGGAAAGTGCACCCCGACCCCCTCTCTCAGATATCTCTCATACACGGCGAGCAAAAAGCACGAAGCGTGTACCGTGGGATTACGAAACAGCTTCTCTACTAACAGGACTGGTAATTAGCGGAAAGGCGATCCCTTCCAAGAATGCAGTTTCTGAAGGATACTGTCAGTTTGCAAAGGAAACGCAAATCCATCCATTTAGCAGCGTAGAGTGGCTGCCATGTTTACAATCTCCAACTTACTCTTCATGCTTGAGTGATTTCTACTTTATAACAATACGAGTGGCGTTTGAAAAATCCGTGCAAAAATAAAAACTACTTACGTGCTTGGGGTGAACGTTTTTTTTTTTTTTTTATTTTTCGACACAGTCTCCTTTTAGACTTATACACTTCGTCCAACGCAGTTCTAATTTGTTGATCCCTTCCGAATACTAGGAATTGCCCAAGTCTGCAAAATAGCTATTCGTTGCTGCAATCACCACCTCGTTTCAATAAAATCTTTGTTCTGCCAAGCATTTCTTCAAATTGGGAAACAAATAGTTGCCCGAGTGAGCCAAGTCCGAAAAATAGTGTGAGGCGGGGTGGGGGGTGGGGGGGGGGGGTGGGGGGGGGGGGGTGGGGGGGGCATGCGAAATGGTTTGGAATCTCATTTCCAATAATTTTGCGACGACAACTGCTGTGGTGTGTGCTGGTTCATTGTCACGATGGGAAAGGACTTTTTTGCGGTCCAATCGCCGTCGTTTTTCTTGCAGCTCGGTTTTCAATAGCTCAAATAATGATGAATAAAATGCACATGTAATAAATGGCTCTGAGCACTATGGGACTTAACATCTTAGGTCATCAGTCCCCTAGAACTTAGAACTACTTAAACCTAACAGGATTCGAACCTGCAACCGTAGCGATCACGCGGTTCCAGACTGAAGCGCCTAGAACCGCACGGCCACACCGGCCGGCTGTTTCTGTATTTCTTTGATTTTAGTTTGCCCACTTATTTGCGTTGTTTCAGATGCATGCAGTGCCTCCGGAAGTACGACAGTGTTGTAGTGCCTCAATTTTGCGTTAATCGATATGGACTTTTTGTTATAATAGTTCAACGTGAGTTAATATGCTTTCTGTAGTTTTTACGTTTTCTTTTTTTATTCTTTCCTCACTGGCCTTTCGGTTGATCTCTGAAGATCTGATGACTGGACGATTTCTCCCAGGTACTTAAAATGTGCTACCTGTACGATTTTCCCATGGATTGTCACAATAAGCAATTTGTTTTGTGGCACTCTTTCTATGTACTGGGGTTTCTCATACGAGATTTGCAGGCCAGTTCTTTTTGCAATTTCGTGTAACTTCTCTATGGCATTAGTGGCTTATTTTCTATGATTTGTGACTTATTATTATTATTATTACTATTACTATTAAGTAGTGGTTGCAGTATACGCCTGGCCACTATGAATGGTAGTCACTTCTGAAATGAAAGTCTGAACCATGACCTGAACGTCCGTCGGTTCATAAAGGAAACCAAGCACACTTAGGTCTTTCTAAGTATTTCTTAGGTCAGGAAGCTCGCTGTCCAGAGATAGCCAGTGACCTTGCCCCACGAACTACATGTGCAGTTAAAAAAAAAAGGTTATCTACAAGCGCAGAATGAAAGCAAAGAAAACCGAGCCAATTTGGTATTTAAAATAACTGCCTAGTCTATTTCGCATTAGATAAGTCGTAATTACGTAAGCTCACCAGCAGAAAAAAAAGTATTAGTCGCACCAAAAAGAGCACACGGCTTGCTTTGGAGCGTGCGACTGACGAACTGGTACAAGGCGGCTATGTTTTCATTCGCTGCTCATCTAAGTCACGACAGTAACGTGCTGCCTGTGTAACAGTCAGTTTTGTGAAATCAGTGCAATAAGATGGGTCGATGTATGCACGTCCCAATCACGACATCGTGAATTAAAATCCCTGTGTGTGTGTGTGTGTGTGGAGGACCAGAGACGAATGTCATGCCCTATCTATGACAATCACTTTCGAACCCGATAGGAATTGCTATCAGTGACCGCAGAGCCACCTCAAGACATTGTGAGCAAAATTTGCAATGGGAACCGCACGCCATGTACATTTCGGGTCTGGTGGCTTTGCTCAGAAACGGACGCACAGCCGCACGTCTCGTGTGGATTCAACAACACAGAAACTGCACAGTAGCTAGCAAGAATCTTGTAGTGTGGTCCGACGAGCCACAATTTTGCCCCCTTTTTAAATGATACTCTGAGCGGGCGGTTTAGTTCTGGTCGGAAGTGCTTTTGTGACGTTTTAAGGACTGTTTTTCGTAGTAAGACTTAGTCCACTCATTCTGGTTGCAGTGAATACGAGTCAGGACGTTTCTTCGACATTTCCACTGAACAAATGTTGCCCTTTCGTCTACTACTTCACGATTACGATTCCAGTCTTCCAATACGACGACAGTCGTGTTCACAGGACGCCAAGCTTGTGCACATGGTTTGACGAACACTGGGGCTCCCAGTCCCATTCAGAAGGCTCTGTTAAATCACCAGACGCTAATCCAACAGAAAAACGTCCTGCACTATTTGTGACACCAAGAGAACACTAGCAATGAACATCCCCGGAATTACGTTGGTGTACAGCATATAGTAAGTGCAAGAATTATCGCATAATCAGTGGAACAATCCGTACATCCAGGTTGCCGAGAACAATAATTTACAGAAGAATGGAAAAGAAAACTGGGTTTCTGTTCCATGTCGATCAATTTAGGGGGGATAAAGGCACCAAAGATGCAATTCTGAGGTTGCGGTGAAGCACGACTAAAAAAAAAAATCGAGACACAAATTCAAAGGATTTGTCGACCTGGAAAATGCGTTCGACAATGTAACATGGTGCAAGATGAAACTTCCTGGCAGATTAAAACTGTGCGCCCGACCGAGATTCGAACTCGGGACATTTGCCTTTCGCGGGCAAGTGCTCTACCATCTGAGCTACCCAAGCACTACTCACGCCCGGTCCTCACAGCTTCACTTCTGCCAATATCTCGTCTCCTACCTTCCAAACTTTACAGAAGCTCTCCTGCGAACCTTGCAAAACTAGCACTCTTGAAAGAAAGGATACTACGGAGACATGCCACAGCCTGGGGGATGTTTCCAGAATGAGATTTTCACTCTGCAGCGGAGTGTCGGGCACACAGTTTTAATCTGCCAGGAAGTTTCATATCAGCGCACACTCCGCTGCAAAGTGAAAATCTCATTATGGTGCAATATGTTAGAAATTCTCAGTAAAATAGGGATAAGCTTGAAAGGAGTCTACTGAGGTACACTTGTATGAGGTACCCGAATATGATAATACTAATGTAAACTAAAATCAAACTATTATATTACAAACGATGTATGTCTCTGATAGGCTTTATAAAACGAATCTCTGTGTACGACCGCAGGGTCTAAGATAATGCTTCTCGTCTGAGATTGTAGTGTTGAGTAGCGGTCTGTGAGCGTTGGAGGACGGACTAGGCAGTTTTTGTAGTGTGCTCTGTGAAGCCACCAAGTGTTAGATTATAATGTAGGAATTAGGAGCACAAGTCTTACAGGAAATAGAAACGTGTAAGCAGACATCATCTCCCATGCAAGGTAAAGATGTTAAATATTTATGACTTCCGTTTTGCTAGGGCGTTAGTGTAGACGAATTGGCTAATAACTGTCGATTGTTGAGTATCCCAAGAATGTACGTAAACAGTTTTGATGTAAAGGCTAGTCAGATATTTCCCTTTTCCAATGTTTCTACGATTTGTTAACACAGGTATATATAATTTGATGATTTTTATTTTTGCTTTTTTAGTGAGGTTAGATAATTCTTGCTGTATAAATCTCATTCTTGTGACTCAGTTATTAAAAAAGATGTAATTTTTCTGAGTAATGTAATTTCAATACTCAGATGTTTTGAAAAGCCAAAAGTAACTTCGACCACAATTTCACTATTGAAAAAATCAGTTTTAGTAATTCACCCCAGTCAGTACCGCCCCCTGTCCAGGTCATAGGTTTTTCAAAGACATTGAATATTTCTCAAATGTCTTCATTTATCAGCCAAAACAATTTCACGCACGTTTCAAAGTATTACGGCCGGTATTGCACACAGCTGAGCCTGTAGCTAGTATATTTTATTCTTCAAGACAGACCCGAATATATCGCGATCCACTGTTGCTGCTTTAGAGGTAACAATTTTATTTGTTATGTGGACAGGGACAAAAGATATCAGTTCTGAACAGGACCAGAGGATTCATTGCCTAAGGGGCTGAATGTATTTTTCAGTGACTGTATCGCTTCATTGGTATTGGTAGTTGCATTGCCCAATCAGTTCGTACAAAGTTTTTGCTAACAACAACACAGAGTAAGTACACCATTTGCAGTTGTGACACGCTACACGATAACTGCAGTTTTATATGCATACCTGTCACGTATTCGTTCCATAAATATTTAAAGAAAAAGTTACACTTTCATTCGAAGTATTACATTGAAGATAATTATTTAAAGAATGTTACACTATCATTCAACGTAATCTAAAGCATATTTTTTTACAGAAAGTTACAAGCTATAGAGAGAGAGAGAGAGAGAGAGAGAGAGAGAGAGAGAGAGAGAGAGAGAGAGAGAGAGAGACGGGTAATATGCAATATGTATGAGAGTAAGACCAAGAACGAAGTGTTCGGACAAAGAAGGGTGTAAGACAGGGACGTAGTCTTTCGCCCATGCTGTTCAAACTGTACATCAAAGAAGTAACGATGGAAATAAAATAAAGGCACAGGAATGGAATTAAGATTCAAGGAGAAAGGATATCTATGGTACGATTCAATTATAACATTGCTATCCTCAGTGAAAGTGGAGAAGAATTACGAGTACATGATCTTCTGAATGGAATGAACAGATTCAGCAAATCGAAGAAAGTCGAAAGTAACAAGAAGTAGCAGTAATGATAACATCAGGATTGATGGTCACGTAGTAGATGAAGTTAAGGAATACTGCCACCTAGGCAGCAAAATAGCCCATGACGGTCGGAGCATGGAACATATAAAAAGCGTGCTAGCACTGGCAAAAAGGACATTCCACGCTTAGAGAAGTCTACTAGTATCAAACATACGTATTAATTTGAGGGAGAAATTTCTGAGAATGAACGTTTGGAGCATAGCAGCGTATGGTAGTGAAACAGAGGCTGTGGAAAAATCGGAACATAAGCATTTGAGATGAGGTGCTACAGAAGAATTTTGAGGAGGAAGAGGGACAGGATGATATGACGTGTGTTAAGAGATCAGGGAATAATTACTATAGTAGCAGAGAGAGCTGTAAAGGGTAGAAACTGCACGGGAAAAAATAGATTGGAATATACCCAGCAAGGAATTGAGGATGTAGATTGCAAATGCTATTAGGAGATGACGAAGTTGGCACAGGAGAAGAGGAGAGGAATTCATGACGAGCCGCATAAAAAAAGGATTATAACCATCAATGAGTGACTTCAGCTAAATGTGTCTGAAGAAACTCGTGTACTGCCTTCCTCACCCAACTGAGGTCATCAAAGGAACAAGTCAGTATTAGGGTTTTTTCGGTGACTAACATTTTGTCTAGTGAACTTCTACACCGCCTAAAATAGCCCTTCTGGGGAAATTATGCAGACTTGTGAAAGCTTTTCATATGAAATCATAAATCCTTCCATGCTGCATCATGCTCACAACAGGGTCTGGTTGTTACAGTTTATAGTTTTCCACATCTCCCTTACGATTTACAGCGTTCTGCGGCATGATAGCGAAACTGCTTGGATGACCTCACATCTGACATGTTACGAGCCATCACCATCTCACGTGTCCTGTTCCCTGAAGATCGGCCAGCGCTCTGCGTCATGCGCTACTGGCGGACCGATGATTGACATCAATTGCTGCGCTTCTTTGAAACTGAGACAGCGGACGGGCAGCAGTTCTGTGAGTCACGGATCAGCTGACCCCGGTGCCTTCTCCCGCGGCCATCCTATCGGGGTTTGCAGCCAACTTCTGCAGCGCCGTCCCTGCTTCCTCTATTCTCAGCGTTCGCTGCGCCGGAGGAACAGTGCGACGGAATACTGATTTTGACGTCAGCGGCTGTCCCGTTCATAGAACTTCAAGCAGGGCGCGCAAGCTTGCGGGACAGGGATAGTGACCCAAACTAGATAGAATCGTAGTGACACATTAACCTCAGTTGGTGTAATATCGTGAGTGCGGTGTTCAGGCAGTATTCCACGCTATTTTAGGTAGATCCTGGGCTGGTGTCCTATCTTCGTCTCATGAAGTTATATACGCTATGCCATACACGTAAAAAGGAGGTCCAGGTGATATAGGGTGATTCTTACAGAGAAGGCAATAGCAACGAGACACTTTTTACAATGCTATTTATTTATTTATTTAAAAAGCGCCATTGCTGGTTTCGAACAAAATATTTATCTTCAGACGTGTAGTTCACGTTAAGATTCATTTTAAATTAGCTTTCGCTAATGTAAAATGTATCTTAGCGTGAATTCGTGAAAGTTAAGCTTAGTGAAAGCTAAATCACGTTAAGACGCATTTTACATTAGTGACAGCTAATTTTTAAAAGGAATCTTAACGGGAACTGGCTGTCTGAAGATAAACCTTTTGGTTCGAAACCGGTAACGGCGCTATTTAAATATGTAAACAGCAAAGTTTTACAGAAGTTCGAAATATAGCGCGTACTTCAATGCGAGATGTTTTTAATAGTTTCCACAACGAAATTCTGTCTCGAAATCTGGCAGAAAACTCAAATACATAAAGCACATCAGTGGCAAGACACAATCAATACCTTCACTGCGCGATAACAACGGTGAAGTCAATGAAGACAGTGCCACTAAAGTAGAGTTATTAAACACGGTTTTCCGAAACTCCTTCACCAAAGACGACGAAGTAAATACTCATGAATTCCAATCGAGAACAAATGCCAAGATGAGAAACATAGAAGTAGATATCCTCGGTGTAACAAAGCAGCTTAAATCAATAAATGCAAGGCCTCCGGTCCAGATTGCGTAAGTCAGGTTCCTCTCAGAGTATGCTGATAAAATAGCTCCACATTTAGCAACCATTCCAACCACTCGTTCACAGGAAGATCCGTACCTAAAGACTGGAAAATTGCTCAAGTCACACCAATACCCAAAAAGGTAAGTAGGAGTAATCCGCTGAACTACAGGCCTATATCACTAACGTCGATTTACAGTAGTGTTTTGGAACATGTACTGTATTCGAACATTATGACGTACCTTGAAGAAAACGATTTATTGACACATAGTTAGCACGGATTCAGAAAATATCGTTCATGTGAAACACAACTAGCTCTTTATACTCATGAAGTAATAAGTGCTATCGATAGGGGATGTCAGATTGATTCCATATTTTTAGATTTCCAGAAGGCTTTCCACACCGTTCCTCACAAGCGTCTTCTAACCAAACTGCGTGGCTACGGAGTATCGCCTCAGTTGTGTGACTGGATTCGTGATTTCCTGTCAGAAAGGTCACAGTTCGTAGCAAAAAACGGAAAGTCATAGAATAAAACAGAAGTAATATGCGGCGTTCCGCAAGGAAGTGATCTGATCTATATTTACGACATAGGAGACAATCTGAGTAGCCGTCTTAGATTGTCTTCAGATGATGCTGTCGTTTATCGTCTTGTAAAGTCATCAGATGATCAGAACTACTTGCAAAATGATTTAGGTAAGATGTCTGTATGGTGCGAAAAGTGGCAGTTGACCCTCAATAAGGAAAAAGTGTGAAGCTATTCACATGAGTACTAAAAGAAATCAGCTAAATTTCGATTACGCGATAAGTCACAGAACTCTGAAGGCTTTAAGTTCAACTAAATACTTAGGCATGACAATTACAAATAACCTAAATTGGAACGATCACATAGATAATGTTGTGGAAAGACTGCGATTCATTGGCAGAACATTTAGAAGGTGCAACAGGTATACTAAAGACCTGCTTGCACCACGCTTGTCCGCCCTATTCTGGAGTATTGCTGTGCGGTGTGGGATTCGCATCAGGTGCGACTGACGGATGACATTGAAAAAGTACAAAGAAGGGCAGCTCGCTTTTTATTATCGCGAAATAGGGGAGATAGTGTCACTGACATAATACGTAAATTGGAGTGGCAATCATTAAAACAAAGGCGTTCTTCGTTGCGACGGGATCTTCTCATGAAATTTCAATCACCATTTATCTCCTCCGATTGAGAAAACATTCTATTGGCACCCACCTACATAGGGAGAAATGATCACCACGACAAAATAAGAGAAATAAGAGAAATCAGAACTGGCACAGAAAAATTTAAGTGTTCGTTCTTTCCGCGTTTCGTTCGAGAGTGGAAAGGTAGAGGGAGAGCTTGAAGGTGATTCATTGAACCCTCTGCCAGGCACTTTATTGTGAATAGCAGAGTAACCACGTAGATGTAAATCGCAAAAAGTGGCTTGTTGCTGTTCTTTTCTCTGTAAGAGTCAACCTATATTTTTTTACCCAGCCACGGGCTTAGAATGTCAGTTTTCGACAAAACAGTACAGGCTCAACTGAGTTTTGCCTGTCTTTGGAAAGCGAAATTACGAAACTGCGTTTTAACTCGCTCGCAGCTTTTGTTGTCCCACAAACTTGTCCACCGGCAGTTGACCCGCCATAGCTGCCGGGCTTAACGCTCCGGCAGCGCCAATGTCAGGGACAGTGGGATCGCGCTGCAAAGCGGCCTATCGGCTGTCGCCATATCGCCGCGCGCCGCCGCCGCCGTATCCGACGCCGCGTTTTGTTTGGCGGAGGACAATAGGGAGCTTACACTGCCGGCGCGCGGCCTCGCCGATTGACTTGCGCCGGGGGATAAGGCCAAGACAATGGCGGCCACTACAAACGGCTTACCATTTCTGCATTAGGCTCCCGTTTGGACAGTCGTCCCAGGGGCTGTACGTGGCCGCGGCGATTTGACAAATAGAGAGCGGACTTTGCTGATGACTACCACTTGCAGCGACTACTGCAATCCGCAGGCAAAGGCCGTATCAACGACAGTACGCATCCGAAACACTGAACAGAATACTGTCCAGCAGATTGGCGTGTGCGTAACACGGTAAAGCGATTTCAATCGGAGGTACACTTGAAGATTCGATCCACATGAATTTACGATCCGCTCAACAGTACTGTTATCGGCGTTTTTACAGAATATGAGAAAGTGCATTTACTGTGCCATATAGAGTAGGCACGATCGTTCACAGTGTCTTCGCACACATATTACCTCATCAAAAGTATCCGGACAACTCCATGTAATACGTAACGGACCACTAGGCATTGCAAAAAACGGACACGCCAGTATAAAAGAAGGTGGGGAGTATGGTGTCGTCACGAGAGAAGCAATAACAGCAGAATGGGTCAATCAAGAGAGCTCAGTGATTTATAACGCGGAATAGTCATTGAATGTCAAATGTTCAAATGTGTGTCTAATCTTATGGGACTGAACTGCTAAGGCCATCAGTCCCTAAGCTTACACACTACTTAGCCTAAATTACCCTAAGGACAAACAAACACATCCATGCCCGAGGGAGGACTCGAACCTCCGCCGAAACCAGCAGCACAGTCCCTGACTTTAGCGCCTCAGACATTGAATTTCACCTGAGTAATGAATCCATCAGAGATATTTAAACACCTCTGAAGGTCCCAAATCGTGGCGACTGTTAGCGATGTGACTGCAGCATAAAAGCAAAGAGCCAACCACAGCAAAATCAAGACCAGGTAAACCTCATGTACTGAATGACACGAATCGTAGAGCATTGAGGACAGTGGTTGAAAGAAAAAAAATCGCATAAACTCAGCAAAAGGAATGAGTGCTGAGTTCAAAAGTGCTACCAGCCGTTCAGCTACCACAACAGCTGCCTGTAGGGAGTTAAGAAAATGGAATATAGTGGTCGAGTAGCTCCTCATTGGTCTCACATGCCACTGGACAGTGGATGACTGGAAACGAATGATCTGGAGTAATGAATCACGCTATAAGCTGTGACAATCCGATGGAAGGGTTCGCGTTTGGCGGATGCCTGGAGAACGTTACCTGCCATCGTGTATGGTGCCAAGATTGGTCCGTTGATTTGAAGAAAAGGGCCAAACAGCGATATCATCGATCAGATTGGGAAGTTGGCCGTGCCCTTTCAAAGGAGCCATCCCGGCATTTTCCAGCAACGATTTAGGAAAATCGCGGACGAACTAAATCCGAATGGCCGGATGCGGGTATGGACAGTCGTCCTCCCGAACGCGAGTCCGTGTGCTAACCGCTGCGTCACCTCGCTCGGTTTATAGCGCCAAAACTAGTACGGTGTAGGTTTTTTTTGTGGTCAAGGTGTGATCGTCTTATTAGGCTTGAGAAAATTCTGCATCCGAAATGATATGAACAGATTTACAGCACTGAGTACTGCGCACAGTATAGGAACAGTTCTGAGACGATGGTTGATTGGATCAGCGTGACAATAACACCCTGTAATAAAGCAGTACCTGTGAGGCAATGGTTTGTTGACAAACCAGCCCAGTGTCCTGACTCGAACCTAATGGAAAGCCTTCGGGATGAGTTAGAAAGTCGATACCGTCCAAGATCATCACCGAGCGATGTGGCGCAGTGGTTAGCACACTGAACTCGCATTCGGGAGGACGACGGTTCAGTCTCGCGTCCGACTATTCTGATTTAGGTTTTCTGTGATTTCCCTAAATCGTTTCAGGCAAATGCCAGGATGGATCCTTTGAAGGGGCACGGCCGATTTCCTTCCCCCATCCTTCCCTAGTCCGATGAGGTCGAAGACTTCACAGTTTGGTCCCCCCCCCCCCCCTCCCCACACCAAATCAACCAACCAACCAACATAACTGCCTTCTTTGGTTTCGTCTCTTGGGGAAGAATCAGCTACCCGTCATCCAAAGACATTCAGACATTTTACTGAAAGTGTCTCCAGAGGAATTCAAGCTGTAATAAGGCGAAGGGAGGAATAGTGTCCACTAATATTCATCTGTGTCCGGACGCTTTTGGTGAGGCAGTATATGTGACCAGCTACGTTAATATTCGATTACTGGAACACAGTATGTTATATGAACAGCAAACAGTCATACAACAACAAAAGTAACTATTCTCGATTAAAGCATCATGGGGCTTATAATGATCCAAACAAGCATAAAGAGCTATCAGAGACTACCAGCACTACCAGACTGCCTGCCAAGTATCGTCGTCGAATCTGGTGTAATGAAAGGCAACTTCTTTGAATGCATCATAAGTGTCTGTAACAAAGAACGACAAAACCGTGCATATACAATTACAAGAGTAGTGAAGCACTTCACATCGTATTCACGAATACTGCTAAGAAGCTATATAAAATGTCACGATCACGTAACGTCAGTATTAGAAGAGGCGGAAGGAAAAGTTAAAAGTCGCTGCAAGGGTTCTGGGAAAATGGAATGTACCTGCAAAGGAAATCTCATACAAGACGATGCTGCGACCAGTTCTTATTGTTCCAGCGTTTGGAGGCACTATGGAGAGGGCATGACTACACAGCAAACAGATTCAGAGACGCGTCGTTGCAGATGGATACAGCCCGTACATAACATAAATGCACGGGGAATTTGTATGGAAGTTCTTGAAAAAATACGACGAAGTTCTCGCGAAACGCTATTGGGCCAATTCGGAAAACGTGGATTCGAGTAATACGGAGCTACATCCTGTTGCCATAGCACCTCGCGTAGGGTCACAAGACTATGATAAGATATTAGGGTGCATATAGATTCACATAGTGATCCTTCCTTAGCTCAATACGTGAATGGAATAAGGCACAAAACTGCTGATACGAGGGTGAGTCGAATTGAAACCTTAAATTTGTAATGAATCGAAATTTGGCGCCGTTATTCTGTTAGTTGGTAAGCGTACTTCAAACAGCGTGCAGAATGGCCTGTAGGTGGCAGCATAGTGCAGATGCACACATGCCGTCGCAGTATCAGTATAAATATGGCCGCCCCATTTGCGACTTGCACCAGGGAAAAACAGCATTCTGTTATTCGGTTTTTGCGTAGGGAAGATACGAAACCTATTGAAATTCATCGACGAATGAATGTTCAGTACGGTGATGCATGTTTGTCGCAGCAGCAAGTCTACGAATGGAGTAGGAAGTTCGCAAATGGTGTGACTTCAGTGGAAATGTTCCTCATCCAGGTCAGGCACAACGAGTTGTGACTCCACAGAACATGACAGCAGTTGAAGCCATAGTTAAGGAAGACCGCCGAGTGACACTGAATGACATTGCAGCATGTTTACAGATTAGTCATGGGTCAGCACACTACATAATGTGCTCCAGTTTCACAAAGTGTCTGCAGGATGGGTGCCACGGCAGCTGACTCCTGAAATGAGAGAACGACGTGTTGATGCTTGTGAAGAACTTCTTCGGCGCTTTCAAAAGATGGTGATGGCTTCCTTGCAAGAATCGTTACTGGGGACGAAACCTGGGTTCACTTCCACCAACCGCAAACGAAGAGAGCGAGCAAGAAATGGAGACATTCCTCATCACCAAAACCAAAGTAGTTTCGAACAGAACCATCAGCAGGGAAGGTTACGCTGACTCTCTTTTGGGACGAAAAAGGCGTCATTTTGGAGCATTACATGCCTAGAGGGACCACTGTCACTAGTGCTACATACACAGATCTCCTAAAAGATCATCTGCGGCCTGCAATCAAATCAAAGCGACGTGGATTGCCGTCAGCAGATATCTTTTGCAACATGGCAATGCAAGGCCCCACACTGCCCGTACAACAGTTGCAACAATCACAGACCTGCATTTTGAGTGTCTTCCTCATCCACCATACCCACCAGACCTTGACCCAAGTGATTTCCATATGTCTGGACCAGTCAAAGACGCACGGGGAGGAAAGGAGTTCCGTTCTGATGAAGAGGTACACCACCCGGTGCATGAGTGGTTGCGCGGACTACCAAAAGAATTTTTTTCTAAAGGAATTTCTGTACTTTGTAAGCGCTGGAGGACTTGCATTGAGCGTGGGGGAAATTATGTTGAAAAGTGATACAGCTACGTGCCACTTCTGCACAATACATAATATTTTTAAAAAATATTGAAGATTTTCATTTGACTCACCCTCGTATTACGACAAAGTACTCCACGCCATGCCCTACGCAGTGTGTTGTGGAATATGGGTGCAGTTTTGCAAGCGAAGCTGACATCTGCTAGGAAATAAAGAGTTTCTGGTTATCCGTAAACAGGCGTTATTTGATGCCGTGTTTGCCCTTACTTTCTCATTGCGTTGGAGACTCAACATTACAGTCCGTATAGATATCATTAAAAATGTAGCGTCACCCGATTTCGACATGAATAGTACAGGCTGCATGTCGTAGCCTCGCTGAAGGAGCCACATGCTTCAATTGATTTCGCGGTACTACGTAACATCTACAACTGAACACAGACCGTACCCAACGAAAGTACACGGGGTCAGCTCTGTTGCCGCGGCTACATCCGAAGCTTTGTCTTGAGTGCTGACTGCGGACACTCACCCCTGGGGACGCTCCTTCTTGCGCCGCTGCAGCTCCGCCATGTAGGCGGACATGCGCTCGTTGGAGGTGAGGAGGTTCTTGGCGGCCTCCAGGGTCTGCGTCTGGTGCCGACACGCGGCCAGCAGCTTCGTCGTCCCCTCGCGCATCTTTATCTCCAGGTCGATCTTCTGCTCCAGATCGAACTCCTGCAAATCAAGAAAACCGAAGGGGTCACTCAACAGTTCGCCCCACAGAGGCCAACAAACTCACGTACAGTATAAGCAGAAGTTAATGCGCTTTAATAACTGCATATATGTAGTGACATCTAAAGAACACAATCAATACAAGACTCCCACCTCTAGTCCTGTTAAAACAGAGGCCAGGTTTCACTTGCCGTGATGACCGAAGAGATCGCTGTCTCAAAAATCTACAGATACTAGTCACTGAATGTTGAGCCGTAGTCTGACCGGACCAGAGGTGGGAATATGCTTCACGTCGGCTGGTCCCGGCGGAGGTTCGAGTCCTCCCTCGGGCATGGATGTGTGTGTTTGTGAAACTTCCTGGCAGATTAAAACTGTGTGCCCGACCGAGACTCGAACTCGGGACCTTTGCCTTTCGCGGGCAAGTGCTCTAACAACTGAGCTACCGAAGCACGACTCACGCCCGGTACTCACAGCTTTACTTCTGCCAGCTTTACTTCTGTGAGTACCGGGCGTGAGTCGTGCTTCGGTAGCTCAGTTGGTAGAGCACTTGCCCGCGAAAGGCAAAGGTACCGAGTTCGAGTCTCGGTCGAGCACACAGTTTTAATCTGCCAGGAAGTTTCATATCAGCGCACACTCCGCTGCAGAGTGAAAATCTCATTCTGTGTGTTTGTTCTTAGGATAACTTAAGTTAAGTAGTATGTAAGTTTAGGGACTGGTGACCTTAGCAGTTAAGTCCCACAAGATTTCACACATATTTGAACTTTTTTTCCCTTCACGTCGGTCAGGAGCCTCAAAATAATGTAGCGCCAAGTTTCGTTACTCAAATAAAATGCCAATTTGAAATTTCGACAACTGAAAGATGTATTGATTGAAGCGTCTATACTGCACAGACCAGGTCACGCACAACAACTGTGTTAACATGGACATACAGTTGGTTTACATCCGTCGAAACTATGGTCAGAGGAATAAAACTGCCTTCCCTTGCAACTGGTCGGGCGCTTTGGATCCACTTACTGATCTCTAACTGTTGAGAAGGGCAGCCGTGTTCAAAATATTGAACACTCTAGTTATAGGCACAGCACAACCGCAGTCGCCAATACCGGGCTGCGGCCCTGACGGCAGCGGGGCGATCAGCTGTCCAGCGGGGCCGGTGGTACGCGCGCACGTGCTGGAGGCACGGGGCCAAGGACCGCCGCGGCCCAGATGGCCCGTCCTTGCCTGGGGCGGTGGCGCCTCTCCCGCTGGCCGCGCCCCGTCTCAACAGGCGTCGCACTGGCTCTGGCCGGCTGGCCGCCGCACCAACGCTCACCACACGCTGAGCCGCCGCGCAAGTTGTTACACACTGGCTGGCCTCAACCGACACCGATTCAAAGGAACGCCTCGGCGCTTGTTGGCGACGTCACGTCAGCTAGGCACGGCGAACGCCACGAAACGCCTGGGCGTCCTTATCACTATAAATCTGTTATTTTTGGAGAAAATGTTTGGAATTGTTTTGGATTATTCAGTTTTATTTAGATGAAAGATTTTCTTACTGTCGTAAAGCTACAACTGAAGATCGTAGTTCTGTATTCCTGAATCCTGTCGAAACAAACGTAGATCAAGATGAGAAGATGCTTTGCCCCCATTCCAAGCTTCGGAAATTTTACATTCAAGTAACTAAATTGACCCATTTTCTTATTTAAACTTACCCCAACCCCCTTACCATTAACTCGTTTCTTTTATTTATTTATTTTCGTTTCACATCGTCACTGGAAATGTGAACTAATTTGCATGTGTAAATGTCCATCTGTTGCCAGTTATTAGATTGCAGTCGTTTTCAACGAAAGGAATTCTAAACAGGAAACAAAATAGTTTCATACATCGAAAATACTGTTTAGCTTAAACTTTTATAAACATGCACATTAGAAAACATAAATACTCCCCTCTTGTAACTGAAAGAGTAAACTTTATAAGATAAAAAAATTTTATTTCATAAAACAAGTATCTCTCTTTTGCCTCTTCTTCTGTCCCCTAACCCCTCCCTCAACGTGTACAATCCCAAGATATTTCGTTAACATTCAGTGCTCCTCACCCCATTGTCAACCAAGATACCTAAAGAAGAGCACCAATATGTCCACAGTTTCTACTAAAAGCAACCCAGTACAAACTTAACTTCATCAAATTTACAAATAAGGTAAAGAAGCACGAATTCTGTTGCTGCTGGACCATAAAGTTGTTTTTGTATGTCAATCCTTAAAACAGGTCGGAATTTAAGTTCAGGAGTACACTACGCGGTGCATTCAAGTTTTAAGGCCTCCGATTTTTTTTTTCTCCCAACTGGAAAGAGATAGAAACATGCGCATTGCTTTAAAATGAGGCCTCGTTCATTGTCAATACGTCCCAGAGATGGCAGCACCGTACGGCAGATGGAATTTTACCGCCAGCGGCGAGAATGAGAACTGTTTTAAATACTTAAAATGGCGACGTTTTCCTTACTTGAACAGCGTGCAATCATTCGTTTTCTGAATTTGCGTGGTGAGAAACCAACTGAAATTCAACGACAATTGAAGCAGACGTGTGGTGATGGAGTTATGGATGTGTCGAAAGTGCGTTCGTGGGTGCGCGAGTTTAATGAAGGCAGAACATCGTGTGGTGACAAACCGAAACAACCTCGGGCTCGCACAAGCCGGTCTGACGACATGATCGAGTAAGTTGAGAGAATTGTTTTCGGCGATCGCCAAATGACTGTTGAACAGATCGCCTCCAGAGTTGGCATTTCTGTGGGTTCTGTGCACACAATCCTGCATGACGACCTGAAAATGCGAAAAGTGTCATCCAGGTGGGTGCCACGAATGCTGACGGACGACCACATGGCTGCCCGTGTGGCATGTTGCCAAGCAATGTTGACGCGCAACAACAGCATGAATGGGACTTTCTTTTCGTCGGTTGTGACAATGCATGAGACGTGGATGCCATTTATAAAATCCAGAAACAAAGCGCCAGTCAGCTCAGTGGAAGCACAAAGATTCACCGCCACAAAAAAATTTTCGGGTAACCGCCAGTGCTGAAAAAATGATCGAGTCCATGTTCTGGGACAGCGAGGGCGTAATCCTTACCCATTGCGTTCCAAAGGGCACTACGGTAACAGGTGCATCCTACGAAAATGTTTTGAAGAACAAATTCCTTCCTGCACTGCAACAAAAACGTCCAGGAAGTGCTGCGCGTGTGCTGTTTCCACCAAGACAACGCACCAGCACATCGAGCTAACGTTACGCAACAGTTTCTTCGTGATAACTTTGAAGTGATTCCTAATGCTCCCTACTCACCTGACCTGGCTCCTAGTGACTTTTGGCTCTTTCCAACAATGAAAGACACTCTCCATGGCCGCACATTCACCAGCCGTGCTGCTATTATTGCGTCAGCGATTTTCCAGTGGTCAAAACAGACTCCTAAAGAAGCCTTCGCCGCTGCCATGGCGTCAGCGTTGTGAAAAATGTGTACGTCTGCAGGGTGATTACGTCGAGAAGTAACGTCAGTTTCATCGATTTCGGGTGAGTAGTTAATTACAAAAAAAATCGGAGGCCTTAGAACTTGAATGTACCTCGTATTTGTTAAGAAGTGTAATGAACTGCACAATTAACTGATTGCAGAAATCTCTAAGAACAATGTGTGTTTGTCAACTACCGCCAATAGTTCCACATTTTCCTGTGTCAGGGAGGGAGACACTACCATTATGAGTATGCCTGCAACAGACCTGGCGTTCGCCGTGCCTAGCTGACGTGACGTCACGAACAAGCGCCGAGGCCTTCCACTGAGTCGGTGTGGCCTCAAATCGCCCTCGCCTCCCGACGGCCGACTGTTGATGGCCGGTACACATCTGCTCCAAGGCGTTTTAGGCCACGAGGCCTCACTCCAATATCCAGAACACACGCCTTCCAAGACAAAGAAATACATTCCAAGAAGAAAACCAAGGACGTACTACGGAGGAATAATCCACGTCCGACAAAAAATCTGTAGATGTTATGTATATGTACAGACAAACGGATCATCACAATTTCAGAAAAAAGTGCACGACTTACTGAGAAAGAGCTCCACAAACTGAACAAGTCAGTAACACACTTGTCCACCTCTGCGCCGTATGCAAGCACTTATTCAGCTTTACATTTATTGGAAGACTTGCTTGATGCCCTCCTGACGGATATCGTGCCAGATTCTGTCCAAATGGTCTGTTAGATCGTCAAAATTTTTGAAGGCCCCTGCACGTAATACACCAAACATTTAAAATTGGAGAGAAATCCGACGACACTACGAGCCAAAGTAGGTTATCGCAAGCACGAAGACAGGCAGTAGACGCTCTCACCACCTGCAGATGGGCATTATCTTGCTGGAATGCAAGTGCAGGATTGCTTTCCATGTAGAGAAACAAAACAGGGCATAGAATATACGAGGGATAGAACTTTAATAGTGGCAATTATTTATTTACAGCTCGTACAAAATAGATACGTGTTTCAAAGTTTTACTGTCCTTCAGAGTAGTCACCAGCATTGTGTATTACCCGTTGCTAGCGATGTGGAAGTCGTAGGATACTCTTGGCAGTGCCAGCTGTGTTGACAGTTCGAGCGGCGCGGTCTATTGCCCGACGAATTTGTAGCAGTTCTGAAGCGAATGCCGTTAAGTGTTTCCTTCAGTTTAGAAATCGAGTGGAACTCACGAGAGGTTAGGGGACAGCAGTAGATGGTATAGCACTTAGCAGCCCCATCAGTCGACAAATCAGTAACAGCTTGCATTGTACGTTCTTGAGCATTGTCCTGCAAGACGATGGCCAGGTCCTGCAGAAAGTGTCATCACTTCTGTCAGTAAGCTGGTCGTAGGTTGTGTTCCAAAAATGAACAGCTTAGAGACAGAAGTGATGACACTTTCTGCAGGACCTCACCATGATTTTGCAGGACAATGCTCAAACACGTGCAGTGCAAGATGTTACTGATTTGTTCGACCAATGGGGCTGCTAAGTGCTATACCACCTACTACACTCCCCTGACTTATGGTAAGCCCTCGCGAGTTCAACTCGATTTGTAAACTGAAGGAAACACTTAACGGCATTCGCTTCAGAACTGCTACAAATTCGTAGGGCTATAGACTGCGCCGCTCGAACTGCCAACACAAATGGCACTACCAAGAGTATCCTACAACTTCCACATCGTTGGCAACGGGTCATACACAATGCTGGTGACTACTTTGAAGGTCAGCAAATCTTTGAAACACGTATCTATTTGTACGAGCTGTAAATAAATAGTTGCCACTATTAAAGTTACAACCCTCGTAGGAGACGTACCGCTGTGCTGTAGGGCTACTGTGGATGACAACCAAAGGGGTCCTGCTATGGCACTAAATGACACCCCACACCATCACTCTTCCGTGTTGGGCTGTAAGGCAGGAGACAATCAGGTTGATATCCAACTGCTGTCCGGGGGCGTCTCGAGACCTGTCTCATTTACTGGAGCAGAATTATCTTTCGTGATGAGTCGCTCTTCGAACTGAGCCCTGATGACCAGTGATGAGAATGTGGATACACCCTTGAGACCGGTGGTATACCAACATAAATGTACCGGAAGAACCCTCCACCACATCCAATGAAGTGGCTTGCTGAGTATTGATGTAGATATGGATGACCATAGAACTGAAAGGCTATAGAGAAGTGACTGGTCCTCACGTACGTCAGACTACGCCAAAATGGAGAATACTAGGTCTCTAACAACAGTAAACTCATAAGCCTCCCGAACAGTAGGCGGGAGAAAGAAAGGAAAATCGATGTTTAGCACACCGTTGACAACGAGATCATTAGAAATTGAATACCTATCCTTTCCAAACGAAACTTTTTGTAATTCACCGTATCTGATTTAGGTAACGCAAGGAAAACCAAAATAAGGGTGTCTTGGCACTGCGCCGCCTAGCATGGCGACTCAAAAATGGGGAAGATCGTGGCACACCTTAAGAAGACAACCATGAATGATACTTGTCGCACTAACGGATATTTGTTGTCGAATATGGAAAGTAGTTCGTGCTGGCGTAGGGTAACTTCAGTGATCAAACAATTCCTCTGTGGATATCAACATGGACGGTGGAAGCACGTACAGAACTGTGCTTGCTCTGTTCGATCATGTAATCCCTTTTGCTGTAGATATTGGAGTCCGGGTTTATACTGGTTCTGTTCAGTAGTATTAAAATCCTGTTGTTTCTCAAGTATGAGGAAATATATTTACTTTGGCAGATAATTTTTAGCAAACTTTACTACGGCCAACACAAAACAATTCTATTGTTCGTAATTCATTGCCTTCGCGTTTAGTTGAATAAATACAACGGGAGGTAAATGGGAACGAAGACGAAAGATGGTCTGCACCATCGGTTTGGAAAGCGATACAGTAGTCGAAGACAATAGAGGCTAACAGTGGTTTGGCCACATCCTTAGAGCTGGTAAATTGCTCTCAAAGCGAGTCCTCCATTCTCAGCCTGCTGGAAAACGCCAAACGCACGTCCAGAGACGCGATGAAATGATCGAGTATAAACCATCCTTAAACAAGTGGGGCCGACAATAGTGGAAGAAGAAGCTTGAGACCGGCAAGATGGACCTGTCATCTGCAGTATGTATCTCCTCTGTTGTGACTGACCATCTATCCTTCTTGTGCTTTTTGTAATGTGTTCTTTTGTAATTTTTATAGAGTGCTTTTTTCACTTCTCCTGCAGTGTGGCAATTTCTTTTGTTGTTCCGCTGTAGGCCTTGAACGTCAGTTAATGCAGTAAGTGGTGGTGATGAAATAGCACACTCATGTAATCTATTCGACCACCTACGTTCGTTTTTAGACTACGACCACTGTAGACTTAAATATTCTGGCACCATTTCATTCTCGCATATATTCTGGTCACCGCTACGACGTAGAGCTTTAAATGATGTTTGCGATATTGTGTTTTACCACTTTCGAGTCATAAAACAACACAAACACAATAGTAACAGCAAACGAATTTTCCTCTTAACATTCAGCCTGTCACTTTTAAGCTAGGACTTCAGCAAAATACATCTTACATAATTGCATGGCGAGATCGATTCCGTTCGCGAACCCATATCCAAGCAGCAAATCACGGGATGAAACAAGCCAGAATCCTCACCACTGGGTTACAAACCTTTTGTCACCTTCATCTTGTGACCACTCAGACTTCTTAGCGTTAAACGCTGGGGAGAGGTGATTTACATCACAGTAAAATACACGCCAACGGAAATACGAAGCGGGCTGCACAGAATTTTGTGCTCACTCCCGATCAACGCTCCTGCATGTACTTAGTAAATTCTGTCCAATTATACTGAAAGAAATGGGCAAATAAATTTTGCCACGCCCAGTTGATTATGTGGCGTCAAATTTCACGGTTACGGAAAAGTGGAAAATGTGATTTCACACACTTTTTCAGCTACAGGTTTCTTTTACAGCTTATGCAATAAAAATTAGCACAAAATGGTACTGTGTTTGGTTGTCCGAGATGATTATCACTCCGCTCCATGGAATTAGCACTCGAGTTTGGTGCAATAATTCTAAGGTAGCAAATGAATAAATTTCATACTTATAAGACAAGGTATCTATCCCGCCCGCTCTGTCGATCAGCTTTTTACCCCGTGTACATAATGTGCAGCGTTTTGTGAACCACCGCATAAAACGATTAATGGCAGTACCGACAACAGCTTCACATTTTATAAAAATCGGAATTAGTTTGCTCGCGGAAACATGCTCTATGAACAGTTTATCGTCACCCAGGGGGGAGCTGCATTTCAGCTGGGAGCTGTTTGGGGCCAGACAATAGGATTATTCTTCAGTGCAATGGCGGCAGTTAACACAATACGGCTGGAGTGGATCGTTATTCGCTTCGCTGATTATTGTAGCGTGAGCGAATTCCCGGATGGACCGAGTCAGCAGGAGCAGGATATTTCGCGCACGAGCGAAGCGTCCTTCTGTAATTACCTTCCTCTGGTGCGTTCTTCGAAAATTTACAAAAGTTGATTCGGCCGCCAGTAATTATCACGAACAGTTAACCGTTTGAAAAGCGACTCATTCGTTTGGAATCAGTAGTCAAACATAAAATGTCTATTTTGATGTGAACAGTGGTGACAGTACAAAGCTAGCGGGAAGTTGTATATGGTCCTTATGGCGAAAGACATGCTGTGAGGTAATGAGTTCCAGTACAGCACTCGTGGATGCCGCATCGCGGTCGCGAAGTTTTTACAGTCCGACGATATTTTATGGATTTGTAGTTTTAGCTTGACGATGTCCACTATGGACAAAAGGTAGTTACTGTTATTCTCAAGATTGTTGGGTTATCCCGACTGAAACCTAGGTGAATTCTAGGTGAACGGTGCAACTGAGGCTGGTGATTATTAAAATTACTTTTTATACAGTTGCTGACAGGGCCGCGAAATGAAAATATTTAAGTTGTATGTTTGTCCTGCTAATGTTCAATTAAAAGCTTGACTCCGATATCAGTTTATGTACAACCTTAACTTGGTTTGCATGCTATTGTAGAAAACACCATTTTTCTGTCTGGTATTTATATCCTGGAACGAAATGTTCGGTATCCTGTTGTATGCAATCAATTTTTGTAATAGTTTATTGCATAAACTGTAATTCTAACTTTTCCTTTCACAGGACAGTTTGAAAATGATTTCGGGTAACCCGAAACTAATCACAAAATTAAAACGAAACTGAATTTTCCGACTTCAGGTGTTTTTCACATCAAACTTACAAACAATAATAATGTGATGTTTATCCTGGGACCCGGACACTGCTAGCAGTAACGAAAACTTGCTCCTACTATCAGGAAAACGTAACCGTGTTGCAAATCAGGCTCCAATGTCTACGTGTTGCGTACCAAACAGTGAAAATAACTGTGGACGTTGGTCTAAGACAAGTCCAGCATGGGACCCTTCAAGAACCCATTGTGGGGGAAGCTGTGAATCTGCGATGAATGTGTCACATAGAAAAAGTGTTTCCCTTTATCTGCTCTAATAACTACACATTTCTACATGTAGTTTTTTCTACATCCTGTACAAGGGCTATTACGACCTAGGTCAGTTTTTCGCTCCGTGATCCAACATTTTCGCGGCGATTTTCAGTTGTGCAAGAACTCGCCCGTGTGGCGTGTATTATGCAGAGTGCCAACCAGAAGAGGATGTCCATTAGCCAACCCCCCCACCTCCCACAATAGTGGCGAGGGAATAGGTGAAAGGGGACTTGTGCATACAAGATACTCGCGGGCATGACTGGGCACGATTCAACACCATATGGCGCTGAGCTAACAACGGAACACCCGCTCTTATCTCTCACTGCCACGCGTCCGAGGGCTACGAGAGGAACCGCTCGTCGCAGAGGGTCACACGCTGTGTGGCTCAAGCCGTCCTCCTCTCACGGGACGTGAAAATGCACGTGGCCGAGGCCAGAGGCTAAACTAAAAGAGACACACTTTTGCCTCGTAGTGGCAAATGAGACGCGACGTCATTTCGCGTCACAAGCAGAACTCAGAAGCCGCCATATTAAATGCCATTAAACATTATATAGTGGATCTTCTTTCTCGCAGATGACTTGGTACGAATATAAGATGTTTCAACCTGTCAGCAAACTGAGAATCACTCGAAAATGCGTTGTTTCAGCTTCGGTTTGTTATAATAAAACGACAGGAAACTTTACGTCAGTAGGTGACGGTTTCCGGTAGTCGATATCTTTTGGGTTATTCCTTTAGTATTACGAAAGTATGCCGTAAATTCTACAGCACAGTGATGCTCTATCAAAAGCATGTTTTTGTGGTAACATTTAGCGTATATTAAATAATGATATCTGTAGATACAGTCTTTAGACAGCGTAGCGCAGATGACAGCGTTGTGAGCTGCGAAGATATAGATGTCAGATTTGCGTCCATCTGATTCCAAATATTCTTTTTTTCGCCATTTGTTTTCTAGAAGATTCTTGGTCTTTCTTAAGCATTTAATAGAAGCATTATCTCAAAAGTCGACGTTATTGATTATAAATAATAATGTTTCTCCAATGGCCAGAAATCCTAACGTGACTGCTCGTCTGTCAGAAAGTGAACGTAAGTTACACACCAGAAGTGTTTTATATTATGAAACTTCCTTTAATATACAGGTTGTTTCAGAAGTGATGGTCAGTATTCTGGGATATGTGACGAATGAGCATTCGAAACGAAAAAAAAAGAAAAAAGTCAACTGAATATGGGATCTGAAACACATACCTTAAGATTAATGAGCAATTCTTGATCTTCGATAGTGTCCAACAAATATCTTCTACTGCGAGCTCTTTGCCTTCCATACTTTGAAAAGTGGTAGTATGGACGAAACAATAAGAAATTGTCCAATAAACATGTCTTCTAAAATGCATGCCTTAGAGAATTGAGCACTGGTCCATCTTCGCTATTTTGAAACAACTCTTCTAATGAAGAAGCGGTCACAACTTTTGAGGTACCCGCTTTAGAACACATGATTACTAGACTTTTTTTCTTGTTTTGACCGATACTACCACTTCCCAAAATATGGAAAGCAAGAAGCTTGCAGTAGAAGAGATTTGTTTTACAGTATCGAAGATCAAGAATTGCTCATAACTGGTGAGGTATGCCTTTTAGAGCCCACGTTTACTTGACATATTTGTTTCGAATGATCATTCCTGTCATATCCCCAAAAATTGACCATCACTTCTGAATATCTCTATCTCTCTCTCTCTCTCTCTCTCTCTCTCTCTCTCTCTCTCTCTCTCTCTCTCTCACACACACACACACACACACGAAAGTGTGCGCGCGCGAATGAGTGAGTGAGTGAGTGAGTTTTGCCGGTAAATATCTTCTTCAGCGATGGTAAGCAGCTTCGAAAAAAATCTCCTCCTATTAGGATGATATTACGAAATTAATCTCGGTACCGAAATCTATGTGGTGAACTTTGTTATTTCGAAGTATTGGTAGTCAATGCTACATCCAGAATACGAACATGATGCATGCGCAGACTGATATTAGACATCAGAACTTTTAACAATGCAGCGCGTCAGCAATCGTGAATAATTTAATGATTATAAAGAATCCGCCTAGATTGCAAATAGAGACCGGATGTTGACCTAGGTTTCGGCGCGGATAACCACGCCTTCTGTTCTGTATTAATGTTGCACCATGCCTCTTTAGGCAGTTTGTAGTTTTAGTGTGTTCCGAAGAGGCGTGGTTATCCGCGTGCACGTCACAGCGCTGTAAAGCATAGGTACAGCAGCAATACATGCGCAGACGTCACGCTCTGAAAAAACCCAATTATTTATGTTTTGTTTCCAAGCTGCAAATGTAATGCATCATTAACAGGTGCTTACTTGTTCACTGATTGGTCTGAAATTACGTTACAAGGCTGCTAAAAAGGCAAGAAGGAAAACTATGACTGCATACTAAAATACTATTTCTAAAACATGCTTAATTCTCATTTGTAGTTATCTTTAGGGATCTTATGTAGTGGGTACTCTCAGAGTTCTTGTTGTTTCACGACGTCATCTCTGTCGATTTTGTTTTAGATTTTGATGGATTTACATCAATGTACTCTAAAAAAAATCTGTATAACTGTCAACTGAAAAAAAAAAATCAAACACTACATTCTACGTACGTCACGAAAATTAAAACTGCCGACCGGCGATAAATGTTTTAAAACAGGTATTATAGTTTTAAGCCAGACTCTCCTTTCGTTTCTTCAACAATACGCCAAGTTTCTCATCAGTCACTAAATTTGCAGGTGATTACATTGCATTGAAACATGTTTAGGGCATGAAAACATACATTATACATTTTACTACGTGTACTTCTACCAATATATTTTAACTAACAGAAAGCTAATAAACTATACAACAGCACATATGTAAGTAGTTTGACTATTTCTGTGTGAACAGGAAAAGAAAAAAAACTGCCTTTATCATACGACGGATATATAGTCAAATAGAACGGACACACTTGGCCGACAGTGAGAGAAGTAAAGGAAGCACTTATTTTGGCGTAGCTCCCTTTCACGTCGATGCATTGTGCCCAGAGAATTATGGAGCATCTTTAACCTATCCACCTACAGCCAATTCGATGGCCTACTACAGCTGATTCCATGGCCTACATATCGCATACCATACATTATACTCGTGCCAACCTTAAAACGAATTTTATTTGAGGAAAAAAAGGGCGTACCAAAAATGATAATACGCATAAATACAATTATCTAAAACTAAACAAATAAACAAATATAACATTACAGCGACGTCTTACCATGTAAGCATCTCACAGGACAGCCAACTTTTTTTATAAAGTCCGAGACAGGCAGGCATTTTACTGAAACAATGCCCAATGATTCCAGCTAAGGCATAGTGTTAGTTCTCATTCCAACATAAAAGACTTGAGTGTCGTTTACAAGAGTGGAAATTGGTCGATGTTACTGGATGGGAAATATTACGAAAAAGCTCCCCAGATGTGTTACAAATCAGCAATAATGATGTCACACACAAGACAAAATGAATCAGTGTTTCTACACAGTTAACTAATTACAAATTTATTCCTATGAATGGAAAACATCCACAAATAAAAAACACACTAATTCTGTATGTCCATGGCGGTAAAAATTTTTACCTTCCTGTATCTTCGTAACATTTTTATCTTTGGAGTGAAGACAACTGCCTCTCTTTATACTATCTCTGTAATGGATATAAATATTTCTTACCTCCATGATCTTTATGCGTCGTTTTTCATCTCTGGATTGTTAACACGTTGTCTTGATATACTACAAGTCGGAAGATGAACTATTAAAAGCTGCGACATGGTCGTGAATGAAGACGGTGATCCAGAGAGTACAGTCAACGATAAACAAGAAATTGTCGTCGGACAATCTGAAAACGGTCGCTATGGAACGAAATCTGTAGTTTGAAGACAATTTGTTTGTTTTCATTGACAGAAATTAAGAAAAAAAAATTCTGTATCATTACCTCTGATACGGTTGAGTAGTGTCATGGAACCTTATACTTCAGTACGCATGAATGAATAAGTATTTTTAAACTGACGTGAATCTGCTTTTGCAGTAATGCAAACTGCGAGAGAAAGAGTGATATTAACAGATGCAAATTGGGATATATTCGTGTTTCACTATTTGCAATACGAGGAGGTGGACTAAATAGTCCAAAACATGACTAGCAAAGGAAAATATTTCGCGACGATGGAGCAGCTATTATGATTGTTCCTTACATTCATTGCTGGCGTGGCTTTGTCACTTAGTAAGTAATGGGCAGAACTACATCTTCTCAGTGGGTGCCAATAGGTCCCTGGTTGTAAGCGGTGGAGAAGATTGTTTCATAATGTCGGGACCGTCTTGTACTGTTTCCAGGTTTGCGTAATGGGTAACATGCAGGGTTATCTTCTCCATATCAGCTGCAGTTAAGAAGTACAAGTTCTCTGCCTGCCAGTGAAACACACTTTTGCGTCACAGAAACAAGTCTTTTGGCTTGGCCCATTTCAGGACAATATGCTGTGTTCATAGAATATATGTCACCTCTGAAGTAGAGTTATGGAACATGAGTCATCTACTCATCTAAAACTGACAAGAAAAGATGCACCAACGTCTCTGCCACATAACAAACGCACAAAATCAGTCCGATTCTTATTACTGTAGGGCGAAGAACTCATGAAAAGATAGTCCTGATACACTCTTAAGGTCACTCTTCAACAAATGCAGCATCTATATTGCACTATTAAGTTTCTCATAGCTAATTCTTCATTCGAAATACCATACTCTTTCTTCTGATATTTCCATAGTGTAATCTATTTCATAAATCTTTAATCCGCAATTCTTTTATATTTACAGTATGGCACAAAAGAGACAATATAAATATCTGATATAAAAATACGAATGAAAATATTAAAACTAGTACCAAAATACAGCAAAATAGTATTACAGTTCCGTCAGAGTTCTATGTTTAGACAACCTCCAAAACAGTTCTGCTTAAACAAAGCTGCGGAAAGGCTACAAAAATGGCGGCCAAACTGGATATCGCGTCTCTCACGACCAAAAGAAAGAACAGAGCGAAAACTGTAAGGTTTGTCTCAGAAGACAACACAAAAGATGCTGGACCCCAATTCGAGGGAGCTAGTAATCACCAATCTCCCAACCTACATCGTGCGATGCATAGACGTTTACATCTGCAGTTGTGATTTTGTGTGTTTCTTCGTGCGGTTCACCATCGATTGTGGCTACACACCATTACAACGCCTATTTCTTAAACTGTTGAAATGAAAGACACGAATGCTTATAAATCAACGATGGATATACTTCAGTTACCATACCGACAATATGTGTTGCAATCCTTATGGAACGCCCTCGTACCGATAAACCGTCAAAGTACGACGGGCGTTCAATAAGGATTCCGTCTTCATGCCACGAGTGGCCTACCGAGACCATCCGACCGCCGTGTCATCCTCAGTGGAGGATGCGGTTACAGGGGCGTCATGATGGTATTCTTGATCGAAGCCGCTACTATTCGGTCGAGTAGCTCCTCAATTGGAATCATGAGGCTCAGTGCACCCCGAGAAATGGCAACAGCGCATGGCGCTCTGGATGGTCACCCATCCAAGTGCCGACCACGCCCGACAGCGCTTAACTTCGGTGATCTCACGGGAACCGGTGTAGCCACTGAGGCAAGGCCATTGCCTCAATAAGGATTACCTCACATATTTTTTGTCTGAAAGCAAGTTTTTTTATTCAGGATTCCAACACACCATATTATTCCCCATTATTTTAGCTGCTTAACCCTATATCTCAACAAAATCGCTGTTCATTGCGACGGCCTTACGCCACCTTAGTTGGGGTGTATGTTCCTCCGCATGGTACCACTCTACTGCTCGAGGTCGGAACCAATGTCTTGCTGCATCAGTACCCACCCCGTCATGCACATACTACTTCTCGTGGAAAAATGGAAATGCCGTGTGACTAGGGCCTCTCGTCGGGTAGACCATTCGCCTGGTGCAACAAGTCTTTCGAGTTGACGCCACTTCGGCGACTTGCGTGTCGATGGGGATGAAATGATGATGAAAGACACACAACACCCAGTCATCACGAGGCAGGGAAAATCTCTAGCCCCGCCGGGAATCGAACCCGGGACCCCGTGCGCGGGAAGCGAGAACACTACCGCAAGACCACGAGCTGCGTACACTTCTCGTGAAGTGCAGCCTTCACTGGGCCAAACAGATGGACGTCGGAAGACGAAAATCACAGCGGGCACACGGTTTGAGTGTCCCAACTTGTGGAGGAGTGTCTCTGCACGACCAACAGCGGCGTATAGCTAAGCAGCGAGGTGTGTGTGTGTGTGTGTGTGTGTGTGTGTGTGTGTGTGTGTGTGTGTGTGATCCGCTGACCACCTCGATCATAGCTACGTGCGGCCGGCCGGCACGTGTAAAATCTGTCAAGTTTGCGCGACCTTGTTACGATAACGACGGATGTCTCGCCCAACGACTCACCGTGCTTTTGTTCACTGCCACGTCTCGGTAGACATTCTGCAAGCGGTGATGCTCTAATTTTCCGTCAAAATAAATTCAATGACAGGTCTCTGCTTGGTGCTTGGAACGCAAATGCGTTACAGGCACCACGTTGAAGGTTACGTTTAGCTCTGACACCTATCGTAACGCCATAAAACTACGGAGGCTGAAGCGGGATCATTCAAAATGTCCCCTCAGCGAATTCCAAAATTTTTCAGCCAAACCTCGCCGGGAAAAATGTGCGTTGCATTATTGAATGTCTCTCTTAATTTATGAAGGGATGGTATTCTAGTTCATCAGTTTGTACGCAACACACACAACTTCTTTAAAAGAATCATGCAAGCTAAACAACTCCGTTGACCTAGTTGATACTGAGGATAAGAGGGTACACAAAAAAAAGCACAATATATATTTTTTTAAATCCATCTTTTATTCTACATGTTTGAAAGTTTTACACAGTGTGTAGATACCTCCTTTAGAAACAATATTTTCATTTCTCCACATCATTTCCATCCCTCTCAACTGCCTTACGCCATCTCGGAACCAGCGCCTGTATACCAGCACGGTAAAATTCTGGACCAACCTGTTGGAGCCACTGTTTGGCAGAGTGCACAAGGGAGTCATCATCTTCAAACCTTGTTCCACGAAGAGAGTATTACAGTTTTCCAAAGAGATGATAGTCACATGGAGCCAGGTCAGGACTGTAAGGAGTGTGTTTCAGTGTTGTAAATGCTAGTTTTCTGATCGCTTCCATGGTTTTTTGACTGACATGTGGCCGTGCATCGTCGTGCAACAACAAAATATCCTGCTTTTGCTGATGTGGTCAAACAGGACTCAGTCGAGCTTTACGTTTCTTCAGTGTTGTCACATATGCATCAGAATTTATGGTTGTTCTACTTCGCATGATGTCCACAAGCAAGAGTCCTTCGGAATCGAAAAACACTGTAGCCATAACTTTTCCAGCAGAAGGTTTAGTTTTGAAATTTTTTCTTGGGTGAATTTGCATGATGCCACTCCATTGATTGCATCTTCGTCTCTGGTGAAAAATGATGGAGCCATATTTCATGAACTGTCGCAATTCTTCCAAGAAACTCAGCTCCACCATTTCGTACTGTTCCAAAAGATAGGTGCCTACCGTATTTCTTGTTTCTTTGTGAGCCACTGTCAACATCCTGGGAACCCGCCTGGCACAAACCTTTTGTTAGCGCCAACACTCTCAGTATTCTGCAAACACTTCCTTCCCCTAGACCAATGTAGCGTGACAATTCGTTCACTGTGATGCGCCTCTCGGCAGTCACCAATTCGTTAACACTCTGCATATCGTATGGAGTGTGTGCAGTACGAGGCCTGCCGCTGCGAGGACAATATTGCCGTGCCCGCATTCATGACGTAACCTGACTGCCCACCGACTAAGTGTACTGCGATCGACAGCACCATCTCCACACACCTTTTTCAACCTCTTGTGGATGTTTCCCACTGTCTCTTTTTCACAGAACAGGAATTCTATGACAGCACGTTGCTTCTGACGAATGTCAAGTGTAGCAGCCATCTAGGAGACATGCTGTGACGGCGCCACTCACGGGAACAGGTTGAACTAAGTTTGAAAACAAGTGGGAAGGATGCACTGTAAAGCTTTCACACATGCAAAAGGAAAACTGTATTTTTACAAAAAATAGTGTGCATTTCTTTTGGAGTGACCCGCGTACGTTACTGTGCAATGCGCAGCAGAACGTTGGTAAAAAATCTGTGATAGCAACGACGTTCCTGAGCCAGAGTATAGTGCTTTCGCCGTGCCCCCTTTACGACACAGTACTCCGTAGTGGTGTCAAAGTGCACACGTTTCTTCTTTTAAGAAGGCGCACCTGCTTTTTAACAGGCAGCTTCTCTCAGAGACCACGCCTTTGAGACAGCGGGACGAGAAGCCACAAAGCTGCCCGGAAACGATGACTAATGACGTCACTTTGTGTTGACACGAGAGCCCCGGTGTGTCGTTAAGGCAAGAGCGCCCTCGTGCGACAGGTCTCACCCGCATCTTAGCCCCAGCGGCGCTGCATAATGCGGCGGCATTAGCCCTGCAGTAAGCAAGGTGAGCCCAAAGGCGACCTGTTCATTAGCATCAGGCGCACACCTCCCCCAGCATCCGTAAATATGCAAACGGGGAAATGAGCACACCGCCACTGCGGTGGCGGATTACACGTCGCAGGTCAGGTAGGAATTACAAAGACAACCAGCTGCCTTACAGGTCTCGAGCGGTCATTATGTAAGCAGATGGGCCTACGCTAACGGCAGCCCTCATTCGAATTTCTATTGCAGTATACATCACATGTCAGCAGCATCCATCACACTGGAGCGAAAATAGTTAGTTTCGTCAACACTTTTCAATAGTTCACCAGTTAGCCTCTCACCCACACTCCCGATTCTTTAAAAAAGGGGTACCCAAACTTTTACCGTAACTAGGCCACATTGGAAGAAAACGAGTATTTTTAGACCGCCCACACTGGAAGAGGACAAGTATTTGAGGGCTGCATGTACATCGGGTGATCAAAAAGTCAGTATAAATTTGAAAACTTAATAAACCACGGAATAATGTAGATAAAGAGGCACAAATTGATACACATGCTTGGAATGACATGGGATTTTATTAGAACAAAAAAAAGTATTGCTAGACGCGTGAAAGATCTCTTGCACGAGTCGTTTGGTGATGATCGTGTGCTCAGCCGCCACTTTCGTCATGCTTGGCCTCCCATTACCCCAGACCTCAGTCCATGCGATTATTGGCTTTGGGGTTACCTGAAGTCGCAAGTGTATCGTGATCGACCAACATCTCTAGGAATGCTGAAAGACAACATCCGACGCCAATGCCTCACCATAACTCCGGACATGCTTCACAGTGCTGTTCACAACATTATTCCTCAACTACACCTATTGTTGAGGAATGATGGTGGACATATTGAGCAATTCCTGTAAAGAAAATCATCTTTGCTTTGGCTCACTTTGTTATGCTAATTATTGCTGTTCTGATCAGACGAAGCGCCATCTGTCGGACATTTTTTGAACTTCTGTATTTGTTTGGTTCTAATAAAACCCCATGTCATTCCAAGCACGTATGTCAATTTGTACCTCTCTATCTACATTATTCCGTGATTTATTAACTTTTCAAATTTATACCGATTTATTGCTTACCCGGTACTTCACTCTAACAGTGAGCGCTGAGGAAAAAAGGGGGCGGGGGGCGGTCGGAGGAATATAGTTAACACATTTAGACAATTTATATTTAATGTCATTTTCAGGTTGTTCATGTGAGGTTTTGGTTCTACCATTTGTATTCTTTAGTCTTGAAGTTAGCTGTTCACAAACGTACTTGCTTCCGAACAAAGATGATTACACAATCTGTACAGGTAAGGAGTATCTGTTTCCGGGCAGGAATGATTTGTACAAGTCCAACAAAGATACTGTTAGTTGTTAGTTCGCATCAGTTGATAGTAGTTCCAAGACACCTATCGACGAATACCGACCACAGACATGGGCCAAGTTGTTCAGACTAGACAGTTACAGAGAAGTTTCTCTACTGTGGGTGAAGCGTGAGGGAAACGACCATGGTGACCGCTGCGAAGTGGCGAAGGGCAAGGGAAGTAGCTACCGCCATCAGGTATAGTTCTAAGACGTTTTGATTTGTACCGATCATCTGCTATGGTAGGAACTGTACACGAAAGTAAAATGTTGTTCTTATTTGCAGCAATGGATATGGTATCAACACAGTTACAACAGAATTTTAGACAGCAAACATTGGCAGTAATTGTAATCCACATGAAGGTATCTAAGTACCAACTTTTGGTGATAATAACTACGGTGAAGGAGGTTCTTTATCACAACTGTACAGAAATAACAGTTTTTTTGTAATTCCATAAATCAATTTCATTATACGTCTCTAAATCTTTAGTTCGCACTTTCGACTGATGTTGCCGTAAGAGAAGTGGGCAAGTGCGTCTGACGGACTGGTCAGTTATATGAACGAGACAGCGGAAGTATGCCATGGACGCCAATACTCAGAACGGTGTGGACCAACGACGGAATAGTATCATGTAAGGGAAGTTACAGATTGAAATGGTTCAAATGGCTCTGAGCACTATGGGACTTAACATCTCAGGTCATCAGTCCCCTACAACTTAGAACTAGTTAAACCTAACTAACCTAAGGACATCACACATATCCATGCCCGAGGCAGGATTCGAACTTGCGACCGTAGCGACTGTAGCGCCTAGAACCGCTCGGTCACACCGGCCAGCACAGATTGAAAATATTCAACTTATCGTAACTTGAAATAAACGGAATTTTATGGGTCCTCCCCCCCCTCCCCCCATGCACATTGGGGTGAAAGTATAAACAGTTACGGCGATTGCTTCTGAAATAATAAACATTTTACTTACTTTTTTCTGTAGGACTCTTTTTCACTTGCCTGCCTCTTAAAGGTAAAGCGGATTGCCACACTGTCCACTTGTAAACGTGGAACACGATGAGCCGGTGGAAGAGATGGAGGTATACACCAACGTACCCACACTTTTGAACATCGATGTATTCCAGTCATATTCCAATACTGAGAATCCGTCGGCGCCTTAAGACGCTTAGGACGTACAGTTACCCGTACTAGTAAGTTTCGAAATTATTTCGGTGCTTTGACAAATAATTCATTTTCAGCTGATTAATTTTCATGGACATTTCTGGTATTCAAACGCTAACGCAGATAAGCTGTATTTATTGAATGAATTCTTGTAGGATATGTGATTACAGGGTTGCCAAATTTCCTTTCTCTGACTTCCATTTTATGCTGAAAATGTGCAAGGGATGAAATTTTGGAGGAGACTTTTTGTTCTGTTAGTTTACAAGGAATTGCACTATTGTGTCCGAGCGCGTCAATTTTGGTTAGCCCTGTATGTATCTTTCTCTGCTCGCTAAACATCACTCGGCGTTTGATTGGAACTTGCAAAGAATTACACTTTTTATTGACGGAAAGCAAAAGTGCTAATAAACTCCGATGGTAAATTTTTTGCTCCATACACACTGAAATCTTAGTTCTGCAAATCCCATTTACTTTCCCAAATGTGCTCTAGGGCACTTTTACTCCTCTCCAGGTTAATTTTACCGATCATCCTATCCTAAATACAGAAGCTCATCCAGTAGTTCAACGATTTTATTATTATTATGAAACGGTACAGCCCTGCAAAAAAATTTCAATAGTTCAGGTGTGTTTAACCCCGAAATTTCCCTTTCTCATTTCATCACCTCAATTATTTGAAAAATTTCTCAAGGACAGCAGAGAATAGTGTTTGGTGAGCAGAATATCTGTGTCCGACTGCTAATATATTGTTACAGTCTACGTGTTTTTCGAAACATCCTTATTTTTCTTGGAAAACTACTGTTCGTAAAAAGGGTAGACAGCACGTCTTTCTATGGATCATCAGCCGTAAGATAAGCAGCCATAACCGTGCATAAATACATTTCAGTTTTGGTCGCAATTTATTATTTTTTATTTTGGTTACACGTTTCCGCTGAGTATCATAATCTGATCTGTCATGACACAAAAAGGATAAACATGGGATACATAATTCCTTGCAACATTACAAAAATGTTTTTCGTAAGAAAATAAAATAGCCATGGCATGAACGTCATTTCAATAGATCACAAAATGAGATGTGCTCACAATTAATTATAAATATTGTAATATACATGAGTAACACATACAAAATACTTTTAAACGTCAATAATTTTCAAGTATTTGCCATGTATTAGTCATGTATATTACTCTACTTGTACTTTATTAAATGCGTGCACTTCTCATTTTGTGATTTACTGAAATGACGTGCATCCCATGGTTATTTTCTTTACTTAGGAAAAATATTTTTGTAATGTGTGGAAGGAATTGTATATCCCACGTTTATACTTTTTGTCTGATAACAGCTCCGACTACAGCAGTTAGCCAAAACGCGTAATCAAAATCAGAAATAATAAAGTGCGACAAAAACCGAAATATTTTGTATGTTATACTCGTTGTTAAGCAGTCTTTTGCAGGTACTTCAGACAGCATTGTGTCTATCACGTCTGCATCCAATTAGTGACCATCTTCCATTCATTCCATCACAATCTTCGTTGCCTTTTGAGTATAGCGATTAGGTCGGCAATTGGGGATTTCTATTCGACTCATTAGTATTGCACCTTTTTAAACTTTATTTACCTGTTCACTGTGCAGTGCTAGTTCCTCACATAATCGCAGTGGTTTCGCTCATGTCCTTATAACAACATAACTTGCGGCACTATTTCGTACATCAAATACTTGACATGGCGTTTCAACGAACCGTTTTTCTAAATGTGAAATGTCACGACAGACTTTTTGGACAATCCAGGCTTGTGCATTACCTTCTTTATTGTCATGGTTAACGCTGCCGAAACACTGCATTACCCTGTAGAAATCCAGTATCATTCAGGTGAAATATGCGGGAACGGCAATCGCGCCGAATGACATCCCCAGCTATGACAGTGGCCATACGACAAGAATTTCGCTACCAAATGTACGTCTCTATCTCATTGCCCCCACTGTTGTTGAGACAATGGACCATCGGAATAGCGCGGCACACAACGGAGTCATCGATGCATTCGATGATAACTGTAACATGGCAGTGACTAGAAGCGAAGCAACAGACTCTTTCAGTGAAGACGGTATCGACTAGAGTTGTAGACCGTGAAATTAACGATGGAATCTGCTCCAAATACTTGCTCAATTGAACAGGCATTCCGCCTCGAATGACGCTGACATTAACGTTGCCGGTACGTTGAAAAACTTAGTCCCACCGCCTCCCAAACGGGACACTATTTTCACGGCAGAGTGCTGCGGGGACCTGCTAGGTCTCAATGTACGGTTCAAAGCGACGCCTCATTGAGTACCACGCATAGAAATACCGCCACCGCAGTGGAGAGTAATTAAAATTCCGTCCACGTTTCCTGCCATAATTTCTGCTTGTTTACTGTGAAACTCGCCTTGTGTAAACACACAAAAGGGACTGGCATTCTTTAGGCTAAATGCTTCACGCGCACGACACAGCACATAGGTACGCCGAATGCAGGGTACTTCCGTTAGTAATACTAATTCGCTGCAGGCCTTTGAAGGTGCTGTGTAAGGAAAGACGAATGTAGGTGGTCGCCAGATTTCTATGGCAGCTTACAGTTCCGCAAGAAATTAGGAAACGTTTCAGCGAAAAAGCCTATATTATATCTCAATAGAGACTAACAAAGCGAAAAAATATAAAACCTAAGAAACTACTTTATTTGAGTTAAACAACAATTTATCTTACATCTCTAAAGTTTTGGTCAACGATCTTGATAACAGTTCCACAATGCTGGAGAAAAGTACATACAGTAAGTGATAGTATGAAGGACACGAACCAATAATACAGTCAGACGAATGAACTAACATACGCATTTGATTCGATGAATTTTGTATAAAAGAACACAGTACATCGTAGTGAACGGTGAATGTTAAACAGAAACTAATGTAACGTCGGATGTGTCTGAAGGAAGCGTAATAGGAACAGTGACAAGCTGCAATACAAGACAGTTCGCTGACGATGCTAGTGTCTACAGGGAAGTAAAGGCTTTGAGACATTATAGCTAAAGGCAGAGTGACTTGACAATAATGTTTACAAATAAGTGAAAGAACCCGACAGTATTAAAAAAAAATGTTCAAATGTGTGTGAAATCTTATGGGACTTAACTGCTAAGGTCATCAGTCTCTAAGCTTACACGCTACTTAACCTAAATCATCCCAAGGACAAACACACACACACTCATGCCCGAGGGAGGGCTCGAACCTCCGCCGGGACCAGCCGCACAGTCCGTGACTGCAGCGCCTAAGACCGGTCGGCTAATCCCGCGCGGCTCGACAGTATTCGATTTCAAGGTTAATGAAGAACAATTTGAGCACAACACATCGTTTAGGTATTTATGCGGAGTGCTAAAAACAAAGGACAATGGTGTGAAATCAACATTAGCGAAGGCGAATGGGAGATTTGCTGGAAGGGTCCTGGGAAATTGCGTGCATTCGTAAAGGAAAATGGTTCAAATGGCTCTGAGCATTGTGGGACTTAACTACTGAGGTGATCAGTCCCCTAGAACTTAGAACTACTTGAACCTAACTACTCTAAGGACATCACACACATCCATGCCCCAGGCAAGATTCGAACCTGCGACCGTAGCGATCGCGCGGCTCCAGACTGTAGCGCCTAGAACCGTTCGGACACGTAATGGAAATCGCATCTTTGGTGCGACCAATACTATAGTATTGCTGCTTCGTTTAGAGTCCTCCTCAAGAAAGCATGACAGCAAAAAGAGAACGATTTCAGTGACGCACTGCTAGAATCCTAGCACGTCGATATAGGTCGTATGAAAGTGTAACATAGATCCTCAAAGAACGTAAATGAGAATCTCTGAAAGAATGATGTCTTAGTTCTCGTCGTGACTTGTTTCCTAAATTCAAAAAACATGTATTCGAAAAATATTGTGGGGCCATTCTGTTGCAATCAACGTGTATATCGCATGGATAGCATGAAAATAAATTTGGAAGAATTACGGCGCATACAGAGGCACGTAGATTTTTTTTCTCTCGCTCACTAAATAACTGAACACGGCATAAAATCGATGTGGTGGCCAGAGGTGACAACTCATCCTGGTGCTCACATAGCCGTCCTGGACGATGCGAGCTGTATGAACACCCGCCCTCTCTTCTTGGAACTATTATGGCAAAATCACCATGGCCACAATATGAACATGTTCTGTCAAAATGGTCACATGGTCCTTGGTTGCGATGTGACCTTGCAGAACATTCATGGCGCCCACTGATTGTCACGGTATGGCTGCCAAATCATCGAACCCTCCACTGTTTTTTACTCTCGGGACGTAAGCTCGATCAGAAGTTGGGAAGTGCGTGCAAGGCAGTCCACCCAACTAACCTCCTTCAACTGCTCCACCGCCCTCGATCTATGGTATCGGCGCCACGTTATGCTCTACGGTCATTTGCATCACAGTTCGCCCAGCAGTCCCTGGTTATGGACTTCGTGTTCTTTTGGTGCTGACAGGATTCGCGAGTTAGACATTCAGGTCTGCACTTACTTTTACAAGCCGCCGTCCTGTTATTTTTTTGTCACAGTCCTCTTCAATAACAGTCTTCACGGTAACTCAACACACATTTTCGTTCGCGTCGTGACTTAGTGGATAACGTTTTTTCTGCCTCCCCTGAGTGCGGTAAAAATCTCATCAGGTATTGTGTTTCTTGAAACATCGATAACTTCGGCTACCTTGGTTACGGGCGCACCCACAGTATGAGTATCAAAAATTTGACTACGTTCAAAGTTACTGAGCACCGACATAATGCCCACGACTGACACCTGCAGCGTATTAAGGACATGACGCAAGTGCCGTTCATGGTCAAATACAACGACGCAACCTGCAGGTTTTCCTGCTTGTATGTTTAAGCTTGCATTTCTCGCTGTGTTTACTTTTTTTTTTTCGACATCTGTATTAGGACGCGTAGATAGGCACACATACCATTTTCTGTCACGCAATAAGAGACTAACATAGATAAAAAGTACTCTCTGCCAGATATTGATCATACGCTTATGAAGTATAAATGAGGATGTAGATGTTTAACAACTGATATACTTACCAGTCATACTACACTACTGGCCATTAAAGTTGCTACACCAAGAATAAATGCAGATGATAAACGGGTATTCATTGGACAAATATATTACACTAGAACTGACATGTGATTACGTTTTTATGCAATTTGGGTGCATGGATCCTGAGAAATCAGTACCCAGAACAACCACCTCTGGCTGTAAAAACGACCTTGATACGCCTGGCCATTGAGTCAAACAGAGCTTGGATGGCGTGTACAGGTACAGCTGGTTCATCAAGAGTAGTGACTGGCGTATTGTAACGAGCCAGTTGCTCGGTCATCATTGACCACACGTTTTCATTTGCTGAGAGATCTGGAGAATGTGCTGCCCAGAGCAGCAGTCGAACATTTTCTGCAACCAGAAAGGCCCGTACAGAACCTGCAACATGCGGTCGTGCATTATACTGCTGACATCTAGGGTTTCGCAGGGACCGAATGAAGGGTAGAGCCACGGATCGTAAGACATCTGAAATATAACGTCCACTGTTCAAAGTGCTGTCAGTGCCAACAAGAGGTGACCGAGACGTGTAACCATTGGCACCCCATACCATCACACCGGGTGATACGCCAGTATGGCGTTGACGAATACACGCTTCCAATTTGCGTTCACCGCGATGTCGCCAAACACGCATGCGACCATCATGATGCTGTGAACAGAACCTAGATTCATCCGAAGAAATTACGTTTTGCCATTCGTGAACCCAGGTTCGTCGGTGAGTACACAATCGCAGGCGCTCCTGTCTGTGATGAAGCGTGAAGGGTAACCGCAGCCACGGTCTCTGAGCTAATAGTCCATGCTGCTGCAGACATCGTCGAACTGTTCGTGCAGATGGTTGTTGTCTTGCAAACGTTCCCATCTGTTGACTCAGGGATCGAGACGTGGCTGCACGATCCGGTACAGCCATGCGGATAAGATGCCTGTCATCTCGACTGCTAGTGATACAAGGCCGTTGGGATCCAGCACGGCGTTCCGTATTACCCTCCTGAACCCACCGATTCCATATTCTGCTACCAGTCATTGGATCTCGACCAACGCGAGCAGCAGTGTCGCGATACGATAAACTGCAATCGCGATAGGCTACAATCCGACCTTTATCAAAGTCGGAAACGTGATAGTACGCATTTCTTCTCCTCACACGAGGCATCACAACAACGTTTCACGAGGCAACGCCGGTCAACTGCTGTTTTTGTATGAGAAATCGGTTGGAAACTTTTCTTATGTCATCACGTTGTAGATGTCGCCACCGGCGCCAACCTTGTGTGAATGCTCTGAAAAGCTAATTATATGCATATCACATCATCATCATCTTGTCGGTTAAATTTCGCGTCTGTAGCACGTCATCTTCGCGGTGTAGCAATTGTAACGGCCAGTAATGTATGTCCCTATCCTGACATATGCATCAGAAACATGGTTTATGACAGGAAGGGAGATAAGCAAAGTACAAGCAAGTGAGATGAAATTGAGAAACAGCGTTGGAGAGATAAAGGTAGGTTAACAAATGAGAGTATCAGAGAGTTAATGAAGGAGGGGAGAGAGAAATCAAGGCCGAGATGGTATGGACACGTTAAGAGACTGGAGGAGAAGTGGATACCCAGGAGGATACACGAGATGAAATTGGAAGTGAAGAGACCAAGAGGCAGATAGCTGAAAGGAGTAGAGGAATGCGTCCAGAAGAAAGGAGAAAACTGGACCAAGGTGAAGACGGAGGTGGCACGACAGAAGACGATGGAGAGGCCTATGTTCCATACAGATCCCATCAGAGGCTGGAAACTGTCCAAGATGATGATATGTTCATTAACTCGGCAACAATGATCGGGGAATCATCTCTGTATCTCCATCCTCTTATGCTGCACAGATAAGAACCACTACAGATAAGAACCACTACAGGTGTATTTATGTTCATTCATAACGTCACGACCCGTTTCGAAATTAACATTAAGTGTTACTGTCAATAGCCTTCTGAGAAAATCTGTTACGAAGACAGTTGGCAGTGGCGACTAATGATGTTCCGTCCAGTGAACAGGTCGTGACACAATGAATCAGACTTAGTGCAGTTGTGGCGGCTCTTACCAATAGTATAATCTGCATACATCTGCTGAAGAAGCTGAGTACAAGGCCGAACAACGGTCAATAACTAAGTACAGTATGCCTCGTGGGCAACTCGTGGACTTAGCTGCACAGTGGTGCCTGAAGGTAATGAAAATTCTATACATCGCCAATAATCATGGACACAAACTGCATGCATACGAAAAAATGAGCACACATATGGAACCCCCGAAACCAGTTATGGCGTCATGCAAAGCTGTATAAACACAAGTTGTTAATAACTGCAGCTAGCGGACAGTCTTCGGTTGTTCCGTTGATATCGTTGGCATCTGGCTCATAGGAGTGTGTCTCCACAGCGAAGTATTGTAATGTATCGTGAAACTTAAATTTGACCCAACTACCTGATATCGCTTACTTAAAAACTGAGTGGTGTGGACAAATCTGCGGTGGAATGCGAAAAACTAGTTGTTACTTATTGGAGAGACACATAACGAAAGAAAGAGAGCGGGAGGGACAGGGAGGGGGGAAGACAGAGGAAGAGAGGAAAGGAGGGAGTGAGGGAAAGAGAGGGAGGGAGGGAGGGAGGGAGGGAGGGAGGGAGGGAGAGGTTGCGTGGGGTGGGGGAAAGGTAGAAGATGTGAGAAGATAAACGAGATTTAAAATCGATAAGCCTTCACAAAAAGCCTATGCTGTCGGCATTTCCCGCTTAGAGGGCTATTAGAACCGTCTCAAACCTGTGTCGTCCTTGCTCTGAGGAGCTGGGTATTTCCTAAGCTCTCCTAATGATCCTGGAGCTCTCAGGTAAACTGAAGACAGCCGCCTCCGCAGCCGATTCGCTGATTCTTGATAAAGTGGTGTTGCTCGCCTCAAACCTGCACGTTTCCAACATAATTTGCTTCGCCGCGGATCGTAATGAGTTTTTTGTTCCGTTTTCTATTGTTCCTTAGTTGCTCACAATACATAGAGGTGTGTTTCGCATTTGCAACTCAGTGAAATGCAGTTTCTTTTACCCATACGCGTTTCGCTTCTTTTTATTTTCGAGGTATTTTGAGTGGTGTTTTCCAATGTTGATAGTCCTTTGTTTGGCCCTGGAATTAGATTTACTGGGTGCCCACACTCCAAATGTATTAAAAGAATGACAAGTGAGTCTAGCAAACACAAGTATCACAACTGAATTATGCAACATTGCTATGGACTCTACAATCTGTATCACTAAAACAGCTAAAACATTTACCATGTCCCACTTGCAGGTTGCTTATATGCGTTAGGTATATAGGTACATATATTGTGATAATTGGTATCTTATGTACTCATTTCAGTGTGCTAGTTGTTTTTTATTCATACTAACAGTCTTGCCCCAAACGCATTGCATAATTTATTACTAGAAGTTTTACGCACAGTGGTAACTGCGCCATTATGTGAACTATGTCTGTCAGCAGAGACTACGTCCACGCATCCACACTTCACACCTGATCTGCTTCCCAGGGGAAAATACACATTAATGGCTCACCTTGAAGGCACCAACCAACCTGAAAACATACTACTCGTAATATCTATAATTATTTGTCTGTAAATGAAGTAAACACTGATGTAACGTTGTTTAGAGCCCTGTACTCAGTCATCAATAGAAATGTATGCACTGATGCCACTAACGTACTGGGTAACAGCTTCCAAGACGATATCCATTTATACAGCTGAATGTATCTGCAAAATGATTTTCTATCATACGTAGATTTTCTACTACACTAGCTTTCAAAAAATAGTTAATATCGGTTTGCTTCTTTTATTTTTTAGTATAGCAACGGAGACAGGTGAAAGTGTGTGCCCCGACCGGGACTCGAAGCCGGGATCTCCTGCTTACATGGCAGACGCTCTATGCATCTGAGCCACCGAGGGCACACAGGATAGTCCAGCAGCAGGGACCATCTCCCGCACGTCTCCCGCGAGACCCACATACTCACCTTATATATCCACACACTACATTCATAGTGTCCTAACCAACACACTCATTACTCGTGGAAGACATTCTTACTAAGTCCCGTATGAGTTCGGGGAATGTGTGAGCATCCGCACAGGAGGAGGAGGTGAAGGCCGGTATTGTCAGAACTATATACTTATATGGATATGGTGTCTGTTCTTTCGGACACCATTCATAACCTCCAGGCGTCTAGAACGAAATTAGAATTATATAAGGTGAGAATCTGGGGGTTTCGCGGGAGGCATGCGCGAGATAGTCCCTGCAGTCGCTCTATCCTCTGTGCTCTCGGTGGCTCAGATGGGTGCCGGCACGGTAGCTCAGCTTGTTCGGTCAGATTGCCTATTGCCCTCTGTAATAAAAAATCAACGATCAACTTGAACGGACGCCATGTCACGTCCGCACAGACCAAACGCAACGAATTATACTGAACAAAAAAAGATGGATAGAGCGTCTGTCATGTAAGCAGCAGATCCCGGGTTCGAGTCCCGGTCGGGGCACACACTTTCAACTGTCCCCGTTGATGTAGATCAATGCCCATCAACAGCTGAAGGTAGTAATATATAAATCTAATTTAGTTCTACGAAAGAACAGACACCATATCCATATAAAAATAGTTCAAGTAACTCTGAGCACTATGGGACTTAACATCTGAGGTCAACAGTCCCCTAGACTTAGAACTACTTAAACCTAATTAACCTAAGGACATCACATACATTCATGCCCGTAGCAGCAGCGCGGTTCCGGACTAATGCGCGTAGAACAGCTCGCCCACAGCGGCCGGCTCACGTCCATATAAGTATAAGGTTTTTACGTGCTTAACGTCAAATAATTATTACAATAAGTCATTTGTGAAGTAATAATACACGGGAGTTCGATGCTTTACATACGCGGGGGTGGGTCAGTTGCTGATACTATTAGAATTACGTAGAATAAATGGGACCTGCTCCCTCAAAACAACGTCAAAGTACTTGGCACACACACACACACACACAGAGAGAGAGAGAGAGAGAGAGAGAGAGAGAGAGAGAGAGAGAGAGAGAGAGAGAGAGAGAGGTGAATGATGTCAGAGAAAGCCATACGCAGATGGAAATGGCCAAGTCTGACCACAAAATTCCCACATTACAAGCTGGTCACTGTTGTTCATTTGCGAGAAGTATTTTGCTATTTGTACCGTATGCCTGATAAGCCTAACTACTTTCTTTAGATGTGTAAATAATCCCACAGCAGCGTTCATTTGGTATATCCATCCGAAACAGTCGACAGACTGGCGGTAAGGCGGTTCCGTGTGCCTTTCATTGCAGGAGCGCGCTTTCTTCAAACAGATCTGTCGGCGACGTAGTCGGTTCTGCGCTAAGAGAGCAGCAGACGATGGAAAGGCGTGGGGAGAGGAGGGAACAAGTGTTTACGCATCTCCCCAGCTGGCACAACAAACAGCCGGCTAGCGCCGTGGCCGCTAATGGAACACAACGGAGGACCACCGAGGAGCAAGGCACGTGTCCTGTCCTCTCCCCCACTGTCCTGTCGCGTCGTCAATACTCTGCGGCCCTTTGGGACAGTTGACTGCCCTGTACAGACAGCTGCTGCCAATGCCCCAGCTGCCGCCCCCGCACACGTCACAGAGGGAGTCGAGGGGGCTGCGGACTTCACTTGGTCGAGTGACACAAAGGTGACCAATGCCTATAACGTACTTCATGTCACCGAACTATCAGTTTAATAAATCATGGTTGCAAAATACTGTTACCAATTACTTACAAAGGACTGAAAAACTTGGTGGAAGCTGACTTCTGAGAAGATCGGTTTGGGTCCTGGTTAAATTTAAAGGAAGTTTTCAATAATATTAACTGAAATGCACACCCTGAAATTCTAATGGTAATAGGAGTAAAGCATAGAAAGTGAAATGTTGTATACAACACGTGCAGAAACCGAACAGCAGTTATGAGAGACGAAGGTTACGAAAGGCAAGCTTGCTCCAACAACTGCGCGCTCACGGTCTACCAGATGACATACGCGGTTGGATAGAAAGTTTTCTGACAGACAGAGAGCAGTATGTTGTCCTTAATGGGGTGACTTCAACAGAAACAAGCGTAACTTCAGGGGTTCCCCAGGGCAGCGTAATAGGTCCGCTCCTTTTTACGATTTACATAAACGATTTGGTCGATGGTATTGACAGCGGCATTAGACTGCTTGCCGATGATGCTGTAGTCTACAGGAAAGTAGTATCACACGAAATTTTTGAACAAATCAATGAGGATTTTGTCCGCAGCTCGTGGTCGTGCGGTAGCGTTCTCGCTTCCCGCGCACGGGTTCCCGGGTTCGATTCCCGGCGGGGTCAGGGATTTTCTCTGCCTCGTGATGACTGGGTGTATTGTGATGTCCTTAGGTTAGTTAGGTTTAAGTAGTTCTAAGTTCTAGGGGACTGATGACCATAGATGTTAAGTCCCATAGTGCTCAGAGCCATTTGAGGCATTGTTTGAATGAGAATTTGCAGAAAATAAATGTACAGAGTAATGACTGGCAATTTATCTCTCAATATTAGTAAGTGTATCCTACTGCGTATAACATGCCGAAGATCCCCATTAATGTACGATAACAAAATAAATGCTCAGACTTTGGAAGCGGTAACATCCGTCAAGTATTTGGGCTTGACTATTCGAAATGATCTCAAATGAGTAATGGGCAAGGCGAACTGTAGATAGCGGTTTATTGGTAGAATCCTGAAGCGATGCAGTCCTTCAGCAAAGGAAATTGCTTAGACCGTCCAGTCTAACGCGAGAGCGTTACAAATCTTATACAAAGCTTTAAGTGGGACACATATGCAGATAGACAGGGTGCTAAACGGAAGGGGCTGTTCACTAAATTCCGAAATCCGATCTTCGCCGAGGATGTAGAGCATATATTATTACCACCAACCTTCAAATCGCGCTACGATCACCATTTAAAGGGAAATTAGAGCTCGTATAGAGTCAGAGTCGTTTCTCCCTCGCGCGATCGGCGAGTGTGACAGGGGGGGGGGGGGGGGGGGGGAGATATGACTTCGGCGGTAATTGTACCCTCCGCCACACACCGCGTGGTTAGCGGAGCATATACGTAGATCTAGATGTAGAAGGGAGTGACACACGGTTATCCTCAACCCCAAGTGTTATCAAGTGTATACATTAAGCAAGCAGTAAAAGGAAACTAAAAGAAAAATATTTGAAGCAAGAATTACAGTTCTGGGAGAAAAACTTTAAGATTCGCCGATAACGCTGTAATACTATCGGAGACGGCATATGACCTGGAAGAGCGGTTGAGCGGAACAGGTAGTGTCTGTTTAATATCAACAAAACGTAAAACTAGGGAACAGAATGTAAGCGAACTGAATCAGGTCATTCTGAGGGACTTAGATTAAGAAATGAGACACTGAAAGTACTAGATGAGTTTCTGGTATTTGGACATAGTGGCTGTGGTAGAGGGATACAAAATTCAAGCCGCGCGGATTTGCTCACGGTGCGCGCAGCTCCCCCCTCCCCCCGACGGAGGTTCGAGTCCTCCCCTGTGTGTGTGTGTGTGTGTGTGTGTGTGTGTGTGTGTGTGTGTGTGTGTGTGTGTTAGTTCAAGTAAAGTTAGTTTAAGTAGTGTGTAAGTCTAGGGACCGATGACCTCAGTAGTTTGGTCCCTTAGGAATTTGAACATTTTTGTTAAATCGAGTACACGCCACCAAAATTGTACGAGGAGGAGGAACAAACGGACGACCCTCTCAAGTGGATAAATAAACCCTGAAATGGCTAAATAAGTAAATTATGGCCGAATTTTCTGCATTCTAGAGCTTACACATTACTGGCTAAAATAAACTGCGTTACACAAAAAAAGGGGACCATCCAGAAGGGGAGGAAGAAACGAAATGAAACTTCACGTGTTGAGATTGTGTGTAATGTTATCAAAGTGATTAAAAAATCGAGTCAAATTTACAAAAAAACTTATCAGAATGACGCCGTGATTAAACGCCATGATTACATAGAAGCTACAGTTTGGTTTTAAATATCCACGGAGTTCCATGTTTTCTAGATCCACAGCAGTTTTGATGTAACAGAGATTTTGTAATGGACACGCAAGTCATTTCACTGACGCGCACAATATGTAAGGAACTTTATTTTTCTACTGTTATGTATAAAAATGTTGTGTTGTAGGTACTGATGTGTGTACATTTACTTGCTTGTCCTATATGTCAGATGCCACTGACGGTGGGCTCTACGGCTGAATACTGGTCTGAGAAATACATTACATGCAGCTCATGATGTACAGCAAGAGGTATTTACCGAAACTAATAAGCACTTTCTCATAATTAACACGCTACTGATCAGTTACATAACTATTTCCAAACATGCTTCGAAAAGTCGTCATGGAGGTAGTCTGAAGTGGAGTATTCGGAAACTATAGTGAAGTAGTAGGAACGTCTGCAGATGTGTGAACATTCAAATGAGCCACATTCACGCAAAACGAACGTGTCTGCATCAATCTCAATCTCTCTCTCTCTCTCTCTCTCTCTCTCTGGCTGATTTGAGGCATGCTGCCACGGGGTGGCAGGTCGGCAATTTTCAGTGCTGAGAAATTTTGATAATTTCTTTATTTTTTCTCCGTCCAAGTTACTTGAATATACAATTTTTACTGCAGCGGTTACCGCTTTAGGGCTGACAAACCTATTCTCAAACCTCAAACCTTGTTATTAACGGCAACTACTCATCCGATATGGTGTCAAAAGATGGCACCAATAACTTCTGCTCAGAAAGTCAAACTGTGGGTAACAGGTACTCTGATATTAGCCTGTGTGTCTATTGTTGCACCTGACTGAGAAAACTAGAGCGCATACGTAAGTGACTGCTAGGTTATTCATTCTTAAATTGAAAGTAGTGTCATGGCTTTCAAAATAATTCTTCAGGAATGTACAAGGAACTGAAGGTTAAGAAATCAGAAATGGAATCGCTTGCTGTGCCAAGATTTGAGACAGCATCGACAACTGGCAAAAGTAAGAAATACTGAACACAAAAACAATGGTCTGAGATAACGCACACTCACATAGCGTTGTACCGCACGAGATACAGTATGAGCAAGTACAAGGTGCGGTATTCAGACGTCTCCCTGCCAACTTCAATACTTCCCTCAGCAAATACAATGGTACAGACGGAAAGAGGATTAAGCAGCGTTGCACCCGCATATCTAACGCGATCGAAATATGCCATCAATACAAAAAGCTATGCAACTCTCATATCTAAGGCAGTCTTAGAAAATGTCACACAGCTACCACCAGGAATCAGGAGTAGCAAGGTTAACTCTCTACTTTAATATGTTCTCTTTCTGCGAAGCAGCTGCGTTCAGTTGACTTGCTTTTTAGATATCAGAATACTGGGCTGTGCAAGCAGTATGCGGGCACCCGCACGATAATTTCCTCCACAAACGTTCGCTTTGAAAGAGTGAAACAGTTTCTGGGCTGGCGAACATACCACCAGTCAGTCAGTCACTCTCTCTCTCTCTCTCTCTCTCTCTCTCTCTCTCTCTCTCTCTCTCTCTGTGTCTCTCTCTCTCTCTCTCTCTCTCTCTCTCTCTCTCTCTCTCTCTCTCTATGTCCCCCCCCCCCCCCCCACACACACACACACAGTCTACGGCATGGCCCCAAACATAATTTAAAATTACTTCGAAATTCCCGTTTCTGAACAATGTTTGTGGCATATTTCAAATGGTTCAGATGGGTCTGAGCACTATGGGCCTTAACTTCTGAGATCATCAGTCCCCTAGAATATAGAACTACTTAAACCTAACTAACCTAAGGACATCACACATTATCCATGACAGAGGCAGGATTCGAACATGCGACCGTAGCGGCCGCGCGGTTCCAGATTGTAGCGCCTAGAACCGCTCGGCCAAAAGGGCCGGCTGGCATATTTCCCTTTACAGTAAAGCGAAAAGCGAATCCTACAGCATCCATTCGTAAATGTTATTTTTCGAAATTCCACCCCTAAGAGGATGAAATACTTTTTGAAAGTATATCGAGATTAAGGGAATATTGAGGCTACAACTATTGAAACTAATATATGGTTTGGAAGTCAGAAAAGAAAAAAAAGCGCGTTCCCGTATTTTTGGAAATTCATCCACTAAGGGGATGAAAGAGTGGGTGAAAGTTTTTTTTTAAACAAATAATTAGTGAAGAACTACTAAAGGATTTTTCATCCTAAATCTATGACAGTTGGTGTTTGACTTCTCGGTTAGAAATAAAAAATACCTGGTTCACTGTTTCTGAAAATTCAACCCCGAAGGGAGTGCAATAAGGGATGAAAATTTTCAAGAAAATATTTCCTTACATTAAAAAAATTTGAAGTTTAATGTATGAAAACCGGCATTCCACATCTCGGTTTGATATAATGAAACATTTGTTAGGGGATGAAAGCTGAGATGGGTATCTCTTCTCAAGAATGCAAAAGGCATGGCGAAAAAAAATTTTGGACTCCAGCTACCAGAGTCGCTTTGGGGTCAGAACAACGTTCGGAAGACGCCATGTTTACATGGCCTTAATTAGCGTGAAAAGCTTAGAAGGTGTTGCAGTTTGTGAACATAGAAATTCATTTAAGGGGGAGTAGGACATCAAACGGGCCGACTTGGAGCAGAAGAGGCATCACAGGACATTTTAATTTCCAGTGTCTATACTTCTACAAATAAATTCATCAAACTTTGTCAGCATCACCAGGAAGGGTTCAGGATTCACACCGACTGCAGTGGAAGTTCTAAAACATAACAAAATATTATTTTTTTTACGTGCGAAGCTTCACTTACTAATGGCTGTATTTGTTGCTATAGGTACAATTTTCTTCGTAAGTTAGAGAGATTCTTCGATGAATTTTGCACAGCATATATACGATACTCACAGGTGTATGGAACTCTAGAATTTGTTTAATTTATGAAAAAACGAATGAAATATTGTATTTTAAACTTCATATTTAGAAAAAACACAAATTTTATAGTTAATTACCTCAATTTTTACCACAGTTTTAATAGATTTGGAAAATTCTAGAGTTTCATACACTTTTAAGTATGGTTTGTATGCTGTGCAAAAATCATCGAAGAATCTATCTTACTTATTAAGAAAAGTGTACCTACAGCAGCAAATGCTGCCATTAGTAAGTGAAAAAAAGGAAGACATTTCACATGAAAAAAAAAATTATTTCGTATGTTTTCGAACTTCCACTGCTAAGAGTGTGAATTCTGGATCCTTCCTGCTAATGCTGACAAAGTTTTATGAATTTACGTATTTGTAAAAGTATAGACAGTGGAAGTTGAAATGTTCAGTGGTGCCTCTCCTGCTCCAAGTCGGCCCGTTTGACGTCCTACCCCCCTTAAATAAAAACAAAACAAAAAAATCTGCATGCCATACAGTATACACCAGCGATGCAGCGGGCGCTAAGCCAGACATTCTATTAAAATGGTTGTTAGAAATAAGCTGAATGAATTGTGCCACTGAGTCATTACTTCATAGTTAAACGTTCACAAAAACTAATTATCTTTCATAATTTAAAAAATAACAGTGTTGAAAGACTTTCTTTTTATTTTTCAAGTTTAGTTCGGCGCTAATGGTGTTGATGGTAAGAGAGGGGGAACACGGGGAATTAGCTAATACCTGAGTGCACTCTGGAGTAATGCACCCGAAAAACTCGGGAACCACTGCCCTCGGTATTCTTTGCATTTGTTGACGTAGGGCAGCACTCTGACCACCCTCCCTTGGTTCGACATACTGCAGCGCTCGGTACTAAGGCCCCGCCCGATGGGATGGTGCGCCCCACTGGGAGAATCCTTTCTTCCGCGCTGAAAGCCAAGACGGACTCGCAGTGAAGCCGAAACAGCCCGCGGCAGACCTTAGTGGCGAGCCCGCGGAATGCTGCCAACGTCGTTGCGAAGGCTTTCGCGGATATGACGAGGCGCTGCTTTCAGGAATAAGAGCCACCGCGTATGGAAAGGGGGGGGGGGGAGATAAGAGAGAGAAGAGGGGGGGGGGGGACCGGGAGGTAGAGGTAGGAAACACGTGTGCTTGGGGGAAGGTGCGCGAAAGCCCGAAGTAACGACGGGAGTGGCTGGAGCTGTTACAGTAGCTGTGGCCACGCAGCACACGCGGGCATGCGCCCCCCCCCCCCTCCCCTCCCCCATTGCTGCATCACATCTGTATGCAGCCGCCGGCCGCTGTTCCCACGGAAGTTGCGGGCCATCACAGGGGCGGCTAGACACAGAGGCGCCAGCTGGGACTAACAGGTTGCCCGTCTTGTACCACCGCGACACGAAAGGGGTCGATCGCGTTATTTACAAACTACACTACTCGCCATTACAATTGCTACACCACCAAGATGACGTGCTACAGAAGAGAAATTTAACCGACAGGAAGAAGATGCTCTGATATGCAAATGGTTAGCTTTTCAGAGCATTCGCACAAGGTTTGCGCCGGTAGCTACACCTACAACGTGCTGACATGAGGAAAGTTTCCAACCGATATCTCATACACAAACAGCAGTTGACCGGCGTTGCCTGGTGGAACGTTGTTGAGATGCCTCGTGTGAGGAGGAGAAATGTGTACCATCACGTATCGCGATTGCGGTTTATCGTATCGCGACATTGCTGCTCGAGTTGGCGAGATCCAATGACTTAGCAGAATATGGAATCGCTGGGTTCAGGAGGGTAATACGGAACGCTGTGCTGGATCCCAACGGCCTCGTATTACTAGCAGTCGAGATGACAGGCATCTTATCCGCATGGCTGTAACGGATCATGCAGCCACGTCTCGATTCCTGAGTCAACAGTTGGTGACGTGTGCAAGACAACAACTATCTGCACGCGACGACGTTTGCAGCAGCATGGACTATCAGCTCGGAGTCCATGGCTGCGGTTACCCTTCAAGCTGCATCACAGACAGGGGCGCCTGCGATGGTGTACTCAACGACGAACCTGGGCGCACGAATCGCAAAATGTCATTTTTTCGGATGAATCCAGATTCTGTTTACAGCAACATGATGGTCGCATCCGTGTTTGGCGACATCGCGGTGAAGGTACATTGGAAGCGTGTATTCCTCATCACCACACTGGCGTATCACCCAACATGATGATATGAGGTGCCATTGGTTACACGTCTCGGCCACCTCCTATTCGCATTGACGGCACTTTGAACAGTGGACGTTACATTTCAGATGTGTTACGACCCGTGGCTCTACCCTTCATTCGATCCCTGCGAAACCCTACATTTCAGCAGGATAATGCACGAACGCATGTTGCAGGTCCTGCATGGGCCTTTCTGGATACAGAAAATGTTCGACTGCTGCATGGCCAGCACATTCTTCACATCTCTCACCAATTGAAAACGTGTGGTCAATGGTGGCCGAGCAACTGGCTCGTCACAATACGCCAGTCACTACTCTTGATTACCTCTGGTATCGTGTTGAAGCTGCATGGGCAGCTGTACCTGTACACGCCATCCAAGCTCTGTTTGACTCAATGCCCAGGCGTATCAAGGTTACGGGTGGTTGTTCAGGGTACTGATTTCTCAGGATCCATGCACCCAAATTGCGTAAAAACGTAATCACATGTCAGTTCTAGTGTAATATATTTGTCCAATGAATATCCGTTTATCATCTGCATTTCTTCTTGGTGTAGCAATTTTAATGGCCATTAGTGTACTTTTTGTGGCGTAATATTGTGTGTAGTGGTTTCTCAAACCACTGAACTCTTAGAGCGTACTTCTTTCGACAACGGTATGATGATGTGCTACGTATCTCTGGAACTTTCTGAATTCATCACGCCTTTTTCAAACAGGGGCATTGTCTACAATACCCAAGTACTAACGGCCACGCGCCAGAACGCGAGGAGGGAGTCGTCTAAGGCGGCGGGCAAAACCCTCTGGTTTTCACTCTTCTCTATTCTGTTGTGCTCTTCAGTCCAGAGACGGGTTGGAGGCAACTGCCCATGCTACCCTATCCTGTGCGAGCTGCTTCATCTCTGAGTATAACTACTGCACGAAGTCAGCATGTGAAGTGATAAGAGATCTGTAGGAACTGGGAGGCACAGAAAGAGACTTAAAAGACCGAACAACCCCCAGTATCATGCTTAAGAAGTATCGCTCCACCACAAACCACCAACAGAGAAGAAAATGTGCTCTCTGGACTGAGGGGGGAGAGAACAACACGGTGAGAGGAAGCGCAACTACAATAGCTGAATGTCGTGCTCCTTAGTCGACCTGTAGGAAATAAGGCGGTGCGTGCGTGCGTGAGTGAGTGAGTGCGCTTTAAAACGGCCAGATAACGAGTGTTTCGTCACTTGAAAACATTGCATTGAAGAAAGGGTAAGAGAATTGAGTGACGGAAGTACATGAAAGCAGCTGAAATAAAAATACAGCATAACCTCGTTAGCGCGAATTCGCATAAGACGAACTCACAGTTAACGCGAAAAAAATATTGGTCCCGCCAGGGATTCATTAGTTCTTATGGTATGTTTTATCGGTTAACACTAATTTCGGTTAAAGCGAATTGCGAACTCTGTTTCAGTTCGTAGCGCAATTAAATTTCACTGTATCACAAACTTCCGACCTTAGAGTATTCTAAAGCGTATTTTTTTTTCCAAAATGAATGTAGGAAATGTCGCTACAAAGCTAATTATACTTATTGCTGACTCGTTCTTAACGTATTGTAGGTCGGTAGTCACGATTATCACCTCAACAATCAGCGTATGCTGTAGATTGTAAGACAATCAATGATGTGTGCAGCAGCATTTAGGAATGTACTTCAGTGCCAGCTTTGACAGGTGTTCTGTTAGTCGTAACCGTATCGAGTTGGAATACTGAATAAAAACTACACTTACAACCGGTACCTAGCACGCGAAAATGGCAAAGAGGAAACAGACAGTTCTAAATGTACAGCTAAAGCTTAAGATTCTAGATGAAGTGGACCTTTGTACCAAGAAAACAGCAATTGCAGAGCAGTTTGGAATACCTACACCTACTTTATCTACGATTATTAAGAATCGAGAAAAAATTATTAATGCTGCGGCATCAGGTTCTGAAAACAAATCTAAACGACTTCGTACTGCCAAGTATGAAGGCATCGAGACGTTACGGCTAGAATGGTTCAGTTATATGCGTGTAACTGGCCCTGTGATTCAGTCAAAAGCAAATGATACTGCTAAAGATATGGGCATCGAAGACTTCCGTTGTCTGCTGTTTGGTTGTATCGGTTCCAAAGGAGACATACAATTTCATCTGTACAAATCTATGGTGAAGCAAATAAAGTTGATGAAGGAAGTGCAAACAGCTGGTTGCATGGATTCAACCGAGTGAGGGAAAAGTATGTCTCGTGTGATGTGCTTAACATGGATGAAACTGGATTTTTCTACAATCTTTTTCCAAAACACACCATTTTGATAAAAGGTGATAAGTGTCACGGTGGAGCACGAAGCAAACAACGTGTGACTGTTTTACTGTGCTGTAATGCTGACAGCAGTGAGAAGTTTCGTCCCTGACTTATCGGTAATTCCGAGAAACCACGTTCTTTTAAAAACATAAATATGGACACTTTCCCTTGCATCTACTCTCACCACAAGAAATCTTGGATCGATGGCACATCACTTCGCAAGTGGCTTCTTCGTTTCAACAGTCGAATGGTTGCTCAAAATAGACGTGTTCTCCTTACATTGGACAGATGTAATGCCCGTAACGTTCATGATCTGAACCTATCCAACATAAAGGTTCAATTTTTTCCACCCAACGCCACAAGCCGCCTTCAGGCTTTGGACCAAGGCATAACCACTCTCATAAAGAGAGCTCATCGTAAGCGTCTTGTAAGAGCTGCAATTCGTGCTGCTGAAAACAACAGTGCAACCCCAAATTGGAATCTGCTTGACGCAATAAAAGCCATCGCAGCAGCCTGGAACTCAGTATCGCTACATCATATACGGAAGTGCTTTAACAGAGCTTGGAGACACAGGAATACTGAAGATGTCCACGAGTTAGAAGATGCCACTTTACCTGATGAATGGAAAGTTCTGCAGGACGTTGCGAACCCTGGGATTAGTTTCGAAGAATTCATTGGTGTAGACGACGATGTTGCCGTATGTACTTCTGTGCACGAGGTGCAAGAAGGGCCATCAAAAGAAAGTGAACAGGAACAGAATACAGACACCATTCCACCTACCCGTCAGGAGACGTTTACAACCTTGGACTGTTTAGAACGGTTCGCTTCTACATCCGACGTCACTGCTGGGTTTACCGACGCTGTCATTACAATTGGTTGTGAAATTACAAAATATTATCGTTCTCATGAACGTCAGCGAACTATGACCGAATTTTTCCCAAGAAAGTAACGTACATAAATTGTGAGTACTTGGATTTTACAATCATTTTACAGTGTTATAAGTCTACAATAACGTGATTGATAGTGTAGTGTATTACATATTAGTGTACTGCTGTACATGTATACTTATCAAAATCTGTGTTTTTCACGTAACACAATTTTTTTTAACACGAACTCCTGATTTTTCTGTCCCTCCGGATTTGTGTTAACGAAGTTTTACTGTATATGCAGGATGAGAAGTGCTGCAGATACAGGCATTACTTGTTTATAGCGATGGAGTCGCCGATCTCGGATTGGATGTTCAGAAATAAGGAATCACGGCTGTGACCTGTACGAGGGCATTCCCGCTCCTGTACTTTGTTACGGAGCAACCAACAGCCAGCGCTGCTGTGTGCGATACTTGTACAGATCCACGCTTTGGCCGCATTTCTGCGGACGGCGCCCTTAATTGTGGAGATCCTGTGGGGTCCACGCGGTGTGTCGACATGAGAACACACTAGCAATCTGGTCACGGCAGCCGGTGGGGAATTCAGCTGACGTTCCAGCTATGCGTACATTTACGACCGCGACGCAACATCCTTATAGGTTGGAAGTCAGTTTGCGAGTTTTCTACGAAGTAGTGTTGATCATACGTGTAAGAAGTACGAGAGGCGTCCCCCCCCCCCCCCCCCCCGCCCTCTCTCTCTCTCTCTCTCTCTCTCTCTCTCTCTCTCTCTCTCTCTCTCTCTCTCTCTCCCCTCCCCATATGAGTTCGTCCTCGAATCTTTCAGAAGAAAAATCCAGTGTCGAAAACAGTACCCAACCTCACTGGATGTCACATAATGATACTTGCGCTATCAAATATTTTATGCGTCTCGTACTCCACAATTATTTAAGGTATAATTACGGTAGTATTTGTCAGTAAACGGTTTCGAGAATGTAAAGTGTCGCCACTTGTTGGAAATTCTCTGAAAAACAGGCACAGGATTTGGTGAGAGAAGTGCATTAAATAGTGTGTACAAGAAACAAGGTACGTTACTCTTGGCTCGGTAGAGAAAGTCGTGGCTTGCGCCATCAAGGCAATCAGAAAACTGAAGACGAAATATCAGGACAACTGCTGTTCAAAATTATTTGTTCCCTGCTAGTTACAATATTTTGCTCTTCATCAGGTTGTGCATTTCTATGTTATAATCTTACGTAGCAAGATTATGACATCCTTGACATTCGTGGAATCCGTAACCCCTGCTGCGTTCACTGCAACCGCTTAGCAGTATGGTATAAAGTCTGAAGATTGTCAGTTAACTGACCGAGACCAGTACTCACACAAATGAAAGTTCCTTGCGGTCGAGACTGTTTATTTTCATTTTAAATAGAAAAAGAAGAAATCTTCTCAAGAATTACTAGCAATCCCTAGTCACAGTTTCAACGTCGTGGCTACTGTCATGTAATACGTATATACATCTTACTCTCAGTGTCCAGAATGTCCTTATAGCAGCATTTCCCAAATTCTGTTCAGCAGCACACTGGCGTTCAGAGCGAAGTGTATGAGTGGTTTGCGAAAAACTATTAACAGATTGGCGATTTTTCTCAACATTTTGGCGATACCAATTATATTTTTAATTTTATTATGATTTCTTTGTTGTTGCTAATTATTTAAAATTGAAGCAATCAAAGAACCAAACAAGTTTGCATAGCCTTTTTAAATATTTCATTAAAGTTGAAAATAAAGAAGGCGCATATTTATATAAGATGGTGCCTGTTCTGTTCCGGACATGCCCGAAAGAACAGACAGCACACACAAAAATATGTACACATACGCGTCTTGACGGCGAAATGACCTCTTCTGTGCGGATACAGTCAGTCGTGCGAACCGTTAAGGGACTCGGCTAAGTAGCTGAGAGCAAATAGGGGATAATGGACGGAGGGCACTACATCTGTAGTGTGCGGCATGTCGGAATTTGGGCTTGACGGGACGGGTGCTCGGACGTTCTACATCTACATCTACATCTACATTCATACTCCGCAAGCCACCTGACGGTGTGTGGCGGAGGGTACCCTGAGTACCTCTATCGGTTCTCCCTTCTATTCCAGTCTCGTATTGTACGTGGAAAGAAGGATTGTCTGTATGCTTCTGTGTGGGCTTTAATCTCTCTGATTTTATCCTCATGGTCTCTTCGCGAGATATACGTAGCAGGGAGCAATATACTGCTTGACTCTTCGGTGAAGGTATATTCTCGAAACTTCAAGAAAAGCCCCTATCGAGCTACTTAGCGTCTCTCCTGCAGAGTCTTCCACTGGAGTTTATCATCTCCGTAACGCTTTCGCGATTGCTAAATGATCCTGTAACGAAGAGCGCTGCTCTCCGCTGGATCTTCTGTGTCTCTTCTATCAACCCTATCTGGTGCGGATCCCACACTGCTGAGCAGTATTCAAGCAGTGGGCGAACAAGCGTACTGTAACCTACTTCCTTTGTTGTCGGATTGCATTTCCTTAGGATTCTTCCAATGAATCTCAGTCTGGCATCTGCTTTATCGACGATCAACTTTATATGATCATTCCATTTTTAGAAGTGATTATGTTCTAGTCCCGGTCCGAATAAAATTTTGTCGTTGTTCGGATGCATTTGATGCAATGCCGCTATGCAGTTGAAATCTGAGAGTTTCTCTTTCATAAACAAGGTCTTTCATCGAAGTACCAGGATTCTCAAAGTGTTCAATTAGAGGAAAAGTTTGGAAACGCTGGCTTAGAGAACGGCAGCTGTTCTATACGTGTCGTAACTAAAATAATGGTGGAAATAAATTTGTGTGTCAGTGGTACAAATCATTGTTGGTTATGACATCTGCAGGTGTGATCTGCAAAGGATTCCCACTCAGTTTCCTGTAGTAGTCGCTATGATGTCATGGCGACCAGTTTACTAGGAGATAACATGTTACGCGAGTTAGTACCCGTAAGCAGTTGTTCGTTCGAGACTATTGGCGGTTTATTACGACGTACTTCAGGAAGCAAATTCCCATTTCGAAGACTAATCTGATGATAATCGTAACGATGGTGAAAGCGAAACTGTGTATAACAAGGAAAAGTATGAAATCCAAACGTTACTACCAATGATACGACTGTTTCACACTTTGTACTACCTACTTTAAATCTCGGTTTGTTGCAACATCCACGAGATAAATTTTAGCTACAGTGCGACGAGACGAAATTATACCTCTAACAGTTATAAACATTACCTACCCGACATATGAAAAAACAGTGAAATAAATATTAATTATTTATATTATATTTTATGATGTAATTGGACATATTGATGTGTATAATGCAAAGACAACGATAATTGTAAATTCCTTTACGATCTGCGTTTGTCTTCCTTTGTTTTTACCTTTTGTTGGTTGGCTTTTCCAGGTTACGGACGCAAGACGTATATCAAACTGAGGTCTGTTAAGAACTTGCAATTATTTGTTGATTATTACTTGAGAATAGAGTTCATTATTAATAAAAATATGAGTGAATAATTATTTCTAACTTTAATTCCTCTCTCAATAAGCATTATCTGTGTTAATTATTTCTCAAGGAGCTCAGCCATTGATGATAGCGATTTATATCGCGTTCTTATCTGTGTTTTCCTTAGGAAAACTGCTGGATGAAAATTAGTCTAAATAGTGCACACTATGAAAGTAAACTTTAATGAGCATTTCAAATACTTGTCCTATTAAAATGAAAATTTTACAATAGAGTGTCTCTATCAATTGTCTGCCGCCATCTTAACAATTATCTCAGTGGCAAATTCAAATTACGCGACTCTGCAAACATAAATGCCGAAGGTAATAAAAATGTGTAAAAATAAATGTGCACCGGTGGTTCCGAACTCATTTTAATGAAAATAATTCGAATCAGATTGGCTCATTAAAAACAGTGTTCATAGCACGATCCATATAACAAAATTTTCTTGCTGATGTATGGAGCCGAAATTAACTACGCACGAGTTGTGAAGAATATTGTTTCAGGTGACATAAGTTAGTGTTGTGCGCGGCTGATATTCGGTGGTTTTAATGATCATTTTGCTGAAGATAACTGTTTCCATCATAATCAATAGTTGTATAGAATCTGTTGTATGAACTGTGATTTAGTGACACACAGCTTACAGACAACACTTTAATGCAACGTTAACTTGGGTTTCTTTAGCAGCTTGACCAAATCTTTAGCCGGTAGAAAAAATTATTTAGTAATTACTCAATGTAATGAAATAAGATTATTATTTCATTTACAACTTAGTTAAATAGCAAACCAATGAATAACATAGCGAATGCCACATCGTGTTAAGTAAGTGTGTGACTATAACTGACAACATAGCTACCCTAAAATTTTAGGGAATGATACCTACTGAAAATAAAACACTACGTTCTCGCTTTGCATATTGTTCATTAAGCAGTTTTGTGCGGTATGTTTGTAAATACTTGCTGAAAGAAATTTGGCGCTACGCTTTTGATTTAACTGGTGTACGTTCAGTAAATTTCATAAAACTCCACCTAGGTCAGGTCCTGACCACTCGGTCGTTTAGTGTTTTTACTTGTTACGTAGGATTAGCGACTGTCGAACCAGACACTTGAAGCCAGTAAGTCGATATAGTGCATTTCTCGCTGTACTTTTAAGCTTGAGTGAGTGTGTGTGTGTGTGTGTGTGTGTGTGTGTGTGTGTGTGTGTGTGTGTGTCCAGTTGCGTCATTTAGAGCCGCTGGCACCGAGGCAGTTTAATTAAAACCGGTGCTGGGCAGTACAACGCAGCTGAGGCTAGCTGTCACCGTTGCTCGGGACGGAATTCCAATTACACACAGTATACCATCAGCGCGTCATTTATCCGTCGATACGAGAGTGTGTGCCGCCCCTCTCAGAACTAGCGGCATCTCACCGACTAATTATTTCACGGTGACTGCTACACAGAGCGCGAGTGTTGCAGAAGCAAAGCAAATGGACTTCAGTGGGTAGCAGAAATATCTAAACCATCTTCTCTCTTTTCTTTTAATTTTATGTTTCTATTTCCGTCCACGGACCAGTCCAGGCGAGTATAGGCATGGCATCTTCCTCGAGATCACAGCCTGTTCTTTACGTAATTGTCGTGCGGTGTGTGAGAGATCAACTACCTATTGACATCTGGCTAACTATTCTTAAGTTTGTTGACATTGTCAACCAGGAGATCTGCGATCTGTTGTAAACTTGTTATTTATGTTAGGAATTGAAAAGCCTTGAAGTCAAGACAGCACATGAAATCATCTTTATTTGGACTGATTACCAGTTTTGGCTAACAATCTACCCATCTTCATATCATAAAACATTCTTGATCAGAGTTGGTGCTATTAAGGCTTCACACATCGTTAAAATTTTTGTTAAAATGACAACATCCATACATGGCATGATTAAAAACAGCTTTTCGTGCCGAGTGCAGTTTAACGACAGTCACAAAACTTAATGCTGAGTATTCCCGTCTGCCGCGTCGCAGCAACCTGTATATGATGAACTCAGTAACGAAATGGAATCAATATGTGTCAGCTACTAAGGTGTAAGTTCAAAATGTGTATGAAATCTTATGGGACTTAAGGTCATCAGTCCCTAAGATTACACACTACTAACCTAAATAATCCCAAGGACAAACACATACACCCATGCCCGAGGGAGGACTAGAGCCTCCGCCGGGCCTAGCCGCACAGTCCATGACTGCAGCGCCCTAGACCGCGCGGCTAAGGTGTAAGTGTTTAACAACTTTGTTTCATGACAATCGTTTATTTACGCCGCTCACGAAGGATGTCACGCGTGGATGCTATCATTTTAAGAAAGATTTTAAGGATGTGTGAAGCCGTAATGGCGCCAACACTAATGAAGAATGTTGCATGATCTGAAGATATCTAGGCTGTTAGCCGAAACTAGTAATCAATCCAAATGAAGATTCCATGTGCGTTCTTGGCTTCATGGGATTTCAATACCTAATATAAGCCGGCCGCGGTGGCCGAGCGGTTCTAGGCGCTTCAGTCCAGAACCGCGCGACAGCTACGGTCGCAGGTTCGAATCCTGCCTCGAGCATGGATGTGTGTGGTGTCCTTAGGTTGGCTAGGTCAACTTTTATATTCGTTACCTTTCTTGATTGGTCGCAGTGCCTTCTCTATTATATTTGTCTCCTGGATTTCAAGTTTGTCTGAGAGACAGTCTGTAGTATGTAGGGCTTTGGAGCCTAAGTCTGGTAGTGCTTTGTTTCTGTGTATGGGACACAGACTTTTTGTTGGGTAGTAGCCTTGTACTTATATAACTTTTGCAGTACGGTTAGTAGATGCATAACAGGAGTGTACACGGCGGGTCTGTATGAGACAACAAGTTCGCTAAACTCACCTGATTCATACGACCTATCAAGGCGTCAGAAGATTGATAATACTTGGCAACCAATGCTGTACAATCACAATAAAGCCATGAGATGTTCAATTAACTCTTTTATTAGAACATGCTACGCGTTTCGGGATTACACCGATCTTCAGACATCACCAACGTCAACTCCTTCCTAACCAACTAGGCGTACAGCCTTGACAAATCAAAGGAAGTGTCCAATAAAATATGATTTTAACTGCGAGATATGTTAATGGACACTTTCTTTGACTTGTCAAGGCTGTACACCTAGTTGGTTAGGAAGGAGTCGAAATTTGTGATGTCTGAAGATCGGTGTAATCCCGAAACGCTAACATGTTCTAATAAAAGAGTCAATTGAACATCTCATGACTTTATTGCGACTGTATAGCATTGGTGGCCAATTATTAACATAGATATGATCGCAGGCCCCAGATGGGACTCTATATCCTGTATATCGTCCGAAGATTGAATACCTAGTTTCGAAAACGATAGGTTGTATGGCTAAGGCGAACAAATGTAGCTGAAGCCAAAGAAAACAAAAGTCTTTCGTCGAACAACGTTTAGTTATTTGATTTTTGCAGAATGATAGTGTATCTCCTATAGAAATGGTCAGGATGGTGATGTGCTTTTGTCACTGGCGTTTCACCTCGTGTGGCTCACACAATACTCTTGTGCCTCCGAAAAACATTACCACTTTTTTGCAGCTGTTTACGGATGTCTGACCAGACCACATTTGGAGGACAGGTCCTGCAATATACTGTAGAACCAAGCCCTCCAAATCTGGTGTACACACAGTCCGTCGCCTCCCTGCATATTCGTCTGTCCGAAAGAGCCTATCATCACACAAACACGCAACAAGGGCTTGAAATGTTGTGTGGTGTGGTTAGTGTCATTATTTGGTACAGCCGTGCTGCCTCTCGCCCGTTTCCATTTGCTCGGCCGTACACGAACACATCTGAGCTTGTTCCCGACACGAATATCCTACCAGTCTGTTGCGTACAGTATGTTGCGTCAGCCACACAGCCTACAACACAGAAGCAATACACGGCACGTGGTCAGAGGTAGTTTCATTCGTCAGCACCACCTACAGTGGGAACGATGAATTTCCGGAACTGTTCATAGGACCTTCTTCCCTCCATTTACAATCAGGAAAAATGCATCCTTGCAGTTTGTGCTTTTACTAAAGTGAACCCCATATATATACAAATGCGAAAGTTGTTTTTGAATTCGAAGTAGTTTTGAAGCGATGTTTGATATATTTCGTTTTTCTTTTTACTTTTTTTGCTCGCGTTTTCTTGCACTATGTGATAACTCTGTACTGTTTTCTTTATTACTAAATAGTTCTCTGTTTATCGTTACAAATCAACAAGTATCGAATAAAAACAGAATTAAAAATTAGCAATTTCAATTTTTCTTTAAATGCTGTTTACTTGTAAAAGATAACGGTGTAAAGCAATAATGTTCCGTATGTTACCTGGTCAGAGCATACATCCTCAGTTTGTCGACGGTTCACCGCTTTCTGTTTTTAGGGGAATCTAGTAAGAGACTAAAACGTTTCTTGTTTGTTGTGTTCAGGCCAGACACTTGTTTGATGCAGCCCTTCATTTTGCTCTATCCTGTGTACGCTTCTTCATCTCCGAGTAACTACTGCAACCTACATCCTTCTGAATCTGCTTAGTTATTCATCTCTTCGTCTCCCTCTAAGATTTTTACCCTCCATGCTTTCCTCCATTACTAAACTCGTAATCCCTTGATGCCTCAGAACATGTCCTACCAACCGATCCCTTCTTCTAGTCAAGTTGTGCCGCAAATTCCTCTTCTCCCCAATTCTATTCAGTACCACCTCATTAGTTACGTGATCTACCCATCTAATCTTCAGCATCGTTCTGTAGCACCACATTTCGAAAGCTTCTAGTGTATTCTTTTCTAAACTATTTATCGTCTATGTTTCACTTCCATAAACGGCTACACTCCATAGAAATACTTTCAGAAACGACTTCCTCTGGACTCGCATTCGGGAGGACGACGGTTCAATCCCGCGCCTGGCCATCCTGATTTGGGTTTTCTGTGATTTCCCTAAATCGCTCCAGGCAAATGCCGGGATGGTTCTTTCGAAAGGGCACGGCCGGCTTCCTTCCCGGTCCTTCCCTAATCCGGTGAAACCGATGACCTCACTTCCTGGTCTTCTCCCACAAACAACCCAACCCAAAAGACTTCCTGACACTTAAATCTATACTTGATGCTAACAAATTTCGCTTGTTCAGTAATGCTTTCCTTGCAATTGCCAGTCTACATTTTATATCCTCTCTATTTCCACCATCATGAGTTATTTTACTTCCCAAATAGCAAAACTTATTTACTACTTTAAGTGTCTCATTTCCTAATCTAATTCCCTCAGCATCACCTGATTTAATTCGACTGCATTCTATTATCCTTTTAGCATCAGATAAATACACAATTCTATTAACACACAGTTAAACGGCGGTTTCCTCTTAAAAAAACACCGATTGCTTATGTAAAGAAAGCTATCGTTGCGAGATAACGCTGGATAGCTATGCAACACATCTCACGAACAGGTAATGCGGGTAAGACTTAACTGAGCCAAACTACTTTAGTCTACGCTTACTTATGATAATCTACAGTAGCTTACGGTAGTTTTACAACTCTAGTTATGCCACACAATTAACCAGCGAAGCGCAGATTCCTTGACATTTTTATTCTTTTTTTTCCACTTGAAAACAACAATTTTACAAGTGCCGGCGAATTTATGCTTAATGTGGGGAGCGAACAGAGATACAGCTCCACGCCTTATCGTTCTCATTTGACACAATAATATTAGTTTTGCACATTCTACATTCTCTTCCGCCAGAACGCGCTGAAGAGGCAGTTTTGGCAGCTGGCCGCGACTGCCCGGACAGGGCTGGGTTTTCAGCGCGCACGGCGCTCATTCGTTGACGGAGTGGTGTGCCAGCGGCTCGGCGCGGTAATTCGGCCATTAGCGGCGATTAGAACGGGCGCAGTTTGGCGCGCGCGGCCAGAGGGGGGCGGCTCTGGAAGAGCAGAGCTGGAGAGCGGCTGCACTGGAGCCAGCCGGCCAGCCCCGGGGACCACTTGTTGCTGGCTGGCTGGCTGGCTGGCTGGCTGGCTGGCTGGCTGGCCAGCCACTGGCTGCCACACACATTGACCTCATTAAAGGACGCCGCGGTGCAAGCCTCCCGCTCTCGGCCCACTCGCCTATGCTCCGCCAGACCAGCCGCAAGACAAACAACCGGCACCCTTCCAGCAGCGTGGATCGTGTGTACGCCGTAGCTCATTAACCAATCGGGGGCAAGGCTGGAACAAAAACTACCGAAAAAAAGGACACACACAGTTTTTTAAAAGACATCATGCGAGCGGTCTAAGGCGCTGCAGTCATGGACTGTGCGGCTGGTCCCGGCGGAGGTTAGAGCCCTCCTTCGGGCGTGTGTGTGTGTGTGTGTGTGTGTGTGTGTGTGTGTGTGTGTGTTTGCCCTTAGGATAATTTAGGTTAAGTAGTGTGTAAGCTTAGGGACTGATGACCTTAGCAGTTAAGTCCCATAAGATTTGACACACATTTGAACATTTTTGAACAAAGGACATCATGTTCACCTTTTGAGTAAAATCATTTATTTATGGAAGCCACTATTCCAGTGTAAATAATTGTGCTTCAGCACGTCAAAAACCCGAAATTCGTCAGATATATGAGGCGTACTCAAAAGAAAACAGTACTGTGCGTATAGTTGTCTTTATTCAAAATTAATCACCTTAGGCCTGAGCACAACCATCCCACTGTTTTACAGGTTTCCCTGTTCCCAGAATTCCTATGGCTGTGACAGGAGCCAGTCCTCCATTGTGTTCTCCAGTTAGTCCTCCGAGTTGAAGCGCTTCCCTCCAAGATGCACTTTTAGCGGATCAGACACTTTGAAGTCGTTGGGCAACATGTGCGGGATGCAGAGTGGATAACTCATAGCACTTCTACTTGAGCATTTCACTCTGTGTGATTTCGTGCTGCAAAACCCCATGAATGATATGCGACGGACTATTAATACGACTATTAATACGACGACAAATACCTGTGGAATTTAAGCATCTCCGTGCGAACTCGATAGCAAAGACATACAGACTGTATTAAGTTAATTATGTTGGACATTGGAAAAGATGTTCTAAGTCGGATTGAGAGGAGATTGTTGGAAGCCGCCATTAAGGCAGTAATCTAAGTTTTATGGTATTGAAGAAAATAAATACATATCAAAGCACAAAAGGAGTATCAGGTGTGTAGAGTTCATGTCCCTTAATTAATCCGAAAGAAATATTCAGTGATTATATAGACGCAAGTCGTTCGGAAGTGTTGTGTGGTTTGATGGTGCGAACCTGCAGTTTTACACGGTTTTGGGATTCGTCGAGATTATTTCTCCGAAGAACTAAATAATTTCACAAACTAAAGATGGGCGCTACATTTCATATGCATGACAAAGCATAGCACTTGGCTGTACCGATCGATTTCCGTAGATCGATAAATTATCTTTAGCGATTTCAGATGGACAAGTTCCAGCAAGGAGACTCAACGAGATCTGCTGCTGCGAAACGCAAATGGTATTACAGTATTCTCTAACTTACGGATAACAGTAAGCAATATAGACTTCATAACCACCGCAAACATAAATAAAAGGAGCAAACAGTAAAAAGGAATCGCTAAACCGAACCATAAATAAAAATCAATTAATAATAATACATAATCACATTAATAAAACGCTCATTAAATAATAGAGAGAATGAAAATAAGATCTCTCAAACTTACAGTCACCTTGGAGATATGTGAACGCCATGCCACTACAACGCGTAGCGGAGAGGTGAGAGTTATGTTCCCCACTAGGAGACGGCCATTTGCTTGGATGAATATGAATACTAGCCACTCATTTAAAGAACGAAAGGAAACAGAAGAACAATATAAAAATATGTTTACTCCAAAATTCCTCGAGAGTAATGAAGTCCCTGTTAAATGATTGTAGTTTTGTACTTTCCTAGTTTTCTGTACCAGCTCCCCATCAAAAGAAGGAAAGTTGTAAATATCTATTCAAGAACGTAGGGTTCGTTCCTTACTAGTATGAGCGAAAATGCATCAAGTTTTCGATCCAAAATAGTTGCATAACAATTATGAAGTGGCAGATAGTGAGATTAGTTTATCATCCACTGAGTTCTCCACTTTCCTGTTTAATATTTCCGCCGCGTTGTCTCAGACGCCTTGTCACGGTTCACGCGGCTCCTTCCGTCGGAGTTTCGAGTCCTACCTCGGGCATAGGTGCGTGTAGTCCTTAGAGTAAGTAAGTTTAAGTATTGTGTAAGTCTAGGGACCGATGACATCAGCAGTTTGCTCCCATAATACCTTGCCACCAATTTACAAAAATTTAATACTTCCTGGTACATACTTTGCGTGTTTCTTTTCCGATTGCTATTCGATTTTTGTGTTCGTATACCATAATTTTATCTACCTTATTTTCCAAAATTTTATCTTTTCTTTTTCATTCAACTACTTAAATAATTCTAATTTCCAATATACAGCTTGAACCATCCACTTTACTTTTACGCTTTTTTTTTGAAACAGGGATATAGAAACTTTCTGAACGTTATTTGCACTGTGCATGCAACGTTTTATCCGGTATCTGCCCACAAAGACAGCGTCTTCAGTATGGGAGCGCTACATTGGCGCCAGTGAGCGGCCATGTTAGATTTAATAATTCTGTGGATGACCGCGTTATCGTGAACAGAATCACTCCCTTCGTGAGCAGGTCAGGCTTTTTTGCTTTTGATGGACTTGTGTAGACTATGGAGTGTGTGCACGTCACTGTTAATGGCTTTTCCGTGCTCGAGGAATTCGACAAGTATTGAACCTCGGCCGTCAAAAAAGACGCTGAGTATCACCTTGCCTGATTAGGGTACAGCTTTGAATATTTTGCAGAGGTTACGACACTGCATTCGCGTCCCTAGACGTCTAACTACGTAATCGCAAAGCGGCAAAATGCAAATTTCAACTGGTTTTGTTGTTACGACGTTACGTACCTTTCAATCTGATCACTCCTTATCTATGTTTGTCAGGTAATTTTTAGCTTTTGATATGAGCTACAGAACATTTATTTCCACTTGATAATAGTCACACGTCGGAAATTGCGCTATTAGGTTGCACAAGTTACTTACGAAATTTTACACGACTGTGAATCCCAACTATAAGAAATTACACTCAAATTTCCGACAATGTCTAAACAATTTTTCTTATTTGAAAGAAAAGCCATGACTGCCGAAAATCTGCGGCTTAATTCAATGAATAGTTGTGATAAATTCACGACGACGACGACGACGACGACGACGCCAACCACCACCACCACCACCACCATTATCTGCCAACAATCATTAATGCCTATAATGTTGAGTGATACATGACAATAGCTCGCCAGATAGGCAACATGCATGTACTTTGTGCTACCAGATCATAATAATGATAGCATCGAAAACAGTCGCTGAATTAAGTAAAATCATACTGCAGTTTCCCGGAAATCACAGATTACTTTTTCAAACACGTGGGTATGGACCACTATCTACATACAGTATATTGGTTTCTCGTATCTTTGCAATAATATATGCATTATACCACCTGTAGAGGGCGCAATTCCGCTACTGTACTGAAAGACAAGTGCTATTATAAAGGCAACAAATCATCTCTACAGTACCTCTTTCAAGCAGGATAACAACACTGAAAATTTATTCCTCAATACCTACGACGGAGGTGAGTAAATCCGCTCCTTAATTTTGTGTGTGAACACTGAGCCCATAATATTCATGCCGCTGTATCCATTCTGAGGAGCGACAGCTATTGGTTTCGTACTTACAATGTCCAGCTGTGATATTGTGTCCAGTCAACACAAACAGCTCAGAAACTGTGGTGTGGTGATATCAAATCAGAGATGACGTACTACTGACTGACAGGAAACTGTGCCTCAGCCGCCAGTCAGGATGTCCTCAAAAGGCGTAAATCAGAAGAGGTTGTGTTCAGAATGTGTGTGAATTCCTAAGGGAACAAACTGCTGAGGTCATCGGTCACTAGGCTTACCCACTACTTACACTAACTTATGCTGAGAACAACACACACACCCATGTCCGAGGGAGGACTCGAACCTCCGGCGGTAGCAGCCGCGCAATCCGTGACACGGCGCCTCAAACGACGCGGCAAGTTGTATATTACGAAATGTACACCCGAGGGACCACTTGGTTCTCGATTGTTACCGCACCGTCTGCAGGCACCTTCCCTATCTACAAGCAGAGTCTCTCACACCGCAGTTCAATAACTTCGGTCCAACCAGCGATTTTACGGCGAGGAGTGAAGTATTTATGGGCCCATAAAGCCGCTTCCTCAGCTTTCTGTACGCTGCCTCAGAGTGCCGTTCGCGGCTCTGTTGTCTGCGGGAAACTTCGCAGCTGTAACAGTAACGTAACGCTACCCAACGTCAAACGTGGCTTCTAATATTAATTCCACGCGCTCACACTACTTCAGACGTTTAGAACACTTTTTTCTTGGACAGACTAATTCGGCACCAGTTACAGATCTGTAGTTGGCATATTTTATTCATTGCTTAAAGTTAGATGTAGTTTAATCTTTCCCCACACATAAAACTTTTCTCGTCGAAATTCCAAAGCGTTCCCCTCCCCCATCTCTCGCCAACACGATGAACCTGATGAGTATTTATTTTATTAATTACTGTCATAAATCACCTAATTTGTTAGGATCATTTTAAAGAAAAATAAAATCGGACTCGCCAACAAAATAATCACTCTACACACAATCCCACACTATGGCATCAGTTTCCTTCCACATTAAAAATAAGCTTTCTTGTTTCCACCAGCTGCGAACAGTGATCCAATACTGTCAAATGTTTTTTATTCCAGTCTTTGATCACAATATTAATTCTTTTGACGATGACCAGTTTCAGTCAATAATGAGCATCCTCAGATGGTGTAGAAAAGAATTGATATTGTGATCAAAGACTGGAATAAAAACATTTGAATCTCTATTGTATTTCTGGTTTCGTTAGCATAGATTGTCGATGCTAATAACTGCACTATCAAAAAAAAAAAAATTATTATCAACTGGACAGAGTTTGTTGTGTTGGGGATCGTGCCAGATTCTGTCCAATCGACGCGTTATATCGTCAAAATCGCGAGCGAGCTGGTTGAAGGACCCTGCCCATAATGCTCCATACGTTCTCAGTTAGCGCGAGATTCCACGATCTTTCTGGCCAATGAACAGTTAGGCAAGCACGGAGACAAGCAGTGGAAACTCTCGCCGAGTATCGGCGGGCGTTATCTTGCAGAACTATAAGCCCAGGATTGTTTGCCACAGACGGCAACAAAATGGGGCGTAGAATATCGAAGACTTACTGTGCTGTAAGGGTGTCACAGGTGACAGCCAAACGGGTCCTGCTATGAAATTGAGATGCCACCCCAGACCATCACTCCTGAGTCTCGGACCATACGGCATGCGACAATCAGGTTGGTAGTCTGCAGACACGTATTGGCTGGCCATCGGAGCTCACTCAGAGGCGGGACTCGTCACTGAATGACACTTCTATCAATAGGATTCCAAGCCGGAGACGATCTAACACGCCAATTGGACAAACTCCGGAACAATAACCTTCAGAAAGACATCCAGCAACTCCATCAGTCAATGCCAATCCGCCTAACTGCTTGCATACGGGGCAGAGGTGGACCAACGCTCACTCCGTGTTCTTTCTGTTGAATAAATCATCCAGATTTTCCCGAAATTGTAATCATTTGTTTGCGCGTGCATGTATATCACGTCTATCGATTTCCGTCGCATTTGGATATTTGCTTCGTGGCGAATCTCTTATTTTTTGTTTTGTTTTAGAGTGTATTGAAGGAAGAACTAATTCATTTCCATCTATGGTAATTCCCCAGATCTTCAAAAGGTGTTAGTGAAAACAGAAATAGCTAGACCTACTTTAGTGTTCTAGCTTCCATGAAATTACGCCAGTACAAAGAGAGGACAGAATGAAAATATACTATTTCTTTTTCGGTTTAATAAGGGAACTTTTTAATTCTATTATTTGCACATTATTTCTCTTTCCGCCAGTAAAAATGGTACAAACATCCAAAAAACATAACGTAAATTTATAGTTACCGGTCGTACGATGGATTCTGTTTAACTGCCTATGTTTTATGTTAAATGTGAATATAACGCAACAGCACGTAGTTAAATTTGAAAAAAATGAAATGAAAGTAATGGTTAACTGACAAAAATCGTAATAAACTTTTATGTATGCAACTGGAAACTAGTGTGTGAAACGAAAGAGAAGCATCCTATTAATAAAGGCACTTATAGTAAGCTAAAGTAAACTTTGGGCAAATTTAAACCCCAATTAGATGGGAACTTAATCGAAAAGCCTACGTGTCAGGCACATTTATAGTTATATGATAGTAACTGATACTGAAGTCAGTGGCGAATCGTGACGTCACATTCCCCACTGTTTCGACATCACCTCATTCGAGGATCTATGTTCTTCAGGACGTTTCTGATTGTTTCCTTCTCCCCGTGTCAGTTTATTGGTATTAATTAATATAGACCCCGTATACAAATCTTTCAACTCGGCTAGGTGCCACACGCGGCCACCTGTGTTGCTTGGGCCTTAAACCATTCATGATCACGACGGTTGTGGGCCATCTTGCTCAGGAGAGGATACAATGGTTTTTATGACACCCTTTCCATTCCCAGCCGAACCAGTGGGTGCATCCAGAACAAAAGGGGGGGGGCTGCAACATCATACTGATAAATGATTTCATACTGCCAAGTTGCCCGTGAATCTCACTTGGTATTGTAATCAACCAATTAACATCACGTACTCTCTCAACCCGTGAAGTTTCATTTCGTTCCCTCCTTCCCATCCAAGTACTTCACCTGTCCGGCAGTGTAGGTAATGGAAGGAAGTGTAGGGGGCGACCTATGTGACCGAGCGGTTCTAGGCGCTACAGTCGCTACGGTCGCAAGTTTGAATCCTGCCTCGGGAATGGATATGTGTGATGTCCTTAGGTTAGTTAGGTTTAAGTAGTTCGAAGTTCTAGGGGACTGATGACCTCAGCAGTTCCATAGTGCTCACAGCCATTTGAACCATTTTTTGAAGTGTAGGGGGGGAGAATTCTAGCAGAACGACATGGTATTATTGCAGTAAACAATACGAAGTGGTAATATGTTACGGTAGTTACGCAGGGCTGAAAATATGTAAGATAGACTAGCTTTAAGGGCAACATCAAACCAATCTGCGGACTGAACACAACAACAGTAGGGATCACCTGTTTAAATTACGAAGTTGCATGGTGGTGGAAGTTCACTGTGAGCTGTAGCCCATCCGGTAACAGGCTGGTTAAATCAGTACGAAGATGGAGGCAGTCAAGGACATACATCCTCCAAGAAGTCCGTGCCTAGTAGAGTATACCAGCCTTCGGGGTGGAGAAACGTTTTTTAGTAATCAGCCTTCTGACGGTTTGAAGCAGCCCGCCACGAATTCATCTCTTGTATCAACCTCTTAAAAATGGTTCAAATGGCTCTGAGCACTATGGGACTTAACATCTGTGGTCATCAGTCCCCTAGAACTTAGAACTACTTAAAGATAACTAACCTAACGACATCACACACATCCATGATGGGGGCAGGATTCGAACCTGCGACCGTAGCGGTCACGCGGTTCCAGACTGAAGCGCCTAGAACCGCATGGCCACACATGCCGGCACCAACCTCTTAGGGTAGCAGTTGCAACTTACGTCCTCGATTATTTGCTGGATGTATTCCAATCTCAGTCTTCCTCTACAGATTTTGCCCTCTACAGTTTCCTCTAGTGCCATGGAAGTCATTCCCTGATGTTGCAACAGACGTATCAACCTGTCCATTTATGTCAACCTCTTCCGTGCATTCCTTTTCTCGTCGATTCTCCGGAGAACCACCTCATTCCTCATCAGTTCACCTAGTGTTCAACATTCTTCTGTAGTACCACATCTCAAATGCTTTTTTTCTGTTGTATAACAGTCTGCGTTTCACTACCATACAATGCTGTGCTACAAAGCTAGATTACAGAAATGTCTTCCTCAAGTCACTCGTGGCGGCTCCGGTGGAGCGGGCGTGATGTGCCGTCTGGTGACATACGGAGGAGGCTGTCTAATTTGTGCCGACCTTGTCGAAGCCCCGCTGTGGCAACGCTGCAGGGCTTGACGAGCAGAATGGCGCTCCAGTGCGCCAGGCGTCTGACGTCACGGGGCGGCGCCGCCTGTCTGTCTGTCGGTCCGTCTGTACGTAACTCAAGTGTGCCGCCACTGACACCGTCTCCGATACGCCTGCCACCGCCACTCCAAACACATGTTGCCTGTACACTAGCGCCCTTTCGGTGATAGTACTAGAACAGTGCAGTCACCAACCAGAATGTAAATTTGGGTATTAACAGCCTATAAAGGTGTCTACGTAGTACGCCGCTGTCTTTCCAATACAAGATTCGATACGACATTTAGTATTCAATGCTTAAAATCATATGTATGTAGACTCATGTTCATAAATTTAGGATAAAGCTGATATATGGTGAAGCAACGCTCTGGTGGGTGGTTTGCAGGTCTAAACCACCTCGGGCTTTGACCGTGGGGGGCATTTGATTTGCGGTCGTCGCACGGTGGCGCTGCCAGCAGTCCACATACGCAGAGGTTGGTTGGTTTGAAGATTAAAGGGACCAAACTGCATAGGTCATCGGTCCCTTGTATCATAAACACGCAGAGCACAGTGAAACCAACCATTAGTCATTCGAAGCACAAAAGAAAAATTCCAGGGGAAGAAAAGCCCCAAGGTCAATAATAAAGCAACATGGAAAACGGAGCACAGCAACAAAAACAACACAGAGAAGAAAGGAATTAAAACTGTACAGCAGAAGACTGTGGCTGTCTGATCACGAAAATAATAGGATGAGCCAGCCACTCTGCAACACGTTAAAACCTCCAGCCTAAAAGAGTCGTATTACAACACAAAACTAAGTAAAATATACAGCACAAAAGAGGGTGACGCAATAAAATTGGAGGGACCTATAAAAGCCACTTGCTCCAATAAAACTTAAAACACGATCTGCCATAGAGGCATCGTCACCTAAGAGAGATGATAAATCACCCAGAAGATTAAAAGCTCGCCTGAGGGCGATTAAAAGAGGACATTTCAACAATATATGGGCCACCGTCATGTTTTCAGCACAGCGACAATGAGGGGCGGTCCTCTCGACACAGCAGATGACCATGCATCAGCCAAGAGTGACCAATGTGGAGCCTACACAGAACAACAGAATCCCTGCGAGAGGCCCGCATGGAGGCACCCCACACAGTCGTGATCTCCTTTACTCGCCGCAGCTTGTTGGGGACAGACAGAGTGCGCTATTCGTCTGCCCACATCCCAAAGACCCGACGGCGTAACACCGATCGGAGATCAATTGCCGGGAGGCCGACACATACGCACAGGTGTGTGGGTGCATGTCAGAGTACGGTGCAGCGAGTAAGTGTGCAGAAGTTTTCAGACGTGCTAATGGTGATTGTGTGTGTATGTTCAAATGTGTGTGAAATCTTATGGCACTTACTAGCCCCAGGTGGCAAATGCTGTCAACGGATCAAAATGCACGTGTAACTAATTTTTTTACTACACTGTTAAGTACAGCACAGCTTTCGATATAAATTACTTGTTCTACCACAATAATATGCAACCTACGTTGTGAATTCCCTCGTAATATTAAACATAGTGATCCCTGTAGTACTGGATAGCTTTCCTATACTTAAGGCGCAATCAGAGTAAAATTAGTTGTTATTGTCACTATAGATGGTCCTCCAGCTGGACAGAAGACTATTCCGTACGGACCGATTCAATTTCCAGTCCGTTAACTGGTTGTGTGTGTGTGTGTGTGTGTGTGTGTGTGTGGCCGTGCGCGCGCTCTGGAGGGTTAGCATTGCCAGCAGTACGAGATGCAGATATGATGGCCATAACAAGGCAACTTTGTGTGCTTTGAGAGGAAAATAAGGCCGGCAATTACATTAGCGACGTAATGTCAAGGTTCGTTCACGTCCGCCGCTCCACACGCAGGCACACGGCAGCTCGGTTCGACGGCGGCGCTGTGCAGCGTTTGCGGGGGCCAATCGGCGGAGTGGTCGTATGGGCCCCGGGCTGTAATTAGTCGAGTCGGCTGGGGGTGGTGGGGGAATGAGGGGGGGGGGGGGGCAACGTGGAGCCCCGCGGGAAATCCCCGCGAGTGCATCCCTGCCTTCCCCGTCCTATTTCAGGGAGCGAGCGACGGTCCCCGTATGAAATGCTAAGCGCGCCGTCCCCACAGAAGCGCCGACCTACCGAATGGCTAGATCAATCCCATCTCGAGATTGGTCACCACCCAGGATTGCTGCCACGTCGTTCCCATCCACACCGAAGCAGGAGCAGAAGTGTGGAGACAGGCAGTACAGGGGTGAGGAGGCAGGAAATTGTTCGCAGATGAAGTATTATCAAACAACATCCGAATATCAGCGTTGTTACGAACTCTCCTTTATTTTCGAAACAAAATTTCATTTGAGGTTCTACATCTACATGAACACTCTGCAAATCACATTTAAGTTTCACTTCCATACATGGCTACACTCCGTACAAATACTTTCAGAAACGACTTCCTGACAAATCTATACTCGATGTTAACAAATTTCTCTTATTCAGAAACGCTATCCTCTTTCTACTTCGACCATCGCCATTTATTTTGCTCCCCAAATAGCGAAACTCATCTACTACTTTAAGAGTCTCATTTCCTAATCTAATTCCCTCAGCATCACCCGACTTCGTTCGACTACATTCCATTTTGCTTTTGTTGATGTCCATCTTATATCCACCTTTCAAGACACTGTCCATTCTGTTCAGTTTCTCTTCCAGGTCCTTTGTTATCCCTGATAGAATTACAGTGTCATCGGCGAACCTGAAAGTTTTTATTTCTTCTCCATGGATTTTAATTCCTTCTGATAACGACGTCCTCCTGAGTAGTCACCGCCCAGAGATCCGAATGGGGGACTATTCATACAGTAAAGCTGCAGGCCCTCGAGAAAAATGGCTCTGAGCACTATGGGACTTGACTTCTAAGTTCATCAGTCACCTAGAACTTAGAAAACCTAACTAACCTAAGGAAATCACACACATCCATGCTCGAGGCTGGATTGGAACCTGCGACCGCAGCTGTCGCTTCGCTCCAGACTGTAGCGCCTAGAACCGCACGGCCTCTATGGCTGGCCCCTCGGGAAATATTACGGCTGTAGGTTCCCCTTGCTTCCAGCCGTTCGAAGTACCAACACAGCAAGGCCGTTTTGGTTAGTGTTACAAGGCCAGATCTGTCAATCATCCAGACTGTTGCCCCTGCAACTACTGAAAAGGCTACTGCCCCTCTTCAGGAACCACACGTTTGTCTGGGCTCTCAACAGATACCCCTCCGTTGTGGTTGCACCTACGGTACGGCTATCTGTATCGTTGAGGCACGCAAACCTCCCCACCAACGGCAAGGTCCATGTTTCATTGGGGGCGTGGGCGGGGTCTATATTCCAATTAAAATTACTTTGTGATTTTGCAGCAAGTCGAATGGCAGGAGCCAACCTCCAGCCGTAGTACTTTCACGAGCGTCGAGATCTCGTGCGTCACCAGTTTTGTAGGCACAGGCGGCACTTTGTCTTGCGTGGCTGGTTGCACGCCGGCAACAATGACCTGGCCATTGCCATCTGTCAGTCCTAAAATAATTGTAATCGGAATATAGCTATATCTCCGCCACTCCGCCTAGGCTCTAATCAAGTGACGAAAGAAGAGTCAGAAGAATACTTATCGAAGAGCATAATGTTTGACCAACATTCAGGTTTATATTACTAGGGTAGTTTTTGGTGAACTGAAGACTTATGACTATCAGCTCACCAGTGATCAAATTCATGATTAAACATCAAATGTTCATGCATCAGCTGCAAAACTCTCCAGAAGATCCTAACATAGATAATAATATTGGTAAGGGTTGCATGTACTCAGTGTGGTTACGTGTTTAGGAAGGTCGAGTAATGGAACCGAAGGAAGAAGGTTCGCGTCCCGTTCAATGCTTTTTTTTCCTTCTTCGCTTTTGTAACAGATTCTGGAATCAGCAATGACATTTATATTCTTCTTCGTCGCAAGTATGTGCTGTATTATCCGAATGTCTTGATTCCGTGGTTGTAGATAGTCAGAAAAATTTAGAATAATATGGTAATCAACACTGAGGGTTTCAAAGCCAAAATTGTAGATTAATTCTGCAGCAGGAAATAGCAACGTATGATCACTGAGTGAGTACGAGACTACTTTTTATTTTAATTCATTTTTTGTGAATCTGTTTACTGCAGCACATTGGTAAGATTTTGCACGAGATGCCACTGGTTACTCTTGATGCCAAAAGTAGGATCATATGGGGTATCAAGTGAAACTTGTGACTAGATTGAGGACTTTTTGGTATGCAAGACGCAGCAAGCTATCTCGGATGGAGAGTCGTCGGCAGATGTGGAAGCCACTTCGAGTGTGCCCCAGGGACCTTTGCTGTTAATGTTCAAATGTGTGTGAATTCCTAAGGGACCAAACGGCTGAGGTCATCGGTCACCAAAGTTAGACACTACTTAAATTAACTTATGCTAAGAACAACACACACACACACACACACACACACACACACACACACACACACACACACACACACACACACACACACACACACACACACCGCAGTTTGTGACATGGCGCCTCAAACCACGCGGCCACTCCGCGCGGCCTTTGCTGTTCACATTGTACACTCCTGGAAATTGAAACAAGAACACCGTGAATTCATTGTCCCAGGAAGGGGAAACTTTATTGACACATTCCTGGGGTCAGATACATCACATGATCACACTGACAGAACCACAGGCAAATAGACACAGGCAACAGAGCATGCACAATGTCGGCACTAGTACAGTGTATATCATCCTTTCACAGCAATGTAGGCTGCTATTCTCCCATGGAGACGATCGTAGAGATGCTGGATGTAGTCCTGTGGAACGGCTTGCCATGCCATTTCCACCTGGCGCCTCAGTTGGACCAGCGTTCGTGCTGGACGTGCAGACCGCGTGAGACGACGCTTCATCCAGTCCCAAACATGCTCAATGGGGGCAGATCCGGAGATCTTGCTGGCCAGGGTAGTTGACTTACACCTTCTAGAGCACGTTGGGTGGCACGGGATACATGCGGACGTGCATTGTCCTGTTGGAACAGCAAGTTCCCTTGCCGGTCTAGGAATGGTAGAACGATGGGTTCGATGAAGGTTTGGATGTACCGTGCACTATTCAGTGTCCCCTCGACGATCACCAGAGGTGTACGGCCAGTGTAGGAGATCGCTCCCCACACCACGATGCCGGGTGTTGGCCCTGTGTGCCTCGGTCGTATGCAGTCCTGATTGTGGCGCTCACCTGCACGGCGCCAAACACGCATACGACCATCATTGGCACCAAGGCAGAAGCGACTCTCATCGCTGAAGACGACACGTCTCCATTCGTCCCTCCATTCACGCCTGTCGCGACACCACTGGAGGCGGGCTGCACGATGTTGGGGCGTGAGCGGAAGACGGCCTAACGGTGTGCGGGACCGTAGCCCAGCTTCATGGAGACGGTTGCGAATGGTCCTCGCCGATACCCCAGGAGCAACAGTGTCCCTAATTTGCTGGGAAGTGGCGGTGCGGTCCCCTACGGCACTGCGTAGGATCCTACGGTCTTGGCGTGCATCCGTGCGTCGCTGCGGTCCGGTCCCAGGTCGACGGGCACGTGCATGCACCTTCCGCCGACCACTGGCGACAACATCGATGTACTGTGGAGACCTCACGCCCCACGTGTTGAGCAATTCGGCGGTACGTCCACCCGGCCTCCCGCATGCCCACTATACGCCCTCGCTCAAAGTCCGTCAACTGCACATACGGTTCACGTCCACGCTGTCGCGGCATGCTACCAGTGTTAAAGACTGCGATGGAGCTCCGTATGCCACGGCAAACTGGCTGACACTGACGGCGGCGGTGCACAAATGTTGCGCAGCTAGCGCCATTCGACGGCCAACACCGCGGTTCCTGGTGTGTCCGCTGTGCCGTGCGTGTGATCATTGCTTGTACAGCCCTCTCGCATTGTCCGGACCAAGTATGGTGGGTCTGACACACCGGTGTCAATGTGTTCTTTTTTCCATTTTCAGGAGTGTATATTAATGGCTTTGCGAACAATTCAATAATAACCCCAGAGTTTTTGCAGATGACGCAGATACCTGAATGAAGTACTGTCTGAGAAAAGTTGCATGAACATTCAGATTTTGGTAAGATTTCAATGCATTACAGTTCGAATTGGCCAACTCATACACTTTCCTGGTCGTAACCCTTTGTAGAGATATGAAACGTAGAGATCATATAGGTTCAGTCGCGGGTAAAGTAGGTGGTGGACTTCGATTTCTTGGTAGAATACTGGAAAATTGCTATCAGTCTTCAAAGGAGATTGCTTACAAACCGCTTCTGCAACCCATTTTAGAATATTGCTGAAGAGTGTAGGACGCATACCAAATAGGACTAGCAAGGGGTATTGAATGTATACAGAGAAGGCCAGCACAAATGGTGACAGGTTGTTTGGCCTGCGAGACAGTGTTGTAGAGACGCTGAGGAAACTAAACCGGCAGGCTACTCAAGATAGATAACTATCCCAAGGAAGTCAACAAACGAACTGTCAAGAACCGGGTTTAAATGATGACTAGGAAAATGCTACAACCCCCTATGTACCGCTCCCGTAGGGATCGTGAAGACAAGATTAATTACAGCACACATAGAGGCATTCAAATAATAATTCTTCCCGCGTTTGGTACGAGGATGTTCGGGGTTAAAACCTAGTAACTGTTGCAATGGTCTGCAGTAGGAAGGCCAAAGTCATTCATCCTTGGGAACTAGTTCACTGGTGATCGCTCTTTTTTTGGGAACCGTTCATTTTTACTCGTTCACCGTTAATTGTGCTTGGTATATACACATATACACGTGCCTCCCCCCCCCCCCCCCTGGAGTACAGTTTTTATTCATAACAGAATTCTCACACTCTTTTAATTTTCGTGATTCTGCAAAACTTCTTATTTAGCCAACTGTAGAGGTGTGTGGCTGATCGCAGTGAAATAATATAAGGCGGCGCACTAAAAACTGGCCCCGAGTACAGACTACTCGCCAATTACGCACTATTTGTTGACCGCTACGAGCACAAAAGATAAACGTATAATAATTAGGCAGTGAAGAAATAATAACTAAGCTAATGCAAACTACTTCGTAACAATAGGCGACGATTTGTAAGCGACAATGAGCAGACATGTACTCGGGGCCGATTTTTCGTGCGGCGCCCTGTACCACTGAAATAATGTTGGAGTTATCATGTTTTCTTTACAACGTGTGACACCTTATACTCGATTACGAAGCGCGCGCTTCATTCTGTTGTACGTCGGTCTGCCTACCAAAGCAATGAATATGCTCTTTTACCTTGAATCAAAAAAGGACGGAAAATGGCCACTCTTGTGTGCCGTACCGACTTCCTTTGCATGTGTAATAACAAAAAAAAAAAAAAAATCTTTCCTTTTTACAAGTATTCCTTCCGCTGTTTATCGAAACAGTGAAGTACGCTGATTTGTTATGTGAAAAGATGTCTGTATTACATACCACGTAATTATTATGTAATTTACGTAATTATAAAATACATTCTAATTACGTCGTGGACGCTGAAAAAAATGGTTCAGATGGCTCTCAGCACAATGGGACTTTACTTCTGAGGTCACCAGTCCCCTAGAACTTAGAACTACTTAAGCCTAACTAACCTAAGGACATCACACACACCCATGCCCGAGGCAGGATTCTAGCCTTCGAGCGTAGCGGTCGCGCAGTTCCAGACTGTAGCGCCTAGAACCGCACGGCCACCCCGGCCGAAAAGAAGTCCAGAGTTCAAAAAAAAGGGGTTGAAACAGATCTATAATGGGCGTGCGAAGCGAACGAAACAAAAAACAACTCAATACTGAACTATGAGCAGTCAGCAGTGGAACTGCGACGAGTGGCCAAGCGAAGGATGAGGAGACCGGCCGAGCGAGACCGACCGTTTGCCGTTCCCGGGAACTATAAGTAGAAAGCCGCGACCGAAGTGAACTATGAAAGACCGTTCCTTAGAATTCGTTTCTCGCTCGTTCTGCTGATCTTGGTGAACCGTTTCTCTGGACCCATATCTCTAGTTTGCAGAGTACAGACGTAGATGGTGTGGACACTGTCGTAACCTGGGTACCAGCCGGCCGCAGTGGCCGAGCGCTTCTAGGCGCTAGAGTCGAACGCGCGACCGCTGCGGTCGCATGTTCGAATCCTGCCTCGGGCATGGATGTGTGTGACGTCCTTAGGTTAGGTTTAAGTAGCTCTAAGTTCTTGGGGACTGATGACCTCAGAAGTTAAGTCCCATAGCGCTCAGAGCCATTTGAACCAACCTGGGTACCAGTATGTCTGCATTATCCAGGAACAATTCGGCTTTGCGGCACTTCTTGGAACGCCACTACACGCCCGTCTGTTTTATTGTGTCCGGTTGCTGCAACAGGTGCGGCACTTGTTGCCTACCTGCCCCTACCCCCCCGCCCCCCCCCCCCCCCCCCCCCGCCCTTTTCGCCAGCCAGCAAATTACGGACCCCTCCAACCACAAGCTCGCCTGCTGGTGCGTGGGTCTCATATGCGCTCTCCTAGCGAAACAGGGACAACGGGTAGCCACAACTTTATTATTCCCCTCCCTCCCGCACAAGCCACTGCCCAACGGTTCCTCCTTTATTCCACGGACAAAGGCGCCGTGCTCTACAGCACAACGGCAGTAATACGACTTGCAACGGCAAGGAAAACTTTTCTGAAGAACACTGTTTTGGCAACTGTGACAAACCTGCATGGTAGGCAGTCTCTTCTGGAAGTATTTGTCTGCTTTGTAATTTATGCTGAAGTGAGGTGGAGGATAAACAAAAGAGAACAGAAGCTTTTGAAAGTTTCTGCTGCCTAGGTAGTAAAATAACCAATGGCGGCCGGATTAAGGACGATTCAAAAGTAGGCGAGCAATTGCAGAAAGGACATTCCTGGCCAAGTGAAGTCTACTAATATCGAACATAGGCCTTAACTTGAGGAAGAAATAAATGAGAATGTACGTCTGGAGTACAGCATTGTATGGTAGTGAAAACATGGATTCTGGGAAAACCGGAAAAGAAGAGAATCGAAGCTTTTTGAGACGTGCTGCTACAGACGAATGCTGAAAATTAGGTTGACTGATGAGGTACAGAATGAGGAGGTTCTGTGTAGAATCGGAAAGAGGAGTATCTGGAGATAAGCTCAGGAATTAATGTAGACATTTTTATACGGTTTATAAGCTGATTCAGGAGGAATGGTTCTACTTATCACTACATGTTACGCGGCCCACTTATATCGTCACCAACGCCTATGTTCGACATCAGTGTGAAATAAACAATGACAGGAGGCACGTGGCAGAACAAGCAGTGAATGGTATATAAAGCGCGTCGGAGGAACGCATGAAACAATGCAGTCGTCGTCGCAATGCGGAAGAGGATTTTCTGACTTCAAAAAAGGCACAATCATTGGCTTTCGGGCCAAGGGTGAAAGCATTTTCGAAACTGTTCGCGCGCCACCGTCAAAGTTTACCGTGCATGGCAAAATGGCGCTATCCGAAAACGGCGCCAAGTCAACTATGATGTTCCATGGGCCATAAATACAGATGTGAATGACGGTTGCGGGAATATGTACAGGGGAATATACACAACTGTTGAGCAACTGACCGCCCAGATGAATCGAGAACTACCCAGAGTGTCTCCTCAATGACCGTTCATCGAACGTTACTGTCTATACGACTACTGACGGCTGTTCATCGGCAACGAGGGCTGGAGTTTGCAGGACAATTTATCAACTGGACGTTCACTCACCTGGGAATGGTCCAATCCGACAAGTCAAAACCTACCATCATTTTTACAGAGGAAGAATACACAGAAAGAAAGGCATTTTCAAAAATTTAGCTATTAAAGAGTATTGCAAACTTTTTTTTAAAGTTATAGTTACTCATTTTTGCCGCGCGAAGAACCAGTTATCGATTTGTAGAGCCTTTCCGGCCTAGCGCGCGAATCGGCTAATAAGCAGATGCAGCCGTGACAAGAGAATGTAAGCGCGAAGTCCAAATTGCAAACACGCGAATTTTAAGAATTTCACCATACCAAAAATGTCTCAAAACATAAATTTGTTTGAATAACGACAGATACGATGAGAGTTTTCGAATAATGAATATTTAATTTACAATAAAACAGTTTCTTATTCCCAGTAGTCGTCATAAAAATGTATTTATTGAACGACGTAAAAAATTGCTTACACCTCGAACACCTGACAAACGAAAAATTAATGAATTCTGGCACTTCACAGTAATTACTAGTTTTACTTAGAATAAGGATGAAGAAAGTAACGGTCGCGGCCGTTGTTCTGCGTACAGTGTGCAGTCATCGTTCAAACCACTGTTCGAACGTTTCAACAATTTGTAACGAAATGTCGACATGATTCGAATGAATGCCCAAGGAATTAACTAATAAATAACACACACGTGTTAGACAACATCACTGTACACATGCGGCTTGTCAGCTACTATACACGTCTGCAGTTCGTGTACACTGCTCCCAATTAACCTGAGTGCTGTCATAATTAATCTCACGACTCCAAGAGGTCAGCAAATTTGTTAACACATAAACAATACGTAATGTAATTGCATTATGTGTAACACTGGTAAATTCTGTGTGTTTATTGTGAACAGGCACATCTCATGATGAGGCCATGAGCCTACAAATCGATCATGGTACAATAAAATAAAATAAATTCACGTCCGATTCTTTTTACTAGAAAGGCGTTTAATAAGTAATGCAACACACTTTTTTCTGAAAGTACGTTGACTGTATTCAGGATTCCAATACATCATATTATTGCCCACTCTTCTGGATACAAATTGCGTTCCAAGTGCAGAATTACGCTACCTTTGTGTGAAACCCTTATGCCCACAAGGTGCCATTCTACTAATGGACGTTGGAAAATGGCTCTAAGCACTATTGGACTTAACATCAGAGGTCATCAGTCCCCTCGACTTAGAACTACTAAAACCTAACCAACCTCTCACACATCCATGCCCGAGGCAGGATTCGAACCTGCGACCCTAGCAGCAGCGCGGTTCCGCACCGTAGCGCCTAGAACCGCTCGGCTAGAGCGGCCGGCGATGGACGTTGGAGCCAAAGCCTTGCTGCATCAGTAACGTCCCCATTATCCACCCACTGCTTCCCGCGGAGTGCATCGTTCATTGGCTAAATAGATGGAATTCACGAGGTGCGAAGTAGTGTGGCGCCACTCTGTGGATTGCCGTTTCGTTTTCGGTTCGAAGTGATGAACCCATGTTTGATGGCCTGTGACGATGTTCGACAAAAAATTCTCACGATCAGCCTCTTAACGCGATGGTCCTTCGTTGCTCTTCGTGGTCTTCCGTTCAGCTGTGCGGAACCAGGCAGGCACACATCTTTGAGTACCCCAATTGGTGGACTTGTCAGCATAACCAGCAGGTACGTCCAGTTGAGCAGCAAGGTGTATGTTTGTCATTTCTTGATCTTGAATGGAGCGGCACGAGGGTAATTGAATGTTTGTGCGACCTTGTTGCGATAGTGACCGACCCCTCGCCCAAAGACTCACCGTGCTTTTGTTCACCGACAAGTCTCTGTAGACATTCTGCAGGCACCTATAAATATCAGCGATACTCTTCTTTTACGCCAAAAGAAACTCAGTGAGAGGTCTCTGCTTGGAACTCACCTCCATTACAGACGCCAATCTGAAGCTACGTTTAGCGCTGCCACCTGTCGCAACTTCATGAAACTACAGGGGCTGAAGCGGGAATATTCCGCGATGTCACACAAAAAATTCCGCATTTTTTTTCCAGTCGAAAATAGCCGAGAAAAATCTAATTGCGTTACTTTATGGAACACCCCTCGCATTTCCTCCGGGTTTCGTTGAACAGCGTCGAATCTTGCTTTTTCTAGACAGAGCCTTCAAAAGTTGCAGTTTCAGGTTAATGAAGACAGATGAGCTGCTGCCCAGCTGACAGATGTCTGAGAAGACAAGCACGGCGGAAAAGACACCCGTGGCGGAATGCCACGGTCAGTTTCGGCTACTTGCCAGAAGTGCCCCTGGCAGACAGATGGCTCAAATGTCGACAAACACTTTGGGGACCAACAGGTGAACTTCACTAACAGCCATACAGTAACAATGAACTCAGTCTCTTCAACAACAATGTACGCACATTTTCTCTAGAAACACGATGAATCACTGGAAATGGAACTCATTTTGGGACTCACCCAACAGGAGGCGGACTCACCCAACAGAAACTGTTGTGCTTCGAATTTGGCTTACCTGAAACAGAAAAAAAAAAATGAAATCAGTACAAACCCAACATCAACATACGAAGTTTTGTCACTTAACAACGGACAGTTTTACAGAAAGAGTGGATGTCATTGTACGACGGAAATATTGTCCCCTCCCCACTGTTTTGTTCATTGAAACACACTATTTTCTCCTTCTAGGCAGTTACTATCAACATCATTTCAGTGCCCTTCTATTTCTAATAATTTAAAAGACTGCTTCGAAAGTTCTGGACTATCTAATATTATTATAAATTCGTAGGCTTCCACGGTTAGAGCCATTCTGAATATGATAATTAGCAACTAATTGCCGACGTTTCGACCGTCTTTCCGGCTGTCCACTTCAGGGCGGTTTAATGTTTTATCATGACGCGGCTAACCACCCAAAATTATTTTGTTGAAAATCTTCTTCCACTACTACTACTACTACTACTACTACTACCACTACTACTACGTGCAGTTGGATTCTACAGGATCAGGTAAAGTTTTATGAGTTTAGTTTCTAAGTTTCAGGTCACCTCTCATTTGTCTGTGATTTCTCTGTTTCTTCAGTCCACTTTATGCAGGTTCCTTTTCAGACAGCACTTCCAATCTGTCATTTATTTGTTTTTAGCAACGTGTCATCTATTTGTTTATACGAATATTTGTGCTCAAAGGATTTTTTTTATTTTTAAATTCCAGGGTACAGTTCTCAGGCTTTTCTTGTAAGTTGATTTTTGTGGTTAAGTGTCATAACTGAGGATCTTAAGATATGTCCACAAAAATTTCTGAGCTTATCTGGTTGTAATGGCCTCGTTATCTGCTGATGTGGTCAAGGCGACAAAAAAGGTACCCATGTAACATTTATATATTTCTGCCGTCTTATTTGTATAAGTTATGAACATAAAGACCAGTCAAATGAAAACGACACAAATAAAAAAAACAAGTAAACTTAATTATTTGAAAAATAATAGCCATAACTGTTAATACATTTAACCCACTGCGAGGGGGACTGATGACCTTAGCTGTTTAGTCCCCCTTAAACATCCCAACAACCACCACCACCCACTGCGAGACAATACTGTCAGTGTATTCAAGAAAAATGTTTGTGGTTGCCTATGGAACCTTGATTGTACACTAGCGTGTTTCTATGTTTTTGGAGTCCTGGCGAACTATATTCCTGGCCACTGATCTGATTCGAAGAGGTGCACCCAGGGACACTATCATGATTCCGCAGGCAATCTTAAACATTGTTTCAGGGAGGCTTTGATCGGCTCGTCTCGCTTGGGATAAACGTATTAACAGTTATGGCGATTACTTTTGAAATAGTAAACAGTTTACTTTTTCCTATCATTTGCGATTTTTTTTACTACCACTTACAGTACTATAAAAAATCGAACGGTAATTGTAATCACCCTCATTTTAGTATCTTACTTATAGCGCAGATAAGCCGCAAGTAGAGTTTAATAATAATTTTGAAACATTTATATGCTTGCAGTCGCTTCACGACGGAGGACGTTGGCTAGGGAGAGCGGAAGTATTTAGAACGTTGCCTCGTTCATGAACTTTGAGCATTCGCAAGATATAATTAAGGAAAAACAAACTCAAGTTAAAGCTCGAAAGAACCGGACGGAAATTTGAAGCCAGCTCTCCCAAACGGCAAAGCCAAATGCTTAACAACTACGCCACTTCGCTTGGCGAATAAGAAGGAGCTGAATTCCCCCGAGACTCCATCCGTCTCTACGTGGCATATTACAGGTAAACAGCGGCAAACGAATACATAAAAGGCCATAATGACTGAAATATCCTGTGCGAAAACGTACTAGGGTTGTTTAGATAGCGGTTAAAAAATCTACTGCTCTCTCTTTTACGAGTGCGATCTCGTACTCTTTTTCTCGCTGTAGAACGTGGTTAGCCGGCAGCTCGACGGAAAAATAGCCAGCAGTAAAACAGGGTGATGTTGGGAGGGAGGGAGGGAGGGGGGGGGGAGAGAGAGAGAGAGAGAGAGAGAGAGAGAGAGAGAGAGAGAGAGAGAGAGAGAGAGAGAGAGAGAGAGAGAGGTGGGTAAGGGGGGAAGGCAGGAATTATGAATGTACAAAGAAGGGAGGAGAGGGGGCACCGTGGAATGGAGGCGCAAACAAATTACGCCGGAAAGGCGGAAGGGGACGCAGGCACAACGGCGACACACAAAAGGAATGGGCGAGCACGCCTCTGGGCGCTAATTGAAAACACGGCCAGCCTTGGGGTGCAGGTTGGGGTCTGAAGTTGTGGGCGCTAATGGCAGAGATCGCCAGGGGACGCCTCCACAGCCTACGGGCCTTCCACGGCAGCGGCACTGCTTGCTTACTGCGGGGTCGATCGAACACCTGTCGATAATGCGTCACCTGCTCTGGGTCATAAAGTACAGTAAGTAAACTAAGTGATCAAAAGTATCTGGGCACCCCTAAAAACACACGTTTTTCATATTAGGTGCATTGTTCTGCCAGGTACTCCGTATCGGCGACCTCGGGTGTCATTAGACATCGTGATAGAACAAAATGGGACGCGTGGAACTCACGGACTTTGACAGGGGTCAGGTGATTGGGTGTCACTTGCGTCACACATCTGTACGCGAGATTTCCACATTCCTGGATCCATTGTTTCTGATGTGATAATGAAGTGGAAACGTGAAAGGACACGTGCGGTACAAAAGCGTGCAGGCCGACCTCGTCTGTTGACTGACAAGAGTCCGGCCGGGGCCAACCGAGCGCTTCTATGCGCTACAGTCAGGAACCGCGCGACCGCTACGGTCTTAGCTTCGAATCCTGCCTCGGGCATGGATGTGTGTGATGTCCTTATATTAGTTAGGTTTAAGTAGTTCTAAGTTCTAGGGGACTGATGACCGCAGAAGTTAAGTCCCGTAGTGCTCAGAGCCATTTGAACCATTTGAACTGACCGAGACCGCCGAAAGTTGCAGAGGGTCGTAATGTGTAATAGGAAGACATCTATTTGGACCATCACATAGGAATTCCAAACTGCATCAGGATCCACTGCAAGTACTATGACAGTTCGGCGGGAGGTGAGGAAACTGATTTCATGGTCGAAGCCACACATCACGTCGGTAAATGCCAAACGACGCCTCGCTTGGTGTAAGGAGCATATACATTGGACGATTGAAAAGTGGAAAAACGTTGTGTGGAGTGACTAATCAAGGTACAAAGTGTGGCGATCCGATGGCAGGGTGTGGGTTTGGCAAATGCCTGGTGAACGCCATCTACCAGCGTGTGTAGTGCCAACAGTAAAATTCGGAGGCGTTGGTGTTCTGGTGTGGTCGTGTTTTTTATGTAGGGGGCTTGTACCTCTTGTTGTTTTGCGTGGCACTACCACAGCACAGGCCTACATTGTTGTTTTAAGCACTTTCTTGCTTCCCACTGTTGAAGAGCACCTGATCATAATGCACCGACTGTGGCGGAGTGATTACACGACAATAACATCCCTTTAATGAACTGGCGTACACAGGGTCCTGATCTCAGTCCTACAGAACACCTTTGGGATGTTTTGGAACGCAGACTTCGTGTCAGGCCTCACCGACCGACATCCTTACCTCTCCTCAGTGCAGCACTCCGTGCAGAAAGGGCTGTCATTCCACAAGATACTTTCCAGCATCTGATTGAACGAATGCCTGCGAGACTGGAAGGTGTCATCAAGGCTAAGGGTGGGCCAACACATACTAAATTCCAGCATTGCCGATGGAGGGTGCCACGAACTTTGTAAGTCATTTTCAACCAGGCGTCCGGATACTTTTGATCACATAATGTACTTGCCGAGTCCCGGACACCTCCCCCCAATTCTATGGGCACCCTTCCGTTCTGATAGGTGTCTTGGATAATTTTTGAAACAAATGGTTGTAACTTATGATTAAGTTGCTTTGGAAGGTTTTTTATTTCTTGATGATGATGATGATGATGATGATTTGTTTCGAGCACCTGTGTCCATTTTCAAACCATCCGCGCTGTAAGTGTGTCAAATACAGGCGATAGCCTGTGTACAGAAACTGCCCCTGCAGTAATCAAAGCGATATATGGCCGACTTAGCAACAGCAACTTACACTTTCTCTAATGTCCGTCGCATGTGGTGTAAATTATTGTTGTTAAGTCGGCCATATACAGCTCTGACTACTGCAGGGGTAGTTTCTGTACACAGGCTATATCGCCTGTATGTGTCACACTTAGAGCACGAATGGTTTGAAAAGACACAGGTGTCAGAAACTAGTCATCATCAAGAAATAAAAAAATAGGTACCTCTCAAAGCGACTTATGACAAAGCTACAACCATTTATTTCAATTAGAAGACAAGTTGCGGACCTATTTTCCACCTGCAGCATGCCGCTAGTTCGTTAGATCATTTTATTCAAATAAAACATTATCAAGCACGTCACCGTGTCGTCATACTGTAACTTCTTCGAATGCAAAAAAAAAAAAAAATGTTCATTGTTGTGAACTAAACCTGTACTGAACTTCTTTATAACTTGACGTGTCTATGCTGTAATCCATAACTTTGAAAGTGGTGTAATTGCATACCGCTATCAGGTAATAAGAGCAGCCTAAACTGTAATTATGTGACTATTTTCAATAAACTGTCCTGTGAAATTGTGTACTGTAGTGATACAGCGCCTGACGTATCATTACGTAACTTGCATTTCTAACACACAAGACTAACAGAATAAAAATATTACATGAAATAAATTAAGTTTTGAACGAATAAATAACCAAAATGTGATTCTGTGAGGGTAAACTGGCTAAATCAAACGCCAAACGGTGAATGACACACACGCAAGTGTAACACTGAACTGTGAAAATAAAACTATCTGCGTAAAGAAACGAAATCCAAACTGAAATTTACCTAAACTGTACCCGATATTATTTTGAAAGTCCGCCCCGGGTTGCTGAGGGGTCAGCGCGACAGAATGTCAATCCCAAGGGCTCAGGGATTGGGTGTTGTGCTGTCCTAATCACCACCATTTCATCCCCATCGACGCGCAAGTCGCCGAAAGTGGGGTCAAATCGAAAGACTTGCACCGGGCGAACGGTCTATCCGACGAGAGGCCCTAGCCACACGACAATTATTTGTTTATTTTGAGAAGCAGCAGCTAATTATGAATGGTCTCACTGTCCTGGTTAATGTAAGATCAGCCCTAAAGAATTTTCATGGCTTACTTGTCACAACGAGAACTCGGTACTGTTCGAAGTGATGAACATCAAAAACACAGCGTAGTAGCAAACCACCTAAATAGGGAAAAAAACCTTCCGCAGTGGAATACAAGAACCTGCAGCTATGGTAAAAATGACCATAATTCACTGATGTGTTGCAACGACACATACTATCAGAAAATAAATTTTCGCGAGGAGACAGTGGTAGAGTTTAAACTTGCTAAATGACTGAAAAAAATAACCTTTTAAAAAAGAACTATATTTTGAATTCTGAACTCATTCTTACACAATTACAAAGAACTTCATAAAAGTTAGTTCTTACAACAAATATTACTCTCCCATGAGTCTTAATAGAATGGTAAAGGAGTAGTAAACCTTTTTAACTTCTGAGTGAAAGTGATATAAACTGATAACATTTTACCATGTCCAAACAATAAAATTGACTACACCAAACTAATAAAGAAAAATTCCGTTAAAACCTTCCGTTATTAATGCACATCATAAACACGTCCAAGCCAGCAGTGCAACAACATTGGCTCAAATGGCTCTAAGCACTATGGGACTTATCATCTGAGGTCATCATCCCCTAGACCTTAGAACTGGTTAAACCTAACCAACCTAAGGTCATCACACACATCCATGCCAGAGGCGAGATTCGAACCTGCGACCGTGGCAGCCGCGTGGTTCCCGTGTGAAGTGCCTAGAACCGCTCGGCCACAGCGGCCGGCTGCAGATGTTCCTCCAACAGGATTGCTTATAGTTATAAATAAGTTTGTTCTAATAATTAAATTTAATTAAAAATAATAAGTCGTCAAATAACATGATATTCACTAAAACTTCATGCAAATACGCGTGGTCTTTTAAAAATTATACTACCAGGCAAATGTTATAAAATCAAATAATATGACCAGCGACGGAAAAGATATAGATTAAAATTATGTTTTAGCGTGAGTCGAACCGTCGCCTCATACACGTTGGTCTTAGGAAGCTCGAATGCTAACCGCTTGACGGTCATGAACTCTTAACGTCCAGCATCTATGCATAAAATTTCGCTATCGATTTTCTCCGAATTGCCAGAGTATTACAATCTTACTACTTGCACATTTCGTTGCTTTAATAGCCTACCAAAGCTGCACGGAGTTGAAGTAAATATGTTATCCCAACGTCGCGGCCTTCTGTTGCAAGTCGCAACGACGAATATGTAGGAAACCTTTCAGATTACGCTGATACAACAGCTCCCTACTTAGCACTCATATACAACCGCTCGCTCACCGATACATCTGTACCTACAGATTGGAAAATTGCGCAGGTCGCACCAGTGTTTAAGAAGGGTAGTAGGAGTAAGCCATCTAACTACAGACCTAATATCATTGACGTCGGTTTGCAGTAGGGTTTTGGAGCATATACTGTATTCAAACATTATGAATCACCTCGAAGGGAACGATCTATTGATACGTAGTCAGCATGGTTTCAGAAAACATCGCTCTTGTGCAACGCAGCTAGCTCTTTATTCGCACGAAGTAATGGCCGCTATCGACAGGGGATCTCAAGTTGATTCCGTATTTCTAGATTTCCGGAAAGCTTTTGACACCGTTCCTCACAAGCGACTTCTAATCAAGCTTCGGGCCTATGGGGTATCGTCTCAGTTGTGCGACTGGATTCGTGATTTACTGTCAGGAAGGTCGCAGTTCGTAGTAATAGACGGCAAATCATCGAGTAAAACTCAAGTGATATCAGGTGTTCCCCAGGGAAGCGTCCTGGGACCTCTGCTGTTCCTGCTCTATGTAGATGACCTGGGTGACAATCTGAGCAGTTCTCTTAGGTTGTTCGCAGATGATGCTGTAATTTACCGTCTAGTAAAGTCAACCGAAGACCAGTATCAGTTGCAAAGCGATTTAGAAAAGAATGCTGTAGGGAAAGCGAGCCAAAGGCTGCGTTTCATTGGTAGGACACTTAGCAGATGCAACAAGTCCACTAAAGAGACAGCTTACACTACACTCGTTCGTCCTCTGTTAGAATATTGCTGCGCGGTGTGGGATCCTTACCAGGTGGGATTGACGGAGGACATCGAAAGGGTGCAAAAAAGGGCAGCTCGTTTTGTATTTTCATGTAATAGGGGAGAGAGTGTGGCAGATATGATACGCGGATTGGGATGGAAGTCATTACAGCAAAGACTTTTTCGTTGCGGTGAGATCTTTTTACGAAATTTCAGTCACCAACTTTCTCTTCCGAATGCGAAAATATTTTGTTGAGCCCAACCTACATAGGTAGGAATGATCAAAATAAAATACGAGAAATCAGAGCTCGAACAGAAAGGTTTAGGTGTTCGTTTTTCCCGCGCGCTGTCCGGGAGTGGAATGGTAGAGAGATAGTATGATTGTGGTTCGATGAACCCTCTGCCAAGCACCTAAATGTGAATTGCAGAGTAGTCATGTAGATGTAGATGTAGAAATAGCTGTAAGGTGCAGGTAACTGTCGCAAATAAAACATTTTTGATTTCCACAGTAGTTCCCATTTCTCGACTGATCGGACCTTACTTTCCGAACTGTCCTCGTAAATTAACTTCCACAGAGAACGGCCGAGATGTGGTGAAACATTCCGTAAGTAACACAAACCTGTGAATGAGTCAGCTAGGTGGAGAAGGACCCTGCTGATTACGCATAACATAGATATTGTTAAAAAAAAAAGTGAACTGACTTGACTTCAGAAAGAAGAATGCGAGTACGTCTCGACTCACTGAACGATTCAGAATATCAATTTGTCACCAGTGCCTAGTCACCGCTTGGAAACACACAGAGGAGAAAGGATATGAATAAGGTAACGTCGCCACAGCATCGTCGCGCCCCCAACAACATTGTCTGCGAAAGGGCCACGGGCATTCTCCGGCAGAAGACGCTTCCAGCTGGAGCAGCTGGCCGCGCACGTGCTGTCCACGTGGCAGGTGCTTCAGTCGGCAGCTGCAGCAGCGGCTGCCTCCAGCTACGCCACACACGCACCTGTCCATACTTAAGCCGCTTCCACGTGTCATGCCCGCAGCTCCGCTTCCAGTCCTACGAGGGTCACTCCAAAAGAAATGCACACTATTTTTGTAAAAATGCTCTTTTCATTTCGCATGTGTGAAAGTGTTACAGTGTGTAGATACATCCTTCCCGCTTGTTTTCAAACTTAGTTCAACTTCTTCCCGTGAGTGGCGCCGTCACAGCATGTCTTCAAGATGGCTGCTACACTTGACGTTCGTTAGAAGCAACGTGCTGTCATAGAATTCGTGTGCTGTGAAAACGAGACATTGGGAAACATCCACAACAGGTTGAAAAAGGTGTATGGGCATGCTGCTGTCGATCTCAGTACAGTTAGTCGGTGGGCAAGCAGGTTACGTGCTGGAAGCGGGCACGGCAATATTGAGGATTGTCCTCGGAGCGGCAGGCCTCGTACTGCACACACTCCAGACAATGTGCAGAGAGTTAACGAATTGGTGACTGCTGACAGACGCACCACAGTGAACGAATTGTCACGCTACGTTTCGATAGGGGAAGGAAGTGTTTGCTGAATACTGAAACTGTTGGCGTTAAAAAAGGTTTGTGCTGGGTGGGTTCCCAGGATGTGGCCAGTGGCTCACAAAGAAACAAGAAAAACGGTATGCAGCAAACTTTTGTAACAGTACGAGAATGGTGGAGACGAATTTTTTGGAATAATTGTGACAGGTGATGAAACGTGGCTCCATCGTTTTTCACCAGAGACGAAGAGGCAATCAATGGAGTGGCATCATGCAAATTCACCCAATAACAAAATATTCAAAGCACACCTTCTGCTGGAAAAGTTATGGCTACGGCGTTTTTCGTTTCCGTAGGACTCTTGCTTGTGGACATCATGCCAAGTGGAACCACCATAAATTCTGATGCATATGTGACGACACTGAAGAAACTTCAAGCTCGACTGAGTCGTGTTCGACCACATCGGCAAAAGCAGGATGTTTTGCTGTTGCACGACAATGCACGGCCACATGTCAGTCAAAAAACCATGGGAGCGATCACAAAACTCGGATGGACAACACTGAAACACCCGCCTTACAGTCCTGACCTGGCTCGATGTGACTATCATCTCTTTAGGAAACAAAGACTCTCTTCGTGGTACAAGGCTTGAAGATGATGACTCCCTTGTGCACGCTGCCAAACAGTCGCTGCAACAGGTTGGTCCAGAATTTTACCGTGCGCTGGTTCCAAGATGGCCTAAGGCAGTTGAAACGGTTGGAAATTATGTGGAGAAATGAAAATATTGCTCCTAAAGGATGTATTTACACACTGTAAAAGTTTCAAACATGTAGAATAAAAGATGGATTTAAAAAAAAAAATAGTGTGCATTTCTTTTGGAGTGACCCTCGTACATACCTCAAACCATTTTTTTTTTGCAGCCTCGCTGCGTTATTACTACAAAAATGATGTTCCAGTAAATCGGAGAAAACCATCCCGTTTATCACTAACTTCTTTCTTTTTCTGCGAGTCTTCTACACCGGGCAGCGTGTCAAGCGTCTAAGTATCCATCACCAGCCATTTCTCTTCTTAAACGGCTTCTACTCACGCCTCACGTCATCATTCAAATACAGACGACCTCTCCCGTGACATTTCTTCTAAGTTGTGTATACCGTGCTGGACGTTTACTTTCAATTCTACCTACAATATCTTTGACGACACGCATCTGTTATCTGTTCAGTCAACATTGCGATGCTTTCTCCGTTGAAATGGTGGGCGTATATCCATTAGTTAAGCGCCTCAGGAACAGCTACGAACAATTTTATTACAGCTACCAGTTTCCATTTTTACAAATCATGAGGCACAAGAACACTTCCAATCCCATCTGTGTGGATACGTACTGTGTCTGTCTCCTAAGAGTCACCGGGCACATTTTCTCTGCTATTCCAGCATATATTTGCTATCTCATCTTCGAATTTTGAATCTGGAGTCAGGCGAAACAAGCAGTACTCACCAGGTCTTTCATACGACGTCCAGTGTTGATGGAAAACTTCAGTTCGTTTTCCATTACAAACAAAATAATTTAAAAAACGCTGTTTTAGATGCCCCAACAGTGCGTTCCAAGATAAGTCTAGACCGCTATTCGTTTTATCGATATGTACGAGGGTAATCCCAAAAGTAAGGTCTCCTATTTTTTTTATAAGTACAGATCTCTGTTTGCGTGGCAATTGGTCATACTGTTATGGAGAGTGCTGTGTGCAAAAATGCGCACGCCGCGATGCAGCGCTCAGGCTTGGCTTGGCAGCCGTTGAGAATGGAGCTCCCGTTTGATGTTACCGCCACGTGCAAACTGAGAGCAGTTATTCGATTTTTGAACGCAAAGGGCACTGCGTCGATTGAAATCCATCGCCAATTGACCGAAGTGTATGGCGAGTCGTGCATGGATGTCAAATATGTTCGTAAGTTGTGTAGAGTATTTGCAGCTGCTCGGATCGAAATGCACGACGAACAAAGGAGCGGGAGACAGTCAATTTCTGCGGATACAGTGTTGAAGGTTAAGCAAACCATGCGAGAAGATCGGCGGATCACCCTGGGTGATCTCTGCACGTTGGTCCCTGAGGTTTCCCGAAGGACCGCTCACAGAATTTTAACGAAAACATCGAACTACCGGAAGGCGTGTCCAAGATGGGTAGCACTCAAGCTGACAGAGGACCACATGCAGCAACGACTTGTTGCTTCCCGCGCATTTCTTCACCGCCTTGCAGCCGAACAGGACAACTTCCTGGACTCAATTGTCACAGGTGACGAAACCTGGGCACACCATTTTACACCTGAGACCAAGCAAGAATCACGACAGTGGCGGTATCCTTTCTCGCAAAACCCGCGAAAATTCCAACAAACACAGTCTGTAGGTAAAGTCATGACAACCGTTTTTTGGGATCGGAAAGGGGTGTTGTTGGTCGACTTTTTACCCACTGGTGCCACAATTAACGCTGACAGGTACTGCGAGACTGAAAAAACTCAGGCGGGCATTTCAGAACCGGAGAAGAGGAATGTTGAGCAAGGGCGTACACATTCTCCATGACAACGCTCGCCCACACATCGCACGGCAAACAGTTGCTCTCCTGCAACAGTTTCTGTGGTACATAATCCCACCCACCCTACAGTCCTGACTTGGCGACCAGTGACTATCACCTGTTCCCTAGGTTAAAAGAACATTTGGCTGGAAAGCGATTAAGCTGAAAGGTGACAGAAGAGGTTCATAACTTTGTGAACAGAATGGCGCCGAACTGATGTGACACGGGCATAAAAAACGTGCCACAGCGTCTACAAAAATGCATTGACAGAAATGGTCATTATGTCGAAAAATAGCTAAATGTTCAAGTTTTAAACTGACGTAAATCACTGTAGAAACAAACAGGTCTATGTACTTACAAAAAAAAAAGACCTTACTTTCGGGATTACACTCGTATTAATAGGGGCAGTAAAACACTAAGGATAAGGAGCATTCCAGCAGCGACTGAGCAGCGCTGCATACTTGGCGGTAGTAGTAAACGCAGGTCAGGACGGAGCTGTTGCTGATGGAGAAGTGGTTTTTCTGCGAGTTTTACTGTCCCTGTCAGTGGATAACGATACAACGAATATCGCACTAGAGTAAGATGGAACCGCTCTATCGAAAGGGAAAGCGAAATATCGCTTTAGAAATAATTTCGTTTGTAACAGAAAATAAATGATCGGCGCTTTCCGTACACACTGGTCGTCGCATGAAAGACGTAGCCAGCACTGTTTGTTTGGGATGACTCCAGCTACGCAATGCAAAAATGAGATTACAAACATCTGCTCAAATACCAGAGAAAGTGACCCTGCGGACGTGGAGGAGACAACCCTGTGTGTGACCCTCCATCCCAGCCTACATGTGAAGAACACGAGATGAGCACAAAAAATTGAATACATTAGCATTGTTAATTGTGCCATGCTGCCGTGGGTCGAAACCTACCGCAAAGTTATGAAATTTTTCGACTTTGTGCCCCTCTGATGGAATCGTTGGTTGCGTAGGATCTCTACGCCAGAGGCCTGCGGCGCAAATGCGGCCCGGGAGGCGGTGAGTGACGGGCAGTGACTTTGGAGCGGCACGGGGAAAGTGGCGAGTGGGGCGCTGTGCTGGGAGCAGCCCGTGTGTGTGTGTGTGTGTGTGTGTGTGTGTGTGTGTGTGTGTGTGTGTCGGAAAACGACCTGGTCGCAGCTGAGTGATAGTGCGGCCTGTTTGTAGCTGAGAGCCGGTGTTTGGAAAGCTGTGATTTGGAAAGGAGCTCCCCTTTAGCATGCAAGAGCGCTTCGGTTGCACAATACTGCTGTGCATTCTTGGCAGGCGTTGTAGGCGACAATCGCACTGGGCCATATCTTCTACCTGGCTGTCTGAATATCCACTTGAAGTTCGCGCAAAGAGCTCCACCTGAGTTGTTGGAGAACGTAACCTTGTCTATTCGTGAGAGAGTGTGGATACAACAGAGAGTGTGGATACAACATGACGGTGCACCGCCTCACTTCAGTGTGGATATCCGCAACCACCTCTGTGCTGTATTTCCTCTTTGCTGGATAGGAAGCGGAGGTTCTATTCCATGACCTGCGAGGTCACCTGAGCCCAATCATCTTTATTATTTTCTAACGGGATACCTAAAGTTAGTTGTATATGAGACTCCAGTGGATAGGGAGATGGAATTAGTAAACAGAATTCAAGCTGCTTGTGATGTAATTTGAAACGCACCAGGGATAATATCTGTCAGGATGCGCCAGAATCTTGTTCGTCAGTGTCATGCTTGCTCTGCAGTCGACTGTCGTCAGTTTCAGTACATTTTGTAAGATACGATACAAATACGAGGGGCGTTTGAAACGTCCGTGCAAAGTCCGAGAGATGGCACCACCGGCGCATATCGAGATCATGTTTAATTAGTAGCATCTTCGGAAAGAACGCACACCGAGTGTCAGCCACATTGGTCTATTTCTTTGTGTTTGGCATTCAAGGACGACCATCAACCTGACGGACGGATGTCAACTTGGCCAGGGTGCATGAACTCTTACGATCCGATCGAAGATTATCCGTGAAAATGATTGCAGAAGAACTTAACATCAATCGAGAAAAGATTTGTCCAATAATAACTGAAGATCTTGGTATGAGAAATATTTGTGCAACAACGGTCCCCAAAAACCTCACACCACAACACCGACAAACACGGAAATATGTAGCAGCCGATCTGTTAGAACAAACGGAAATCAATCCAGAATTGTTGAGCCGTGTTATCACTGGTGATGAAAGTTGGTTTTTTTCAGTACGATCCAGAGACAAAACATCGAAGTTCGCAATGGTGCTCAAAGAGATCACCCAGCCCAAAGAAAGCTCGCATGTCAAAGTCTAAAGTGAAATGCATGCTTGTGTGCTTCTTTGATTCCGAGGTAATTATTCATCCTGAGTGGGTGCCTCCTGGACAAACAGTTAACCAATATTACAACACAGAAATTTTAGAAAGACTTCGTAAAAGAGTTCTTCGTGCCTGTGCCAACATTGCTGATAATTGGATTCTGCATCACGATAATGCACCATCCCATACTGCTCTGTCAGTACAGCAATTTTTAATATCAAAACAAATTTCAGTACTACCACAGCCACCTTATTCACCAGATATCGCTCCGTGCCACTTTTTTTTATTTCCAAGAGTGAAAACGGCGGTCGAGGGTCACCATTTTCAAACAACACAAAATGTCCAAAAAGCTGTGACTTGGGTCTTTGAGGATACTGAGTTCTAGAAATGTTACCATCAATGGCAGAAGCGGTGTAAAAACTGTGCGCGCTATCAGAAGGAAACTACTTTGAAGGAGACAACAATAAACTTGACTAAGACGGTAAGCAAAAAAATTTTTTTTCATATCAGTCTCATTACTTGTAGTTCCAAAGCGTGTGTTTTATTTCACCGTTCCCGTAAGATCCTGTGCTGGAACCCTGTTTGATGTTGGCATTCAAATACACAGTGCCGTAACGGTTCAATACTGGTTGTAGCATTAACGCAATATGTACCATAGTTGTCAAGACTTGTGGAGTGACCCTCGTATACATAACTTTTCCACAGGATCCTCAGACTAGCTTGAGGAACGAGATTTTCCACTCGCCGTAGCGCCTTGGCTGAGAGATAATCTGGATACTGACATCTCGCACATCGGAATGCTTCGCCGTCATCTGCGACGAGCTAAATCCAAATGGAAGATGACTATGTTGAGCCCCCTGCAAGAGGACGGAATTGTAGGGTGCGTATGCCGGGTTGATGACAAAGCCGGAGGAGTGTAGCGAACGAACGGCTAGCGGGAAGCATGCAAATGCGACGCGTGGGTGGAGAATTCTGGAAAGCTCTTAAGGTTGTGGAGGAACAAGTTCTACGTGCCGACCCGTCCCGGCGCAAGTTTCGCACTGGCGACGTGCTGTGCCCACGCATGGCGCCCGTGATTTCCGCGTGGGACGATACTGTACTGTTAGTCGGTCACAGCAGAAGCACGACAGCTTGTCGAGTAGACACGAACACGGGTACCGGGGAGCTGGATACGAAGTACAAGGGGTGTTCAATAGCTACTACAACAGATTGTTTCCTCAGTCAATTTCGGTTGGAAAATAAGGCTGCATTTGTTGTGGGACATCGTGCAATATTCCCGCTTCAGCTCCAATAATTTCATCAAATTCCGCTAGGTGGCGACGCCTTACGTAGACATCAAAGTGGCGTCTGTAACGTAGGCGCGCTCCAATTGACTGAGTTCATTTTGGAGGAAAACAGCATCGCACATTTTCATAGGCGCTTGAAGGACGTCTACGGACGCCTGGCAGTGAACAAAAGCACGGTGAGTCGTAGGGCGAGGGGTCTGTCATAACAAAAATGTCGCGCAAACCTGCCCTATCTCCCGCGTGCCCGCACGCAACACACAGCTGCGGATCCTGCAATATTAGAACCTGCGCGCACCATCATTAGAGGTAACACTAATGATCTTTTGAAAATAATCTAGTTCCGTGACCGAAAAAAATTTGTACCGTTCTGTTTTTACCACTAAGAAAATTACAAATTACTTCCCGGGAGGTAATAACCCCAGGTTGGGAACCATAGAACTAGAGAGATTCCAGCCCACACGGAGATTTACCGGCAAACGTTTGTAACATTACAGAACATATTGGGACATATTGAAGTATTCGATACTGTAGACTTTTATGGGATGTCGATACAGATATGCAAAATGTAAAGTGAAACTTTGGTGATGTTTAAATATTGTACTGTGTCAATATTAGGACATTTTACACAGAAAGAATTAATGTAAATATATATTAGTGTTAGTAACCTATTTTCATTCAATTTTGTAATTATATTTCATTTTGTAATAGAAAGACTCACTGTTTGCTGTACCTCTAATTGTATAAATTATCAGTTCTGAGCTAAATTATTTCGTATAATATGGAAAAGATACTTTTAAAAAACTCACCAGCTAAAGAGAAAGTCTGTAAATGAACGTTTAATGCACACTTCTGGAACGTTCTATGGAGAAATTCTATATTATGATCGCGAAAATACGAAAACTTGTGAAAACTGTTTCATAACCTAATTTCGAAAGACGATTTGTATCAAGAAATATTGCTAAAAAGATTTATTTACGTTTTTAAACACGATTTAAATCATTTTACATATAAATAGTTGTTCTAAATCACTCAAGAAATATCCAGAATCAAATGTCAAGATATTTCTGGAAACATCGGTACAAGTCTGGTGAAGGTTATCCAGAAGCTGGTAGAAAAATGTTATAAAATCTATTTGGAAATTATGCTTGTAAGAATTTATATGTACTGATCCTTTTACTTACTTTAACCTGTACTAAAATTCAGTAATGTCTAATTTAGTTGTAAGTCGTGAATTGCTATCGTATTGTAAACAAAACATTGTCAAAGACTCTCATTGTTTGGAAAGATATTAATACACCTAGGAGTTGTCAGTTGCCAGTTCGGATATGCAGTGCGGTTAGCTCTGAGAGTCAGTTGTTGAGTCTGTGAAGTCTGTCAGTTCTGTTTGTAAATAAACGTCTGTAATGAAGAATTACTTGTTGTCAATATGAACTCAAGACCTTTTGCACGAATCAGACACCTCCTAATGCAACGTTTTAATTTGGTGTTGAGTAGCTGAAATGTTATAATTTGGTGCAGAAAGTCCTGGGACGTTATAATTTGGTTGAGGAAGATGGGATGTTATACGTTCTTCCTGCGAATTATTTGCAATTCGCCGCTCGGGATAGCCGCACGGTCTCCGGCGCCTTATTACGGTTCGCGCGGCTCCCCCGGTCGGAGGTTCGAGTCCTCCCTCGGGCACGGTTGCGTGGTTGTCCTTAGGCCGTCGCACACGGACCGTGCATCCGAACGTTGAGGGTTGAGCGTGCAAAGCAGTATCTGGCATGTCAGATAATCTGAGCGTGCGTCTGAGCTTTGACCAATGAGATGGTACAACGCACCTACGTCACACGCACGCCGTCTCCCTTCAGTACAGAGTTGTGATGCGCCACATTGGCATTCATTTCAAGCCTATATGTATACAGGGTGTTACAAAAATGTATGGTCAAACTTTCAGGAAACATTCCACACACACAAAGAAAGAAAATATGTTATGTGGACATGTGTCCGGAAACGCTTACTTTCCATGTTAGAGCTCATTTTATTACTTCTCATCAAATCACGTTAATCATGGAATGGAAACACACAGCAACAGAATATACCAGCGTGACTTCAAACACTTCGTTACAGGGAATGTTCAAAACGTCCTCCGTTAGTGACGATACATGCATCCACCCTCCGTCGCATGGAATCCCTGATGCGCAGATGCAGCCCCGGGAGAATGGCGTATTGTATCACAGCCGTCCACAATACAAGCACGAAGAGTCCCTACTTTTGGTACCGGGGTTGCGTAAACAAGAGCTTTCAAGTGTCCCCGTAAATGAAAGTCAAGAGGGTTGATGCCAGGAGAGCGTGGAGGTCATGGAATTGATCCGCCTCTACCAATCCATAGGTCACCGAATCTGTTGTTGAGAAGCATACGAACATTTCGACTGAAATGTGCAGGAGCTCCATCGTGCATGAACCACATGTTGTGTCGTACTTGTAAAGGCACATGTTCTAGCAGCACAGGTAGAGTATCCAGTATGAAATCATGATAACGTGCTCCATTGAGCGTAGGTGGAAGAACATGGAGCCCAATCAAGACATTACCAATAATGCCTGCCCAAACGTTCGCAGAAAATCTGTGTTGATGATGTGATTGGACAATTGCGTGCGGATTCTCGTCAGCCCACACATGTTGATTATGAAAATTTACAATTTGATCACGTTGGAATGACGAAACTAAAATGAGCTCTAACATGGAAATGATGCGTTTTTCGGCCACATGTCCACATAACATCTTTTCTTTATTTGTATGTGAGGAATGTTTCAGGAAAGTTTGGCCGTATCATTTGTAACACCCTGTATATGCCGTTTCTGAGCACCAGCAAATTGAGTATGACTGGAATACTGGTTGTCAATTGTGTGATTCGTTCAAATAAAATAATGAGAAATATCATATTCGTGGCAAAAGAATTATTGTAAATTACGTATTATGAGAGTAGGCTATTTGAAGGCAGCGACACGCCGAAGATCCACTCAAAACGCATTGTTCTTGGTACAATTTGTTATGATTAAATTTCAATTAGTAACATATCTACGATGAAGGTTTTCAGCACGCCGTAACATAACATGATTAAATATAAGAGCTGTGTTGTTGGATTGGCGTAATGACTAGAGTCACTCTCCAGTGATACATTGTTTAATAGTGCGCTGGTTCGCGTCTTGACACTTCCGAGTTTTTTTCTTAACATCCACGTTTTTATTAGGCTCCGACACTTTATTGTTAGTTTAATACGAGTATATACTATAATATTTGATGTTATGTAAATATAAGTTCAACTTTTTTTGAGGGGGTGACTTTGTTCGATTGGCTTAATATGCAGGACAGCTTACGCTACTTGTATAAAGATATTTTGGTCCTTTTTCTTTTACGCTTCGTAATTCACATGTTGCATAGATTCTGCTACTGGGTACGAACTGTGATCCACCAAGACTGACCTTGGGGTTTAACTAAAACCTTGGGAATGATGAAATAATGTTTATCTTATGCGGAGAAGTATTCCAAATTTGTGCCGCACTGTTTGTATTGGATCATTTATAATCCTTATTGATTGGACATGGTACTTTCCTTTTCGTGGACGATGGAGGAAACGCGCGTTTTAATAGAGCTAACGTGGGAATTTTACGCGAACACGTAAACAGTGTGATTTATGAACTAGAAACGTCCCTCAACTACTGCTGGAGTGCGTTGCGATCGCGTATACCACGTTGGGGCCCATGTACCGTATGCACGAGTCGTATCGTTCCTGAGCGTTCGGCAGCACGTTGAACTAGGCAGCACGCTCAACGTTAACGTTCGACAGCAGGGTTGGTGTGCCGACAGCTTTAGCGTAAGTTAAAGTCAGATTATGTAGCGTGTAAGCCTAGGGACCGATGACCTCGGCAGTTTGGTCTCATAGGAACTTACCACAAAATTTTGCAACTCAAAGGCGGAATGGCAGTGGTAGACCAGCTACACCCCCCCCCCCCCCTCCCGCTACACACCGTAATGCGGCCTGAGGAGCACATGATGATGTTGTCTTCAGTCCTGAGACTGGTTTGATGCAGCTCTCCATGCTACTCTGCCCTGTGCTAGCTTCATCTCCCAGTACCTACTGCAACCTATATCCTTCTGAATCTGCTTGCTGTATTCATCTCTTGGTCTCCCTCTACGATTTTTATCCTCCACGCTGCCCTCTAATGTTAAATTTGTGATCCTTTGATGCCTCAGGACATGGCCTACCAACCGATCCCTTCTTCTAGTCAAGTTGTGCCACAAACTTCATTCCTCCCCAATCCTATTCAATACCTCCTCAATACCTCATCTATCCACCTCATCTTCAGCATTCTTCTGTAGCACCACATTTTGAAAGGTTTTATTCTTGTCCAAACTAGTTATAGTCCATGTTTCACTTCCATACATGTCTACACTCCATACAAATACTGTCAGAAACGACTTCCTGATACATAAATCTATATTCGATGTTAACAAATTTCTCTTCTTCAGAAACGCTTTCCTTGCCATTGCCAGTCTACATTTTATATCCTCACTACTTCGACCATCATCAGTTATTTTACTTCCTAAATAGCAAAACTCCTTCACTACTTTAAGTGTCTTATTTCCTAATCTAATTCCCTCAGCATCACCCGATTTAATTTGACTACATTCCATTATCCTCGTTTTGCTTTTGTTGATGTTCATCTTATATCCTCCTTTCAAGACACTGTCCATTCCGTTCAACTGCTCTTCCAGGTCCTTTGCTGTCTCTGACAGGATTACAATGTCATCGGCGAACCTCAAAGTTTTTACTTCTTCTCCTTGAATTTTAATACCTACTCCTAATTTTTCTTTTACTGCTTGCTCAATATACAGATTGAATAACATCGGGGAGAGGCTACAACCCTGTCTCACTCCCTTCCCAACCACTGCTTCCCTTTCATGCCCCTCGACTCTTATAACTGCCATCTGGTTTCCGTACAAATTGTAAATAGCCTTTCGCTCCCTGTATTTTACCCCTGCCAGCTTCAGAATTTGAAAAAGAGTACTCCAGTCAACATTGTCAAAAGCTTTTTCCAAGTCTACAAATGCTAGAAACGTAGGTTTGCCTTTTCTTAATCTTTCTTCTAAGATAAGTCGTAAGGTCAGTATTGCCTCACGGGTTCCAACATTTCTACGGAATCCAAACTGATCCTCCCCGAGGTCCGCATCTACCAGTTTTTCCATTCGTCTGTAAAGAATTCGCGTTAGTATTTTGCAGGTGTGACTTGTTAAACTGATAGTTCGGTAATTTTCACATCTGTCAACACCTGCTCTCTTTGGGATTGGAATTATTATATTCTTCTTGAAATCTGAGGGTATTTCGCCTGTCTCATACATCTTGCTCACTAGCTGGTAGAGTTGTCATGACTGGCTCTCCTAAGGCCATCAGTAGTTCTAATGGAATGTTGTCTACTCCCGGGGCCTTGTTTCGACTCAGGTCTTTCAGTGCTCTGAGGAGCACATATGTAGATGAAAGTTAACAGTGATGAGTGTTCCAGTAATCGAGAAGACTAAAGAAACACCGGCCTAGAGCAGGCGGCATTTTCCGCGCGCGGAGGCCAGCGGAGACCGGCTAGGACACGACTGCCACAGCCGCGTGAATGGTTGCGGCCGTGTGGGGGGAATATATTACGGCGACAGTCAAGGCCGGACCGGGCGCGCGGTGGCGGCGGCACCTCCGCACCCACGCACCGGCTGGCCCCGTCCGCCGACCCTGCGGCACGCGCGAGATCCGTCTGCAGGGAGTGGCCGCTGGCCGGCAGGCAGGGGGCGCTACCAGGGGGGCCAACGCCGAAAGCGTTGGCCGACTGCAAGAGCCGCCGCTTTCTGCACGCGCTGTACGGGCAGCCGGCAACAATGACACGTGTACACTGGCGTACGTGTAGTGTTCGGATTTCCTTATGCCACAATATTGGGATTACCAGAAGAACAAAATTATGATTACCCTCAGCTGCTAACAGGCGTTGATATTTATCAACCGGAAACAGGTGAAAATATGTGCCCCGACCGGGACTCGAACCCGGGATCTCCTGCTTACATGGCAGACGCTCTATCTATCTGAGCCACCGTGGGCGCGGAGGATAGCGCGACTGCAGGGACTATCCCGTGCACGCCTCCCGCGAGACCCACATTCTCACCTTGTATGTCCACACTCTGCATTCGTAGTGTCCCACCCCAACACACTCACTACTCGTGGAAGACGTTCTTACCAGTCCCGTAAGAGTTCGGTGAATACGTACGCATCCGCACAGGCGGAGGAGATCAGGGCCGATGCGGTGTCGGTGTCAGATTAGGGTTGGGTTATTTGGGGGAAGATACCAAACAGCGAGGTCATCGGTTTCATTGGATTAGGTAAACATAGGGAAAGAAGTCGGCCGTGCCCTTTCAAAGGAACCATCCCGGCATTTGCCTGGAGCGATTTAGGGAAATCACGGAAAACCTAAATCAGGATGGCCGGACGCGGGATTGAACCGTTGTCCTCCCGAACACGAGTCCAGTGTGCTAGCCAACTACGCCACCTCGCTCGGTAGGGCCGATGCTGCCAGAACTATATACTTATATGGAAATGGTGTCTTCTTTCGGATGTCCGAAAGAACAGACCATATCCATGGAAGTAAACCAGAAGGTCGCCTACAAAAGGGCAACAATTTAAAAAAAACTGAGTAGTAGTACTGCCTTATCCTATTTATACAATTGCGATTTTCAGGTACACTATCTGATAAAAGCTACAGGTACACCCACGTAATGCGGATTCACCTATAGATGTCGCGAGAGGCGGACCCGTCAGCAGAAAAGGGGGGAGGGGATGGAGGGGGTAGTACTGTGTTGCAATAGCAGAGCTCACTGATTTCTAACCTTAGAGAGTCACCTGAGTAAAATATCCATCAGGGGCGTTACAAATCATCTAAACCTGCCCAAGTCAACCGGTGTGTGGGAGGGGGGTTGACTGCAGTGGTACCGTAGGAACAACCATAGCTAAACCATGACCAGAACTGATGTAGCGATACAGAGGAACAATCAAGCATTGGCGGCTGTGTCACAATGTTTGTTTGTGCACAGGCAGAATGAAGTGCAATGAAGGAGCAGCACCTCACACACATTTCTGTAGTCAGTGCTAAGGACGGGACCGTACGAACTCTACCCCCCCCCCCCCCCCCCCCCGATCTGATTCACACTCCCAGGGTGTGTAAGAAACGACTAGTACTGTGAAACTTGCTTCTCGATAGATTTCATGATTCTTCGTCATGGGGAAGTGCCATATAGGTTTCGAGGAGTGAGTTTGGGAGTATCAAAAATGTGACAAACTGCTGTATCTTTTGACTGCATGACTTAGCTTACACGGCAAAAGACCGTAGGCCTTAGTATGTTACAAATTTCCGCTTGATACATCTAGGCTGTTCCCGAGGAAAAGAGATTTTAGCAGTCGCACAGAAAGACAGACGAACAGCAAAGTCTTCATAAAAGGACTTAGTTTTCACTGATTGTGGTACGGAGCTCTAAAAAAAGACGCTCTCCCGTGAAAAGAACTGAGGCCTTGATATGATGTCAACCGGTAAAAATTTTAGCTGCCGACGCCAAACTTCCACGCGCTTTTGCACAACAAAACGTAGCAAAAAAGGCGTGAGTACGGATACGAAAAACCTTTCAATAAATATAGAGTAACCGGCAGCTACCCTGTCATTTTCAACATAACACTGAGCAACAATGAGCTATGACAGTGACATACGTGCACAGTAAGCCGCCAGGAAAGCACGGAAATAGGCAAAACATTACAGATTCGTGCAATAAATAACATCGTAACTAGGCAAAGAATACGACTATTTATTTTGTGTACGATCTGATTAAAGCGCGAAGCAAACTGCAACAAGCACGGGCGTAACTTTCACAAATATGAATTGCATATGTAAAATGGAAAAGAGCAATTCTTAAGTGCTGGCAAAGTTGCTGAAAGCACGTAACAGGCAAGTACTGAGGTGTAAATGTACACGGCACGCGGGAAAAAAAAAAATGGCGTTGCGAATCGCGGCGCTTGATATAATGGCCAACCACACGGACACTACATAAATGCAAGAAATGTTCAAATGTGTGTGGATTCCTAACGAGCCAAACTGCACACACACACACAGCAGAGGGAGGACTCCCGGCGGGAGAGGTCGCGCAGTTCGTGGTATGGCGCCTCTAACTGCACGGCCACTCCACGCGGCTATAAATGCAACGCTCAAGCTTAGAATCCAGTTCGTGAACTCTATTTATTTGTAGCACAACCAAAGCACATCTTGGATGGTAATAGCTCAAGGCAGAGAAGAATCCCTTCGCACTGAGAAAAGCTCACGGACTGCAGCAAAGTACAAAGTGAACGATCGGCTACACAGCATGTGGCCACGTGGTCTGTAAAACGAAATGAAATGCCGTGTGGCTAGAGGGCCCGTCGGGTAGACCGTTCGCCTGGTGCAAATCTTTTGAGTTGACGCCACTCCGCCGGCTTGCTTGTCGATGGGAATGAGATGATGATGATAAATAAGACCACAACACCCAGTCCCTGAACGGAGAAAATCTCCGACCCAGCCGGAGATCGAGCCCGGGCCTCCTGGCGCGACATTCCGTCGCGCTGACCACTCAGCTACTGGGGCAGACCACATGGTCTGTAAACTGGCCAAGAGACAAGCAGTCTTAGGTCTGTTGAAGTGGCCGTTCTTGCGCACTATAACATGGGCTCAGCAGCACAGCCCGTTAGTGCCGCAGTGTGGATTGTCTTACGGCCCACTCAATGCGCAACAACACAGTGAAGAGTGAAAGCTGTCAGTGAAGAAAGCTGCTGTCTTCATTTAACCCTTGGATGCACGAGTGGCTGGACTAGCAAAATTGCATAGCTGAGTCTAAGACCCCTACAGTAAAACAAGTACTCGATGTTAGTGTTAAAGAAAATAACATGGAGTTTAGAAGGAGTTGTTAACACAGGATGAACAAGAAAGTATTTATTATGATGTTATGACTTAATTTAACGTAATATGAAACAATATTATAAATAAACTGAGTAACTGTCAATTTTACTGATTCAATACCCGTGTATTTGCTCATTGAAAGTAATAGCCTGCACAAAAAACTACACTGTGTTCTTTGCCCTTATTTTTCCTTCCAGAGTGAGTGACCGCTGTCTGTCTTACAGATGTGGGCACACGAAGCCTCTTCCTTTTGGTTATCTTCCGGTTGCCGCAAGTTTTGGAGGTTGGCTGTGTCTTGTAGAATTGTATTTTAGAGGTGTGGCTTGATTCTCCTCATCATACGAGAAAAATGTTTTTCATTAGATCTGCCATCCATGTAGGTGGAGTGTTACTATGAAAATAAGAGCAAGATATTTATCGCTATTACTTTCAATACATTTCTCCAAAAGAAACTACAATATTCTTGACTGTCTCTTACGTGTATGTACTTACCTTTTGGTCAAGAAAATACACTCCTGATGTAGATTCATTATACAATAACATTGTCTTTATTTCTCTCGTCTACAGTGGTAGTGTTTTGCGGAGACTTACCGAACATCACAGATTTGTTGTTTTTGGTCACGCATTGTACAACTGTCGAATTCTCTTTCAGACAAAAATGATCAATATAAAATTTCTCATGCCATGAAAGCCTTCATTTCCAGTGGATTTTTCTTTTTACTTAATAACACTGCCGCTTACTGGACAATTTGGAATTTTCATGATACTATGTACTCGTAATTCTGCTGATTAGTGACAGTGATTTACTGTATCGAGTTCCATCATGACCGATAAGAAAGCCGGCAATTTTGTAATCTGTATCATCTACTTCTTCACTGCTTCTTTCACCTGGGACGCTAGAACATTTGGGTTCATTATCACGATGCCCATCAGTGTCTGAATTTCTGCTGTCTTGTTGATCAAAGAGTGTTTCATCTTCAAGCCATTCAGTAATCATGGATTTAAAAATTTGATTACTTGTGCTGATTGCAGAATTTCGTCTGTCTTCACAGACAGTAAGGTATATAATAACGTTCTAAGCAAGAAATAGTAGTATCTGAAATACATACTATGTTTATGATACAAAATTTACGTTCGTATGGCTGTGTTTTAGCACTGAGAAATATTCTTCTCCCTTCAACTGAGTACTGGGAATGTGGTATTATTTACCGTGCTTTTGACCTCTCAATAAGGAGTATAATTGTGTTAAATCGATAACTTATCAGTAAACTGGCTACTTTGAACTTCGTTTCTTGGAAAATGTAAGTAAATTATCGGAAAGGCAGCTACTTAGGTGCTGGGAACTGAAGGACCACTGTCATTCATTATACGAGTAGGAATATAGAATTCATACAATAAAATAATTACACTTGCAATAAACCATATTTCTTCTGAAGTACGTAAATTGTCCAAGGGTTACACAGGACATAACCTAAAATAAATAGAGAATTTCTCGGAAAAACTTAAGGAGACTGTCTGATAATGCATGTAATGCTAGGAGCTCAGCGTTACAAACCTGATAAAATTTATTCTTTGGTGCGACACGAGATACATCAACTTTCCATCTAGTATGTTTATACCATTTGTGTTACGGAACGAACACTACAATGAAAATAAACTGATGCACACCAGCGCGCACACTCGCCGCTTCGTTAAAAAACTTTACTCTGGACGGATCAGCACACAGTTGTTTCTTGGTTTCCTGTACGTCTGGGTGTAATGAGTTTTAAATACACTTGGAGCATTGTGTTTTCGGACGTATGTCGCACCCTGCGTACGTATTTCATCCTACTGTTACAGAATGTGGAGATTTTTCTAGGGTGTAGTTGTGACAGATTACCAATTGTTTTCACTGTGAAGCAACAGTTAAAGATGCAAGTCTGAAGCAGTTTCAAAGCCCAAGGTGGTGAAAAAATGTAATTAAGTGGACCGCTGTGAATTTTCAATCACACGACGCCCCCCCCCCTTTTCTGCTGCGAAACGGCTTGATAGGCTTAGGAACGTAGCCAAGTGCAGGATCCACGTTTAGTAACGTGATGAACTACCATGCACCCAGCGGTATTTTTGAGAAGCTGGATCTGTTCCAAATTGCGTTGGCGTCACTGCCAAAATAATGGTGTTTTTCTGCTAATGTGTGAGGCAAATTTACTTGCTAATTATCTGCTCCAGATGTTTCCCAAGTACAGATTCACAGGGGAGTATTGTACTCTTGAAGTCACCTTACTAGTAATTTCGGCGCTAATGTGTGACGATATTGAGGCCTGGTGATTTTTTTTTTAATCAAAATGTAGATGTTCCAGGATTCCCACAAAAACAGTTCTGCTGCGGTACGGCTAACACGGACATCACAGAGGGCGACTGAAATCGCGAGGCAAATGGAAACTAACTCCAAAGTTGAAGTACGCTGAAGTTCAAATGGCTCTGAGCACTATTGGACTTAACATCTGAGGTCATCAGTCCCCTAGAAATTAGAACTACTTAAACCTAAATAACCGAAGGACATCACACACATCCATGCCCGAGGCAGGACTCGAACCTGCGACCGTAGCGGTCGCGCGGTTCCAGACTGAAGCGCCTAGAACCGCACGGCCACAACGGCCGGCTACACTCGAGTGTACGGTTCTTGTGGGCTGAACGTCCGCGCTGCACACAGGTACCAAATGTAATGTCATGTCATGTCGAGTAGCAGCCCGCCTCTGGTAGCTGAGTGGTCAGCGCGACGAAATGTCATACCTAACGGCCCGGGTTCGATTCCCGGGTGAATCGGAGATTTTCTCCGCTCAGGGACTGGGTGTTGTGTTGTCCTCATCCTTTCATCCCCACCGATACGCAAGTCGCCGAAGTGGCGTCAACTCTGAAGACTTTCACCAGGCGAACGGTCTGCCCGACAGGAGAGCCTAGCCACACGGCATGTCGAGTGGCGGCTAAATGATGCCATCAATTTTCCCAGTACTGCACAAATGTAAGGCGGTGGTGATCGGGAAGTGCGAATTTTGTACGATGCCATTTCCACCTTCCTAGCGAAATGAAAAAAAATCTGGAGAGAGATTTTCCTGCACAAAGATCATGGAGCGAATTTTTGTCGTCGAGGAATTGAACAACTGCTAGAACATTCAGCATTTATGGAGAGTTAACTACGTTTAAAGAATTGTTTAACAATGAAATTCGCCGAGCAGGCGTGCAATCAAGATGTTATTTTACTTTAGCTGCCAGTTTCGGCAATTTATTATACTATCTTCAGGCCCCATATGCACCTCTAAAAAATAATCGATATTGGCATATTGCAACTGAGTTGCAGTCAAGTCTCCGAGGGAAGCACTTTAACTACGAATTCACCACATCCAGAAACGTATGGCCCCAGTACGCAAATGTCGATTATTTTTTAGAGATTCATATGGGGCCTGAAGATGGTATAATGAATTGCCGAAATTGGTAGTGAAAATAAAGTAAAATGACATCCTAGTTGTACTTCGGTTTGACGAATTTCGTTGTTAAATAGTTGACCAGCCGCTGTACCATGTCCACAATGGATGAACAGAGACATTTAAAAATAATGTGATGTAACTGTGTCACTTTGAAGTATAGAGGTATATTCAATGTAAGTTTCATGGTCCACCATAATGCAGTGTGGTTTTCTTTTGAAGTACTCTCGTACTTTTTATTTAACTGCATAGTTGTCAAATGTGTGGACAGTAGCGACATCTATAGAGTTTTGGTCACAAACATATATTTTGTGTCGCAACTGCACGCCAGTTTGCAGTGAACGGTAGCGCCGTTCACAATATGACTATGCCCGCACTGTGGCCTAGTTCTGTTTTATGATGCGCAACTAATTCTTTTTATATCTTTTTATCATAGATTGGAATTAAAGGAACAAATACAATACTGTCGCTTGCGGAGTACACATGTAGTCGGAAATGGCAAATATGATTAATAGTTTCCCCACGTTCATGGAGTGCTATGGACGCACAACTGTATATTCAATTAATTAACAGCTGCTACAGCTGTTAATACGTTCTTAAGTCCATGACCGGTTTTGGCCTTTACATCAAGATAGTTTTCGAGTAGATCTGAGGCTTGTGCTGTGGTGAAGGACCGTCACGTGATTATCATTTGACGTTGTTTCGCCGTATCAGGAGTTTCAGATACACTACAAAGTGACCCGGACGTGAAGGCCGAAACATATTATTAGCAACTGCAGCGGGTATTAATCGTATTTGCTATTAAACGATTGATCACGATTTATTTTGACCACAACTGTGGTCATCTTCAGACCTATTGAAAAGTCCCGCTAAAAAAATTGTGCAAGACTGTGCTTAAGCTGACAATATTTTTTAGCGCAACGCAATCTGACTTTCAATAATCCCTACAAAAGAATGGCCCTATACCTTTCACAAATCACTTACCTCACAAAAATCTTCGTTACCAGAAGCACTGCTATACAGCGAGCGCCACTACTGCCAGCTAAATAAAAGATTCAAACTACGGAAGGCACTAACTACTGATAGGCATAGTTAGCGAATGAAAGGTTTTAATAGAGAACAAACAATGTATTTACCTTAGTAGTCATAATATATATATATATCACTTCATGACACCAATTCTTAGAAATTTCAAAACTCCGCCATCTCTCTCCCCACGTCCACCACTGCTGGCGGCACACCTCCAACTGCGCAACGCTACGCGCTGTTAGCATCCAGCTGCCGCTGCCCGACACTACAATGGTAGACAACAATGCAAACCAGCCACAGACTGCACACGGCACAGCTAGTGATTTTCATACAGAGCGCTACGTGGCGGCGGCGTTACCAATATAAGAACCTAAACAGCCTACTTACACTATCTTCACCTAAATAGATAAACCGTGATCACGACGGTTTTTAATAGTAAATATTTGTAACTCATTGATCACTGCTACTCCCATAGTGTATTCAAAAGGGTATTAATTAACTGAAGTAGATACTTTAATGCGGAAAACTCATCACTTCATCAGAAACTGACTGCGCCAATAAACTTTTTACACCATCAATGATCTTTATAACTTAAAAATTCACCTTGCGTACGTTTGCGCTCGCGCAACTCTAAAATTAGTAGTTCGATTGACTTGATATTTTGACAATACGTTGCATTCGAATGGGCGCGTGTTTTCACATACGTATTTTCAATACGTATATAACGTGTAAATAAAGGTGTAAAATATAAAGGGGAAATGTTGTTACTAGAAATCTCGAAAAGTTCTTGGCCGACCTACTTGAAATTTTGAATGATGCTGTAACAAACATTCAAACGAACAGAGAATAACTAAATAACATGTGCAGCATTTTTGTTAAACGCGACCGCGAGAAAGGCTCTGCAGTGAAAAACTGCAGTTTTTTCTTTAGCGAAGCCAGTTTTAAACAAAACAGCGGGGCATTTAAAGCAGTAAACATATTGCTTCTCCCATACATATTCTTCTTCATTATATATAATTTTAAAAATAAATTGTATACACAACTAAGTGGTGTTCTGTTTTCTTGCTCACAGACGGTTTCCACGGGAAACAGGAAAGGTTTATCTTGTGGCTTATTGGCTTGTGATTAGAAAACTACAAAAGAATCTGAATTTGCAATAACAATAAGGAAGGCACAAGGTCAGAGAGATGGGGCGAGAGCAGATGCATAGAGAGAGAGAGAGAGAGAGAGAGAGAGAGAGAGGAGGCGCGGGCAGGAGGAAAGGAAAGAGAGGGGGGAAAGAGGTGGAGATGGACAGGGGAAAGAGGAGAAGGTGGTGGAGAAGGACAGAAAGGGGAGGCGAGGAGGAGACGTAAGAGGGAGAGGGGGAGGGGGGGGGAAGGAATAGTATATTGACAGAGAAGAGAAGAGGAGAGAGAGAGAGAGAGAGAGAGAGAGAGAGAGAGAGAGAGAGAGAGAGAGAGGAGGAGGAGCAGGAGATGGGGGGAGAGAGAGAGGAGGAGAAAAAACTAGTATATGCAGTTCTTATACATGTTAGAAACGTGTGCTCTTTCGTTTCTTTTCCATTTAAGTACACCGAGCCACAGGTACGCCCGGCCTGGCATAGCTAGTTATGTGTACGTAATGTGTTATGTTTGGAACCTTGACACAGTTGAGCAACTGGATGTTCGCTTAAAGCACTCCAGTATGGAGAATGAGACGGGACGCGGCTGGCAGAGGGGAGCGGAAGGGAGGAGGCGCTCGCGTGCAGAAATTACGTCCTGCTTGGCAACAGCCGGTCCGCCTTCTTATCGCAGATACCAGCCGCCGCGCCGGAAGCAGCCACATCCGCGCTCCGCCGCCGCTCCGGCCAGGGGCTTCTGCTCCGCCCGGCGCCGCCGCCGCTGCCGCCAAGGCTCGGATTCTAACATTTGCACGACTGTTTGTAAGGCTACACTGACATACGGCTACCGACAATTTAAATTCTTTTTCCCGCATGAACTGTGTGACGTATCCACTCACGTTGCGCGCGTGTGCTAGCACTGTTCGTTATTTCGTTGCTCGGGCCAGTATCCGCCTGTAGAGGGAAGGAGTTTTTTCCCTTCAGCCTGGAACTGATGCGCTGGTATTGCCCTAATCATCCTAAATGAGTATGACTGAAGCCTACATAGCGGGCTTACAGGTGGGGCAATTTCCCCACGGCGGCCCATGTTTCCAACGGCCGTGGCACCAAACGTTTTAATAATGTCCTGCTAGGTAGCGTCGGTTCGAGAACATTTCTGCACATAATCGAGCTATTTGACTCCCGACTCCGTCCCATTCCCTCGTTCTCTTTCAGTTGTGTCAGTTTTCGCTTCTAACTCTTGTGTCGCTTGCCAGTAGCAGCACCTTTCGGAAGCGCGCTAAGCAGAAGGACGGAACGGCCAATGAGGATGCCTGCATTTCTGCTGCTGTTTCGGACTGACGGAAAGGCCTGAACTTTAAATAATTTCGTGCGCCAGACTGCATCTTGCGAAATGGCTCTGCGCACTATGAGACTTAACTTTTGAGGTCACCAGTCCCCTAGAACTTAGAACTACTTAAACCTAACTAACCTAAGGACATCACACACATCCATTCCCGAGGGAGGATTCGAACCTGCGACCGTAGCGGTCGCGCGGTTCCAAACTGAAGCGCCTAGAACCGCTCGGCCACCTCGGCCGGCAGGTGGTGGTGGTGGTGGTGGTGGTGGTGGTGGTGGTGGTGGTGGTGTTTGAAGACAGCGGAGGTCGCGAACCAAAGTTAGGTGTCCTTCGCCATACCTCTACCACACGTAAAAACTAAAAACGCTGTCGAGCGACCGCGCGTAGCTCGCTACTATGTTCGAAAGTAGGAATTATACTTTTGAATAATAAAAACGATTAATAACTTAATGTCCATTTCTCGTAGGCGTACGCTTTACTACACGATATCATTGATTACTCTTCTCCTTTGTCTAATAAAAAATACATGGTATCCCCAAAAACGTGAGAAATTATTTCAGTAAAAGAGAGCGATTGCCACTTTCTTAGCAGTCCATAAACGTGTTACAGTAAAAGTAGCGGACTCACGATCTTCGATCTCTGTGATGGGACGACAGCGTCACTTGATAACGCCAGATGAGCGGACAATTTTAGGAATTTCTGTTCTGCTTCGACGCGGTAAGACACAGCTAGGCTCTTACGTATCCTGCTGCTCCAGTACATACAAATGGAGACAGATAGTTTCATCTTTGGATCTTTGGCAACACAGAGAAGGCTGTCTGCACTCGCTCTGATGACTGAGTGACCGACTCGTCAACTTTTCACGTTTGTGGGGATCGCTATATGCAAATGATATTAGCTGATCCAAAACGCTACAGGTTCAAGATCAGCTGGACACAAACTAATATCCTCCCTGTTGTTGGTGCCTCTGCGCAATAAAATTGATTATCGCTAAGTAAAAACAAAAGCTGGTTTACGTGCAATGTAATATGGAGATAAGCTTCACGTTGAATCAACATCTCGTAAGAGCTTAGTGCCTTTGGCGGTATTTCGCGATGAGGCACTGGAAAGTAGCGAGAAAATACGGAAATGCAAAAAAATAAATCAGGGCTGTAACGGGAAGTTGGGGAGGAAGTGCCGTCTACAGTCTTGTTGGTGATATGGTCTTCCTGACATCCCCCGAGGCCGGCGTTTGCTGGCGCGACTGCTCTGCCGGAAACAGTTTTCGGACGTGCGTGGGTTCTCGTAGCATCCTGGGAGTGATGGAGAGACGGGTCCAGAGATAGAAAGCAGCGACCGGACCTTGACTCAGCAATGGAGTCTAAGTCGGGTTCCGTTTGTATTAAGTGAAGGGAGGAAACTATTCTTATTTATAAAAACATAAAAAGCGCCAAACAATTCAGATTATTTTTATTATACCACTTCGAGCTATTATCGACCACGGGAAACAACAGGTTTACTGCCAAGTCTTTTGTTTTCCTCCCAGAATCTCTTCATACTTTCCTCCCCCTTTTCTCTGTCCACCTCATTTTGATCCTTGTACTTCGCTCTCTCTGAAACCCCTAGTAGTTGTCAAACTTCATCCGAAATACCTCTTTGTCCCAGGTCTCTTTCCGACCATTTCAACTTCTTGCATGCCCTTTCTCATATCAACTTAGTGTGCAGTCGCCTTGGGTTTGATGATGCAGTTAAGCATTTTCTTTGTCAGTTTGTACCAGCTCATTCTAAAGAAACGACCATAAAACTTCGGCATTCTCTTCAGTGCAGTATCCGTGGTTTACACTAATGTTCATTTGTCCCCTTCAACGTACTATTATTTCTTATTTGTGGTCCGCGGACCTTCCTTGAAACTTACTTTGCTCCTCCTTTATTTCTCTTCTATCTTTCCTTTCTTATTCAGTATCAGGTATTATGAACTGGTATAGCAACGATGATGTTGTGTTTCAACTTTGAACTGTAGGAACTGATTCTTTTGTTATACCTATTCTGTGCTAACGTGTACGGTAGTTCTATCTTTACGATTCGTCCTTTGCTTCTTTATCAAGGCCATTCGGTTGGATCCATTCATATTGACACTTGAATTTAAATGTTTCTGATTTTTCCAAAAGTCGTATTCAGATGAGTTTCTCCATGACGTTGTATTTGAGTAATCTGTTTTTGGTAGGTCATCACGATTCCTGTTTCTCTGCTACCTCGTGTGGGTTTCGAGAATTATTAGAGCTGCTTCTTCATCAAACTGAACTACATATAAATGATTGCACTATTAATTTACTTCATTTCCGGCCCATAGCATCTCGTTTCTCCCACTACATAAAATATTTGAAAAAACACACAACACACACAACACACAACACACACACTAATTCGCTCTACTGTCCATGGTTCGAATCACTAGTAACTATTTTTTCCTGTTCCATTTGCGTATGGTACAAGAGAAACTCGTCTACATTCCATGGCATCTGCATTGTTTTCTTTCTTCCTGCTCTCATGGTTCCTACGGGAGATGTACGATGCGACCAGTATAAATGAGTTTTGGAAAGTCTTCCCTGAACCCTTCTTCTAAAAATTACCATTTACGTCTCCCACACACCTGTGTTACACTTTCCCAGCAGTCAGGGCCCTCGCAGCGCGACTGTAAATTCGTCTGCTGTCTATCTTGCGCGACTGTAAATTCGTCTGCTGTGTATCTTACTTAAGGTCTTCCAGAACAATACTCTACAGTTTATCACAAAAACCCATCCATCAGTATTCCCCACTACTGTGTGTGTGTGTGTGTGTGTGTGTGTGTGTGTGTGTGTGTGTGTGTGTGTGCGCGTAGGGGAGGGAGAGAGAGGGCGAGAGAGAGAGAGAGAGAGAGAGAGAGAGAGGGCGAGAGAGAGAGAGAGAGGGCGAGAGAGAGAGAGAGAGGGCGAGAGAGAGAGAGAGAGGGCGAGAGAGAGAGAACGAGAGAGAGAGAGAGAGAGAACGAGAGAGAGAGAGAGAGAGAGAACGAGAGAGAGAGAGAGAGAGAGAGAGAGAGAGAGAGAGGAAGAGTGAACGAGAGAGAGAGGAAGAGTGAGCGAGAGAGAGAGGAAGAGAGAGAGAGAGAGAGAGAGAGAGAGAGAGAGAGAGGAAGAGTGAACGAGAGAGAGAGGAAGAGTGAGCGAGAGAGAGAGGAAGAGTGAGAGAGAGAGAGAGAGAGAGGAAGAGTGAGCGAGAGAGAGAGAGAGGAAGAGTGAGCGAGAGAGAGAGAGAGGAAGAGTGAGCGAGAGAGAGAGAGAGAGGAAGAGTGAACGAGCGAGCGAGAGAGGGGAAGAGTGAACGAGCGAGCGAGCGAGAGAGGGGAAGTGAACGAGCGAGCGAGCGAGAGAGGGGAAGAGTGAACGAGCGAGCGGGAGAGGGGAAGAGTGAACGAGCGAGCGGGAGAGGGGAAGAGTGAACGAGCGAGCGGGAGAGGGGAAGAGTGAACGAGCGAGCGGGAGAGGGGAAGAGTGAACGAGCGAGCGGGAGAGGGGAAGAGTGAACGAGCGAGCGGGAGAGGGGAAGAGTGAACGAGCGAGCGGGAGAGGGGAAGAGTGAACGAGCGAGCGGGAGAGGGGAAGAGTGAACGAGCGAGCGGGAGAGGGGAAGAGTGAACGAGCGAGCGGGAGAGGGGAAGAGTGAACGAGCGAGCGGGAGAGGGGAAGAGTGAACGAGCGAGCGGGAGAGGGGAAGAGTGAACGAGCGAGCGGGAGAGGGGAAGAGTGAACGAGCGAGCGGGAGAGGGGAAGAGTGAACGAGCGAGCGGGAGAGGGGAAGAGTGAACGAGCGAGCGGGAGAGGGGAAGAGTGAACGAGCGAGCGGGAGAGGGGAAGAGTGAACGAGCGAGCGGGAGAGGGGAAGAGTGAACGAGCGAGCGGGAGAGGGGAAGAGTGAACGAGCGAGCGGGAGAGGGGAAGAGTGAACGAGCGAGCGGGAGAGGGGAAGAGTGAACGAGCGAGCGAGAGAGAGAGGGGAAGAGTGAACGAGCGAGCGAGAGAGAGAGGGGAAGAGTAAACGAGCGAGCGAGAGAGAGAGGGGAAGAGTGAACGAGCGAGCGAGAGAGAGAGGGGAAGAGTAAACGAGCGAGCGAGAGAGAGAGGGGAAGAGTGAACGAGCGAGCGAGAGAGGGGAAGAGTGAACGAGCGAGCGAGAGAGAGAGGGGAAGATTGAACGAGCGAGCGAGAGAGAGAGGGGAAGAGTGAACGAGCGAGCGAGAGAGAGAGGGGAAGAGTGAACGAGCGAGCGAGAGAGAGAGGGGAAGAGTGAACGAGCGAGCGAGAGAGAGAGGGGAAGAGTGAACGAGCGAGCGAGAGAGAGAGGGGAAGAGTGAACGAGCGAGCGAGAGAGAGAGGGGAAGAGTGAACGAGCGAGCGAGAGAGAGAGGGGAAGAGTGAACGAGCGAGCGAGAGAGAGAGGGGAAGAGTGAACGAGCGAGCGAGAGAGAGAGGGGAAGAGTGAACGAGCGAGCGAGAGAGAGAGGGGAAGAGTGAACGAGCGAGCGAGAGAGAGAGGGGAAGAGTGAACGAGCGAGCGAGAGAGAGAGGGGAAGAGCGAACGAGCGAGCGAGAGAGAGAGGGGAAGAGCGAACGAGCGAGCGAGAGAGAGGGGAAGAGCGAACGAGCGAGCGAGAGAGAGGGGGGAAGAGCGAACGAGCGAGCGAGAGAGAGAGGGGAAGAGCGAACGAGCGAGCGAGAGAGAGAGGGGAAGAGCGAACGAGCGAGCGAGAGAGAGAGGGGAAGAGCGAACGAGCGAGCGAGAGAGGGGAAGAGCGAACGAGCGAGCGAGAGAGGGGAAGAGCGAACGAGCGAGCGAGAGAGGGGAAGAGCGAACGAGCGAGCGAGAGAGGGGAAGAGTGAACGAGCGAGCGGGAGAGGGGAAGAGTGAATGAGCGAGCGGGAGAGGGGAAGAGTGAACGAGCGAGCGGGAGAGGGGAAGAGTGAACGAGCGAGCGGGAGAGGGGAAGAGTGAACGAGCGAGCGGGAGAGGGGAAGAGTGAACGAGCGAGCGGGAGAGGGGAAGAGTGAACGAGCGAGCGAGAGAGGGGAAGAGTGAACGAGCGAGCGAGAGAGGGGAAGAGTGAACGAGCGAGCGAGAGAGGGGAAGAGTGAACGAGCGAGCGAGAGAGGGGAAGATTGAACGAGCGAGCGAGAGAGGGGAAGATTGAACGAGCGAGCGAGAGAGGGGAAGAGTGAACGAGCGAGCGAGAGAGGGGAAGAGTGAACGAGCGAGCGAGAGAGAGAGGGGAAGAGTGAACGAGCGAGCGAGAGAGAGAGGGGAAGAGTGAACGAGCGAGCGAGGGAGAGAGGGGAAGAGTGAACGAGCGAGCGAGAGAGAGAGGGGAAGAGTGAACGAGCGAGCGAGAGAGAGAGGGGAAGAGTGAACGAGCGAGCGAGAGAGAGAGGGGAAGAGTGAACGAGCGAGCGAGAGAGAGAGGGGAAGAGTGAACGAGCGAGCGAGAGAGAGAGGGGAAGAGTGAACGAGCGAGCGAGAGAGAGAGGGGAAGAGTGAACGAGCGAGCGAGAGAGAGAGGGGAAGAGTGAACGAGCGAGCGAGAGAGAGAGGGGAAGAGTGAACGAGCGAGCGAGAGAGAGAGGGGAAGAGTGAACGAGCGAGCGAGAGAGAGAGGGGAAGAGTGAACGAGCGAGCGAGAGAGAGAGGGGAAGAGCGAACGAGCGAGCGAGAGAGAGAGGGGAAGAGCGAACGAGCGAGCGAGAGAGAGAGGGGAAGAGCGAACGAGCGAGCGAGAGAGAGAGGGGAAGAGCGAACGAGCGAGCGAGAGAGAGAGGGGAAGAGCGAACGAGCGAGCGAGAGAGAGAGGGGAAGAGCGAACGAGCGAGCGAGAGAGAGAGGGGAAGAGCGAACGAGCGAGCGAGAGAGGGGAAGAGCGAACGAGCGAGCGAGAGAGGGGAAGAGTGAACGAGCGAGCGAGAGAGGGGAAGAGTGAACGAGCGAGCGAGAGAGGGGAAGAGTGAACGAGTGAGAGAACGAGACTGATTTATCTAAAAATATAGCAACTATAATGTTCAAATTCAAATTTGTGTGACGTAACTGCTAATGTCATCAGTCCCTAAGCTTACACACTACTTAACCGAAATTAGCCTAAGGACAAACAGACACACCCATGCCCGAGGGAGGACTCGAACCTCCGCCTGGAGCAGCCGCAAACTATAATGTTCCAATTACTTTGAAACCTCCCAGTTTCGAGAGTAGAACTCTGGTCCTCGGCATGAAGTAACTGTCGTTTTTCCACACACTCTGGTAGCATCGTGCATTAGGAGTAACGTGTACGAAGTTCAGCCGTGTAACTGGAAAGCCTGCTAGGCAACTCAGGCTGATTACTCAGAGTACCTTTCCGCAAAGTTCGATCCGCGGCAGCTGCAGCCGTTGCCGCTCGCCAGCTGGGAAGTCTGAGAGCAGCAGGCGGGGAAGATTTCTCAGTTTACCCGGCGCTCGGCGGCCGCACATCTGGAAGGCATCCCGGCGCCGCACGGCCCGTTCCACGCCTGCTCTGACGCGCTGCCGCGGCCTTGGCGACCAACGCGCGTACAAGACGCGCCGGTCGCGTGACTACAAGCCAGCCAGCCGTACACACCGCCGGGTACGAGTCAACGCATGCTACTCCCACAAGCCTCGCCAAATAAGGCAGAGTGCCTATTGAGGACGCAAAACATCTCCAGAGCACGGCCACGCGGCGAAAAAGCAGCGACACGTAAAATGACAAACACGTATCAACACGAAATTCGGTGATCGCAATCTTTAAGCACTGTCAAAATTTTTTGGTTATCCCACTGGGATTAACATTTGGTTTTAGACACACAGTATTCCAATGGTTAATCTAAATCGTAATTGTCGCATTGGCACGAATATAAACTAAACCTAACAATTACAGATTTGAAAATTCCTGGTAGATTAAAACTGTTTGGCGGACCGAGACTCGAACTCTGGACCTTTGCTGCTCGTGGGCAAGTGGTCTACCAAGAACTACGTGCTCTGGTTAAAAACGGTGAAAGACAAGAATGTAGTCCTTCGAAGCTAGGGACAAAAAACTTTGCCTATGGTTAAAGATTGCATTCATCGCCGAATTTCCATCTTTTCCTGTGCTGATACTTGTTTTTTGTTCTCATCTGTCGCTACTCTTCTTTGTTGGTGTGTGTGCGCGTGCGTGTGTGTGTGTGTGTTTCTTCTATTAGCACTTATCTGCAAAAGTGTTGCTTCCTCAGTAGCCACTTTGCCTTTGGTAATACTATTGAAACTATACATCTGGTTTTCAGACAGTCCATGCTGCTCTAAAATAAAATACTGTGTCCCAAACGTACATTCTGAGAAATCTCTTCTTCAAATTAAGGTCGACGTCTGATATTTTTGGCCGTCAATGCCCTCTTTTCGTGTGTTAGTCTACTTTTACATTATCCTGTTTCGTAGGTCACGCGTTATTTTGCCAGAAGTCCGCAGAATTCGTTCAGCAATTTTGATGTTAAGTTTCTTGCTGATCTCGTTTCTGCAACTCATTACCTTCGTCTTTCTTCGGTTTATACTGCACTCGTAACACTGTTCGTTCCATTCAACGCATCCTGCGATTCTTCTTCTGCAATATCAAGAGCTAATCTTATCATTGATACTTTCTTTTCAATCTCAATTTTGATCTCACTCTCTCTTATACTTCCGTCGTAGCTTCTTCAATGCAGAGATTGAACAGTGTGGGAAATGTACTGCATCCCTGTCTAGCACTCTCTTCGAAGCAAGCGTTATGCTTTTGGTCTTACATTTTTACCGTTCTCACATTACTGCTTGAATATATTGTTTATCACCTTTTTTCCCGATAGCTTAGTCCCATTTTTCCTAGGATTTCGAGAACGTTTGCACCATTTTACGTTGCCAAACACTTTTGTAGGTAGACTACTTCTATACCTATCTTCTCGATTTTTTCTTAAATTTTCCATTATGAAGCGCAACATCAGAACTGTCCATGCGGTGCTTTCGCCTTTCGGAAAGCCATAATGATCTTAATCTCACAGATGCTCAATTTTCTTCTCCATTCTTCTGTATATTCTTCTAGACAGCAACGTGGATGCTGAGCCGCGAAGCTGACTGTGCTATGGTTCTTGCACTTACCTGCTCTTGCTATCCTCGTGATTGTGTGGATTACATTTTTCCGGAAGTGTGACGAATTCTAACGTAAATTTCCTCTGTTTCCTTTACAGTAGCCACAATGAACACAAACACTGGCGGAACAGCCATAGTGATCCGTACACTAGCTGAGCAATCATTTACAACGCATAACCGGATCCAACAAAGTGATTACCGTCTATCTGTTCACAGGGCTGCAACCACAGCAACATCCAATCAGAGAACGCGGTTGGTCACGCCTCCTGTTCCGCTCACCGCTGTCAAAAATCTGCTTCTGCAGGTTCCGGACTGAAGCGCCTAGAACCGCTCGGCCACAGGTGCCGGTGGACTCTTTTCAGCAAGATGCTGTGTGTTCACATATACACTCCTGGAAATTGAAATAAGAACACCGTGAATTCATTGTCCCAGGAAGGGGAAACTTTATTGACACATTCCTGGATTCAGATACATCACATGATCACACTGACAGAACCACAGGCACATAGACACAGGCAACAGAGCATGCACAATGTCGGCACTAGTACAGTCTATATCCACCTTTCGCAGCAATGCAGGCTGCTATTCTCCCATGGAGACGATCGTAGAGATGCTGGATGTAGTCCTGTGGAACGGCTTGCCATGCCATTTCCACCTGGCGCCTCAGTTGGACCAGCGTTCGTGCTGGACGTGCAGACCGCGTGAGACGACGCTTCATCCAGTCCCAAACATGCTCAATGGGGGACAGATCCGGAGATCTTGCTGGCCAGGGTAGTTGACTTACACCTTCTAGAGCACGTTGGGTGGCACGGGATACATGCGGACGTGCATTGTCCTGTTGGAACAGCAAGTTCCCTTGCCGCTCTAGGAATGGTAGAACGATGGGTTCGATGACGGTTTGGATGTACCGCGCACTATTCAGTGTCCCCTCGATGATCACCAGAGGTGTACGGCCAGTGTAGTAGATCGCTCCCCACACCATGATGCCGGGTGTTGGCCCTGTGTGCCTCGGTCGTATGCAGTCCTGATTGTGGCGCTCACCTGCACGGCGCCAAACACGCATACGACCGTCATTGGCACCAAGGCAGAAGCGACTCTCATCGCTGAAGACGACACGTCTCCATTCGTCCCTCCATTCACGCCTGTCGCGACACCACTGGAGGCGGGCTGCACAATGTTGGGGCGTGAGCGGAAGACGGCCTAACGATGTGCGGGACCGTAGCCCAGCTTCATGGAGATGGTTGCGAATGGTCCTCGCCGATACCCCAGGAGCAACAGTGTCCCTAATTTGCTGGGAAGTGGCGGTGCGGTCCCCTACGGCACTGCGTAGGATCCTACGGTCTTGGCGTGTATCCGTGCGTCGCTGCGGTCCGGTCCCAGGTCGACGGGCACCTTCCGCCGTGGCGACAACATCGATGTACTGTGGAGACCTCACACCCCACGTGTTGAGCAATCCGGTGGTACGTTCACCCGGCCTCCCGCATGCCCACTATACGCCCTCGCTCAGAGTCCGTCAACTGCACATACGGTTCACGTCCACGCTGTCGCGGCATGCTACCAGTGTTAAAGACTGCGATGGAGCTCCGTATGCCACGGCAAACTGGCTGACACTGACGGCGGCGGTGCACAAATGCTGCGCAGCTAGCGCCATTCGACGGCCAACACCGCGGTTCCTGGTGTGTCCGCTGCGCCGTGCGTGTGATCATTGCTTGTACAGCCCTCTCGCAGTGTCCGGAGCAAGTATGGTGGGTCTGACACACCGGTGTCAATGTGTTCTTTTTTCCATTTCCAGGAGCGTACATGGATATTACGAGAGGAGAACATCGAATTACTAAAACAAAAGAGTGCGTTTGTCTTCGCGAGGGAGGGTTTTCAGTGGCAATAACATGTCTTAGTTAACTGTTGCTAGGACACTAGGTTTCCCGTATAAAAATGTAATACAGGGAAAACTATATGGAGAGAGGCGACATCACAGAGTGGCGTCGTCGATTTTTAAGAACTGTAGTTAAAAGTGCCATTTGAAGACATTGTGTGGCTCGACAAAACCTGGATAGACACCCTACAAGCATATGCAGCGGCATTGGCTGTTTAACAAGGGGAGGTGACGACGTTTGGAACGCGGATTTACTGCAAACTTCGTACACTCGTAGTACTCCATGAGAACAACAGATGGTGTAAGCAGTAGCGCATACTCCTCAAGTGTTATTGAAAGAATCGCTGGATAATTTCCGTCGTCGATTATGTATTTGTGAGTGGCCATTTTAATCATGAAGCGGCTGCGGCCGAGTTGTGGCGGGTAGCTCAGCGTGTCCGCTCAGAGTGTTAGCTATCCTTCATAATAAAAACTGGGCGAATGGATGAAGGGACAAACTGAACGGGTGTCATCGGATGTCCGCCATGAACAAATTCAACGACTAATATAGAACAAAATGTCCCTTTTTAAAAAAAAAAAAAAAAAAAAGTGTTTGGCGTTCAAGGCGCTGGATCGAGTTCCGTTCGTCAGTTTTTTTCTAATTTAAACACAGTAACTTTCTTTTATTATTTATATTACAATTGATGTAATGGGGAAAATACGTGTAATCGGATGAACTTTTATTAAATTTACAATGTTATTTGGCAGTCTACTAACTTTTATTATCATAAATAATGTAATATTCATAATTATCTACTAGTAACGACCAAACGCATGAAGTGATACTGAAAATGTATGCTTGTCCGTGATTTGAGAAATCCCCTATACCTGGAAGGAGCCCGAAACGAATTGTTACCTCCAAGTTTTGACCGGCACAGACGGCTTTCGAAAGACGTACAATTGATCGTCGCTTTCGACATTAGGAGTACAAGTTGCAGGATGGTATTTTTCGTAAAAACATGGCAAACATAAAATTGAACGGCACCAGCTGCATTGAATAAATGCTATGTTTCCGCATACGCAAGGTCCTTTGACGTTTTCCGCGAAAAAACAAACTTCGTTAACATTTTCAAAAACCTCTCTTTCAGACGATAGTTTGGAAGCAAACCATGCATAATGCAGTATTTCCTTAAAAATCGACGCTGATAATTGGTTATGCAGTATCGAGTGTATTTTAATAGCGTTTTCCGAGAAGCAATTTCTCGTTCTGTTTCGATTAAATACGAACAGTTTTGAAGACACAGACAAGCATACATTTTCAGTATCACTTTACGCGTTTTTTCGATTACTAGTCGATAGTTATGAATATTATATTACTTGTGATAATAAAAATTAGTAGACTGCCAAATAACATTGTAAATTTATTAAAAGTTCATCCGATTACACGTATTTTCCCCATTACCTCAACTGTAATATAAATAGTAAAGAAAATGACTGTGTTGAAAATAAAAAGAACTGACGAACGGAACTCGATCCAGCGGCTTGACGCCAAACACTTTTTTTTTTTTTTTTTTTTTTTTTTTTCGTGGAGGTATTTGCCGTCTATGCAACTAAATGAAGGCAGTTTGTTTGTTGCCATACGCGTTTCTCTTCATTTATTTGGGAAGCATCATCAGTGGCCTGAAATACATGTTTCTTTTTATATATACAATAAGCGTATTATCTGCTAGATATAATAAGTTGATATTTTACATTTTGTCGTTTTTTTTGGGTTAGAAGCAACTTTTGTAGCACAAGTTCCGTAAAATGATGTATCTTTCGTTTTACTTACGATTTCCAGCACTGCTAACACATATATGTGTTTCTGGAGATGTATTTGTTGGTCTTCATGCTCCAGTTAGCCGAATCAGGTGTTGTTTAGCCACTTGTCACATCACATTTCACTTTCACTGCCATTTGGCGATCAACATATGTGTGTTTGCAGTGTGTAGTGTTGCCAACTGTTGTTATGTGTTTGTCTTTTGTTTCTGTTGTGTTTTGTGGTTTTCATTTGTTGTATGTCTGTGTGCGTGTGTGTGTGCAATCTTATTTATCCTGGTTGCACTTCAGTTTGTTGTTGTTTTGGTGGCTAGCATGATCAGCGAGTTATTGTTTATATGGATTTGGTCATTGAGTACAATGACCAAATCCATACAAACAATAACTCGCTGATCATGCTAGCCACCAAAACAACAACAAACTGAAGTGCAACCAGGATAAATAATTAATGAATATCCTTCCCCTCTTCTCTCTCTCTCTCTCTCCCTCCTACCCCCCCCCCCCCCATACACACACACACACACACACACACACACACACACACACACACACACACACACAAACACACATGAACCCACAGAAAAAAAAAAATGCACACACACACGCACACAGACATACAACAAATGAAAACCACAAAACACAACAGAAACAAAAGACAAACACATAACAACAGTTGGCAACACTACACACTGCAAACACACATATGTTGATCGCCAAATGGCAGTGAAAGTGAAATGTGATGTGACAAGTGGCTAAACAACACCTGATTCGGCTAACTGGAGCATGAAGACCAACAAATACATCTCCAGAAACACATATATGTGTTAGCAGTGCTGGAAATCGTAAGTAAAACGAAAGATACATCATTTTACGGAACTTGTGCTACAAAAGTTGCTTCTAACCCAAAAAAAACCGACAAAATGTAAAATATCAACTTATTATATCTAGCAGATAATACGCTTATTGTATATATAAAACGAAACATGTATTTCAGGCCACTGATGATGCTTCCCAAATAAATGAAGCGAAACGCGTATGGCAACAAACAAACTGCCATCATTTAGTTGCATAGACGGCACATACCTCCACGAATTTAAAGCAACTAAAGGATAAGACGGAAAACAGTAAAAATGATGATTTTTTTTTAAAAAAAAGGAAGAACATTTTGTTCTATAGTGTTCGTGGAATTTGTTCAGGGCGGACGTCCGATGATCCGTTCGCTCAGTTTTTTTTTTTTTTTTTATTACAAAGGGTAGCTAACGCTCTGACCGAACACGCTGAGCTACCATGCCGGCACCACTCGGCTGCAGCCGCTTCATGGTTACAATGGCCACGCAGAAATGAATCTTGAGATTTTCTCAGTAACACTTGAGAAGTACGCGCTACTGCTTACACCATTTGTTGTCCTCATGGGGTACTACGAATGTACGAAGTTTGCAGTAAATCCCTGTTCCAAACGTCCTGCCTACCCCTTTTAAGTCATGTGAGGGGGGGGGGGGGGTTGGGTTGTTTGGGGAAGGAGACCGGAGAGCGAGGTCATCGGCCTCATCGGATTGGGGAAGAACGGGGAAGGAAGTCGGCTGTGTCCTTTCAAAGGAACCATCCCGGCATTTGCCTGGAGTACTATAGAGAAATCACGGAAAACCTCAATCAGGATGGCTGGACGCGCGATTGAACCGTCGTCCTCCCGAATGCGAGTCCAGTGAGCGTTTAGTCATGTGATACACTGCTTTGTACCGTACATCGCCGACTATGCACGCTGTGGTTGAGTGTTTGTGAGCACGGTGGAAGGATGGGTTCAGCGGCACGCGGTGAGGGAGGAGAACAGGTGTCGCCCGGGCAACGACGCTGGGAGGTGGAGGCGCGACAGTGTTATTTTTACACCCGCGGCAGCGCGACACGAGACGGCGCGACAGCGGAATGCCGGGCACGCCAGTCGCACCACGTGGCGAGGGGGCGTCCGGCGCTGCAGTCGCGGCGGCATACGTCGCGCGCCCCTCACCGCACAGTAAGTACACTGGAACCGAGCACCAGCTGCGGGAAAAGAACAGTAGTTGACTTTCCACGATCACTGGTTCTGGCTGCAGCAGCTGCTAGTCAATATCCGTTTGTCCGATCCGTCTCGTAGAATTTTTAAAAGTCTTCATTTTCGCCATCGGCAGTAGCTTTTATTACAATATCCCTTACTGCAATTCCAACTTAGCTTTTCAAGTGGCTCATGCAATTTTTTTTTTTTTTAAGTTGACTACTGCCTTTTCATCACCTGTTAACCACTTGAAAATGGAACGAAGGTCGAAATTGCATTAGTGGATTTTATAATAATACTAGCTATACCCAGCGGTTCTTCGTTACGCCTCTGAAAATCTTTATATGTTACAACTGACCCGGCAAACGTTGTTTTGCCACATAAATTAGCTCTAGTCTATAAGAATAATGCATACGTGTAACACAATATATATGTGTAACACAATAGCCGTTGTTGGCGGGAGCTCGTGACACAAACAATAATGATGGCCGAAAACTGTGTAGGGACTGAGAAAAGGCTTAGAGGGAAGTCGGGCAGTATCGGCCACTATTAGTTCTAGCGTTTCCACGGTAGATCGGGCGGATTTTACAATTGCAGCCGATACACGGCTTTTCCATGTGCATTTAAACATAGCAATTTGGTGTCGAAACGTGTTCGCCAGCATTATGAATAAGGCCAAGCGCACACGCAACGATTTTTATCGTACGTAAAAATATTGAACGCTTAAATTCTTTTAGAGGAACAAAGCAGAGCATAGGAATTTCTTTGTTCCACTAAAAGAATTTGATCGTAGGATATTTTTCCGTACGATAAAAGTCGACGCCTGTGCGGTAGGCCTAAATATCGGTTTGGCGAATGACGCGTGCTGCGTATTTAAACTTGTCGGTCTAGTTACGTCGATTCGAAGAGGAATATTCGAATCGTTGCTTTTGGTACGTTTCCATCACTTACCCATCTATAGAATAGTAAAAGACTATCACCAGTAGCCACCTGGGGGCATAACTGACAGAGTCATAATTGTTCAGTTATAGACCGGGGTTGAAAATTATTAAATTACTTAAATCCATATTAAAAAATTGGGGTTGATGGCAAAAGGGTGAAAATTTAGGGTTTTGTGTATTTCTTTTAATGCCACAAGAATCAAATGTTCTGTCCAAAAAATAAGAATTTTTTGGGGTGGAACACCCTTATCATTTAGGGGTATGAAAAATAGATTACAACAGATTGTCAGGCCTACCGACTATACATGTAAAATTTCATTCGAATCGATCGAGCCGTTTAGGAAGAGTAGGGCAGCTAACACTGTGACACGAGAATTTTATATATAAGGAAAGGAAGTACAGACGATGGAGAAAAAAAAGAGTCCTTTAAAGAATTTATACTGACTGAGCTCAAAAGAATTTCACACTTCCAAAATATCATATAAACTGAACCGTACAACTAATGCGCTTCAAACCTTAACCAGTTAATAGGGAGCAGTTCCCTTGTTGCGGGTTGCCGCCTCCAGAAAGTGCTAGCGCAGAAAATAGCTGCGTTAGACAGGAGCTGGCGTGTCCATCAGTTAGCAAAAAGGGCCTCGGTAACTGCTCTTCGATGACAATTTCGCACACATTTTCATCAGGAGCCACCCATTTATACCTCCATTTTTGCCTGGTGCAAACAATTTGAAGAGAAAGGCTGCAATTGCAGAGGCAGCATTTCAGTCAAATCTACAGAACTCAAAACGTCCACCACATCGTGAGTTTCAGATCCCACAAGCTGTCTTTTCCAAAACCCTGCGTAAACGGCTGCGCAAGAAACGGTACAAATACAATTTGTTACAGGCACTCACTTCAGTTGATTGTGCTGCAAAAGGCGACGTCTCACCGAAAGGTATTTTATGTTAACCGGGGACCTAGGAGAGGCTGCGTCCCCGCAGCAGCCGCAGTGATCCGCAACCCCACGACGACTACCGCAGTCCACTTCACCCCTCCGCCGCCCCACACCGAACCCAGGGTGGTTGTGCGGTTCGGCCCCCGGTGGACCCCCCAGGGAACGTCTCACACCAGACAAGTGTAGCCCCTACGTTTGCGTTGTAGAGTAATGGTGGTGTACGCGACGTGCAGAACGTGTTTACGCAGCAATCGCCGACATAGTGTAACTGAGGTGGAGTAAGGGGAACCAGCCCGCATTCGCCGAGGCAGATGGAAAACCGCCTAAAAACCATCCACAGACTGGCCGGCTCACCGGACCTCGACACAAGTCCGCCGAGCGAATTCGTGCCAGGGACCAGGCGCTCCTTCGAATCCGGAAAGCCATGCACGGCTAACCGGGCAAGCTCACCGAAAGGTAGAAGCGTTCCGTCGTCGATAGACGCACAAACAAACGTAGTGCACTTTCTTTTTTTAGCTGTAGGAACACACACACACACACACACACACACACACACACACACACACACGTCTCCCTACAGTGTGCTCTCTCCAATACCAGCTCTTTCAAAGAGCTGAGCACATGTAGGGAACCAGGCGACTGCATCTGAGTGCGTGCGGTGCGTCTGTGAGTATGTTTTTCCCACAGCTACAGAAAGGAAGTGCGCTCCGAAATCTCTCGTTTGTGCGTCTATCGACGCTTCTGCCTTTAGGTGAGTCGTCTCGTTTACTCCTAAATAATTCGTAATTTTCACCAGAACTTTCCGTACACTACCAAAGAGGTTAATTAATTATTACTGTCGAAGCAACGTGTCAAACCAACGGTAAAACTAATCGCCACAATGTTCGTTTTCGGAAACAAAGTCCACATTGAACATGAACGATAGTCACCGAAGGTTAATTTGCTCTGCGCACTATCGAGGAAAAAGATATAGAGCCCCTTCTCTTCCGTGTAGAAAACAGCCACATTCATTTGCTACCTCGACATCCTTTTCTTGTGGCTTCTGCATCAATTGCAAAAATCTTTCTCTTGCAAAACGGTGGTGTCCGCCCCTCCTCACTTCTACTTGGCTCTACGGGAACAGATGAACACACATCTGGTTGCACTTTTCCGAAAGAGACATTTTACTACAAAAAAAACGACTTTGCAAGTAACATTTCTCTGCACAGTCTTCCTCAACATTAGCGTGCATGCAGGTTCTCTAGGAATATAACAACTGGAAATGCAACTTGGTTATGTTGGAACTCACCCAACAGGAACTGTTGCGCTCGGAAATTTTCTTACCTGAAACAGAAAGAGGCAATTAGAAGAAGACCAACGCTTGCACAAAAACACAGTGTTATTACTTCACTGACACAGTGAATGTCGTTGGAAGAAAAAAAATGTAGTCCTGACGAGTAAAGACCGGAAGATTTTAAGGTTAAAGCTATCCCCAGATCGAAGGCTGCGTGGAACACAGCAGTGCTTCAAGCTACATGTAGTCCTACTGGATGTGATACGTCCTGAATTTTCTATGACCTATCCAACTGCACTTTCAAAATACTAACCATGGTACCACTTTACGCTTCAGTTACACCAAATACTGTTGCTACTGTGACTGACGGATAATGCTTAATAAGACCAATTCGCGACATCCCAGATGTCGCAAAGGAGTACAACGTTTGTGTGTGTGTTTTTGTGTAAAGTTGTTACTGCGACTCCGCACAAAAATACTCTAGCATATACAGGCTGTTTCGAAAATGACCGGTATATTTGAAACGGCAATACAAAGTAAACGAGCAGCGATAGAAATACACCGTTTGTTGCAATATGCTTGGGACAACAGCACATTTTCAGGCAGACAAACTTTCGAAATTACAGTAGTTACAATTGTCAACAACAGATGGCGCTGCGGTCTGGGAAACTCTATAGTACGATATTTTCCACATATCCATCATGCGTAGCAATAATATGGCGTAGTCTCTGAATGAAATTACCCAAAACCTTTGACAACGTGTCTGGCGGAATGGCTTCACATGCAGATGAGATGTACTGCTTCAGCTGTTCAATTGTTTCTGGATTCTGGCGGTGCACCTGGTCTTTCAAGTGTCCCCACAGAAAGAAGTCACAGGGGTTCATGTATGGCGAATAGGGAGGCCAATTCACGCCGCATCCTGTATGTTTCGGATAGCCCAAAGCAATCACACGATCATCGAAATATTCATTCAGGAAATTAAAGACGTCGGCCGTGCGATGTGGCCGGGCACAATCTTGCATAAACCACGAGGTGCTCGCAGTGTCGTCTAAGGCAGTTTGTACCGCCACAAATTCACGAAGAATGTCCAGATAGCGTGATGCAATAATCGTTTAGGATCTGAAAAATGGGCCAATGATTCCTCTGGAAGAAATGGCGGCCCAGACCAGTACTTTTTGAGGATGCAGGGACGATGGGACTGCAACATGGGGCTTTTCGTTCCCCATATGCGCCAGTTCTGTTTATTGACGAAGCCGTCCAGGTAAAAATAAGCTTCGTCAGTAAACCAAATGCTGCCCACATGCATATCGCCGTCATCAATCCTGTGCACTATATCGTTAGCGAATGTCTCTCGTGCAGCAATGGTAGCGGCGCTGAGGGGTTGCCGCGTTTGAATTTTGTATGGATAGAGATGTAAACTCTGGCGCATGAGACGATACGTGGACGTTGGCTTCATTTGAACCGCAGCTGCAACACGGCGAACGGAAACCCGAGGCCGCTGTTGGATCACCTGCTGCACTAGTTGCGCGTTGCGTTCCAGCACGTTCATCCGTCACGTTCCCAGTCCGTTGAAATTTTTCAAACAGATCCTTTATTGTATACCTTTTCGGTCCTTTGGTTACATTAAACCTCCGTTGAAAACTTCGTCTTGTTGCAACAACACTGTGTTCTAGGCGGTGGAATTCCAACACCAGAAAAATCCTCTGTTCTAAGGAATAAACCATGTTGTCCACAGCACACTTGCACGTTGTGAACAGCACACGCTTACAGCAGAAAGACGACGTACAGAATGGCGCACCCACAGACTGCGTTGTCTTCTATATCTTTCACATCACTTGCAGCGCCATCTGTTGTTGAAAATTGTAACTACTATAATTTCGAAAGTTTGTCCGCCTGAAAATGTACTGTTGTCCCAAGCATATTGCAACAAACGGTGTATTTCTATCGCTTCTCGTTTAGTTTTTTTGCCGTTTCAAATATACCGGTCATTTTTGAAACACCCTGTATCTGTGCCTCTGTCGAATTTGAAATTCTCTTTCTACAAACAAGAGAAGAGAAACTAATTTTTCTGCGTGTTGTTTACCTTGTCTAAATCGAAATATTTTATGCAAAAAGACAAGACTAAATGATTCGATGAAGAGTGGGCTTGCAAAGTGAAAGGAACATCAATTGTCTGTCAAAAATTCTTAAACTTTCAGTAGCCATTATTAAATATAAAGTAATTTCCGTGATTATTAAACGAAGAAAAAGAGTCCTAATGAACTACAACAAAAAAGGACACAAACAGGACAAGGAGGGTAGGAAGCAAGTACCTAGCCTAGACATAGTTTACGAGCTGATCTCAATGAACACTGGTATTTGCCTGTAGATGTGAGAGTGTCCTACATAGACCTTGCTTACGAACGATTTTTGCTTGTAAATTCACCTCAGTAGTCTGCTAACACGGAACTTCTAGGCTCGTTTTGACGAACGTGCGTATTCGACTAATGTCCACATATACGAAAGTATACAAACACAACAGAATTTGTAGTCCCGAGAATGTGAATGGCAGACCCTCACATTCTCAGTACACTCAGAAATATCTACTGTTTTACCCTGTAAGCACCGATCGTGTCTTTCCTGAAGACATTGTCTCGTCTTACACCCAAAATACACGAAAAGCGTAACACAAGATGAGCGAATATGGTTCAGTCCATATACAAATCTAATGTATATGGCGATGTCATGCCGTCAGTAGGAAATTCGATGTTCTAGTACAATAACGAAAACTGTCAAATTTGTTTTTGCGATGATTCATTTTACATTTTTATTTTTTAAATCACAATGCAACCAGCTTAACTTAATGAAGAAAATTTATTTATATCGAATATTACGCCCAGAATGTTAAACTGTTGTGGTTTAAACTCTACTATGTAAAACAGTGTGTGTGTGTGTGTGTGTGTGTGTGTGTGTGTGTGTGTGCGCTAGAGAAATCACAGCATGTGTTAACGAGGTATAACAAATTTACATTACACGATTCTCTATCTCGTAAATTAGATGTTTTCGCATCTTGTAAACAGTGAGCCAGTGCAAGGTAGAAGTACAGCTACACAGTAAAGAAAAGCACAAACCTGTAGAAGTGGGTTTAAAATCTTGCTCGTGCGCTCACCACACAGCCACACAATTTTACATAGACCACAACAGTTGAACAATCCAGGCGTAATTTTCCACGTAAATAAGTTCTTTTTTCATATTTTCACTGTAGATGCAGATGACCAGTTGTAAAAGAATAGCGGCTATACTGGTAAATACGTGGATTTACAGAAATCACAGCATGTGTTAACAATGTGTAACAAATTTTTGTTTCAATTTGTGAATACTTTACTTCACCTTTTGACTTCGAACGGAACGTACGTGTTCCAAGATAGTTTATCGGAGAACCAATTGGAATTGGTTGCTTGTTACTACTGACTATCAGTGTCCCACTACTAAAGGAAAACCCACTAATAGTTAGCAGAATTCTTATGATTACAGATTACACCTGTAGGCTGTGCTGTCCTCACAGTTCACTGTTAGCCCTCAGTACTGTCACATCGCATTAGTTCGTACCCGCAGATAGGCAAACCAATTACCTGATTCGCATAGCGGGCAGCCTCGAGCCTTCCTGGCCACACCGCATCAACGACTTGCACCCACGAATTGATGCTTGCGCCACCACAAACGAAGTCGACATTGAGCGCCTGTATTGTGAATTACGAAAGTTAAAGAGAGATGCTCTGTCCATTGAAGTCTGTGTGTGTTTTCAGTACGTCTTGTACCTGTTGCATGGTCTTCTTCTGAAACCCAATAGGTATTGATGACTAATGCCCCCCCCCCCCCCCCAGCAACCCCCTTGGAAAACTAGACTACGGTCGCAGCTTCGAATCCTGCCACGGGAATGGATGTGAGTGATATCCTTAGGTTAGTTAGGCTTAAGTAGTTCTAAGTTTAGGGGACTGATGACCTCAGAAGTTAAGTCCCATAGTGCTCAGAGCCATTTGAACCATTTTTGAAAACTAGATGGTGACACACATTCTTTTCATATACTTCCGATTAAGATATTAATTAAAATAATGATACATTAATGTTTGTTAAATTAAACTGGTAGTCAAGGGTTAACAACCGAAATTCTACATGCACGGACCGTAAAACGCAATTTTTGTTGTTATTTGGCAAATCAAATTCTCTGAAGATACTCTGACTTCAGCGAAACATAGCTGTGTGAAAAAGAAGAAAAAACTGTTTGGTCAAAGCGGAACCTATTCGAAAGCAAATTTAGTGAAGCACAATGCTGAATATTTGCAGTAACAGTGTAACGTATATTAGGGGACGTATGAGACAAGAAACTACTGGCAGCTACGTGAGACTTACGAAGGCACGGGGAGGGCTCAGGCAATGCTCTAGATTTCCTAGAGGGGAGCCCAAGGTGCGAAACAAAGAGGGCGTGTAGCCGGCAGCTGCGGGCCTGGTCGGCCAAGTGATCCGGCCGCACCTGCCACTTGTTATTGTTGGCGCAAGCCGGAAGCGGGCCCCGTCTGGGAAGTGCTCCCCGCGGCGGCGGAGGATCGGACGCCAGGCGCCGCACCGCCGCCAGGAATAGACGGCGGGGCGCGTCTGCTTCGCATCAAACGCACGCCCGGCCGCCGGCCAAATGGACCTGCCGCGCACTTCATCTCGCATCGTTGACAGTAATGTTGACATATGGTAGAACGCTGGATAAAAAGAGGAATCGAGGGAGGCGATGAAGTAAGAGTGTCGGAGCATGAGAGGGTTAAGGAGACGGCGGAGGGCAAGATGGCGAAATGGACAATGGGTACATGAAGAATGTATGATGTGGAGTAATTGAAGGACAGCAACACTGAGGGTGACGAGGAGAAGGAGGAGGAGGAGGAGGAGGAGGAAGAAGAAGAAGAAGAAGAAGAAGGAGGAGGAGAAGGAGGAGGAGGAGGAGGAAGAAGAAGAAGGAGGAGGAGGAGGAGGAGGAGGAGGAGGAGGAGGAGGAGGAGGAAGAAGGAGGAAGAAGGAGGAGGAGGAGGGAGGAGGAGGAGGAAGAAGAAGAAGAAGAAGAAGAAGAAGGAGGAGGAGGAGGAGGAGGAGGAGGAGGAGGAGGAAGAAGAAGACTTAGGAGATAAGGAGGATTAAGAAGGGTAAGGGTAAGGGTAAGGGTAAGAAGAAGAGAGGAAGAGGTGGGGAAGGGCAGGCAGAAGAGGTGGGGAAGGGCAGGCAGAAGAGGTGGGGAAGGGCAGGCAGAAGAGGTGGGGAAGGGCAGGAAGAAGAGGTGGGGTAGGGCAGGAAGAAGAGATGGGGTAGGGCAGGAAGAAGAGATGGGGTAGGGCAGGAAGAAGAGATGGGGTAGGGCAGGAAGAAGAGATGGGGTAGGGCAGGAAGAAGAGATGGGGTAGGGCAGGAAGAAGAGATGGGGTAGGGCAGGAAGAAGAGATGGGGTGGGGCAGGAAGAAGACATGGGGTGGGGCAGGAAGAAGACATGGGGTGGGGCAGGAAGAAGACATGGGGTAGGGCAGGAAGAAGACATGGGGTAGGGCAGGAAGAAGACATGGGGTAGGGCAGGAAGAAGACATGGGGTAGGGCAGGAAGAAGACATGGGGTAGGGCAGGAAGAAGACATGGGGTAGGGCAGGAAGAAGACATGGGGTAGGGCAGGAAGAAGACATGGGGTAGGGCAGGAAGAAGACATGGGGTAGGGCAGGAAGAAGACATGGGGTAGGGCAGGAAGAAGACATGGGGTAGGGCAGGAAGAAGACATGGGGTAGGGCAGGAAGAAGACATGGGGTAGGGCAGGAAGAAGACATGGGGTAGGGCAGGAAGAAGACATGGGGTAGGGCAGGAAGAAGACATGGGGTAGGGCAGGAAGAAGACATGGGGTAGGGCAGGAAGAAGACATGGGGAAGGGCAGGAAGAAGAGATGGGGAAGGGCAGGAAGAAGAGATGGGGAAGAGCAGGAAGAAGAGATGGGGAAGAGCAGGAAGAAGAGATGGGGAAGAGCAGGAAGAAGAGATGGGGAAGAGCAGGAAGAAGAGATGGGGAAGAGCAGGAAGAAGAGATGGGGAAGAGCAGGAAGAAGAGATGGGGAAGAGCAGGAAGAAGAGGTGGGAAAGACCAAGAAGAAAAGGTGGGAAAATGTATAAGAGGAAGGCGGAAGATTGTGAGGAGATGTATGATAATCAGTATTGGTAAATCTATGAGAAGATGAATGAGGTGCAGGAGATGATTGATGAGGCATAGGAGGAGATCTATGAGGTGTACATAAGGATTGAGAATCAGGATGTTGGGAGAGTGAGGATGAGGTGGGCAGAGTGAGGCAGATGGAGTGGGTAGGAGGGGGAGGGGAGGCTGTAGACAAAGAGTGGCCAAAAATGGATCCCTTTTACGACTCTCTCTGTGTGTTTGTAGAAACACTACTGGCCATCAAAACTGCTGCACCATGAAGATGACGTGCTGCAGACGCCAAATTTAACCGACAGGAAGGAGATGCTGTGATATGCAAATGATAATCTTTTCAGAGCATTCACACGAGGTGGGCGCCGGTGGAGACACCTAAAACGTGCTGACATGAGGAAAGTTTCCAACCGATTTCTCATACACAAACAGCAGTTGACCGGCGTTGCTTGGTGAAACGTTGTCGTGATGCCTCGTGTAAGGAGGAGAAATGCGTACCATCACGTTTCCGACTTTCGTAAAGGTCGGATTGTAGCCTATCGTGGTTGCGGTTTATCGTATCGCGACATTTCTGCTCGCGTTGGCCGAGATCCAATGACTGTTAGGAGAATATGGAATCGGTGAGTTCTGGAGGGTAATACGGAACGCCGTGCTGGATCCCAACGGCCTCGTATCACCAGCAGTCGAGATGACAGGCATCTTATCCGCATGCCTGTAACTGAGTCAACAGATGGGGACGTTTGCAAGACAACCATCTGCACGAATAGTTGGAAAATGGTTCAAATGGCTCGGAGCACTATGGGAGTTAACTGCTGTAATCATCAGTCCACTAGAACTAAGCACTACTTAAACCAAACTAACCTAAGGACATTACACACATCCATGCCCTAGGCAGTATTCGAACCTGCGACCGTAGCGGTCGCGCGGTTCCAGACTGAAGCGCCTAGAACCGCTCGACCGCTCCGTCCAGCTCGAATACTTGGACGAACTCTGCAGCAGCATGGACTATCAGCTCAAGATACCATGGCTGCGGTTACCCTTGACACTGCATCACACACACGAGCGCCCGCGATGGTGTACTCAATGATGAAGCTGGGCTGCACGAATGGCAAAACGTCATTTTTTCAGATGAATGCAGGTACTATTTACAGCATCATGATGGTCGCATCCGTGTTTGGCGACATCGTGGTGAACGCACATTGGAAACATGTATTCCGGCTGATGGTATGGGGTGCCATTGGTTACACGTCTCGGTCACCTCTTGTTCGCATTGACGGCACTTTGAACAGTGGACGTTACATTTCAGATGTGTTATGACCCGTGGCTCTACCCTTCATTCGATCTCGGCGAAACCCTACATTTCAGCAGGATAATGCACGACCGCATGTTGCAGGTCCTCTACGGCCTTTCTGGATACAGAAAATGTTCAACTGCTGCCCTGGCCAGCACATTCTTCAGATGTCTCACCAGTTGAAAACGTCTGGTCAATGGTGGCCGAGTAACTGGCTCGTCACAATACGCCAGTCACTACTCTTGATGAACGGTGGTATCGTGTTGAAGCTGCAGGGGCAGCTGTACCTGTACACGCCATCCAAGCTCTGACTCAATGACCAGGCGTATTCAAGGCCGTTAGTTTGGCCAGAGGTGGTTGTTCTGGGTACTGATTTCTCAGGATCTATGCACCCAAACTGCGTGAAAATGTCAGTTGTAGTAAAATGTGTGTGTCCAATGAATACCCGTTAATCATCTGCATTTCTTCTTGGTGTAGCAATTTCAATGGCCAATAGCGTATATGACGAACAGTTAGGGAGTGGGGGTAATGGAGAAGGGGGAAGGTGAGGAGAGACTGTCTCGTCATTAAGTCCTGCAACATACACGATGTGGTACAAATTTCTACTGTGTTCATAATTTAGGCTAGTACCGCAGTCTCTAGTGACACGGAATGACAGCCTGGACTGAGACAGGCGCGATAGCGAATGCTGCCCACGTGAACAACACGTGGGCGCGTCTGCTGCTGCGGCGGCGGTGGCGGCGCGGGTCACTGAACCGCAGGCGGCGCGGCGCGGCGCATTCTGCACGCCCAGCAGCCGACGACAGGGATTCCTCGGTGCGAGCCCGCAGACTGCCACAGTTGCGAAGCGGTGGCGTGCGCGCGCACTCGCTTGATAAACGCGCGCGCCATACAGCGGTGGCCGGCGAGCTAACCAGCCCGTGCTCAACGTTACGGACAGGCGAGGAGTTCACATTACACGGTACGGCGTGTGTACAAATCCTTGAACGGCCGTTTCCGGTCACGGCGACTGATCTACAGTATCTTGTCCCACTCCTGTGATGGATTGTTGCGCGTTTGGTACGCAGGTTACGTCGAAGACGCGCCGACGGACCGTCCGCGCTAGCACCTTGGTTCCGCGTTTCAGGTGTAGGTGACTGGTGCCCGGACGAATCTTTTATTACAGCCACCTTATGATTCGGAAGATTACACCACCTTAACGCTTGTTTCGCTTTCGTCAACGCGTATATCGTCTGGTACCAGGTAGACACATAACCTGAGTAATGTTCTCAGACTTGCACTGTTCAGCCTGCAGAAGCACGTACTGCATTAGTGATCCAATACTCATCCCATATCGCATTTCACGAAAGATCCATTCCCTGCGACCTAAGACCATCATCTGTATATTAACTGAGAAAAGGCAGTGCAAAAGATTTGTTTTAGAAAACAACTAAAATTTCTCGATCGATGTAATAAGTGTGGTGTCCGTGGCGTCCCGTATCGATATTCATAACGGTATCGAAAAATTAGCTGCCGAGAATTAGTAGTTTTCTGAAACAAAACATTTCGCACCTCCTTTTCTCAGCTGATGTACCGAATATTATTGTGTGAAATATCAGTAGCATGAATTACAACAGCCACAATCGTAAATACAAACATCCGCTTTGCTGATCTAACAGTTTGGAAACATAAACGCCATAAACGAAAGCCGTATCCACTTCTTCGGCTGTCGTGTACTTTGTGAAGGACTTAACAGTTTCACGAGCAAGTTATTTGATCGCTGTAACAACAGAGCATGGAACGATGGGCTCCAAGCGTACAGGAAAACACGTGTTAGTTTGCATTTGGTACAGAACCAGTCGGGCTGACTTTCGTGGAGTAGCATCCCTGACGGCGAGACAGTGATTTGCGGCGCTGTTATCTAGTTACACACGTGTTACGTCGTTTAAGAAATCTTCGAAGACTCATTCCTAAAATGCATGAAAATGTACAAGGTGTCTCAACAGCTGTTTAACTTTTATCCTTGTTTCGGTGTAAGAAATCTGTCCCAAAAGTTTGTTAATCCTTCGTTTTCAACTTATTACATGGTAGGACATGTTCTGAGGCATCAAGGGATCACCAATTTAGTATGGAGGGCAGCGTAGAGGGTAAAAATCGTAGAGGGAGACCAAGAGATGACTACACTAAGCAGATTCAGAAGGATGCGGGTTGCAGTGGGTACTGGGAGATGAAGAAGCTTGCACAGGATAGAGTAGCATGGAGAGCTGCATCTAACCAGTCTCAGGACTGAAGACCACAACAACAACAGATCATGACAGAAACTCCTAATATTGTTCGAAGTGCACTCGGATGCTTCCAAGCACGCATGCCATCGTCGAATCAAGGGCCGTCGCAGTCTTCCAAGTATTTCCTGGCCGTTTCTAACGGTTTCGCATGCTTCCATAACCCGGCGATTTATAGTTTCTGCATCCGCATGGTCTGCTGCTGATTATTCCAGTTGTGTAAGGCGCCAGGAAAGAGAATGATCTGCAGGAATGTGGTCGGAGGAACGTGCAACCCGTGGAACTGATCGTCCTCTACATTCACACTTAAGTGCCTGTCAGAGGATTCATCGAACCGTTTTCATACTACTACTACTACTACTACTACTACTATACCATTCCACTCTCGAATGGCGCGTGGGACAAAGGAGCACCTAAATCTTTCCGTTTGAGCTCTGATTTCTCTTATTTTATTATGATGATCATTTCTCCTAACGTTGATGGGCGTCAACAAAATATTTTGGTTGGACTGTGGAGCTGCCTCAGTCTGCATTGTGAACAGTAACGGACCTATCGCACGGCTGCTTCAAAGGAAAGCTAACCCAATAGCGTACGCAAGAGCACTTCTGTGAATTTTGAAAGATAGGAGTGCAACTGCGAGGGCGGGTCGTCAGTCGTGCCTGGATAGCTCAACCGGCAAGAGCAGTGTCCTCAAAAGGCAACGTTCCCGCTCCGAGCCCGGGCAATAATTTTAACTAATCTACCGGGAAGTTTGAAAACTGCACAAACTCCACTGTACAGTGAAAGATTCTGGAGACAAATGTTACGATGCTACGCCCAGTATGAGATCACCTCAACAGTGGACAAAGAGGGTCTTTCACCAGTAGCATCATCATCGCCTAGCACTGACTAGCAGGTGATCGTCGTAGCATATTCAGGCGCTCAGCAAATTCTAGACGCAGTAGAAACCGGTCAAGTAAGCAGAGAAGAGCACCGGATCCGCAACGAATGTCTGCAAGTCGAATATAGGCTGCCCTGAATTAAAGATGCTTCCCGAACGCCAGCTTTTACTGTCGCAGGCTTCACCGCGTTTCCTTCGCGGCCTCCGCTGCCCTCGATACAGCGTTATATCCGGCGGCACCATCTATTATTTGTCGTGCTGAATGCACTGCAGCCAGTTTTACGACTGTCTGGAAGAAGTGCTCCCACTCTGCCCTGTAGACTTTCACGATTCTAGTCGCCTCCTCCACCGTTCACTACTTTTACCTTTACTTTAGTATTTATTGGCCGGCATTAGACAAACAATGTATCTGGATATGCTAAAATTCCAATATATGAAATTCCCATTTTTCTTACGTGTGTTTTCTATTTGCAAAAAACATCGGCTTTACTGAAAATATCGCCTATTAGATATAACTGAGGTAGAACGGAGCAGTGAATTAAAATTTGTAACAATGCCAATATTCGAATGAGGTCTCCTACTTACATCTACATCTATACTCCGCAAGCCACCTGACGGTGCGTGGCGGAGGGTACCCTGAGTACCTCTATAGGTTCTCCCTTCTATTCCAGTCTCGTATTGTTCGTGGAAAGAAGGATTGTCGGTATGCTTCTGTGTGGGCTCTAATCTCTCTGATTTTATCCTCATGGTCTCTTCGCGAGATATACGTAGGAGGGAGCAATATACTGCTTGACTCTTCGGTGAAGGTATGTTCTCGAAACTTTAACAAAAGCCCGTACCGAGCTACTGAGCGTCTCTCCTGCAGAGTCTTCCACTTACTAAGCAGCTGTGCTAGCCATTACGCCGCACAAGCATTCCGGTCACCGCAGCTGCACTGAATACCCTAGTATGTCTCCCTCCACACTTCAACTAACATAAGCAGGAGACCAGGGTTCGAATCCCAGTGCTGGCACAAAATTTAATTCAGTATGTCTTATGAACATAAACTGTATCTGATTAACGTATCACCTACATCTGAGGAACAGGCGGGATTAACCCCATTCCCCTCGTGATGTTCCAGTATTGGAGAGGCTCGGCAATAATGATGGGAATTTAGAAGGAGAATAACAATAGGCTCAGTTGTGAGATGGAATTTGTATAAGGGAAGGAAACGAACTAGCGGGCTCCGTGCAGCTGTGGCTGTGAGGCGGAACGGCTAGCGCATCTGCCTAATACGAAGGACGCCTGGGTTCGAATCCCGGCATGGCACAAATTTTAATTCAGCCTACTTCATTCCAAGATAAAGCTGAGACCCAATATGTCTCAGCAACATCAATTGTACATGATTAAGATATAACTATGTTCAGAAGTGTCATCCCAGTATCCCGGAGTCCTTGCATTTGAAGTCCCTGTGACAACGACAAAGGCGACAGTTTTTGGTTGAGGCGGCTCGAGACGCTAAACGGTTAACTCTGTCTTACATTCGTACATACTTTAAATAATTGTCGTGACTCTCGTGTGCTACTTTATAAGCGACTGCTACGAAACCATTTTTAAACGTTCGTTTGCCGACCGTATTGCGGGTTCTTGCCGACGTGTCCAGCTATTGCTAGATTAACCCAGAGGAACACAAAGTCTCATCTTTACTAGTTAAGGATCCTCCAAAGCACTTAAATACATGGAGCTGGAAATGTCTTCATCCAAATGCAAATAGTCTGCAAATTTGCTGAATCAGAAAACTGAATTCTGCAGCAAAGATTTTCTGAAATTTTGCTAATGCATTCCTATTAAATTCTCGGCCGTTGCTGAGCATGGTTTCCGATATGGGAACCACTAAATTAAATTTAATGAGACAAGCGTTCTAGCACCAACATCCCACTATCATGCGCGCATATATAGAGAAGCAACAGAGTGTCACAAACATCATAATAATTTTAATAGAAAAGAGGAAGTTTTAAAGTTGAACAAAATATGGTTGTCGACATTGCGCCAGCAAAATGACACTCGATTACTCTTAATCGAGAATGACGCCTTCCAAAGACAGGCATACCGTCGGCATCACGTGACGAATGGTGGTGCCCTCTATAAATGCGAGAGTACCTGGAGCCTCAGTGGCAGTAGCCGGACGACCTCAAATCATGTCTCCCGCAGATGGAGACGAAACGTCGGGCGGAAATTTTATACATCGACCACGGCCTTTCAGTCCGGACGTCTCAACTGCAGGTAAGTCTAAGTGTGCGTGTTTACCGCGTTGGTGAACAATAGATCGTTTAAAACAGTCAAACGTATAACTTTCGGAAATATACGACGTGTAAGTACAAAATAACAACGTCATCCTTTATTTATGCCCATCATCAGGTAGAAGATATACAGATTACTACAAATATGACCAGCGCTGCGCTCCTAGCGACTAGGACATTGGTGAGGTGTGTAGGAGTTCTAACACTACCTTACCTACACAAATCTAGCATAACGGGGCTTGTTGTTGACAATGCTGACAGTCAGAATTAACTGCAACATACATTCGGTGAACAGAAGACGGAAAAATGGTATTCACTTGAATAAAGACCCTTCAGCACTGCCTATAAAAAGGTTTCATCGTCAATAGGCTTCAGATACAACTGAAAAGGTTGAGTGATAAACGTCGAGACTTCAATTCCAAGTTGAACGGTTCCTGCGTGGCACACTGACATTTTGTGAAGGAGTTCCACTCAGTAGTTGAAAAATTTTCTCTGAATTGTGTTCTTTATTAGTATGTTCTGTTTGTGTATTTTATTAATTCTTTTCTAACCTTTATTCTGCTAACTACACTACTGGCCATTAAAATTGCTACACCACGAAGATGACGTGCTACAGACGCGAAATTTAACCGACAGGAAGAACATGATGTGATATGCAAATGATTAGCCTTTCAGAGCATTCACAGAAGGTTGACGCCGGTGGCGACACCTACAACGTGCTCAAATGAGGAAAGTTTCCAACCGATTTATCATACGCAAACAGCAGATGACCGGCGTTGCCTGGTGAAAAGTTGTGATGCGTTGTGTAAGGAGGAGAAATGCGTACCATCACGTTTCCCACTTTGATACAGATCGGATTGTAGCCTATTGCGATTGCGGTTTATCCTATCGCGACATTGCTCCTCGAATTGGTCGAGATCCAATGACTGTTAGCAGAATACGGAATCGGTGGGTTCAGGAGGGTAATACGGAATGCCATGCTGGATCCCAACGGCCTCGTATAACTAGCAGTCGAGATGACAGGCATCTTATCCGCATGGCTGTAACGGATAGTGCAGCCACGTCTCGATCCCTGAGTCAACAGATGGGGACTTTGCAAGACAACTACCATCTGCACGAACAGTTCGACGAGGTTTGCAGCAGCATGGACTATCAGCTCGGAGACCAAGGCTGCGGTTACCCTTGACGCTACATCACAGACAGGAGTGCCTGCGATGGTGTACTCAACGACAAACCTGGGTACACGAATGGCATAACGTGATTTTTTCGGATGAATCCAGGTTATGTTTACAGCACCATGATGGTCGCACCCGTGTTTGGCGTCATCGCGATGAAGGCAAATACGAAGCGCGTATCCGTCATCGCCATACTGGCGTATCACCCAGCGCGATGGTATCGGGTGCCATTGGTTACACGTCTATGTCACCTCTTGTTCGCACTGACGGCATTTTGAACAGGGGACGTTACATTTGAGATGTGTTACGACCCGTGGCCCTAACCTTCATTCCATCCCTGCGAAACCCTACATTTCAGCAGGATAATGCACGGCCGCATGTTGCAGGTCCTGTACGGGCCTTTCTGGATACAGAAAATATTCGACTGCTGTCCTGGCCAGCACATTCTCTAGATCTCTCACCAACTGAAAAGATCTGGTCAATGATGGCCGAGCAACTGGCTGGTCACAATACGCCAGTCACTGCTCTTGATGAACTGTAGTATCGTGTCGAAGCTGCATGGGCAGCTGTACCTGTACACGCCATGCAAGCTCTGTTTGACTCAATGCCCAGGGGTATCAAGGCCGTTATTACGCCCAGATATGTTGCGTGAAAATGTAATCACATGTCAGTTATAGTGTAATATATTTGTCCAGTGAATAGCCGTTTATCATCTGCATTTCTTCTTGGTGTAGCAATTTTAATGGCCCGCAGTGTACGTACTGACTCATTACATGACCAAGTAGCTAGCGTGGTCCCACTGAACCTGATTATAAAACACACAAATAAATAAATACATTGCGACCATTTTGTGCACGAAATCGAAGTGTCTATAAATGTTCAACGTCTGAGGCTAGAAATCTGGCTGATGGAAAAGCTTTTACAATTCATTACGCGGCTACTGGAAGCAGTTTCGAAAGTAGTTACCAGCAGTACTTTTCTTGGTCCCCGAAACAAGTCACCAAAGTGTGTGACGAAAACTTTGCAACACCTTGTGCATTTCATTACGCCAGTAACAAACCAGCACGTACGGCAGCTCCACCGTACTCGTGTCTGCTGTACGAGCTGCTGCCATTGGCTGCTGGTAGCTGGTGAGGGAAGCCGCACAGGCTGGCCGCGGCTGTGGCTGTGGCGCTAATGAGGAGCGGGTGCTGACACCGGCCTCGTCCGCGGCTGGCGCTGCCGGCGGCCCCACTTCCGGTCGCCGGGTTTGCTTCCCTTCCCTTCCCTTCTCGACAGACCCCTTCCCTGTACTCACAAAGACGGGCCTTCAGCACCAGGCTTACAATAGCCTCGTCTATCGAAATCACCGCGTACACCGTGTTCGCTCGCAATAGATTATCCCGTGCAATACTGCCTCTACGCTCTAATACGGGGGTTGCCCAGAAAGTAATGCAACGAATTTTTTTTTCTCTCAACCGAAAATACAGTAAAACTTTGTTAACACGAATCCGAAGGGACCGAAAAATGAGGACTTCGTGTTAAAAAAATCGTGTTAACTGAAAAACACAAATTTCAGTAAGTATACATGCACAGCAGTACACTAATGTGTAATACACTGCCATGGCTTCCCGACGTGTGGTCCGCGGCCACCCCTCACCAAATAGTGTAAAATAATGAGTAAAATTATTGAATAAAAATGTGAAAATCAAATTCATCACTATTTTTTCCGTGTGAAAAGCATGTGTACTTTTACTTCAGGTCGTATCCCCAAGCAGCCTTTGCGGTTCTTAAGTGAGAACGCATACTCAGTTTAGTGCCGGAGAACGCGGCTTCTATGATGGACTGTTTCGCAACAATACATGGGTCGTTTGTGCGCCGGCTAACGGCGCGAGATGCGCTGAAACCTTTTACACATGCGCGGAGCGAGCTTTGTCGACCAATCACAGCGCTCGCTGGCACGTATGCGGCCCCAGGCATCATTAAATGTTAAACTTGCTTTGCCAGTGCACTACCTATTTCGTAAGTCGATTTTTGACCAGTTTATTACTTCTAACTTGGATCGGTGGCCGAAGACAGGATCATTGAAGAAGAGTGCAGTTTTTCCATCGCCTTCACAACAAGGGAAGTTCCAAGTGGAAATGAATGAGGAGGGAAAACGACCAAAGGAAGACTCAACATCTGAACAATTTTTCTTCGGATTTCACGAAAAATCACACACACACACACACACACACACACACACACACACACACACACACACACACACACACACGACTGTTAGAAAATATAGATGCTCCTTACACAACAGTAGCCAAATAGTGGAAGTGAACATACCATAAGCGGCAGCTTGCCAACAGCGAACAGTTTGGACGTGATATTGATTGCTCTTTGAGGGAGGCAGCGCCATCGTGTGAAATTGCAACTACCAAGTAATTTTAATCAGGCTATAGTATGTTCAACAAAGGGGGTAAGTCCACTAGTAAGTGTCTGGGTGTGCTCTTGACTGACTAGGGGTCCGGCATGGACTTTCGACTGAAGAAGGTTGGGAAGCCCTGCACTATACTATCAATCACGTTATTGCAGACTTACAACACTATGAAGTGATTGTAAAATCCAAGTACTCACAATTTATGTACGTTACTTTCTGGGGAAAAATTCGGTCATAGTTCGCTGACGTTCATGTGAACAGTAATATTTTGTAATTTCACAACCAATTGTAATGATAGCGTCCGTAAACCCAGCAGTGACGTCGGATGTTGAAGCGAACCGTTCTAAACAGTCCAAGGCTGTAAACGTCTCCTGACGGGTAGGTGGAATGGTGTCTGTATTCTGTTCCTGTTCACTTTCTTCTGATGGCCCTTCTCGCACCTCGTGCACAGACCCACATACGGCAACATCGTCGTCTACACCAAGGGAATTCTTCGAAACTAATCCCAGGGTTCGCAACGTCCTGCAGAACTGTCCATCCATCAGGTGAAGTGGCATCTTCTAACTCGTGGACATGTTCAGTGTTGCTCTGGCTCCAAGCTCTGTTAAAGCACGTCGTCCTTTTTTAAATTTTATTGCGCAAATCCAGATTTCGGCTAGTAGCTAGCCATTCTCAGTGCACTATTTTCTATTGCCAATGCATGTAAATCCCTGTTGTTCGGGCGTCAGTCACAGTTCTTTGAATACTAGCATTCAAAGAACTGTCACTGACGCCTGAACAACAGGGATTGACATGCATTGACAATAGAAAATAGAGCATTGAGAACGGCTAGATGCTAGCCAAAATCTGGATTTGCGCAATAAAATCTACAAAAGGACGACTGACTGCTGCACTCTATAATTTATATTTTCTCATTCGGAGGAGACAGTTGGTGATCTGCTGCAACAAGAAATGCCTTTGTTTTCATGATGTCCGCGCCCAAACCCTGTATCACGTCGGTGACGCTCTCTGCCTTACTTCGCGATAATACAAAACCTTCTGCCCTTCTTTGAAGTGCCCCGATGTACTACGTCAATCCTATGGTAACACACTTCCCTCGGGCACCCTTGATACCTTTGTCTGTGATCATCACCCGCCGTCACTATAAGCTATCGCAATCGTTTCGAGGAGCGACCATTCCCTGTCACCGATGGACGCGACCCGAGGAGAACGACGGCCAGTCAGCGCCGACCGCAGAAGAACATAATTAAGCACTCAGTTGCCTTTTAAAAGGCGGCCAACGTCTGCTAAAGTGGACGTCGCCTCAGTTGACCCCACGGTCACGCCAGACCTATTTATACTTGCGCTCTCGCCCCGCCAGTCTTATTTCATCGTTAAAACGTCGTCTGCAAACACCCATTCTGCGTTATATTTTCTGCCCACCCGTTTATCTGCCTTCTCAAAATACAGAAATAATCAGCGACTCGGCTGGAAAGTAAGACGAATGTGAGGATTTCGCCGTCTCTATGTGTTGGCAATATGACCGGCACACCGTTGTAGTGATGCTACATTAAAGTACCGACAAACTGTGAACCAGTTAAGAATTTAGTATCAAATAATGTCAGAGTATCACAGAACCACGAGGTGCGGTTCAAATTAAGGCACTCGACATGTAACATTTCTTGCCCTTGGAGCCATAATATTTATTCTCACGCTTTACAATCACTTGAGCGAAGACGCAGGAAGCGACGCATGGCGTCATGGGGTGGAGTGAGTTATGAACAAATGGTGCCGTTAATATACCTTTGGTGGTAAACAGCATCAACTCAATAATCTTCTAATCTCATTGCTGTGATAGAAGATGGAGGCCAGTACGCCGAAACTAACATTTATTTATTACTAGCTTTGCTCGCGTTGACAGTATGGTCTGCACAGTTTTTTTCTTTGGTTGAATTTTTATGATTCACAAATTGGCGACATAATCTACACTTCAAACGCTAATTAAGGCGATAGAGGCATGGTCTTCCCCGAAAGTAGTTCTAACCAACAGAGCGATTGTGGCAGCTAGAGTCGGAAGTCTTTCTTAATCCTTTGAGTTCTTATTGTGATATTTGCATAGAAACTTTCATGCTCTAACACGCATTTCTTCACAAGTCAAATACAAATTTTCACAGATTAAGCTGTAAAAGTGTTTTCATACGCCGGTAACGAAGAATTTTATAAAAATTTTGATCCCCCGTTTCGTACTCATAGGGGTTCAATTTTCAAAAACACAAACAAGATTTTTTAAATTTCTAACTGAGAAGTTGACATCAATTTTATAGACGTAGCTTTAAAAATGCTTTAGTAGTTCTTTATTTATGATTTGTTTTCGAAGAAATTTTCAACACCATAGGGGGTAAATTGCCAAAAACGCTGAAACATGTATTCCTGATCAGAAAACAATTTTCGCAGTTCGGACTTTTGGTAATAGCAACATATTTTCAAAAAGCCTTTCAGCTTCTTCATCTACTTAGGAGTGGAAATGCTAAAACCTTCTCCATTGATGTCTACAGTATAACTCCGTCAACTCCAAACTTCTATGCTTAGCGGTTTGGACTGGGCGATGTTCGGTGAATGTCAGGAGGGAGAAACAGAGAGAGAGAGAGAGAGAGAGAGAGAGAGAGAGAGAGAGAGAGAGAGAGAGAGAGAGAGAGAGAGAGAGAGGACTAAGGTATAATTAAGATTTAGTTTACAATCGTAAGTGAAAACCTCTCAATAATAAGCTAGCACGATGTAGTCAAACTTTCACTTTAATATACATTTTGAAAAATATCTGAGTAACGAGATGCAACCGATCACCTTCATGTGTCATCTGTAATTGACCCTACGCGCCATAGGGAAGCGCGATACGAGCAGGGCCGGCCGCTGTGGCCAAGCGGTTCTAGGCGCTTCAATCCGGAACTGCGCGACTGCTACGGTCGCAGGTTTGAATCCTGCCTCGGGCATGGATGTGTGTGATGTCCTTGGGTTAGTCAGGTTTAAGTAGTTCTAAGTTCTAGAGGATTGGCCTCAGATCTTAAGTCCCATGGTACTCAGAGGCATTTGAACCATTTTGAACCTATATATTTCCGTGCGAGCTCTGTTTTCTCTTATTTTATGATTATGATCGTTTCTCCCTATGTAGGTCGGCGACAATATAATATTTTCAGATTCGGAGGAGAAAGTTGCCGATTGAAAATTTGTGAGAAGATTCCGCCGCAACGAAAAACGCCTTTGTTTTGGTGATGTACACTCTAAAACCTGTATGTCACTGACGTACTCTCCCCTATTTCGCGACAATAAAGGAAGTGCTGCCCTTCTTCGAACTTTCACGGTTTACTCCATTAATCCTACCTGGTAAGGATCCCTCACCGCGCATCAGTATTACAAAAGAGAGAAGAGCACCGTAGTGTGACCTGTTACATTTTCTGGCAATGAAACGCAGTCTTTGGTTTGCCTATCCCAAAACATTCTCTCTGTGTTCTTTTCAATTTAAGCTATTCGTAATTGATATTCCTAGGTAATTAGTTGGATTTACAGTCTTTAGATTTGAATGATCTATCGTGTAACCGAAGTTTAACGGATTCCTTTTAGCACTCATGTGGACGACCACACACTTTCCGTTATTTAGGGTTAACTTTCAATTTTCCCACAATACGACATCTAAATCGTTTTGCAATTTCTTTCAATCTTCTGGTGACTTTATTTGACGAAAAACGAGCAACCTAAGACGGCTCATATTCTCACCTAAAGCGTTTATACGTAGATAAGGAACAGCAAAGGGCCTGTAACAGTACCCTGGAGAGCGAGAGAAACACTTCTGTTTTACTCAATGACTTTCCGTCAATTACTACCTTTCTGACAAGAAACCAAGAATCCAGTCACTTAACGGATACGATATTCCGTAAGCACGCAATTTCACTAGAAGCCGCTTGCGTGGTAGGGTAAAAGCCATCTGGAAATCTGAAAATACGGAATCAATCTGAAATCCCTTATCAATAGCATTCAACACTTCGCGTGTGTGTAAAGAGCTAGTTGTGTTTCACAAGAACGATATTTTCTAAATCCGTGTTGACTGTGTGTCAATATTATCGTTCTCTTCGAGGTAGTTCACGATCTTCGAACACAATACACGTTCCGAAATCCTGCTCCATATCGACGTTAATGGTATTTTCAAACTATAGTCGAAATTACTGAGTAATCTTGAACGCATCTTGTTTTGAAAAAACGAGCAAGGGAGATGGGAATGCCAATATTTGAAAAGAACAAAATTTTTAGAGAGAGAGAGAGAGAGAGAGAGAGAGAGAGAGAGAGAGAGAGGCGAGGGGGGTTAAGAGACACTGCGGTTACTATAAAATAGTTATTATTTGGTGCAGCATCCTCTAGTAGCTGAGGAAAGGGTTTCTGGTGCGACGTTTCACACGAATTCTTTTATCTTCATTTCACCAGGAGGTGAAGACTCGGAAACACCTTAGGTCCATCAGAACGAAGCCGTTACTAGGGAGGAATTAGTTGACAAAATTCGCAGAAAATGTCTGAATTCGAGAAATGTTCCAGAAGGCCATATATAGTTGTACGCCACTTAACGTTGTCAACGAATTTTCAGTGCGGGAAGCCTTTTCAGGTCAGGGGTACACTTCAACGTTCCACAGGGAGAACTGATCCGCTAAGTGATGGCGCATAAAGCGGGAGGTTGTAAAATACCCTATTTGTAAAGACGGTGAGTTACGGTGTCGCTGTCGAGCCCTCGTGGTCCGACCCACACATGACGGGCAGAAGGCGCGGACGTGACCCGCGGCTGGGTCAACAGGTAGCTGGGCGTCCGGGGCCCGCCGGGCCGCGCCCACTGCAGAAGGCCAGCCGGCGGAGCGGCATACGTCACCGGCTGCCATGGCAACGGCCGGGGCCCCGCGCAGCGCCTCGCGCATGCGCCGTGGCCCGCGCGCTCCGCCCGCGGCCGCGTGGAGCTGACCTGCCGGGTCATCCACACAACGCTCGCCGGCAAAATTGCGTAACCCGCCACATTCAATGCCGGAGCTCTTCCTGCCTTTTCCAGTCCCAATAACTACATGTTCTCATTTTCAGCCTCCCTCTGTAGAACATTTAGGGTCTCTGTTTGTCATGCTTCCGAACTATTCTTCGTGTGTGTTTATTGCTCTTCTGTGGCTAGGCTGCCAATACGGATCGTTGTTGTCCTTTTTATCGATAACGTTACTCATCACTTGGGAAAAATTTTGGCCCAGCATCGTGGTCACGCAGTATTTAGGCGCACCAGCAAAAATAGAAGAGTATCCGAATTACACTAGGATATGAGACACTGAAAGTAGCAGATGGCTTTTTCTATTTGGGTGGCAAAATAATTGATGATGGTCGAAGTAGAAAGGATGTAAAATGTAGACTGGCAACGGCAAGGAAAGCGTTTCTGAACGAGAGAAATCTGTTAACACTGAGTATAGATTTAAGTGTCAGGAAGTCTTTTCTGTAATTATTTGTATGGAGTGTAGCCGGAAGTGAAACATGGACGATAAACTCTTTAGACAAGAAGAGAACAGAATCTTTCGAAATGTGGTACTACAGAAGGATGCTGAAGATTAGATGGATAGATCAGGTGACTAATGAGGTACTGAATAGAAGTGGTGAGAAAAGGAATTTGTGGCACAACTTGACTAGAAGAAGAAGGGATCGGTTGGTATGGCAATTCTGAGGTATCAAGGGATCACCAATTTGGTATTGGAGGGCAGCGTAGAGAGTAAAAATCGTATAGAGAGACCAAGAGATGAATACACCAAGCAGATTCAGAAGGATGTAGGTTGCAGTGGATAGAGCACATGGAGGGTTGTATCGAACCAGTCTCTGGACGGAAGACCACAACAACATCATCTGATAACTGTAAGTAGCGACAGGTAGTGTGTGGAACATTTCCTTATATCTGTAGTTAAGCGAACACCGCTTGATGCGACATTCCTCCATGAGTCACAAATTATTATGGCCACCCCAAAATTAGGCTAATTAGAGAGCGTTTGAGGCTAGGATTGACAATGGTGTGTGAAATATAATCATGATTTAATTAGATTAGTGATTGTATTGCAAGGGTGGACGAGAGATACCAAATAGACAGTGATGATGTTTCAGCGTAATTGCCCATAATTTCTGCTGGTTATAATTGCAATTAATTCCGAGTTTGGTAAGTTTCGTTGTAAGCGCTTTGAAATAAGTCGGGGAAAAAACCGCGCCGCCTAGGAATTATCCCAGTGGGACGGAAAGCGGCAGTTGGTAGCCCGCTGCTGTCCGGGGCGTTCTACGGACACGTCTTTGCTGGTCATCGCGGCCCATCTTGAAGCGGAACGAATCACTGGAGGCAGTCCTGCTAGACGTGTGTGGAAAAGCGCCGGATTCTCGCCCGCTGTATCACAACCAGGATGGGTCGGTCTGGGACGCAATTCCTTTTCACAGCGGGACGCTTTGGCTGTCATTCGCAGCACCCTTACAGCACAGAGTTCGTCGACGATGTGCCACGCCCCCTTTTGTTGCCCTTCGCGGCAAGCCATCCTAGGCGTACGTATCCGCAAGATAACACCCGTCCACGACGGCGAAAGTTTCTAACCCCTATCTTGGCCAGCAAAGTCGCCGTATGTCTTTCTAATTAACAACGTTTTGAGCATTATGGGCAGGGCCCTCCAATCACATCGTCAAAATTCCGATCCAACGCGCCAATTCGATACAATTTGGCACGATATCCCTCAGGAGGAGATCCAACAATTCGATCAATATAATGCTAAGTCGAACAACTGCTTGCACAAGGGCCAGAGGTGAACCGACGCATTCCTGAGTTGCTCAATTTTTGAAGATCTTTCTCTTGAATAAACCACCCAATCGGAAATGTTATTATAGAAAAATATGAGTTGAAACTATTTACACCCAGGGAACTGAATATACTTCGTACAAGATAAAAAGTGTAACGGTCCGCGAACACAGAATAGAGAAATGAGTGTGTCGCCAGATGCTTGAGAACTGTGGTTGCTGTTGTTTGTGTGTTCAAAAGACTTGTAAATATGAAGACACGAGATAGACGCCTTATGAAAAGTACTCTGGCAGAGTATTTGTGACTTCAAAAGAAACAAAATTGAACGAAAAAGCTCGAGAGTTCATTTTTATGCTACCCAGTTGCTTTACACTAGATGTTGAGTGTGAACATCAGTACGCCAACTACCAGCATTTTCGCCCCCACAATACTGAAGCTGACGAGGCGATACTGTAGGACAGAAGTGTGGGCAGCATTTTCACACCCACAATACTGAAGCTGACGAGGCGATACTCCTACTGTAGGAGAGAAGTGTGGTATTGATGTTGTCTCCAATCGAAAGACTGTTTTGATGCTATACAAGCCTCTTCATCTCCGAATAAATACTGCAACTTACATCCTTCTGAATCTGCTTGCTGTACGCATCTCTTAGTCTACAATTTTTGGCCCCTCCCCCATCACACTCCCCTCCAATACTAAATGGGTGATCCCTTGACGTCGCAGATAGTGCTCTATCAACCAATCCCTTCGATACCTTCTTCTAGTCAGGTTGTGCTACAAATTTCTTTACTTCCCAATTCTGTTTAGTACCTCCCCGCTATATAGCCTGAGCTAAACATAAACAATACTTTTCACAAAATAATGCAAAGAAAAACAGTGTGTTGTCACGCTTATAAAATCAAAAAGCTAATTCCGAAATTTTTGCAGGGGTTCCCGTAAACCGGCTGCTGTGGCTGAGCGGTTCTAGGAGCTTCAGTCTGGAACCGCGCGACCGCTACGGTCGCAGGTTCGAATCCTGCCTCGGGCATGAATATGTGTGATTCCTTAGGTTCGTTTGGTTTAAGTAGTTTTAAGTTCTAGGCGACTGATGACCTAAGATGTTGAGTCCCATAGTGCTCAGAGCAACCATTTGGCTCCCGGAAGAGGGTAATATTAACCTAGTAATCTTGAGAATTACGGAGAAATTGTAATACTTGGCATGTCTGTTCAAATGAGGCATCAAGCAGACATGGGTCGAAAAAAATACAGGGTGTACATTAAGTCCGGGAACACTTTCAATTATTTACTGCACAAGAACTAAACGTTGTATAGATGTCATACATATTTCATTTTGGAAAGAAACTCGAAGTTTTTTTTTTTTTTTACAAACATTCGACATGCTAATCATGAGTGACTCGGCATGCGTCAATATGGTAATCGAATCCTTGCCATACCTGTCCCCAGCATGGCATCGTCAACTGTGGCAGTCGCTTCGCGTATTCTCACGTGGAGCTCTGCTACATCACGTGGAGCTCTGCTACATCACGTGGTAGAGGCGGTACATACAGGTACACACAAAAAAATTCACACGCAGTGAAATCTGGTGTTTTTGTCGAACTCCGACACACAGAAAGCTCGCCGCGCACCTGAACTCGCGAGGTTTGCGACTAGCGCTGACTATCGGGAAATTACCAAACTACGCTGTGGCGGTATACAAAAAAAAAACTTTCAGGGTTTCTCTTCAAAACGACACATGTATGATATATCTGTACAATGTTTGGTTCTAATCTTCGTTGATCCAATAATATAGTAACAGCCGTGTGATTTGTAGAAGTTTATTTTATTTTATGAACGTCTATGTGCTGCTACCGGTTTCGGCATCACATTGATGCCATCTTCAGGCCCCACTCGTCATAGTCGTAAAATCGCCTTACACGGACGGAGCAATATAACTGGATCAGTGAATCAATCGTCCTGCAACAGCTCTTGGTGGCCAGGCGACACAGACTGGAGTCTGACGAGTGGGGCCTGAAGATGGCATCAATGTAATGCCGAAACTGGTAGCAGCTCATATATGTTCATAAAATAAAATGAACTTCATCATACGGCTGTTGGTTAATTATTGCATCAAGATGTTTGGTTCTTGTGCAATAAATAATTTAAAGTGTTCCCGGACTTTACGTACACCCTGTATTGGTGCACACCAGTGATCAACCTGGAAATGGAGGTGTAAGTCCTATAAACGCACGACGGTAGAATATAAAAGTGACACACGCACAAACCACTTAACTGCCACACTCTTAACGTGAAACACGGCCGCTGGCGCACACGAGACGGCCGGCCCTTGACTCGTTAGCTAAGACAAGCCCATAAATTACTGTGCCGCCAACTCGGAATCGCAGACCGGAGCGCTGCAACTGTGCAACAGAATGCGAAACACGCGGCGGCGAAATATTTCATACGGCGCGGCACACAGCGGGTCAAGCGGCTACAAAAACCCGACGCCAGACAGAGCCGGCCGTAAATACTTTAGCACCTGGCGGCAGCCGGTAGTTACAGGAACGACCGGTGGAAGCCGCGACAATAGCGGCGCACCGAGCAAGCCACTCCCTGGGCCGAGCCGGCTCTCTCTCTCTCTCTCTCTCTCTCTCTCTCTCTCCTCTCTCTCTCTCTCTCAACAGGGGCATTGGGAATGCCTCGCGCTCTCCCGACTCACGGAGAGCTGAAAGAGAGCACCAAGTACGCTTCGCGCAGGGCTACTTAACCACTGTAGTGTGTTCAAAATTAGTTTAGATTGACAGCTATGGCGGAGGTAGCGAGAGTGATAGCTGGCCAGATACAAAGTGATTTCTGCGACGGGTCAGAACTGCGGGCCTGCGCGATATTTTTGTCGGTTGCGGTTCGCCCGTCGTTATCCACAAACTTGCAGACGCTCCCCCCCCCCCCCCCCCCCCCCCCCCCCCGTCATATTGACAGATGTACTTTCTCAGATCCGGCCAGGGCCCGAGTACCCTCGTGTGTGGCGTAAATCTGCGGTCTTCCGTGATTTGCCGTATTTACTCGAATCTAAGCCGCACTTTTTCCCGGTTTTTGTAATCCAAAAAACCGCTTGCGGCTTAGAATCGAGTGAAAAGTAAGCGGAAGTTCTCAAAAATGTTGGTAGGTCCCGCCACATCTAACTTCTGCCGTCGAATATATGTTGCGCTACACAGGCATGCTTTGCACGCACAGAGAGAAACACTGGCGCCAATACCTCTGCGTCAGTAAATAAATTAAAAGAAAAGGTAGAAGAATGTAAACATTATGCCATGTATTCTTTCGTGTTTGCTACTATCTCATTTAAATCCTGTCTGCCTAATACAGTACGAAACTAGAGTGAGACAACAGCAAACGAGGAATAATATCCGTATCATGTCATGTTTATATTCGTATTATTCTTATACTGAATAGTGACTACAGTCAGAAATGAATAACGGCAACTGACTAGATTTTTAAACCTAAGATGACTAATTCCTGTGCAGAATGTAATGTACTAAAGAGGCGTCAGCAAAGATTTTAAACGGAGAAAAGTTTTTGCTACATTCTCGTTCAGAACATCTTCTATCATACGCAGTCTATTATTTGGTTCTTGTTGATCATTATCAAAGAAAGCAGCAGTGTAAATAACAACAAATAGCAGTCTCTTGCCATTGTTTCGTTTATCAGACAATTCCTCTATTTTTTTTTAAATTGTAAGCCGCGGTATCGCGCACAAAAGCAAGCCATGCCGCGAGCTGCGACAGGCCGTAAACACTATCAGAATGTGACAAACAATGCATGACACGGTACAGTAATGCAGTTTCAGCTTAGAGTGACGGAAACACCTATAACAAAGAGAACGGCACTTATCATAGGAGAATGCACGCTTTCTCGGCGAATCTAGATGATAAAATCTTCTCGGGTTGACAGCCGAGTCAATGCGTTGTTCTCCAGCAACGTTTCAGCAAGTTTCTTACTTGCCATCTTCAGGCAAAGTGTCGGGTTCACGTCTCGTCCGGGTCTTTATAGCCGCTGGACCACGGGCATCACTGCATCCTTGGCGCGGGTCGGGCCAATCAGGCGCGAGCGGAATCGGCGCGGCGGCGCGTGGTATGGGGGAACCGCGGGGGCCGGGTCCTGGCCAATTCCTACCGCTCCCGGATATGTACAGCGCAAGCGCTGTAACGAAGAAGATCGCTGGGTCGCTTCGCGATGGCACATACCCCCACCACGACAACCCTTATCCCTTCGTTCCTCCTAACCATCCCAAACCTCCACTCCCACATCACCCACTTGGGTATCCAGAAGGCCTTACAGGTCTTTCTAGGGAGGATTTCGACTTGATCGATTCCTACCCTATATTCACAGAGCTGCAAATGCGCAGCGTCATCATCTCTCTGGTCCACGGAGAGATTGATAAAGAGAGAATCCGTATGCACGGGATCCCAACCGTGGCAGAGCCCTCTGCAACCAGCAAGAAGAAGAAGAAAAGTCGTCATATCGACAAGACCAAGAAATAGGCCACCGGCACTCCTTGCCAGTCCAGATCCAATCCACAAAGTATAGACAGAAGATACTACAAGATTCCCAGGGGAGTAAAGGCCAACAGGCCACAAACTTCCACCCGAACCTCCTCACAGTGAGGAAGTCATATTAGGAGCAGCAGCAGGGTCCTGGCCTTCTCGTCTCGGTGCGGCCTTTTTATTCCATACGCCGCCACCGACCTACCTCCATCGGAGCGCTCTCGTCTCATTCTTGATAATGTTGTATTCCACGCGTTGCTGAGTTGGAAGCCACTGTCCCGATTGACCAGGTTGTCACTAACCCGTATCTCCACTGCCTCTTTAATAACTGAGTCCCAGAAACCTTTCGCTCTACTCAGTTTCTTGGTTTCTTCAAACTGGAACGCGTCTTCTTCACTGAGGCTGTGCTCCGCTACCGCGGATTTTTCTTTTTGTCCGAGGCGGACGCTTCTCACATGTTCTGAGATACGTTGCGTTATGCAACGCTGCGTCTGCCCAATATGTTGTTTCCCACATTCACAGGAAATACTGTAGACACCCGAAGTTCTTAGACCCAAGTTGTCCTTCATTGAGCCCAGCATATTTCTGATTTTTGTTGGAGGATGGAAGATGGTTTTTATTTTGTTCTTCTCCAGTATCCTGCCAATCTTGGCCGTGGGTGGTCCAGTGTACGGGAGGAACGCCAAACCTTTGTTGTTCTCATCTTCCTGAAGGTTCTTCTTCTTACTCATATGGAGAGCGCGTCTAATCTGCGTTTCGGAGTATCCTTTCATCTGGAAGGTTTTCTTCAGGTGCTGTCGCATATGTCATGAGCTCTGCGGACCAGGGTAGTGAGCACGGATTTCCGTTGTGCTGGGTGATGGTAGCTGTTGGCGTTAAGGTACAGGTCTGTGTGCTGTTAGCAAAGGCACTCGGGTCGGTCATCTGCTGCCACAGCCCATTATAGTCAAATTTCCCCGCACCGTACTAAGGGATACGTTCGTCATACGTCCCACACTGATTTCTACGTTTATATCCCGCAGTGTTGCTTGCTGTCACCATTGACATCTGTACACAAACCCCACTGCCGTTAATAGAAGGCCGTAGGCCACTGCGTAGTACATGGTGTGAGGCAGTTCCTCAAATTTGGGCAGTGACAGTAGTTACTGCCCGCCATCCATATGGAGCACGTATTGGTCTCACCGCGGACTTCCAGTACTCAGCCACACACAATTCATATCATCAAATTGTACGGACCTGAAGATAGCGTTGACAAATTGTCGAAACGAGTAGCCAAATAAATATGAAATCTTAAGTGCAGCTGGAGGAGTTTCATTTTTAATGAAAATTATACCAGCCCATGTCTCACCATCATCCAATTTAAATATGGATGTACGAAGATTTCTCAGTCGTGTCCCCATCCCGTCTTCAATGAACGGCGTACCTCTCACATCCGTGTACCACTCGGTAAGGACAGCGATCGGAAATATCTTAACCGGCAGCGTCAGTGCGCACGGCGGCACAAAAAGCTGCATTTGTTCAGTGGGCCAAACAACCAAGAAGCTGGAAGGTAGCTGACTGGAGTGTTGGAGTGTATAGTGTGGTCCGACAAGTTGCGATTTTGCCTCTTCTCAAGCGATGCAAGGGGCATAGTGCATCCACTGCCCAATGAAGCAATTAACCCACAGCCGGTACTTGTCATGTCACGGAATCATTCAGGCTACCGTTAACATGAACCGAGGTGTTTCTATAAACATTCTTAATAACTAATTTCCCTTTCCTCTACATTAGGACTGTTGGTTCAAAAGGTTCTGAGCACTATGGGACTTAACATCTGTGGTCATCAGTCCCCTAGACTTAGAACTACTTAAACCCAATTAACCTAAGGACATCACACACATCCATGCCCGAGGCAGGATTCGAACCTGCGACTGTAGCAGTCCCGCGGTTCCGGACTGCAACGCCTAGAACCGCACGGCCACCGCGGCCGGCAGGGCTGTTGGTATTGTTAAAAATATCAGGGCTCCGATTTATTGGAATTTAAGAAATATCATTACCTGCTCTTGATATATCGAAAGGCATTTCGATATATCGACGGACCGGCCTATAAAACTATCGGCTGCACATTGTAAACATACTGCCTGTTTTAGAGAAGATTTGACTTATTAGATCTTCTGTACATCAACAAGCTGTCAGCTTGCTTATCCCCCTTACAGTAAGAACAAAGGAAAAGGATGCACCTTCACGCATGGCGATACCCACTTTCTTAACCATGGAAACTGCGTGTCAGTGGCACAATAAAAGGTGTCCGACGGGTCCGTCATACGGTTTCGTCACATATCGGCTTTGCACGGAACACCTCACATCGACTTCCCTGGTTCTTCATTTCTGTAATAGACAGACCTAGCAGCTGTAGTGTCAAAATTGCGTGGTAAAGCTAAACTTTGCAATTTCTGTTAGTGGCACCTAGCGCTGATTACGTCAGTATTTCCCCTCTTGGCACGTCTCCCTCCACTGCAGAGACCAATCTCGTCGTTTACACTTTTTCATCGTTTTCAGCAACTTTTTCGGAGAATGCCAACATGTAGAAAAAGGCGCAATAGTTGCATTAAAAGTTAAGTTTTTTTATGTAACTGGTGACCTATTTCTTCAGATCGGAAATCGTGTTATTATATTCACACCGCCACCCCAGAGTGCTATCGGGCTGCTACTTTGTGCCACCTATACTTGCTTCACACAAACAGAAAGACTGGACGTGATGAAGACTCCAGTAACAGTAGTATTTTGTTCTACTACAATTTCAAGAAAAACTTCAAATATTTATCTAAAATTACGAAAAAATGAAATATAAAATAAATATATCGGCACTTGATATTGCCATTACGATATGGATACATCGAGAGAAAAGTATCACCGGTATATATCGATATTTTATCAAGAGCCCCACTCCACATTTTCATGAAGAGTAAGCTATCAGCACTGCCGCCTTCGAAGATGAGAACAGGCGAGTTCACGCGGCTGCCCGCATTCTATCCTGGTTTGACGAATCCTCAGCGGCCCCGTCACACCTCGGGGCGATGGTTCATCTCACAGAAAGTATCTGGGACTATTTTCTAGACCAGCGTAAACGTAGCAGGTTGGTAGCTCTGCGGGACGTAATCATCAGTGACTTCAGATGGGCATAGCGTACCTGAAGAAACGTGGGCATTCTCGTCCTCGCCCATTATGAAGTCTAGAAGCGGTATATCTGCAGCCGCACGTGTCCCTGTGGTGACTACTTTCCTGACCGTTGTGCTCACATTGATGTCGAACTAGCTTCGCCGTCTGGGCCCATAAAAGGACGGAGGTTGAATAGAATAGTAACGGTAGACTAGGTTGGGATCCTCTACTCCAATTGGCACCTCTCGACGGCGTGAAAGGTTACCACGAAGAGGAAAAAAAAAGGGCAAGCAGGCAGGGAGACAATTCTGTTCTACTCGGCAGCGAATAAGGCCTCCAATAGTGTGTAGCGACCAGGATAACGCGCGAAACTTCCGTCCGTATGCGATAAGGGGAATTTCCTTCTGCTATTGATACTTCCTGTGCATCCAAGAAGGAAGGAAGGTTGAGGTATAGCAAGGCAACACTGCGCTGCCAGGGCGAACATCGATACGCACAGTTTGGCTCATGTTACTCATTAGTAACACCACTGTCAGCCCTATGAGGCCATATTCAGATCTAAAACATGCAGAGCGGAACAACAATCACTGGAATGAATTGGTGTTCATTGTTCTGACGCATACACCATCCGATGTCCCATAGCAAAAAAAATTATTTGGAACGCGTCAGTGAATCATTTTTTTCTAGTTACGATACTGAGGCTATCTTGCGAGATGACGAGGTATCAATGTCTTCCAAAATATTGCTGGTTTCCACGAAAGTAATTTTTATCAAGGTAAGTAATTTACAGTACTGATCTCGTGAACCTCACCTCCTGGTACACATCACGAGAAGATTTCATTCACAGGAGATTGCCCTTATCATTAATGTGATTGCAGACCCGAATATTATCTCGACCACAATCCATTTAGCAGTTCCAGATCATGTCGTAACCACTAAGTTACTGCAGTAGGTGGTGTAGTCCGAAACGAACGTGATTAATTAGCAACATATGATGTCTTCGTACACAGCGACAATACAACTTCTTAGCGGAGACTCAAACCTACAGAATGTTTCTCAAGATAAATTTTTAGGTAATGACCATGTTTAATATAATTATATCGTGTTACATTACTCTATATAATAACATATTATTAACCACCTACGTATTAAACAGCTGCAAACATTTGATTAATTTACAAATGAGTTAATGTATTACATATTTATGGGAAAAGACGCAAAAAACCTTCCTTATGTTGCTTTTATTAATTTCAGACTAACGAAAAAGTTTAGAATTGTTTGAAAAAATGCTCAAAGCTTGCCTGGAAGTCGCTAAGTGCTCTTACTATGAAACACTGCACGAATATAAATTGGGTAATTTGCGCTCAGTTTCAAACAAATGCTAGTTTTTCGTGTCATACTTACTCCCTACGTTGAAGAGAGAACTGGAGACTATCAGGGTGGCTTTAGAAGAAATAGGTCAACAGCTGACCATATATTCACATTACGCATACTACTTTAAGAATGTCATGAACATACACCAACTTTATACACGTCCAATCACCAGTTATGATTCTCTTATGGAACATCTCGTTCTCATTTGCGCGATCCAAACGCTCTTCATGGATTGCGAGGCGAAGGTTTCGAAGGTCTTTCCGGTCTTGACTCGTGAGAATTCTGCAATCTCACCGACAGTCAGTCTTCGACTGACACGCACAACTTCTTTGACGTACCTGACATGAGTGTCGTCGGCAGACGTCGAAGGGCGTCCAACGACAGCCATCTTGAACTTCCGTCCGCTCATTTTTAAACCGTGTGAACCATTCGTAATGTCGACTACGGCTTAAGCACGCATCGCCGTAAACTTCCTGCACCATTTGGTGTGACTCCAAAGGATTTTTTTTGAGTTTCACGCAACATTTAATGCAGACGCGTTGCTTCTCTAACTCCGAAATTCGCTAACTGTGCGACACGACGTCCTACTCAGTACAGCACTGAACAATAGCTAACAGACAACAATGAAACTTCCGACAGTTACACATTAAACACAATTGTGGGCAGGGACGCCAACCGCATTTAGCTCAAACACAGCACTGGTGCGAAATTACGAACCATCGGAAATTCTTTGAACGGAACTCGTATGTGGAAACTGACTGCGAATAGAGTTAGTAAAGTAATAAATCAGAACGTCAGATGTGATGCTATAGTTTGACTGTTCGAACATCGGAAATACACGTATGGTGAGCAAAAAACTTTTTCATTTCATTATTTTTTGGGGGTGTACCGGGAGTGTCTTGGTTGGCGCAACCTCAAGGCAAACACATAGTTTGTAATTGAAGTACTTGTCTTATTGTGTGAAACTTCTAACATACAATTATGCGTTGTCACTGGGTAGATGACCGCATCTTAATTTTTTAATTCGATCAGTAATTGCGCGAAATATAAACAATCCTGTTGGTAGAACATCCGCAACTGAGCATTATAGCAGAGGTTGAAAATACAGCTTCAGTTGTAAATTACGTTATTTTCACACGACAGTACTGGACCGACCTGTTCAATACGCTCCTTTACTGCGAATAATGCACTTTTAACTCACATCGTGGTTTTTTTGTACGTAATTTGTTTTTCTTCATTTCAAATGTAAACCACTAAATTCAAATTGTGAACGGTCGGGCTAGTGGCCTCGTGTTGTTCTCTCCGGCAATAGATGGAAGCACTTTTGCCACTCTGGTTTACCAATTTGCCTCTTTGTTCGAATTCACTATTCCCTGTTCTGCGCTCATATGCAGCACACCGCGCCTGGTACACGCGGCGCTCGGGAATCACAGCACAGCGTAAATGTGTGATATCATTTGTATATAATGTATTCCCTACCCAGGCAGTTGTTCGTCGTACTGTCTGGTGCCACTTGCGCATTGACATAGGTTTCTTAGCACCTAGCCAGACCGGCGGTTTAGATATGTTTAAGAGTTTTGGAAAAATTTGGTTTTGGTTTTGTGTGTGTTGCAGCATGTAGAAATTGTCTCCCGTGTTTTGCTATTTCCAGTACGACACCTGAGGATGGGCTTAAAACAGTCCGAAACCGGTCATGTGTAAATAAAGTAATTTACAACGGAAGCGCTATTTTCAACCTCTGCTACGCGAAATGTAAGTACGAGAAATACTGAGAATCGATTTATATTGCCCCTACGCTACAGCTGGTACCTTATTCTCGTAGAACTTCTTAGCAATACTGTGTAAATACTCTAGATACTGTGTTAAACCTTCGGGGTAACATTGCGACATTTTCAGTGTTTAAATTCTGTCACTAACTATATGAAATATTGAAAATCAAACTTCTACTGCCACTGGAAGGCCTTACATAGGCAACCTGCAACTAAATGTAAGTGCCGTGTGACTAGGGCCTCCCGTCGGGTAGACAGTTCGCCGGGTGCAAGTCTTTCGATTTGACGCCACTTCGGCGACTTGCGCGTCGATGGGGATGAAATGATGATGATGATTAGGACAACACAAAACCCAGTCCGAGAGCGGTGAAAATCTCCGACCCAGCCGGGAATCGAACCCGGGCCCTTAGGATTGACATTTGGTCGCGCTGACCACTGAGCTACCGGGGGCGGACATCCTGCAACTGAAACCGGATGATGGTTTCATCTGTTTATTGACGTATAGATGTGCCTCTAGTAGCATGTTACGTGGACACTGGCTGTGTTGGCTGTAACGATTCTATTCAGATGCAAGCTAACTAAAGAAGCAATAACCGTGCTTTGAAGAGAACGACAAACGGTTCCTTGAGTTGCGGACTGAATAGGGTAAGAAGCTGGTGGTATGCAGAGGGAGAGACAGCTTGTTGCATGGCACCAAACGTGGAGACCAATTCCAGGAAGATCCTCATCGCCGGATAACGTCACCGGCCTTGTTGGCGACAAAATTCGCGTGAAAGAGCAATGAGCAAAATAGCGAGGCCGTCTCCCTGACGGTCGCAGAGACGTCTCAGCTGTCTCGGTGGTGGGAGAACTACAGTGGCTGTGGCTAGTTTTGGCTGAATGGAAACGAACGGGAAAGCCGCGTACACTTGCGCAACCGCTGTGGGTGCGGCCTGACTCAGCACGCGTGCTTGCCTGATGCTATCGCCGCCGCTACTGCACGCTCCTGGGTTTGCAATCTTTGTTCTTGCCGTTACTCGTCGTCACTGGACCATGAACGTCTCAATTCCTCGCTGGGCAAAGATTTAAACATCATTCAAACGCCTCAGTGTTTTACTACTTGGTTTTTCATTGACAGTGCGCTCTCGATCGAAACAGATAATTTCGTTTCGATTATATGTGCCTCCACTTGCTGTTGCGTAAATTTGCACAAAAAGTCATTGATAGAGTATCCATCGACATGACAAAGCCTACCCTTGCATGACCTATCGCAGGCAGCAAGACATCCGCTACTGCTCTTACCACCCGACCTAACTACCGCAGAGAGTTTTTTCCCGCGGCTCTTGCCTTGGCACTTTTTATCCTCTGCCCTTCAAACCGCTACCCTTCGTTAGACTTCGACCCAATGTATCTCAAGATGAGCGCGTATGATGGTTAACCTTAACCAGACGTACGCAAACATCGCAGTACCCACATCCTGCGACACCTCACTGTAGTGAAAATTAATCCTTGTGCAGAGGTGGCAGTAAACCTTTTGAGTTGGCCATCATGCCGGTGTTGACGTGGAGGCGCTCCACCTCTTTAAAAAAGTCTTCGTCAGTCTTCGATGTCTCACATGATGTTGACTGGCAGGTATCGAGTCGAAATATCGTAGAGTTAAGTTTACGACGAGCGGTTGCAATCCCGAGATTTCTTTGAACATTATGCAGATTTATTATGCGGTTAAATGAAATACAAAAGTAACTTCAATAACTTTCCGCTCCGGTACTGATGTGTCAGGTCATAAAATCCGTATCAGTAAACAGCTTACACCGTCATTCGTTCACCCAGTCTCAGTAGCAGGAGATTTTCAGTATTTCATGTAATTATAGACCAACTTTAAAAAACGTAAATGTTGCCGTAATCTAACTACTCTAATCCTAATGATTATTTACAGGTGTAATCTTACTTACAGGTTCACAACACCACTTATTAAAATTAGGAATTGTGTTTATATTCTGAGGCTGTCTAAACCACGGTGCGCCAGAAACGCAGGCTGTATTCATAAAATATTTGCGATTAAGAGCACTTGACAACTTGCAAGAAACTTCACATACAATTTCGAACTACTTCGAAAGTTTTTCTCGCTAATATTCCTCACAAAATATTGAGAACATTTTGCCGCTTACTACATTTTCGCTTTTCATGCAATAAGACTCTAGCATCGGCCATGACGTCGTAATTCAATGCTTCTTTACAACTAACTCTTTCCGTAACACACTGTGCAGGCAGTATACATTTATAAGAGCAGTCAAGTGAAAACTGAACACCCGCCACAGCGGGACCATGGAATGGTTCCATTCAGAAGCCATCACACATGGTAAGACGTTTATGTCACTGCGAGACAAGACAATCTTTGTTTCCCAGGACGCGGTCGGCCGCTGACGGATCCACAACCGCACCATGACGACCTAGGAACTATCTGTACGGTGATTAAGGTTAAAATCCTAGGTATCACACACTGCAGCCATTCACCTTTGAGGGCCGTCGCTTGTAACAGACGAAAAAAAATTCATAACTTCGCGTCACACTCAGTAGCGTCACAAAAGAAGCATTATGTAGTCTGGTTGCGTGATTCAACGAAATTACATCGATTATTGTTTTAATTCAGTTCATTGGTTTAAATTTTTTTTTTCAATATCTGTTCCTATTCCATAACGTTTTAATCACCGTACGAACTTTTTCGTTTGTTTAATTTTCTTTGTATCGGTCGCTTTCCAATTGGAATTTTTGTGAATATGGATTTAATTGTATTTTTCTATTACATTAATCAATTATTTGGAAGTTCCGAGGTATCAGTTAAAAAACAAAAGACAAAACAAGCTATTTGTATTTGTGCAATGGTGTGAAAAATGTAATTTTGTTACCAGATATGCCATTTTTTGCACGGAAATAGTCATACAAACATCTAAAACATAATGAGATTTTCACTCTGCAGCGGAGTGTGCGCTGATATGAAACTTCCTGGCAGATTAAAACTGTGTGCCAGACCGAGACTCGAACTCGAGGCCTTTGCCTTTCGCGGGCACGTGCTATACCAACGGAGCTACCCAGGCACGACTCATGCCCCGTCCTCACAGATATACTTCTGCCAGTAGAGCACTTGCCCGGGAAAGGTAAAGGTCCCGAGTTCGAGTCTCGGTCCGTAACACAGTTTTAATCTGCCAGGAAGTTTCATCTAAAACAATCTTTATATCTAAGCAGTATAGACAAAACAACGCAGATGATGAAATACGGGTAGTTTACGAATTACGGCCGTTTATTGAATACTGCTGGTCATTCTGTAGTAACCATCAGTAGGATTAACAGAGATGATAGAGGTGATATAAGGAGCTGTAGTTTGCCAAGGATTCGCTTAGCAAGCACGAGAGAACCCTAGAGGCATCCATCATCATCCAGGTGCAGTTGCTACAAGAGGCTAGTTCTGCATCGCCGAGAGGTCGACTGTTAAAATGGCGTGCGTGAAAATCTTAAGGAGACTGAGGCAGCTCATTACTGTCAAAAATCAAATTCGGGGTCTTACTGAAACCTGTCCATTGTCCTTCGGCGCCATTCGCAATTGAAACCGGGAAGGGTGAAACTATTGTTATCCCAAATATCTTCTGCCACAGTCCAATAGTTGTCTTGCGAAGTACTGATGTAAATGAAAGTAAACACACATTCCCCCAGCTCAAATTGTAATCTACCCACTTGGCAATATTTGTACTATATTAAGCAACAAATGATTCCATTTTAAAATACTTCCTAAAGGACGTGTTATACAACTGTATAATAATTTCGAAATAGCCATCTTACGACCGCTGCAGGCTGTTACAGGCCAACGTTTTTATTATTTTCGACATTCGATTTTAAACCATAATCCAAGCGACAAATATTATCAATATAGGGACGATGGTTCGTACAGGCAGAGCACAGAAGTCCATTTAATTGCTATCGTGATGTTTTATTCCTCGCATAATTCAGTTTGTTGACATCAGACGAACAAGTTAGGAGTGCCCATTGTATAAATCAAAAGTGACTGGATAAATGTCGGAAAACCGTAAAAACTGCACAGTCCACGCCTGTTTACACGAGTAATCACGACAGGTTTTTCAGATAAGACAGGCGAACATGCCAGAAGACGAACCAATACCGCCATTGTCGCTTTACTATCTCTTGTTTGTAGCAAAACCTTGGTACTTGTTACAGTAAGCATTTTTATCTCTCAACGTTTGATGACCACGACCCGTTCTTCCAGGTTACGATGATAATTTTTTACTACAAGATGACTTAATAGAAACTTGCCGAAAGTAATCATTACTATTGACATAATATATTTAGCGCTTTTAAGAAGTCTGTTCCGCTTCCATTTAAGGTGTCCATCTCTTCGCCAGCTGTAAGCACAGTGTGCTACCAAACAGGGGTCGTTTCCCTTTTTGGGGCATAGTGAGATAAAAGGCAGCCAACGGAAGGGCACCACGGCGCAAGCCGACCGCAGCAAAGGAAAACACGGCTCTGTGTGACGTCACTCGTGACTCAGTGGTCGCTTTCAGTTATTTTCTTAGCGGTGAGCTCCATGTGAGATGTCTGCCGAAAAGTCGCCACACCGTCTGGTTCAGCGTTTGTTGAGTACGCTCCCGTCTCCGCAAGTAAAAAACACTCTGCGTTCTGGGCATTCCATTAGCATCACTAAAAAGCAACTCAGCGCGCGACACCTAACAAAAACATTTACGCTAATGGTCATTCTGCTTTAATATTCAACGCACTTAAAATGAGTAATTTAATCTGCTCGAATACATGAGTATACATGAGTTAGCGACGGAAAGCATTGACTATGTTTTTTTAAGTGAGTGGTTTTGTAAAAACGTGCGTTAGCAGCAAGTAATATTATATTCATGAGAGCTCGGTCAACTGTATGTCTAGTACGGCTTATTATTAATTCAACAGTAGATCATAAAATTCTGTTTTAAAACAATACCTACCTCCCTCGTCAGTGCAAGCGATATATATTTCCAAACGAATTACGACGACTTTTTCAGTGGAGAACTATTCTCCATGCGTTCCGTGAGCTTATTTCTGAGTCCAGCTACACAACATCAGTATACTGACTGGAAAAGTGATAAACAACGTGCAGTCTCAATGCACTATTCATCAGCATGTGCCTTGTTATGCGGAGCGGGGGATTAATTTGGTGTGGCTATATCCAGGCAGGAATCTTCCAAACCATCGGTTCCCGCCGCCAAGATTAGCAGGCAGTCTGTTGTAAGTCGAATGGGAATAATCATTTGAGCTAAAGTCACTGAAAATTAATCGAAGGAGACTATGGAGATGGAATCAATAGCTTGTGATGACATGAAATAACAGTGAAATATTTTCAAAAATGCTTGACCTAAAACGAAAATTTATCCCATGCTGCGATTCGAATCCGGACTTCCTGTTTGTCGCTGTGTCACCTTAGTACGTGTCCAGATCCAACGCAGAAAACTGAAGTCCTGTAAGCGTGCTCGGATAGCCTAATGGCCACGGCCTCTGTTCGCGAGTAGTTTAGGTTCGAATCTCAGTATGGGACAAATTTTCCTTTATCCGACAAAGCGATGTTTTCACCCTTGATGTCTCAGTCAATTTAACTACGAAACATAGAATTTACTAATATCCCATTTAGAACATCAGAATTGATGGCGTGAACAACCCTCAGGATAAGTGCACCAACGTACGAGTAAATCATAAATACTTCGCATCGTTGTAAATTTAAAGTAATACGAGAGAACAGACGCGGGAAATCAACTTCCTCGTGGTAATGCCGTATATCATTATGGAACTATGTGCTCATGAATAGGATATTACAGAAGTTCCGAATAACGACCTAGCTAATTGTCTAGCTTGGTTCGCACTCTCCGTACCCGCCAATTAAATAGTAACATTGAATTCACTCGTGTTCCGATATTAACCTCAGAACAGTGAATATGTCGACTGATGAAGTGTATGGGACGAGACACACTAGCCTGTTTCTACTTATTTTGTTCCTTCAGAAGTGCCGTAGCAAGCACGGCTGCTGTAATGCAAAACATGCAAATACCTGTAGTTTAAGGCAGAATGCGAGCTACAGAAATATTTGGCCTCTTTCACGAAGAAAACAGTGATCTTCCACGTTACAGAGAGCCAAGAGGCAATTAGGAATAGACCACCAAACGTAATATATATATATAAAACACACTAATTGCACATAATCTTAAACTATCGGCAGCCATCGATTATCTATTTTGTTTTGCTGAGCCTAAATTATTTTATTGCTCTTCCCCAACAAGTTGCTTAGTGCGAGTATTCTGTGGCTGCCCACAACTGAAACCTCAATATGGTCGCAGCAGATGGCGTAAGCTATCTTTTCTAGAATATCTGGGGTCAGTTGCAGCAGCGGTCCACGAGGACTCAGAAAAAATTAAAAACAATAAAATATTCGAGGCACTAGGAGAGAACATTATTCGTGAGCTTGAAATTTCGTCTACTAAGTTTGCTACAGGCTTTAATTTATGTAATATTCTAAATGATTATGCTTGCCGAAAAAAGAAACTAGCATACTGTAATAAGAGATACGACGTGTGTACTTTGCAAACCACTGCCCCTCCGCTAAATGCGATGGCTGCCGTAAGCCATTCTTACAGAACGAACGCTAATCGCGGTCTCTCGAGAACTGTCTTTGAAGCTAAAAATTAAGAGTAATCTTTGTACATAATGTACACTGCGAGTGGGTTACAAATAAAATTCAACAACACGGGAGGTAGAAAACACTATCTGCATGGGTGGTCTGGAGATGAAGGATAACCACGGGCAGTTAACATTGCAGGCTGCGCACCTGTCGAGGAATGCTCAGTGCGAGTCTGCCAAATGAGAATTAAATTTGATGACGAATCTGTAGTCCACAATAACAAGGTCATTAGCGGTAGCACATTAGCAGAGCAACACAGGGGTGATTTAAACTACTTCTCGGTATCAGTTACTCTCTTTTCTCTAACGCTTCAGATACAGCAGTAAGGAACATCTCAGCAGACAGTACAGTTGAAGAGGAATGGACATCTCTAAAAAGGGCCACAACAGAAGTTGGAAAGAAAAGGTACAAAGAAGGTAACTGCGAAGACACCATGGGCAACAGAAGAAATGCTTCAGTTTATCGATGAAAGAACGAAGTACAAACACATTAAGGGAAATTTCGGAATATAGAAATATAAGTCGCTTAGGAATGAAATAAATACGAAGTGCAGGGAAGCTAAGACGAAATGGCTGCAGGAAAAATGCGCAGAAATGGAAAACGAATTGGTCGTCGGAAGGACTGACACAGCACATAGGGAAGTCAAAATAACCTTCGGTGAAATTAAAAGCAAGGACAGTAACATTACGAGTGCAACAGGAATAAATGCAGAGGAGAGAGAGGATAGGTGGAAACAGTGCATTGAAGGCCTCTATGAGAGACAAGATTTGTCTGATGTCATAGAAGAACAAGAAAGGAGTCGATTTATAGGAGACTGGGGATCCAGTATTAGTAGCAGAATTTAAGAGAGCTTTGGAGGACTTACGGTCAAATAAGGCAGAAGGGATACATAACATTCTGTCAGAATTTCTAAAATCATTAGGGGAAGTGGGGGGTAGAATGTACGAGTCTGGCGACATACCACCTGACTTCCGGAAAAATATCATCCACACAATTCCGAAGGCCGCAAGAGCTGATAAGTGCGAGAATTACCGCACAATCAGTTTAACAGCACATGCATCCAAGTTGCTGACACGAATAATAAACAGAAGAATGGAAAACAAAACTGAGGATGCGTTAGGATGATTGGGACACGTTAGGGACTCGCAAGTCGCCAAATTGATACACCAGGCCTTTGAGTCGTACGAAATATACTCCAGACAGACGCACAAGAGACGGTATGTTGTGCAAACACAGATGACTTTTCTTCCTTTTACTTGAAGTACGGTGGTGGGTTTTGTTGAAAACGTTAATGAAAATGTCACTTCCTGTGTCGCAGAGGGGCCTGAAGATAGTAGATTATATCACCTAAACCGACTGTAATTAAATTACACAAACACAGCTGAGGGTGTTATTGTTGCTATGAGTTTAGAATGTCGTTTGGTTTTGTGTAAGGAAGAATACGCGACTTGCTGATTTCTCACATGTACGAGAAGTCAGCACTTCGAAGACAGCCAGGACTGGCGTCAACGTCACCCGCCACCCTCTTTACCTAAGAGTATCATTTGCAACCTATGTCCTCAGTTATTCGTTGCATGTAGTCTAATATCAGTCATCCCCGACAGTTTTTACCCTCTAGAGTCATGGAATCATTCCCTGCTGCCTGAACACATATCCAATTTAATCTTTTCTTCTTGTCAGTGTTTTCTGCTTCCTTACCTTATCAGTCCGCCTAATTTTCAACCCCCTTGGACAGCACCACATCTAGAACGCTTCCACTCTTTTCTTGCGCCCACAGTCCATGTTTGACTACCGTACAATGCTATGCTCCAGAAGTACATTCTCAGGAGCTGCTTCTGCACATTAACCAGTCGAGTTCTCATAACCAGAAACGCCCTCTTTCCCTGCATTAATCTCATTTTTACGTTGTCCTTACTTCGTTCGTCATGCGTTATTTTGCTTCCAACTTCCCTAATTTTCATGGTCAGTTTCACACTGATATCATTTCTACAACTTCATTATTTTCGTGATCGTTCGGTTTACTCTCAAACCATATTTTGTTCATTGAGTTTTTTCCTTTATACTTGTCAAGAACTATATTTTTATTTTAGTTATTTATTACGTAATACTTGATTGTAGAGTTCCTATTCAGTATGTCTTACAATTCTTCCTCGCTTTCAATGACAGTACCAATGCGATCAACACATCCTTTCAAATTCAATTTTAATCTCAATACTGAGCGTTTCTCTTATTTTCCTCTTCGGCGTACACACTTAAGAGCAGACGAAAGAGACTGCATTCCTGTATTACATCCTTTCCAACGCGAGGCTCTCCGTTCTTGGTCTTTCAATTCTTATAGTTTCTTCTTGGCCCTTATACACATTGCATATTAACAGCCTTTCAGCATAACACCATTTATTCTGAGAATATGGAACATCTTGCACCATTTTACATTCTCGCACTTTTTTCCTTGTAGAAAAGGTCGCTTCAGTCCGGAACCGCGTTGTTGCTACGGTCGCACGTTCGAGTCCTGCCTCGGGCATGGATGGCTGGGATGTCCTTAGGTTATTTAAGTTTAACTAGTTTTAAGTCTTGGGGATTTGTGACCTCAGATGTCAAGTCCCATAGTGCTTAGAGCCATTTGAACCATTTAGAAACAACAATGCTGGTATGTACTGTGATAGTGTGACGTCAAACAACAAGGGTTGCAAGCCCCCTCCATGAAAAACACGACCACACCACAGCACCATCTCCTCCGAATTTTACTGTTGGCACTACACACGCTGGCAGATGACGTTACCCCGGCATTCGCCACACCCACACCGGGCCATCGGATCGCCACACTGTGTACCGTGATTGGTCACACCACATAACGCTTTTCCATTGTTCAATCGTCCAACGTTTACTCTGCTTACACAAAGCGAGGCGTCGTTTGGCATTTACCGACGTGATGTGTGGCTTCGACCATGAAATCCAAGTTTTCTCACCTCGCGCCTAACTGTCATAGTACTTGCAGTGGATCCTGATGCAGTTTGGAATTCCCATGTGATGGTCTGGATAGATGTCTGCCTATTACACATTACGACCCTCTTCAACTGTCGGCGGTCTCTGCCAGTCAACAGACGACGTCGGCCTGTACACTTTTGTACTGTACGTGTCCCTTCACGTTTCCACTTCACTATCACATCGTAAACAGTGGACCTATGGAAGTTTAGGAGTGTAGGGACCTAGCGTACAGGCGTATGACACAAGTGACAACCAATCACCTGGCCACGTCCGGAGCCCCCGATTCTGCTCTCTTGTCTAATGACTACAATGCTGGTCTTGAGTACCTGGCAGCATAAGGCACCTAATATGAAAAACGTATGTCTTTGGGGATGTCCGGATACTTTCGATCATATAGTGTATTACTGATGCCTGAAGTCTTATGTTTATACAAGTTGTGGGACAACACTATAAACTTATGTGCCAACCAAATATTACTTCTGTGATATTGGTAGATACGCAGAACAAGTGGATTGGTCCAAAGTCAAACATCGTATCGCGACTCTTGTTAGTTCTGCTACTCCAGTCGACCGAGTGCTATCGTGTAATGCGCAACTCGTAGGGATCCAACGAGGTGACAGAAAGACATCTAGCGGTCGGACGCAGAGACAGCGGCGACCTCAGACTACCCGGGCCGGACACGAAGTAGGCGAGGGGAGGTCGGTGGCAGCCGGCGGGCGTACCCTCCGTTCTGGGAACGCAGGAAGTGCGCCGTCGGCAGGCAGCTCGCGTAGCATCGCGACGCGCAGCGCCGCCCGGCGTCAGGTTGCGCCCAGAGCCCGCGCCGGGCGCCACTCCGTTCCAACCAGTTGCTCTCGCTAATGCCCTGCTCGAGCCGCTGAAACTCCACCCACAGTGGCGTCTACAGCGCAATGCTGGCGAGAATATATATGTTGTCTAGCTGACAGTTCTATGCACATTATCTGATCAAGAATAAAGAGAGGCAGGGAGTATTATGTCGTCAGTAGAGCAGCAGTAAGAGCAGTATAGATCCACCGGAAATGAACAGTGACTTCGAACGTGGACCTATCATTCAATCCTTCCACTGCTGACAAAGCCGAGTGCTTGTGATGTAATTGTGAAATAGAAACGCGAAAAAACAACAGCTAATACAAGACTATCTGGACCTCATACACTGACGAGCAAAGTCGACGTAGCATTGCGGACTGAGGTTGAAAAAAATTTCATGAAGTCAGCAGACGCCCTCACTCCTGACTTCCAAAGCTCTACCAGGAGTCCACCCGGCACAATGTCTGTGCGTAGGGAATTGAAAAACATGAGGTTGAATGATCGAGCAGCGTCTCAAAAGCTGAACATAAGCACTAATGGCCATTATACCAAGAAGAAATGCAGATGATAAACGGGTATTCATTGGACAAATATATTATACTAGAACTGGCATGTGGTTACATTTTCCCGCAATTTGGGTGCATAGATGCTGAGAAATCAGTACCAAGAACAACCATCTCTGGCCATAATAACGGCTCTGAAACGCCTGGGCATTGAGTCAAACAGAGCTTGGATGGTGTGTACAGGAACAGCTGCCCATGCAGCTTCTACAAGATATCACAGTTCAGGAGTAGTGACTGGCGTATTGTCAAGAGCCAGTTGCTCGGCCACCATTGACAAGTTGTTTTCAATTGGTGAGAGATCTGGAGAATGTGCTGGCCAGGGCAGCAGTCGAACATTTTCTGTATCCATAAAGGCCCGTACAGGACCTGCAACATGCAGTCGTGCATTATCCCTCAGAAATGTAGGGTTTCGCAGGGATCGAATGAAGGGTAGAGCCACGGGTCGTAACACATCTGAAATGCAACGTCCACTGTTCAAAGTGCCGTCAATGCGTACAAGAGGTGACCGAGACGTGTAACGAATGGCAACGCATACCATCACGCCGGGTGATATGCCAGTATGGCGATGACGATTACACGCTTCCAATGTGCGTTCACTGCGATCTTACCAACCACGGATGTGACCATCATGATTCTGTAAACAGAACGTGGATTCGTCCGAAAAAATGACGTTTGCCATTCGTGCACCTACGTTCGTCGTTGAGTACACCGTCGCATTCGCTCCTGTCTGTGATGCATCGTCAAGGGTAACCGCAGCCATGGTCTCCGGGCTGATAGTCCATGCTGCTGGAAACATCGTCGAACTTTTCGTCCAGATGGTTGTTGTCTTGCAAACGTCCCCATCTGTTAACTTAGGGATCGAGACGTGGCTGCACGATCCGTTACAGCCATGCATATAAGAAGCCTGTCATCTCTACTGTTAGTGATTCCTTGTAGAAAAGGTCGCTTCAGTCCGGAACCGCGTTGTTGCTACGGTCGCACGTTCGAGTCCTGCCTCGGGCATGGATGGCTGGGATGTCCTTAGGTTATTTAAGTTTAACTAGTTTTAAGTCTTGGGGATTTGTGACCTCAGATGTCAAGTCCCATAGTGCTTAGAGCCATTTGAACCATTTAGAAACAACAATGCTGGTATGTACTGTGATAGTGTGACGTCAAACAACAAGGGTTGCAAGCCCCCTCCATGAAAAACACGACCACACCACAGCACCATCTCCTCCGAATTTTACTGTTGGCACTACACACGCTGGCAGATGACGTTACCCCGGCATTCGCCACACCCACACCGGGCCATCGGATCGCCACACTGTGTACCGTGATTGGTCACACCACATAACGCTTTTCCATTGTTCAATCGTCCAACGTTTACTCTGCTTACACAAAGCGAGGCGTCGTTTGGCATTTACCGACGTGATGTGTGGCTTCGACCATGAAATCCAAGTTTTCTCACCTCGCGCCTAACTGTCATAGTACTTGCAGTGGATCCTGATGCAGTTTGGAATTCCCATGTGATGGTCTGGATAGATGTCTGCCTATTACACATTACGACCCTCTTCAACTGTCGGCGGTCTCTGCCAGTCAACAGACGACGTCGGCCTGTACACTTTTGTACTGTACGTGTCCCTTCACGTTTCCACTTCACTATCACATCGTAAACAGTGGACCTATGGAAGTTTAGGAGTGTAGGGACCTAGCGTACAGGCGTATGACACAAGTGACAACCAATCACCTGGCCACGTCCGGAGCCCCCGATTCTGCTCTCTTGTCTAATGACTACAATGCTGGTCTTGAGTACCTGGCAGCATAAGGCACCTAATATGAAAAACGTATGTCTTTGGGGATGTCCGGATACTTTCGATCATATAGTGTATTACTGATGCCTGAAGTCTTATGTTTATACAAGTTGTGGGACAACACTATAAACTTATGTGCCAACCAAATATTACTTCTGTGATATTGGTAGATACGCAGAACAAGTGGATTGGTCCAAAGTCAAACATCGTATCGCGACTCTTGTTAGTTCTGCTACTCCAGTCGACCGAGTGCTATCGTGTAATGCGCAACTCGTAGGGATCCAACGAGGTGACAGAAAGACATCTAGCGGTCGGACGCAGAGACAGCGGCGACCTCAGACTACCCGGGCCGGACACGAAGTAGGCGAGGGGAGGTCGGTGGCAGCCGGCGGGCGTACCCTCCGTTCTGGGAACGCAGGAAGTGCGCCGTCGGCAGGCAGCTCGCGTAGCATCGCGACGCGCAGCGCCGCCCGGCGTCAGGTTGCGCCCAGAGCCCGCGCCGGGCGCCACTCCGTTCCAACCAGTTGCTCTCGCTAATGCCCTGCTCGAGCCGCTGAAACTCCACCCACAGTGGCGTCTACAGCGCAATGCTGGCGAGAATATATATGTTGTCTAGCTGACAGTTCTATGCACATTATCTGATCAAGAATAAAGAGAGGCAGGGAGTATTATGTCGTCAGTAGAGCAGCAGTAAGAGCAGTATAGATCCACCGGAAATGAACAGTGACTTCGAACGTGGACCTATCATTCAATCCTTCCACTGCTGACAAAGCCGAGTGCTTGTGATGTAATTGTGAAATAGAAACGCGAAAAAACAACAGCTAATACAAGACTATCTGGACCTCATACACTGACGAGCAAAGTCGACGTAGCATTGCGGACTGAGGTTGAAAAAAATTTCATGAAGTCAGCAGACGCCCTCACTCCTGACTTCCAAAGCTCTACCAGGAGTCCACCCGGCACAATGTCTGTGCGTAGGGAATTGAAAAACATGAGGTTGAATGATCGAGCAGCGTCTCAAAAGCTGAACATAAGCACTAATGGCCATTATACCAAGAAGAAATGCAGATGATAAACGGGTATTCATTGGACAAATATATTATACTAGAACTGGCATGTGGTTACATTTTCCCGCAATTTGGGTGCATAGATGCTGAGAAATCAGTACCAAGAACAACCATCTCTGGCCATAATAACGGCTCTGAAACGCCTGGGCATTGAGTCAAACAGAGCTTGGATGGTGTGTACAGGAACAGCTGCCCATGCAGCTTCTACAAGATATCACAGTTCAGGAGTAGTGACTGGCGTATTGTCAAGAGCCAGTTGCTCGGCCACCATTGACAAGTTGTTTTCAATTGGTGAGAGATCTGGAGAATGTGCTGGCCAGGGCAGCAGTCGAACATTTTCTGTATCCATAAAGGCCCGTACAGGACCTGCAACATGCAGTCGTGCATTATCCCTCAGAAATGTAGGGTTTCGCAGGGATCGAATGAAGGGTAGAGCCACGGGTCGTAACACATCTGAAATGCAACGTCCACTGTTCAAAGTGCCGTCAATGCGTACAAGAGGTGACCGAGACGTGTAACGAATGGCAACGCATACCATCACGCCGGGTGATATGCCAGTATGGCGATGACGATTACACGCTTCCAATGTGCGTTCACTGCGATCTTACCAACCACGGATGTGACCATCATGATTCTGTAAACAGAACGTGGATTCGTCCGAAAAAATGACGTTTGCCATTCGTGCACCTACGTTCGTCGTTGAGTACACCGTCGCATTCGCTCCTGTCTGTGATGCATCGTCAAGGGTAACCGCAGCCATGGTCTCCGGGCTGATAGTCCATGCTGCTGGAAACATCGTCGAACTTTTCGTCCAGATGGTTGTTGTCTTGCAAACGTCCCCATCTGTTAACTTAGGGATCGAGACGTGGCTGCACGATCCGTTACAGCCATGCATATAAGAAGCCTGTCATCTCTACTGTTAGTGATACGAGGCCGTTGGGATCCAGCACGGCGTTCCGTAATACCCTCCTGAACCCACCGATTCTATATTCTGCTAACAGTCGTTAGATGTCGACCAACGCGAGCAGCAATGTCGCGATACGATACACCGCAATCGCGATAGGCTACAATCAGAGTCGGAAACGTGATGGTACGCATTTCTCCTCCTTACACGAGGCATCACAACCACGTTTCACCATGCAACGCCGGTAAACTGCTGTTTGTGTATGAGAAATAGGTTGGAAACTTTCCTCATGTCAGCACGTTGTAGGTGTCGCCACCGGCGCCAAACTTGTGTGAATGCTCTGAAAAGGCAATCATTTGGACGTCACGGCATCTTCTTCCTGTCGGTTAAATTTCGCGTCTGTAGCACGTTATCTTCGTGGTGTAGCAATTTTAAGGGCCAGTAGTGTATGTAGACCTTACTCAGGTGTAAAGAGCGACGTCACTGACAATGGATGTATAGAAAACAGTGATTTGCAATGATGAATCACGCTAGAGCCTCTGGCAATCCGACGGAACGGTTTGGGTTTGGCGAATGCCTGGAGAACATTACGTACCGTCACGTGCATTCTCAGCAATAAACTGCGGAGGAGGTGGTGGTGGTGTTACGGACGGGGGTTGATAGTTACCTTGTCGCGCTGAAGAAAATGTTAAGTGCGGAATGACAAACACACTTTGCAGCTCTGTGTACTGCGCACAGTAGCGGAACAGTTCGGCGTCGATGACTGCTTGTACGACCTTAACTATGCATCCTGTCGTGAAGCAGCGTATACCACATGAGGCTACGGTTTTTGGACAATAACATCACTGAAATGAAGTGGCCTGTCCAGGGTCTAGACTTTAACGCAACGCAACACAACACAACACCTTTGGGATGAAACAACGGCGACTTCGGTCTGGACCCCAGCGTCCACTATCAATAACTTAACTAGTTTTTGGCCCTTAAACAAGAATGGGCTGCTATCCTTCCGAAGACTTTTAGACACCGCACTGATGGTGTATCCAGCATATTTCGAATGGCGTAACCGCGAAGGATGGACACGCTCCATATTAATGCCTGTAGCAGGTGTCCACCACTTGCTTTTGATAAGATAGTGTTGTGCACCACCGTTGCACAGTGAACAGAATTAGGAGTTGGGCGAATATCTGGAAACTTTGCGAGAAATGCATGCTTGAGTATAAATGCAGATGCTAGCCAAGTATGCACGTTGTGCTGTTGAATCTGATCACGAACACCACCTGTGCAATGTCTTCAGTATGTCGTAACTGCCAGCTGTGGCCAGAACACTGTTCTGTGTAGTTATGGGCGCGCTACTTTGGAGTAGCATGGTGAATTACTTCTGTAACCAAGGTAGCATACATGTTTGGCGTTTCAAGAGGCACCGTATCGAATCTCTGTACAGCAAACAGTGGAAGCGGAGAAACATCTTCCGCTAAGTCGCAATGCGGTCGAGTAAGTGTTTTGAGTGGTCGTGACGGACGGTCATCGCAGAGGACTGTCACGAAAAACAAGATGACAGTTGCCGAAGTCACACCGCTCTCCCGGTCGTTATGATGGCTTTCTTTGACCGGAGCCGCTACTATTCGGTCGAATAGCTCCCTCAATTGCTGTAAGTAGGCTGTTTAGGTTTTTATGTTGGTAACGCCATGTAGCGCTCTATGTTGGAATTTGCTAATGTAGTGTTGGGCAGTTGGATGTTAACAGCGCGTAGCGTTGCGCAGTTGGAGGTGAGCCGCCAGCAGGGGTGGATGTGGGGAGAGAGATGGCGGAATTTTTAGAGCGGATGACCTGGACGTGTGTCTATCAAAGAGAGTAAATTTGTAATACTGGATATCATGAACTGAGATATTATATACTAGTTCTGAACACTATTAAGGCAAATACATTGTTTGTTCTCTATCAAAATCTTTCATTTGCTAACTACTATCAGTAGTTAGAATCTTTTATTTAGCTGGCAGTAGTGGCGCTCGCTGTATTGCAGTAGTTCGAGTAACGAATATTTTTGTGAGATAAGTGATTCATGAAAGGTACGGCATCCATCCAAGTGCCGGCCACGTTCGACAGCGCGTAACTTCGGTGATCTGACGAGAACCGGTGTATCCACTGCGGCAAGCCCGTTGCCTGTCAATACTATAATACCTAGAAATTAGCTGCATACGCTGGGAACTGTAGAGCGAGATGGAATCCAAAACCACGAGCCAGTGATGCAAGCACACGTAACAGGAAAACGTGATGCCAAAGCCATTAACTGAAACTATGGAGCAATAGAGGAAAGTTATTTGGCCGGATAAGTCTTGTGACACACTGTTTCCGACATCTGTCCGAGTTTACGTCCGAAGAGTAGAACATGGCGGAGGTTGGTAGGTGATTTGGGCAGTAATAACGAGGTATTCCATTGGCTCCATGGTTACTCTGCAAGATCGCATTACTGCCAGGAATTGTGTGACCAATTTGGTTGATCGGTCCCATCCCATGTTACAATGCTTGTTCTCCATCAGTGATGCTGCGTTCCAAGACGACACAGTCCCTGTAACCCAGCTCGCATCGTCCACGAGTGGTTTCGCATCTGCCCTGACCACCACTTTACCACATTTCAGTATTGTTGAGCCTTTGTGGCACACTATAGAGAGGAAGCTGCGTGATCGCTATCTAACGACATCATAGTTAGCTGGCTCTGAGCAATATGGACCTTAACTAATCTGTGATCATCAGTCTCCTAGAACTTAGAACTGCTTAAACCTAACTAACCTAAGGACATCACACACATCCATGCCCGAGGCAGGATCCGAACCTGCGACCGTAGCAGTCGCGCGGTTCCCGAATGAAACGCCTTGAACCGCACGGCCACCGAGGCCAGCATCGTTACCTGACCTTGCCTCAATAGTGCAGGAAGGATGGTGTAAGATGACCTTGAAAATCATACATGGATTGTATTTATCCATTCCGAGGAGACTGTAAGCTGTTTTGAACGACAACGGTTTTCCTACACCGTATCAAGTGTGATAATGTGTTGTGTTTCCGACGTTGCGATACTTTTTACCTACCCTTGTACGTGTCTCTCCTGCAACAGCGTTGGTGGTTTGAGGCAGAAATCATTTGTGCCCTGAGGGTGTTAACATGTGCCCCTCTCTATAATGAAGTTGATTCCAGTGGGGAAAGTTATTTAAAGCTTTATCATCTTGTACTGGGTCTTAAGGTTATAATTTATAATCTGAAAGCTGAGTTCTTTTGTTGTTTCTTATTCTGTATTCATTGTAGGGTGTTTGTTGTGGTCTTCAGTCCTGAGACTGGTTTGATGCAGCTATCCATGCTACTCTACCCTGTGCAAGCTTCTTCATCTCCCAGTACCTACTACAGCCTACATCTTTCTGAATTTGTTTAGTGTATTCATCTCTTTGGTCTCCCTCTACGGTTTTTACCCTCCAACCTGCTCTCCAGTACTAAATTGGTGCTCCCTTGATGCCTCAGAACATGTGCTACGAACCGATCCCTTCTTCTGGTCAAGTTGTGCCACAAACTCCTCTTCTCCCCAATCCTATTCATTACTTCCTCAGTAGTTAAATGATCTACCCATCTAATCTTCAGCATTCTTCCGTAGCACCACATTTCGAAAGCTTCTATTCTCTTCTTGTCTAAACTATTTATCGTCCATGTTTCACTTCCGTACATGGCTACATTCCATACAAATACTTTCAGAAACGACTTCCTGACAAATCAATACTCGATGTTAACACATTTCTCTTCTTCAGAAACGCTTTTCTTGCCATTGCCAGACTACATTTTATACCCTCTATACTTCGACCATAACTAGTTATTTTGCTCCCCAAATAGGACAACTCCTTTACTACTTTAATTGTCTCATTTCGTAATCTAATTTCCTCAGCATCACCCGATTTAATTCGACTACATTCCATTATCCTCGTTTTGCTTTTGTCGATGTTATCTTATACCCCCCTTTAAAGACACTGTCCATTCCGTTTAACTGCTCTTTTAAGTCCTTTGCTGTCTCTGACAGAATTACCATGTCATCGGCGAACCTCCATGTTTTTATTTCTTCTCAATGGATTTTAATGCCTACTCCAAACTCTTCCTTTGTTTCCTTTACTGCTTGCTCAATATACAGATTGAATAGCATCGGGGAGAGGCTACAATCCTCTCTCATTCCCTTCCCAACCACTGCTTCCCTTTTGTGTCATAACTGCCATCTGCTTTCTGTACAAACTGTAAATAGCCTTTCGCTCCCTGTATTTAACCCTGGCATCTTTCTTGTAGGTTGTTTCCACTTACTGATGAAAGTGGAATTACTTTCCGTTTCAGTTAATACCCACATGACCCCCTGCCACTTTCCGCCCCAGCGTTTTCTGCGAAACAATGGTGAGCAGATTTCATCAGAAGGGGACGATGTTGAGCTGAGAATGATTGGAGTACCTAGAGAAAAAGTGCACGCAATCAATATCCCATTGATATGTACAAATGTGTAATCAGGCAACAATATATTTATAATTTTGTGAAATAGCTACACGGAATTACATTATCTCCTCTGCAGTAGACATCGTAGCTCCAGTCAAGAACACGTTTATCGCTTCAAAACCCTCGTTAGCGATAGAGAGTACTTCGGTACGATACGAGCACAAATAACTGGGTCGACGTACGATGGGCCGGTAACTTTCCCGAATAGGAACGCCGAGCTGTTGTTGATTGCGACCGTTTCTTCCAAAAGGGTTTTAAGGTTTTTGTGCGAGAACTTTTATGCAACCGACAGTTCAGCAAACAAATTACCTCTGTGCTGCACAGTTACGAGAAGCGACCTGGACCGAGCGAAAATATGTACCTGGAATGAGACCTCCCGACCTCGCAATAGAGTTAATTCAATATTCACCTCGCCGGCGGACGCGGAATGAAAAGCTTACGATGCGCTGCAATATTTTTAGACGGTTTTTTACGGTAACAGCTGCACAGAAAAAGCTCAACTTTGCGGACAGTTTCCAACGTTTCCTCTCCAACTTTTCAGTCAGCTCTGTATTTTGTTTCAAACAGCAGCGTCGACAGAGGAGTTTCGGACTAGTTAAAAACAATAGCTCAAAAGAGAGTTACATGTTTTTTTAATTTTTTTAGTAGGTTGTACCTGATAGCTGAAAATAGCACGACATGGACGTTACAACAGCTGGTGATGTTTCGTTTGTTATTTAACACTGAGTAAATTATGCATTTATCGTACTCTCAAAGTAGAAATCTCTGATTTTATCCAATGTGAAGCAGGTCTGTTAGTGCTCGTGTCACACACGATATCGTTCAGAACGTATTCATGGTGTAACGTACAACAATTTCTAACTACAGTCTCTTTAAAATGGAGTAAAACCTCGGGGAATAAGCTAATAGTCTGATTAGGATACCATCTTGTCCTCTGACGTCTCACTATTGGATGACTTCACATTTTAATTCATAACTAGTTGGGGCAAGAGGTTCTGCTGTATTTTATCGAGGTGGCGCGCCTAACTTGCATCATATTGTATAATCTTACTTTTTCTTAAGCAGCTTTGCTGAAAACGCAATCTGCACCGTCGGTTTGATTTGTATATTTCAAACTTTATCCCTCCCCGTTCCCATTTGGCGTCGTAGGTACGGCAACCGACTTCTGTTTCTTCTGTAATTCTACAATGTTAGGTCCATATATATAGCTCAGTTTACTACGTTCATATTCAATATTACAACCTACCCTACGAATTGTTTCTCATCTAAGATAAAATTTGGCGCCATAGGTACAATGTTATCCTTTACGTCTTACTTTACACTCTGCATTTACCGACAAATACCAGCATTTTGATTTTGTGCCAAAGTCGGAATTTCCTCTTTTGGTATCATCTTACTTACGTTTGAACCTCCTCTTGACGTTTTTCTGTGTTTGTGATTTAAAATTTGGGTTGTTTCGAAAATCCGTATGCAAGCACTATTTATTGCTTCTTATGCGCCAGAAACGTTTCGACATCATGTGTAATCTTCTGTCGGACAAATTGAATATCTGAATACTGTTTGGTTTGTTTCGGAATGCTCACCTGACAATTACATTGTCAGTGAAACATACCGCTTCTGAATCACGGTTCGTGGAATATACATTTGAAGTAAAGTTCGGAGCGAAATTTTATTAACAACAGTGTGGATAAAGTGTACTCAATAGCAGCAGAATGCGATATCCACCAGAGATAAGCAACAGGACATGCAATATAAGTACAGTGACATACATAACCATTGCCCACGAAATAGTGCCTCAGAAATGCACAAAGAATTTTCTTCACGACTACTTTGCAGATGACGTGCTGCCGAAAACTACCGAGAAGTATACAAAAAATGAAGACTATAATAACACAGTTTCGCTAGCAAAGCAGTTTTCAGGTGAGCTGTCGAAACAAAACAAACAAAACGCACACTTTTTAATTTTTAGGCCTACAATAGATAAATGATTATGAACTTTATATTAAAATTACAGAAATAAAATTTGACCTCACAACGTGACACAAACATGTCGAAACATGTCTGGGTGTATAAAAAGTATAAATAGTATTTCCGTAAGACCAACTTTCAAAATAACCAAACTGATTTACTAAATTTTTACTAATTTTTTTAGACGATCGGAGGTGAACCGCAAGTCTCATCACACTGATACGTAAAACAAAAATAAAAAACTATCTTCTCCTTTAGATGCTATTACTCCATTTGTAGCTTTACACGTGCTATCAATGCACGCATTCATGCATTACCCCCTTATAACTTCAAAACCGTCTGAAATGTGGGATGAAAATATACCAATATAACCATATTAATACTATACGTGGTCAATTTCTATTCTTTTTTCTCTGTAGTGTAAGGTTTGTAATAATCACAAACAAAACTTTGTCAGATACTTTTACTAAATGCGCCAAACCGGCGTCTATACACCTGTTGCTGTAAAATAAATGACACTGTACTGCATTTATTCTCGCCGTTCTGTGGCGTCCTTTATTGCCTGGCTATTGCAGAGTACGCATCGATATTGCTATCTACCGTAACTTCTGTAAAATTATAAGACATTTTATGAAATAGTTTAAATGGAGTGTAATTGGAATACCACACGTGATCATATCCCATTTTTCATTTCATAGGCCGTGAAGAACGGGTTGGTGACGAATTGCTCCAGGGTGGACTGACTAGAACATTACGTGTCCTCTCGTTACCTACTGAGTATTTCTAAGCAGTATCACCCCGAGATCGAGTTGCTGAGCATTTATTTTCATTCCTTATTTACGTACGAATGATGTTAGGCTGACCGGTCACTACCTTCGGACAATGGCGTCGGCAGTCGCTTCACTGCCTTGATTAACAATGTGTCTCACGTTAGTAATAATAGGCGGTAAGTTGGTAATTACGTGAATACGTAATTTATATGTTTTGACACTAACGATTAACTTCATTTACCTATATTTTTTGCTCAGATTTGCCGTCTTTGAACATTTCCCTCACCTGTCAAGGAATTGCATAGTAATCAGCATTTTTATTTGCTGTGGCGTACTGGGGAAGTTTAAATAATAATAATAACCCAGGCGTTTGTCTTTCTAGACGGAAACTTTTCACAATTCATTGCGGTGAAAAGTGCCAAATACATAATTTTAAATAGGTAGTGTTTCAGACAATAAACTCGAAGGGAAACCAGCTGTGCAGTCTTCAGCTTGTAGAGTGCCTTCATAGGAAATGGTGGGACCTTATTACAACAGTGTACTAATGTAGATCAACGGTGTCGGTAAATTTTACTATTTACCACACACACCAATGAGCCAAGACATTATAACCGCCTATTTAATAGCGCGTTGTCCCACTTTTCAAACACAGTACAACAGTGATTCGACTTGGCATGGATTCTACAGGTCTGTGACATAATTCTAAAAGGATATAGCACCAGATGTCTAAGCATGGTCAAGCAATTCCCGCAAATTACAAGATGGTTTACGGACACGCAGCTGGCGCCCGATATGAGATCCAGCGGATACAGATCAGGCATATTTTCTGGCCAAGACATCAATGTGTGTTCACTATAATGCCCCTAAAGACATTATAGCACTATTTTGACCTTGCAACACGGACAGGTACCCTGTTGGAAGTTGCCATCGCCGTAGGAGACTTGGAGCATAAAGCGATTCAGGTGATCTGCAATAATGTTCACATAGTTCACTATTAGCAAGATGCCTTCGATTACCACCACAGATCTCATGGAAGCCCAACTCAGGGTACCGCTGCCCTCAGCGGCCTGCATCTGTGGCGCGGTGAATGTTTCGTGCAGCCAATGGCCTGGATGAGGGCGTTTAAGGACCCAGTCATCGACTTGGTGGAAAAGAAATGCTATTCATTCGACAGGCGCCACGTTTCTACTGATCCCGGTAAAAACACATTGCTGTTGTGCCAACTACATCATAAGTGACGATGCTATTGCGTCAACACAGGAACACGTAGAGATTGTGTGATGTGGATCTCCGCGTTCAACAATGGCCTTGGAACGAAACACGTGTGCCTGCACCAGCCTGTCGTCAGATCTGCCACGCTGTATTACACAGGCGGGGATCCCTATCCCGGATTACTGAGTTGGGTATCCTCCGCCTTCTACGTTTTGTGATGAAACGTGGTCGTCCAATACCATACAGCCTACCCGTTATTTCATCATCCTTCAACCACTTCCCATAAGCGCTCACGACAGTGGTACAACAGGAGACCAGCTTCTCCTTTCAAAGATTCTCGTTTGCAGCCGCAACGCCCCAACAATGTGCGCTTTCTATCTGTGGATTTCCATATTTGAGGCCCGTATCTTCGCTATAATGACTACCATTCGTCTCTCTTCAGCTTACATTCTTTCCCATACTGCGTCACGTGCCCGCAACACCACCAAGAGCCACTCAATCTCGCGGTGGGCAGTTGCTCAGATTGTTTTGGATCATCAGACTAATTTGTTTTACTTCTACAGGCAGAAACTCTGAGTGACTTAATTTGGCGCTACACTGAAACTGTTGCCATGTACGCTGTTGGAGATTACACAACTGGCCATTAAAATTGCTACACCACGAAGATGAAGTGCTACAGACGCGAAATTTAACCGACAGCAAGAAGATGCTGCGACATGCAAATGATTAGCTTTTCAGAGCATTCCCACAAGGTTGGCGCCGGTGGCGACACCTACAACGTGCTGACATGAGGAAAGTTTCCAACCGATGTCATACACAAACAGCAGTTGACCGGCGTTGCCTGGTGAAACGTTGTTGTGGTGCCTCGTGTAACGAGGAGAAATGCGTACCATCACGTTTCCGACTTTGATAAAGCTTGGATTGTAGCCTATCGCGATAGCGGTTTTTCGTATCGCGACATTGTTGTTCGCGTTGGTCGAGATCCAATGACTGTAAGCAGAATATGGAATCGGGGGTTCAGGAGGGTAATACGGAACGCCGTGCTGGATCCCAACGGCCTCTTATCACTAGCAGTCGAGATGACAGGCATCTTATCCGCATGGCTGTAACGGATCGTGCAGCCACATCTCGATCCTTGAGTCAACACATGAGGACGTTTGCAAGACAACTACCATATGCACCAACAGTTCGACGAGGTTTGCAGCAGCATGGACTATCAGCTCGGAGACCATGGATGCGGTAACCCTTGACGCCGCATCACAGACAGGAGCGCCTGCGATGCTGTATTCAACGACGAACCTGGGTGCACGAATGGCAAAACGTCATTTTTTCTGGTGAATCCAGGTTCTGTTTACAGCATCATGGTGGTCGCATCCGTGTTTGGCGACATGGCGATGAACACACATTGGAAGCGAGTATTCGTCATCGCCATACTGGCGTATCATCCGGCATGATGTTATGGGGTGCCATTCGTTACACGTCTCTGTCACCTCTTGTTGGCATTGACGACACATTGAACAGTGGACGTTACATTTCAGATGTGTTACGACCCGTGGCTCTACCCTTCATTCGATCCCTGCGAAACCCTACATTTCAGCAGGATAATGCACCATCGCATGTTGCAGGTCCTGTACGGGCATTTCTGGGTATAGAAAATGTTCGACTGCTGCCCTGGTGAGCACATTCTCCAGGTATCTCACCAACTGAAAAGCGACTGGTCAATGTTGGCCGAGCAACTGGCTCATCACAATGCGCCAGTCACTACTCTTGATGAACTGTGGTATCGTATTGAAGCTGCATGCGCAACTGTACCTCTACACGCCATCTAAGCTCTGTTTGACTCAATGCCCAGGCGTATCGAGACCGTTATTACGGCCAGAGGTGGTGGTTCTGGGTACTGCTTTCTCAAGATCTGTGCGCCCAAATCACGTGAAAATCTTGTCACATGTCAGTTCTAGTATAATATATTTGTCCAATGAATACTCGTTTATAATCTGCATTTCTTCTTTGTGTTGCAATTTTAATGGCCAGTATTATATTTTTTGACGCCCCGTCACGACCTCAAGACGAAACAGATATTAAAGAGAGAGTTATTTTATGATCAGCTCTCGAGGGTGTGAAATGTAATTTTGGGGCAAAGGCTGAGTGTCAGGGGAAAGAAAGAAGGGAGGAACTGAAACGGAGTTTGAGTGGTGAGGGAGGGAGTCAGGAAAGCAGAATGGGAAAAAAAAGGACATATTGGATATACCAAGACGCTCCGGCCGGGTAATCGGATTTCCGCACACTCGCCGCCGCTTTGCTTGGAGACGACCAGACGCACTCAGCCGCCGCCGATGCCCCGCCGGTCCTTTTGAGGGGCCAGAAGAGGCTTCGGCCTTCCCGCTGGGCTCACCGGGCCGTCACCGAAACGCGGCGGAGCATAAACATCCCACCAGCGGCGGCGCGAGCCGGCTCCCAGCTGGCAGCTACAGGTGACGAAGTTGTGGGTGCACGCAGGCGAGGGTGCTCTGCTAATACAGGGCCTCCGGCTACAGGCGTACAGTAACGGTTGTTTATAACTTTCTTTGTCCAACACTGTGCACAGGAGCTCAAATATTTTTATGCATGTTGGTACAGTTCAATATGGGCACCGTTTGTAGCTCCACAGGCGTCGAAACTATACTCCTGACCTCATGTTCGTGACCATGGCAGGTGTTAAGGCCTGTACAGGGGCGTCGATCCATTGTTGCATACCTACCAAATCTCGGACCCTTGTTCTGTAAACAATGTCCTTGATAAACTCCCATGCACCTAAACCCACTGCAGTCAGATCGGGAGACAGAGGGGTCCAATGGGACCCCCGCCACTTCCGAGCTGTTGTTGTTGTTGTTGTTGTTGTCTTCAGTCCAGAGACTGGTTTGATGCAGCTCTCCATGCTACTCTATCCTGTGCAAGCTGCTTCATCTCCCAGTACCTACTGCAACCTACATCCTTCTGAATCTGCTTAGTGTATTCATCTCTTGGTCTCCCTCTACGAGTATTGCCCTCCACACTGCCCTCCAATACTAAATTGGTGATCCCTTGATGCCTTAGAACATGTCCTACCAACCGAGCGAACAATCAGGAAATGTCTCATGCATAAATGTGGTAACCCCTCCCCGCGCCCTCACAATAGCGGGATAGGTCTTCATCCTGCTGAAAAACGACGCTCGAACTTGTAATAGATCTTGAATTACGTAACCATTGCGGCACCACACCTCAACTTCTCGATACCAGCAATATTCTACTGTGTTTCTGTAAATTAGTTAATACATTTCTGTGACAACATACAGATTAGATTTCATTAATGTAGAAGCACTTCGATACATCGATATGTATATATTGCAATGATGTTATTCTTATGTGTATTCTTTCTTTTGTCACTATGATCATTGACATATTTGTAACTCTGATTTTGGCCGCGTAAGCGGTTATTAGAGTGTCAAGCTTTGGTCGTCATATTAAAAAGACGCAAATTGTAGTCAGCTTATGAAATGTGAACTTTAACAGTGAGGAAGAGATTTTCAAGTATGTTTTATATTGTGAAGTGATGTTTTGGAACTAGTAACGTGATACTGCAACAACAGTAATAAAAAAGTGTAACTTAAATTCGGAGTGCTGATTACCTTATTACGTCACCATTGCCCTAACATGCGGAAGTTTAATCTTCAAGAATGGTTTATGAAACACATGTATAAAACTTTTGAATTTCGCAGAATAACACCTACGCCTCTTTGCATCCGAGCTTGGAATTTTCCACGATTGAGCCATGAGTTCACAACGAGACCAGCGTGGCAAACGCGAAAAGATGAGTGCCTAGTTTATCCATTCTTTCAATGAATGACTTTATTAACTGTGCTTTAATGACACCTGTCATATAATATATCTTTGTTGTTGCCCGTAAATGCAATATTTAGCAGCGTAACAATCATAATTTTTGACCATTGTTGTGATAGGGTTGTTAGAAACTGCACATTCCGCCACACACTTGTGCCCTGTAACTGGTGTGCATGCACCATGCGACTCAGCGCTGTTTATGAAACGGGGAGGGGTCACATCTTGGAGTGTTACTATCGATTGCGTATTTACCCAACAACACCAAGTGTCGAGTTCTTTGGTGATAACGGTGTGTTTCTGTACATTTGTGGTCCAACACCCCGTACAACGATCTCCCGCACATTCGGGCATTACGAAACCAAACGCATGTAATTCTTTTTCTTGAAACCGCGTTCGACACACCACTTAGCAAACAACGGCACTGTCTTAACCTCCAAATCGGGCGCACGCACGCACACACACACACACACACACACACACACACACACACACACACACACACTCTCTCTCTCTCTCTCTCTCTCTCTCTCTCCAGTTAGTTACCAATATTTTTTTTTAATTTTCCAACTGAATTCATTTCCCTTTAGTTCTCCAATGCTGTTGAGAATCTTCACTAGCAAAACGGCTCTGAGCACTATGGGACTTAATATCTATGGTTATCAGTCCCCTAGAAGTACGAACTACTTAAACCTAACTAACCTAAGGACAGCACACAACACCCCGTCATCACGAGGCAGAGCAAATCCCTGACCCCGCCGGGAATCGAACCCGGGAACCAGCAAGATCAGCAGAGTCCTGAGCAGGCAGGGAATCAGACCAGTCTTCCGGACACACAGGAAGATTAAGGAAATGTTGCGACCCGTGAAAGATAAATCTCGGTCAGAGAATACCGGGAATTTACAGCATAACTTGCGAGTGTGGCAAGAATTATGTGGGCCAGTCTATAAGAACTGTTGCCGATGGCTGTCTGGAACATCATAGTCACCTGAAATACAGGTATCTAGAAACGTCAGCGGTGGCTGAGCACAGTTTGTTAAATAAACATAAGATTCTATCCTATGAAACAAGAATACTTTCTCACGCCTCAAACTATTGAGACTATGTCATGAGGGAAGCTGTTGAAATTAGACTATGTGAAAATAATTTCAACTGAGACTCCTGTTATGCACTCAGCAACGCGTGGAAGCGCGCCGTTGATAAAGAAAGAGCGCAGAGGGAGCCTTCTTACATTCCTCGCAGTTCTCCACCTGTTGCGATGGATGGCGCTGCAAGCAACGCTGGATGAAGCACGCAAACAAAATGGATATAGAGGCCGTCACCTCAGTACGCGCCGGTTTCACCGTGACGTCATCCAGCCAATGAGAAGCCGTCCACTGCTTATAAAAGCGTAAGCCTCACCGGTCCGCGACAGTTTTACCCCCTACGAAGATGACGGTGGTAGTTATCGAAAGCTCGGGATTTTGTCCAAATTTGACGTGGCAAGTAAACCGAGAAATTTTTGTGCAATAAAGGTTGTTTCTAAACCTTCGTGATAAACGATTTTATTTTTATTTTATTTTTTGCCTTCTTAGATGGGTTCTAAGGTCTGCACTGTAAAAGCACTATTTTTTAAATCCATTACTTCATTTTCGGTCTTTGGCTACTTTCAAGGGGAACAGACGGAAAACCTCGTGCTCTAGCACATACTAAAATCTGAAGATAGCATACATACACAGAGCGTCCCAGGAGGAATATTCAGTATTCACCGATGATAGGAACGCTCGCGTGAAGCAAAAAACGTTGTATGGAAATATGTCCTATCCGAATGGTTTCTGAGATGGCGCACATGCAACGTACAGCGTGGTTATAATTGAACTTTCGCCACTTGGGGCGGCCCCCATAGAAAAAGTAAACGTACGGCAATGAAATTTTCTGGAAGTATTTCTAAGGTCACGCGGAAGAGAAATAACGTATAAACCACTGAAAGAAAAATTATAATTTCCACACGAGAGGGAAACGTTTGTTAATTATGTACCATGTTTACGTTCCAGGTTACAACATTGCTCGATGTAACAGCTATCTGCGTCTACGAAAGCCTGGAACCGCAGCAGAGATGGTTCTATACTGCTGCCCGAAACAGAGGTGGACCAAGGAATGTTCGTCTGTCGCGGCAGAGATCGTGCATTTCTTGAACATCACACACTGCGTCCAGCATTATCAGCCATGGCAACAGTAACTCCAACATTTTGTGGCGCAGCGTGCCGTCGACCTCTCCCCACAACAATTCCCAAGTAGTCCGTACGTCGCCGTACCATACCTAACAACGGAAATCTTGAGCGCACAGTCTGAACATCATTCCTATGAAGTTGAGTGCCGATAAGGTAAATAGTTTTTCGTCTACATTGGCTCAAGTAGTAAAATTTTAATTATAACTACGTTGGACATTTGTTTTGGGACAGTGGCGGGCAAGTATGTCTCTCCCGCCCAATTTGATTCTCAAATGGCTCCAGTCACTATGGGACTTTACCTCTTGAGGGCATCAGTCCCCTAGAACTTAGAACTACTTAAACCTAACTAACTTAAGGACATCACACACATCCAAGCCCGAGGCAGGATTCGAACCTGCGACCGTGGTAGCAGCGCGGTTCCGGACTGAAGCGCCTAGAACCGCTCGGCCACAGAGGCCGGCGCCCAATCTTCGTGCGTTTAATTCTATCCCAGTCTATCTCGTTGGTTTCAACCTTTCTGCTGGGGAGGTCTTTCTCCCCTTAATCTAATCCCCTGCTCTGAGCACTATGCGACTTAACTTCTGAGGTCATCAGTCGCCTAGGACTTAGAACTAATTAAAAATAACTAACCTAAGGACATCACACACACCAATGCCCAAGGCAGGATTCGAACCTGCGACCGTAGCGGTCGCTCGGCTTCAGACTGTAGCGCCTAGAACCGCACGGCCACTCCGGCCAGCCTGAGCGTTGAAGACTGACGACAATGCATCTCTTAAAAATACGTATTTGTCATTTTGTAAAACGCATGTTGTAATGTTCACTAACTATTGTATATGTGTAAACCAGACAATGCATTGAATAATATGGAAAATAAGTAACGATGTAGGCCTAATAAATAACAACGTTCCATCTCCGAAATTATTCTGAATACGGCATGGTCCATATGAAGATTTTTTTGCATCAAATGATCGTATCATCATTCCTGTAATATCTCCCAGTATTTACTATTCTTTCTGGGACAACCTGTATACATGTTCCAATAGAAAATGGACGAAGACGGAAATTGCACCAGAGGATTTTAAAAACAAATGATTTTAGTAGGCAAAACCGATAAAGGTGTCTTAACCCTTCGGTGGGTGTGCCTGCGGCAGTTACCCGCAAGATTTAGTTTTCTATTAGTATCACAGGTAGCATTACATTTGCGTCCATATCCAGATACGTATTTGTTAATCTGAACACATTTCACCACTGACTAAATTTGCGTGGTTTATAGTTTCTGCAGTTTGCTCGCTACTGTTTGAAGCGTGAGTGTTGCGTTTGCGGTGTGTTTGCCGCCACGCGCCTTGTGCTCTAAGTATTTTCTATACTTGTGTTTTTCTTTCGCCTCAAGGCAATCTCTCTTTTACACTAGTATATAATGAATATTCGAATCGAATATAAGTTCCCATATGCAATTTTAATTACTTTACAAATTTGGATATTGATTTGCTACGATGTATTACTTTTATAGAAACATGTTTCATTAGGTCTCATAAACGGAGAAAAAGAAGGCATTTGACAGGCACCGTCGAATTCTACGTCATTTAGATTACGAGATGCGGATGAAAGTTGATTAATTTATTCACAAACAGGAGTGAGATTTTATGAATGCTCCATTTCATACTGTGTTTCCTTGTTATTTTCTTTTCATTTGAATCAGTGCAATTAAGTGACAATTAAAAGGACCATGCAGGCAACACAGAATATCGGTTTGTTATAAATTACAATGACAATAATAGACGATTGTGAAGGCAACAAATAAATAAAAGATTATTTTTGTAGAGCCATGTAATGTTATGTCTTCTCCAATGAAATTTAACTGGCGATTATATAAAGATTATTTTTCCTTAGGTTAAAAGTGTAACACTAATTGCGGTGTAAAAGCCGCAACCCGCCCACTCATGGAAGTATGAAAGGTGTGCCCACTGGAGGGTTAAAAAAGACTAGCTCCGTTGGCCTTACTCGTATGTAGAGCATTCGTTGTGACCTTTTTGTAGAGGCCATCTCACCTATGCAGGTAAGCCAAGTAAAACAATACATACGATCCAGAACGAATCCTCAAATCTGAAGCGGAGTGTGTGCCAATTTGAAATGTCCCATCGGAGGGGGACTCAAATCCGGAACTTTTACCTTTCACGGGCAAATGCTATGCCGACTGAGCGCTATCCAGCCACTCATTACAGTCCCAGCGGGTCGTGAGTTGTAATTGGATAACTCGTTTGGTAGCTCTACAGCTCCTGTCGGTACAGCATTTGCAGGCCAAAGGCAAAGGTTCTTCGTCCATGTCTCGGCGCGGTATACAGCTTTAATCTCCCGGGAAGATACCAATTTTGATGGTTAGAAGGTCAGTAGAACTCCAGTTCCCATTTCTCCCCCGTATCACATCAGACGCTAAATCACTGCACGATTTGCTCGGTAAGGAGGGAGTGAAACGGCACTGAGCAGCTGCTAACACAAACAACGTGAGTTCGCCCCGGTGTCCGGTTCCACTTCCTTACTGCTTCGCCATGCTGAATGAACGCACGTCACAGAGAAGATGATCTTCCCACGGGTCCCGACCCAGGCTAGAGTTCACAACCGCGCAGCCTGTGCCAAGGCTCCGACACACGAAATCGAGCGAGCAGTTATCGCGGCCAGAGGTTATCGTCTCGTCTCTAGAAGCTCAGCTGTGGAGTCTGTCCGCACAGGAAACTATTGCTTTCAGTTCCACCGCTGATGTTCACAGCAACCACACTTACGTAAAGTAGGGACCACGTTTCGCGCACATAAGAAATGGCTATTTTCTAACGAATCACATTTTTTCTCGACCCGAACATTTACAATCAATCTCTAGCTGTCCATTAAGCTAATTCCTGAAGGCAAAGCAACTGGGAGTAGCGTACTGAGGGAAGCAAGAAAATGGCTGCAAGTCACGGTGCTTCTGTAACCGCATCTAGCTACGCGATGCTCGGGAAAATCAATATATGTGTAATAAATGTAAGCGTGGTTTGTCCGAGCGTGACGCTATGACTGCGCAATCGGTCCCCCCTGCCCCACGTGTTCTATATGGTACGACAGACTTCTATCCCTTAGTCCTAAAAATGTTTCGGTTTGAAACTGCAGGGCTTTAGTACAGAGACACTGGTCTCAAAACAGGACATCGCAGCAATGGACTTCCCATGGGAATCCAGCGAAGAAGGTGGGAATCGAGTGCTGAAGTGGTCGAGACTGACCTGAATGTTCCTTCTACAAAACGCAGCAGTACAAAAAAAAAAAACGCCTTTGTATATTGCACATTAAGTTAAATAAAATAGCCGGCCGGTGTGGCCGAGCTGTTCTAGGCGCTACAGTGTGGAACCGCGCGACCGCTACGGCCGCAGGTTCGAATCCTGCCTCGGGCATGAATGTGTCTTTTGTCCTTAGGTTAGTTAAGTTTAAGTAGTTCTAAATTCTAGGGGACTGATGACCTCAGAAGTTAAGTCCCATAGTGCTCAGAGCCATCTGAACCATTTTTTTAAATAAAATAACTTGCGCACCCAAACGTGTGTATCACTATTTACAAGACATCTGAAAAATTACACGATTTTTTTTCGTTTGCACATTTAAGTAATTGATTTAACACAGTTCACTAAAGTTTTACAATAAATGGGAAAGGTACTTACGGTTCAGCGTCCTAATTCATAGAATTCACACAATTCAATTCAAAAGGACATTCTAAAAATAGCAAGGCACACACACATCTACCAGAAAGCACGAAAATACTAACTAAAATGCAACACCTGTGATGGACAGACATTCAACATCCGGTTCAGGGAACATACCAGAACATGCAAATACGGGACAAGCCAATGTTGAACATTTAAAAGAGTAACCAAAAAACCTAAAAGACAGAAAGACATGCAAATACAATAAATAATGAAAGACGACGTAACCTTACATGGAAATTCACACATATACAGAATAAAGCCTGAAGAGTAGCTTCTACTGAATAACCAAGAAAATCTAGCAGCTTACTGTTTACAATTACTGAACATATAATACACAGAAATCCCAAACAGACGATCACAAAACCCATTTCTCTCCTAAGTGTGTGTGTGTGTGTGTGTGTGTGTGTGTGTGTGTGTGTGTGTGTGTGCGCACGCTGTAATTAGTCTACTCTTGTCCTCAAGATCCTATGTGAGCGACACGTGGAGGTTTTTAGCATATTTCTGGAAGCACACAATATGGTCGCCTCTTGAATTAATATTCGACGATGCGACACAGTGCGGAACGCCTTTCGGAAACCGCGGAAATCGGAATCTAGACGTTAACTGATCCATCATTCGCAAGCTGTCGTATATAAATAAAAAAAAGCTGTGTTACAAACGAGTGGCTTTTCATTCATTCATACATTCATTCATTCATTCCTATTCATCTACACGTATACATGGCTCAAATGACTGAGCACTATGGGACTCAATTTCTGAAGCCATCAGTCGCCTAGAACTTAGAACTAATTAAACCTAACTATCCTAAGGACATCACACACGTCCATGCCCGAGGCAGAATTCGAACCTGCGACCGTAGCGGTCGCTCGTCTCCAGACTGTAGCGCCTAGAACCGCACGGCCACTCCGGCCGGCTACACGTATATAAATATTCGGTAAGTCGTGATAAGGTGTATGATGGAGGGCACCGTACAGCATAAGTAGTCATTCCCTTTCCTGCACCCCTCCCAAATGTAATCCTTTTTGAGTTCATGAAACATCTCCACGATACTTTTCTGTTGATCGAACTTACTGGTAACGCATCTAGCAGCATGCCACTGAAATGCTTCGACGTCTTCCTTGTATCTGATGTAGTGGGGACCCAGAAGTTCGAGCAGTGCCCAAGAATGAGAAGCGCAAGTGTTCTGTACGTTGTCAGCCTACACTTTTCTATAAGTCTCACTAGAATCCAAAGCCAGCGATTCGCCTTCCCCAGAAACCATCTTACGTGCTTGTTAAATTTATACTCTTTTTAAATGTTACGATTATAGGTCTAATAGAAGTGAATATGTCCAGCGGCATACCAGTAATACTATATTGGGACATTACAGGTCTGTTTCTTCGTAATCATGTTCATTTACTTACATTTTTATACATTTAGAGGTAGCTGCCATTCATCACACCACCTAGAAATTTTAACTAAGTCGTATCTCCGTATTGTCAGTCAACCATGACACCTTCCCGTAAACAACAGCGTCACAGTGTGGTGGTGGTGGTGTCGGAGGGTAGTGTTTAACGTCCCGTCGACAACGAGGTCATTAGAGACGGAGCGCAAGCTCGGGTTAGGGAAGGACTGGGAAGGAAATCGGCCGTGTCCTTTCAAAGGAACCATCCCGGCATTTGCCTGAAACGATTTAGGGGAATCACGGGAAACCTAAATCAGGATGGCCCGAGACCGGTTTGAGCCGTCGTCCTCCCGAATGCGAGTCCAGTGTGCTAACCACTGCGCCACCTCGCTCGGTCAGCGTTACAGTGTAATCAGTAAACATTCGAAGATTTCTGCTCACCATGTCCGTCAGATCATTTATGTACACTGTATAACAAACAACGGCGGTCCTCTCACACCTCCCGTGGGCGCCCTTGTCTATGTCTACATACACAGTCCGCTGGCGACCAAGCGGTGTGTGGCGGAGGGCACAATTCGCGCCAAAGTCATATCCCCCCCCGTTCCACTCACGGATGGCAAGAGGGAAAAACCGACTGTCTGAACGCCTCAGTACGAGCTCTAATTTCCCTTGTCTTTGAATGGTGATCATGGCGCGATTTGAAAATTGGTGGTAATAATATATGCTCTACATCCTCGGCGAAGACTGGGTTTCGGAATTTAGTGAGCAGCCCCTCCCGTTTAGCGCGTCGTCTATCTCCAACTGTGTTCCACTTCAAACTTTCTATGAGGTTTGTAGCGCTCTCGCGAGGGGGTAAATGTACCAGTAACGAATCTTGCAGCTCTCCTTTGGACCTTCTCAATCTATAGAATCAGATCCAACTGGTAAGGGTCCCATACAGACGAACAATACTCTAGGACTGGACGAACTGACGTATTATAAGCAATTTCCTTTGTTGGAGGATTGCGTTTCTGGTTAACACTCGCTTCGAGGACAACGTACTGTGTTCTTCTATTTAAGGAGTGTTCAACCCACTCAAATATTTGGAAATCTATTCTATATGCTGGTCTATTCCATATGCTGGAACCTTCGTTAACAGTCTGCAGTGGGGCAACATGTTAAACGATTGCCGGATATCTAGGAATATAGAATCTGCCTATTGCTCTTCATCCATGGTTCGCACGATATTATGTGAGGAAAGGGCAAGCTGTGTTTCGTACTAGTGCTGTTTTCTAAATATAAGCTGATTTGTGTATAGAAAGTTTTCTGTCTTATTACGGTATATTGATAATTTTTCCTTATGGACCGTCTGACAGCAACTGAATAAAACAATTTTAGTGCCATACGCGTTTCGCCTATATTTTCTGCAACGCATCATCAGTGGCCTGGAATACGTACATATGTTAGTTATTTAATTTACATTTTTGTCACTGTGCCTATAGGTTATAAACAGTTCTGGTGGTTGGTATTTCCTATTAAGTAGTAATGTTTTGAACTGTAGTTACAGGTTGCGTGGACAATTTCTTACATTTACGCTCCTGCTGTATTTTTCGTGTTGGTGTTCTTCTTATGAACGCCAATTTGCGGTTTTTTCCACATTCCACAGCACTGAGCACTGAACGCTTGTTTTAATGCAATGTTTTGGTGTCTGTTGCCGACTGTCATATGTTTTTGCCAAAGATCGAATGTTACTGCCTAACTTTGAGTGTAACTATTGAAGTGTGTGTGAGTGTGTGAGTGTGTGTGTGTGTGTGTGTGTGTGTGTGTGTGTGTGTGTGTGTGTGTCCAGATGGTGTGGGGAAGGGTTTTTTCTTTATGTTATCATTTCCTTTATTAAGTGTAGTAGGGAGCCTGTGCAGCTGTGTGTTTGTTCATTTATCACATGTTTGTTTTCTGCTATGGCTTTCTGGATGTGGAAGTTTTCTTGCGTTTGTGTAAGATGTTTGTTATGGTTGCTTAATCTCATTATTTTCATTTCTTGTTCCATGTTTGTAGGATGATGGTTATGGTGTTTTAAATGCTCTGCAAATGTGGAATGGTTTGTTTCATACTTCCAACATCTGTTATGTTCTTTGTATCGTGTTTCAAAATCCCTGCATGCCATGCCTATGTATACTGCATCACAACTTTGACATTCAAGTTTATATATTCCTGATTGTTGGAATTTGTCCCTCTTGGTAGCTGGCTGGCTTAGGTGTGATTGAAGGGTTTGCCCCGGCTTATATGCTATTTTGAAGCCCTGTCTCTTTACGATGTTTGCAACTCTGTGTTTTAGTTTGTGTGTGTAGGTCATGGTGTACCATCTGGTTCTTTTCTGTGTGGTGTTGTCATTGTGTGTGTTTTTAAGTTTTCAGCTTGTGAGTTCTTTTGTATTCTGGAAATGTTGTGTTTGTTTTGTATTTGTGTTTTTATTTTTTGATTGAGCCTGTGTACCACATGTGTGTCATACCCGTTGTTCCTCGCTATTTGTGTGATTGTACTCATTTCTTGTTCAGAGTTTCTCTTGCTGAGTGGGATTCTGCCTCATTGACCAGAGTTATCACACTAGGGCGAGAATGAGAGGTCAACCGGGACTATTATTCGAAATTAAGAAAGGATATTTTGTGGGTTATTTTGTTATGTTTACAAATAAATTATGACACTTCCACGCTTCCAGAGTGAATTGCTAATAGTACTGGCATTTCCGAAGAGTATCAGGTGCAGGACTTACATGACTGTGCCGTCTGCTTCCCTGGCGGAAAGTCGAGAAGATAACGGGAGAAGGGCCTCGGTGGCACGGCACCGCCCTCTTTCTGATTCCCGTTGCATCCCGGCGAGGACAGTTACCTCTGATAAACCAGCAGACCCGGAGAGTGGAGTGGTGAGGGAGGCAGGAGGCTGTTCCTCACTCCCCGGAGGGAGGGTGGGGGGGGAGGGAGGGATGGTCGCACGTGCGGTTCCACACGCGCCCCAGACGCGCCCTCACAGCGGCAACGCTGCAGGGAAACACAGGAAGGAAGAAACGAGGACTACGGCCCTGCGCGCACTCGTAGGGGGAGGTAGGAACCAACGCACCCCGGATCTGTGCTGTATCGGCGGGGCTACGGCATTACTATCGGCCGGCTAAAGGGGGGATATCGCCAGGGAAAATCATCACTAAGGACTGTGCTACCGACAACTTTTTCCGCAAATAGCAGTTACAAAGCCACAGTGTATTTGATATTTGTTTCTTTGCTGCAACTTTCGGAGTTACAGCTGCAGGGGAAAAATTGAGGTACTTCTTTGCGACGATCAGTTTGGCTTTAGGAATGCGAAAGGTGCCAGAGAGGCACTTCTGACGTCCCGGTTGATAACGAAACCAAGATTCGACAAAAATCTAAACATGTAGAACTGCTACATGTGCAAGAATCAAGAGGAAACATCAAGCATGAAAGACCAAGAACGAGCTCGGATTAAAAAGGGTGTAAGGCAGCAATGCAGTCCTCCCTTACTGTTCCATCTATACATCGAAGAAGGAATGACGGAAGTCAAAGGTAGATTCAACAAAGGGATTAAAATTCGAGGTAAAAGGATATCATTAATGAGATCCACTTTTGACATCGCTATCGTTAGAGAAATCAGAGGAAGCATTACCCGGATCTGTTGAATGACAGTCTAATTAGTACATAATGCAGACTGGAGCCACATTGATGAAAGGAATACTAGAAATGAGAACACCGAAAAATTTACCACCAAAATTGAAGACGATGAAGTAGACAAAGTGAAAGAATTCTGCTAACTTCCAAGCAAAGTAATGTATGACGATTGTAATCGATCTTAAAAAAACCTCCCTAAAGCAACAAGTAAAATTACGTATGAGAGACTTCCATGTTTTATTCCAAATAGAAAACGTAATGCTGGAAGAGTTCTCATGCGAAAAGATTGAAGAATAATACTGAAAGTAATAAAACTAATGTTATCTAAAAACACACAATACTGTGTGTGTCTATGTAAGCTCTGTACTAGTAATATATAAGCCACAAATTAGATTAGCTCGCATGGGTTCGCTAGATGACCTTGAAGTGCACATTCCTTTTCAAACCTAAAATATATGTTTGAAAAAGAACTTCGTATTATTCTTTCACATAATTAATGCCCTACGTATGACACTGATACGCTCATTTTTCAAACGCTCAACGCAGAGTAGCCTGACTACTGCATAAGCAAAAGGAGGTAGAAAGTTTGATATTTCAAGTGATAAAGTTAATTAATATCTTCATGCGATAAAAGGCGGTAATATTTCAAACTCTAAATACCAGTGACAGTTAAACCCTTTCACTGAACTACAAATAGTTAACTTAGTACATAGTGAGTCAAAAAGTACTTCATAAATTTCCCATGATATAGAGATTTATTGAGACAACTTTCAGAATCGCTGGATGTGTAATTTTGTAGAAAACCACCTCAAGTTTTACATAAAAAGGTCAAGTGTCATTTTGGTTCGATGTGACTACCGTTTGTGATGGGGGCAAACATCTCACCGATAAGCAATTTCTTCCCACACTCGTTGCAACAAATTAGGCCTAACTTCTGCAGCGGCAGCTAAGATCCTGTTTCTCAGGTCTGCTAAACTGTTTGGTATGGAAGGAACATACACACGGTCTTTAAGGAAACCCCAGAGAAAGAAATCCAGCGGCGTCAACTCTGGGGAGTGAGGTGACCATGCAATTGGTCGTTTACAACCGAGCTACCGAGCTGAGAAGCCATTATCGAGGAAGCCTCGAACTTCCTTGAGGAAATCAGGTGGTACACCGTTCTCCTGCTAGTAAACCATCCCATCTCTGTCGTCATCGTCGATCCGTTTAATTAAAAAAAATTAAGCATATCTAGAAACAGTATCATTGACAGTTTGTTCCAGGAAGACAAGAGTACCGTACACCTTCAATTTGCTAGGGGAGCAAACACACTAACTCCGGTGCTATCACGAACGTCTTCCAGGATTTGGCTTTGAGCACTATGGGACGTAACTGCTGAGGTCATCAGTCCCCTATAGAAGGGAGACAGCTACGTAATCTACTAACAAAAACAGTACTCTTAGCCATGGAAATAAAATGTGTTGGGCATCTGAAGGCAGTAAAACTGCCATGAAGGAATAATGACTATAAAACAGTCTAAATAACATATGTTATTAACCTGTGTTGTTCGGAGCACAACTTTTAGGTCAACAAATACAAATACACACACACACACACACACACACACACACACACACACACACACACACACACACACACACACACACTCTGTGGTATACGAGATGATCAAGTTGAGTAGTCACTAGGGTTTCTGCTGGACAGGTTTCACGCTTTCATATAATTGAAAAATGACACCTTTCTTGACTATGTTAGTGATCGAGTGAAACGAAATACAAGGAAAAAATGCAACAACAACAAAATTGCTCTTCCTGTAAATTGCTCCTGCAAATATCTTTAAATGTAAACGAACGCCTGATAATGTCCACTACAAAGAAAAAGATTCGGACTGTCGACCCCTGAATATTAGCAGAATACTGTTTCCGATTTCTTCTTATTCTTCTTCTTCGTTCCTATCGTGTGTACTTAACAGTTGTTTTAAATAGTAAATGTTACGGTGCTTTCGTGAAGAGCATAGCGTTAGCGAAGTGTTTTCAGAATTTTTTTCTTGTCTTAAATACATATTTGCTCCATCAATACGACACATTTCGCCGCGTTAATGTAACAAGAGGTATGTATATTCCCGTACGAGAACAGGTTGTAGACACATGGCTGACGAGGTAATATGGAAGTTTGAGTCTGGCCGTGAGTTATGTTCGGTTATCCGAAGGCGACCGCCCGCTATAAGCGTAAAATCTGGGTTCGACTCCCGATCCGGTACAAATTTTCATAATCATTTCATTATACAGATGATGGTTGCCACTGCAAATACATTTCATGTATTTGATGGCGACTACAGTCGTCGCAGTGCTACACTGGATGCATATCCGAAGGAACAATGTATTGTAAAATTCGCAGTAAAGGCACTGCAATATCGTATAAACTGACGTTCGGTCTACGTCCTCTTCCCGAAAATACTGAGAATATTTCTGGTCCCACTTAATCTTTCCTTCTTACAGTATTCACCCAGAGAGCTTTCCGAGTTGGACTGAGACGAAATAACATAAATGAAACCACTATGGTTAAAAGTAAACAGCGCAACCGTAATTCATGTAAATAGAGGGAAAGTATGTGTGGAAAGAGTCCACTTACGACTGAACTGTCATTCCGTTACAATTTAGACTATAATCCGAATGATTAGTACACCCGTAAACGACGCAAGCTCACGGTTTGGCCAACTAACGTGGCTGGCGTAGGCTTCAAATTTTTGATGTCGTGGCACCTCCCTTTGTTTTACCCCCCTTGAAGAGAAGCATAAACTGGATGTACCGCTACGCGGTCGGTCCGTGGCCCGTTCCAGGGTTTGTCCAAGCTGAGACCGCCGCGCCTGTTAAGATCCTCGCCAAATGAATTTCAACCGCTACTCTCACCACCCTCCCCCCATGAACCATGGACCTTGCCGTTGGTGGGGAGGCTTGCGTGCCTCAGCGATACAGATGGCCGTACCGTAGGTGCAACCACAACGGAGGGGTATCTGTTGAGAGGCCAGACAAACGTGTGGTTCCTGAAGAGGGGCAGCAGCCTTTTCAGTAGTTGCAGGGGCAACAGTCTGGATGATTGACTGATCTGGCCTTGCAACATTAACCAAAACGGCCTTGCTGTGCTGGTACTGCGAACGGCTGAAAGCAACGGGAAACTACAGCCGTAATTTTTCCCGAGGACATGCAGCTTTACTGTATGATTAAATGATGATGGCATCCTCTTGGGTAAAATATTCCGGAGGTAAAATAGTCCCCCATTCGGATCTCCGGGCGGGGACTACTCAGGAGGATGTCGTTATCAGGAGAAAGAAAACTGGCGTTCTACGGATCGGAGCGTGGAATGTCAGATCCCTTAATCGGGCAGGTAGGTTAGAAAATTTAAAAAGGGAAATGGATAGGTTAAAGTTAGATATAGTGGGAATTAGTGAAGTTCGGTGGCAGGAGGAACAAGACTTATGGTCAGGTGACTACAGGGTTATAAACACAAAATCAAATAGGGGTAATGCAGGAGTAGGTTTAATAATGAATAGGAAAATAGGAATGCGGGTAAGCTACTACAAACAGCATAGTGAACGCATTATTGTGGCCAAGATAGATACGAAGCCCACACCTACTACAGTAGTACAAGTTTATATGCCAACTAGCTCTGCAGATGATGAAGAAATTGAAGAAATGTACGATGAAATAAAAGAAATTATTCAGATAGTGAAGGGAGACGAAAATTTAATAGTAATGGGTGACTGGAATTCGAGTGTAGGAAAAGGGAGAGAAGGAAACATAGTAGGTGAATATGGATTGGGGCTAAGAAATGAAAGAGGAAGCCGCCTAGTAGAATTTTGCACAGAGCACAACTTAATCATAGCTAACACTTGGTTTAAGAATCATGAAAGAAGGTTGTATACGTGGAAGAACCCTGGAGATACTAGAAGGTATCAGATAGATTATATAATGGTAAGACAGAGATTTAGGAACCAGGTTTTAAGTTGTAAGACATTTCCAGGGGCAGATGTGGACTCTGACCACAATCTATTGGTTATGACCTGTAGATTAAAACTGAAGAAACTGCAAAAATGTGGGAAATTAAGGAGATGGGACCTGGATAAACTGAAAGAACCAGAGGTTGTACAGAGTTTCAGAGAGAGCATAAGGGAACAATTGACAGGAATAGGGGAAAGAAATACAGTAGAAGAAGAATGGGTAGCTCTGAGGGATGTAGTAGTGAAGGCAGCAGAGGATAAAGTAGGTACAAAGACGAGGGCTGCTAGAAATCCTTGGGTAACAGAAGAAATATTGAATTTAATTGATGAAAGGAGAAAATATAAAAATGCAGTAAATGAAGCAGGCAAAAAGGAATACAAACGTCTCAAAAATGAGATCGACAGGAAGTGCAAAATGGCTAAACAGGGATGGCTAGAGGACAAATGTAAGGATGTAGAAGCTTATCTCACTAGGGGTAAGATAGATACTGCCTACAGGAAAATTAAAGAGACCTTTGGAGAGAAGAGAACCACGTGTATGAATATCAAGAGCTCAGATGGCAGCCCAGTTCTAAGCAAAGAAGGGAAGGCAGAAAGGTGGAAGGAGTATATAGAAGGTTTATACAAGGGCGATGTACTTGAGGACAATATTATGGAAATAGAAGAGGATGTAGATGAAGACGAAATGGGAGATACGATACTGCGTGAAGAGTTTGACAGAGCACTGAAAGACCTGAGTCGAAACAAGGCCCCCGGAGTAGACAACATTCCATTAGAACTACTGACGGCCTTGGGAGAGCCAGTCATGACAAAACTCTACCAGCTGGTGAGCAAGATGTATGAGACAGGCGAAATACCCTCAGACTTCAAGAAGAATATAATAATTCCAATCCCAAAGAAAGCAGGTGCTGACAGATGTGAAAATTACCGAACTATCAGTTTAATAAGCCACGGCTGCAAAATACTTACGCGAATTCTTTACAGGCGAATGGAAAAACTGGTAGATGCAGACCTCGGGGAGGATCAGTTTGGATTCCGTCGAAATGTTGGAACACGTGAGGCAATACTGACCTTACGACTTATCTTAGAAGAAAGATTAAGAAAAGGCAAACCTACGTTTCTAGCATTTGTAGACTTAGAGAAAGCTTTTGACAATGTTGACTGGAATACTCTTTTTCAAATTCTAAAGGTGGCAGGGGTAAAATACAGGGAGCGAAAGGCTATTTACAATTTGTACAGAAACCAGATGGCAGTCATAAGAGTCGAGGGGCATGAAAAGGAAGCAGTGGTTGGGAAGGGAGTGACAAGGTTGTAGCCACTCCACGATGTTATTCAATCTGTATATTGGGCAAACAGTGAAGTAAACAAAAGAAAAATTCGGAGTAGGTATTAAAATCCATGGAGAAGAAATAAAAAATTTAAGCTTCGCCGATGACATTGTAAAATCAGTCAGACACAGCAAAGGACCTGGAAGAGCAGCTTAACGGAATGGACAGTGTCTTGAAAGGAGGATGTAAGATGAACATCAACAAAAGCAAAACGAGGATAATGGAATGTAGTCGAATTATATCGGGTGATGCTGACGGTATTAGATTAGGAGCTGACACGCTTAAAGTAGTGAGTCCTGCTATTTGGGGAGCAAAATAACTGATGATTGTCTACGTAGAGAGGATATAAAATCTAGACTGGCAATTGCAAGGAAAGCGTTTCTAAAGAAGAGAAATTTGTTAACATCGTGTATCGATTTACGTATCAGGAAGTTGTTTCTGAAATTATTTGTATTGAGTATAACCATGTATGGAAGTGAAACGTGGACGATAAATAGTTTTGACAAGAAGAGAATAGAAGCTTTCGAAACGTGGTGCTACAGAAGAATGCTGAAGATTAGATGGATAAATCACGTAACTAATGAGGAGGTACTGAATAGAATTACGGAGAAGACAAATTTGTGGCACACCTTGACTAGAAGAAGGGATCTGTTGGTAGGACATCTTCTGAGGCATCAATGGACCACCAATTTTAGTATTGGAGAACAGCGTGGAGGGTCCGAAATAGTTATTGATTCCAAGACTTAACTGCAATTTGTTTGTACAAATTTAGTTAAAAACTGAGTCAAAACTTTGTGAAAAGCTGTATCCAAATTAGGGAAAGTCACTTTGCCGTGAATTTCGCGCAGAAGTCATAATTATGATCGTAAGAAAAGAAAGGTTCAACAGTGGGATGGAAGTGCAGGATGTGAGATTATCTGCGATTAGATTCCACTGATCATTGCCATCCTCGGTGAAAGCGAATTAAAGGGTCTGTTGAATGGCACGACTAACACGCGAGAACACGAAACCAGTGAGGAGTAGCAGAAATGAGAACTACGAGAAACTTATCAAAATTGGTGATAACGAAGTATTTAAGGAATTCTGCTACCTTGGAAGCAAAATAACCGACGACGGACGAATCAGAGGACATAAGGAGACTAACCCAGGCAACGCGGGAATTCTTGGCGAAGATAACACTGAGCTTAATCTGGGTTACAAACTTTTGAGAACGCTCATTTAGAACACAGAATTGTGTGGTAGTGAATCACAGATTTATGGAAAACGGGAGCAAGTGTCGAAGCGTTGATGATGTGGTTCCACAAAAGACTGTTGAGAATCAGGTGAGCACAGAATCAGCGAAGAAACGAATATACGGAGAACACTAACGAGAAGAACGGATAGGCTGAAAGGACCTATGCGAAGACTTCAGGAAATAACCTGCATGATATAAAGGGGACCTGCAGAAGGGGCATTGGAATACATTCAACCAATAACTGAATACGTGGAGTGCAAGTGGTGCTCTGAGATGAAGATGTTAGATCAGAACTGTGATGACTAAAAAAACACAAAAAAGGGAATATGGAATGGGACTATTCAGGACATTTACGTAGGTGATTTGAAATTAAATGGACAAGGACTTCCTTTGCTGGCTTGCGAGACACGTGAAGTAGTGGCGGATGGAAAGAGTGCATGAGCATTTGGATGGATATGGCTAAAGACTTTAATGCTTCGGTAAGTGTGGTGGAAGCATTCATAAGGCGATACTGGTTCGACGAATGTTTTGCAGTACGCGCTAAGCGTACTTACGTAGAGAAACTGTTAGATTTGTAGCTTCAAGAGAGAGAGTCGTGCCCATGTGTGTTTACAGGAAGTATTAGATATTTTCCAGTGGCCAAGCTGACCTACAGGAGCGAGAGGGGCTGGCAACGTGGATCGTTCCGTACGGCGTCAGTGGGGTGGATCTCGGTGCTGTGGGGTGCATGCGTTAGCGAGGGGTTGCACCCTCGTGCATGACGCCGTCATTGTGTTGGCTGGCGGCCGTTAGTCGTGATGCCGGCCGTTTTCACTGATCGCTAAGCCGGGAGCCTAACTCCTGCAGCAGTGCTTCATTCTGTAGTAATCTACTCTGCACTTCGCAAATTAATGTGCGTGCTCTTGTGTTAGGTTCACCATATTGAAAGCTATTCGTTAAATTTTGGGACTGCAGCCACATAAACTATTTCTTCTTCTTTTTCTTCTTCTTCTACTACTACTACTACTACTGGTGATAATAATAATAATAATAATAATAATAATAATAATAATAATAATAATAATAATAATAATAATAATTCGGCCGTATAACTTTCCGCCATCTTTACAGTGAGCCGACACTGAGTTGTTCCTTCGTTTTAAACCACAGATGCTTCCTCCGCAAGGATGGCATTTAAAAGGTTCCCTGCGAGTGTGGTCTTTCGTGCGTCTGACAGGCGACTCGCAAATAGTAAGGAAATAATATGTCTAACATATATGTCCAAATATTGTACGTCGCTTTTATTTTTATTGTGCATATAATGAACAACATTGAGGAACGACTCTCGTCTTCAGAATGGGACAGAGGTCATGGCGACCTCGCCACACGGAATACCAGAACGAAATTTTCGCTCTACAGCGGAGCGTGCGCTGATAGGAAACTTGCTAGCAGGTTAACTCTGTGCGCCAGACCGAGACTATAAACCGAAGTTTGGAAGGTAGGAGACGAGGTACTGGCTGCACTGAAATAAACAGAGATCATTTGTAGGGTGTGAAGTAGTTACTAACAAGTTTAGTGATGAAGCCCGAGGTGACAACGTGGCGAGTACGCGCTCAGGAACGTAGCAGTCTCATTGATAAGCCAAAGTCCGCAAAACTAATTTTACGATACGCCTGAAAAAGTAAACTACCAGTATGCGATAGTTTTGAGTTGCGGCAGTGAGAAATGGACTTCTAACGAGCAGGTCATTCAAAAGCGCGGGTGAGCTAAAAATTACCCAGGAAAGTCGGAGAACGAAACAAATGAATCAAGTACACACTAGAGTGAAAGTTGGGAACGTAATTACGGCTGTATTCAACACGAAATGGCACGCTCTAGCTGAAAGGATGGTACATAGCTAAAGGAACTCTTAGCTGCATAAAAAACAACCATACGACGACCAAACAGAGTGAATAGCAAAGAGACGAATCTGCGTATAACTCAAGAGGAAATAACGCTGGAAGCTGAAGAAGTGAATTAAAATTTGTGATGTGTCCGGGACTCGAACCCGGGTCTTCTTGCTTATTAGACAGCTATGCTGACCTTTACACCACCACAGAATTATGGTCAACATAGCTGCACGAACTACCCAAGTCAAATACCCTCCCCAACACGAACTCCAATTACGGAGGGTACCTGATTTGGGTAGTTTGTGCACATATATTTACCATAATGCTGCGGTGGGGTAAAGGTCAGCATACCTGCCTAATAAGCAAGACGACCAGGGTTCTCGAGTCCGGCCATAGCACTAATTTTAATTCACTTCTTCAGCTTCCAACGTTATCGTAGATAAATTAGAGACTTAAATGTCTCATGGAAAATTTAATTGAAGATCAAGAGGAGATTTTTATCGAGGAGTGATTGTCTAATGGTTGACCTCTCATGCCACTAATGTTGGGTGTTGGTTTTATCGTCAATTTGTCATCATTCGAGACAGTAGCGTTTTCGGTTGCATGCTGCCTTACGGTGCGTTCCATGAGTAAATAATATAAATAGGATCTCGGCAAAAAACATTCCCTATTTTGATATAAACTTAAATCCAGACCCACGCTGTTTATTTTACCAAAGCCGTTTGGTGAAAGCCATGGAATAGTAAGCAATGGCAAAGACCAGTCTACTCTTGTGAACGTCGCACATCGGGGAATTGTGAGAGGAGACAAACACACCTTCCCCTGAAATTTAAGGTCTAATACCATGCCGTCGCCAGTTCAAGGACTTACGTTCGAATCCATAGCTGTCTCAGCAACGTTCCGAACACTCAACGCTCAGTCAATATTGTCAGTAGTGAAAGACTGACAAGAGAGTCATACTGAATCAACAACCAAATTACCTGGGGATTACGTAACGCTGTCCTGAAAGCAGGGAAAATCGACGCACAGCAATCTTCAGACTGCAGACGGGAAGCTGACGGTTTCCCCTCCTTTCCGAGAAAATGTTTCAAGCCATGGAATCGGATTATGGGAAGTTTAAATACTGTTAGGCAGAAGTGTATATTCTATGAAGCAATGTACATTCTGGGAAGCGAGGCACAGTAGAAAGAGATGCAACACGGCATTATCAAAGTACCAAATACACACAGGATGAATATTGCGCAGTAAGCATCGTAATGAGGCTATTTCAGAAAGCGAATCAGCTTTTATAATCACCGGCTAGCTGCTATTCAACTAGCGGGGCGGGACGGCAGAGATGGTCTAGACGCGACACGGCCCTGGAAAACTGTTGCCGGCTTGTAAGCACTTGTAAGATCAGTTGCACCTGGCTTATGTCGATTGGACGTAGTTCTCGAATTCTGACAGCGCAGGAGTAGCAACAAAAGCGAAGGAAAAATGGACTGTCGTAAAGCATGAAGGTTCCGCAGCTCGAGGTCTTGCGGTAGTGTTACTGCTAACCGCGCAAGGGGTCCCGGTTTCGATTCCCACCGGGGTCAGGGATTTTTCCTGCCTCGAGATGACAGTGTTGTGTCGTCTGCATCATCCCCATTACGGTCGGAAGGAAGGCAATGCAAACCACCTCCTCTAGGACCTCGCTTAGTACGGCGGTGTGGGTCTCCCGCATCGTCCCCAACGCTCCTCAGAGTATGGGACCTCACCATCATCATCAAAGCACGAAGGACGAAGCCCAAGTTCGGATAGAGGAAGAACTCAACCGTGTCCAATTCAAAAGAACCGTGTCTGCATTCCTCTTCAGTGATTTAGAAACCACAAAAACCTAAATTCCACCTTTCGGACGGTGACTTGAGTCCCGGATGCGTGTGTATTACCTCTGCGCCATCTTGCTCGACATGTGCAACGGAGAAAGTGCTCTCTTTTTGCGAAGTATTCAGATTTTCTTCCGATGACTGGATTAAATTACATGAACCGCCCATTTTTCATTTGTATTAGGTAAAGGCAAGGTGCAAAGAAAGAAAGGAAACAAGAAGAAATCATCTTTGGTCGTAACAGTGAGTAGCACATTGTCATTCTAACACGGGCGGGAATTACTTTTCGATCACTATGTTGCCATGTACGAGGGTTGGAACTTAAATAGTGGTAACTATTTACTCTCATCCGATACAGAACAGTTACATGTTTGCACCTGTTATTGTCCTTCAAAGTGGTCACCAGCATTGTGTAGAAGCCGTTGCCAGCGATGTGGAAGGCGTAGTGCACAGTATTACTGTTAGATTTTGGAGCATCAACTGCGACCAGCTTTGCGAAAGAAGCGGCGACACTTTCTGCGCAACCCACCAATCATTTCGCACGACGATGGGCGAGCGCATACAGCACAAGCTGTGGCTGCTCTGTTCGGTCGATGGGACTGGGAAGTACTGTACCATCCACCATACTCCCAGGACTTAAGTCTTTGTGAATTTGATTTGATTCCCAAGATGAAGAAACCACGTCGTGGCATTCGCTTCAGAACTGTTCCAGAGATTCTACAGGCAGTAGACCGCTCCATTCGCACCATCAACAGAACAGTCTCTGCTAACGGTACACTATGCCTTCCACAGCGCTGGCAACGGCTTCTACACAATGCTGGTGATTACTTTGAAGGACAGTAACAGGTGCAAGCATGTAACTCTTTTGTATCGGCTGTGGATGAATAGTTGCCACTATTTAAGCCCCCCCCCCCCCCCAAAAAAAAACCACACACATTTACCTTTCCATAAATCACTATTGTAGATAACTTATCACGCGAAAATTATCTGAAGTTAAAAATTAACCACGAAATGAAAGCTCTGGAAATGTTACACGTTGTCAGATATCTTAGATTCTGATGACGTAAGAGAGAAACCGCGAGTATCCATGTTACTACGACCAAATTGCTTACTGAAATAGCGTTTTTACAACAGTTTTTTCCTTATAGGACTTATATTTAGTGGAACGTTCCGGCAATAAAACCGTAGGCCACACCGACACTCGAACCTCGGGCCTTCTTCACAATCTAGCATTTTAAACTAAGTCCGTACAGCAACTGACACTGTTTGCAACTATAAAACGGACTCTCACTTTCTGATGTGCAACTGTATATTGCAGCACCTTAAACATAAATTTCATCTAGTATCACACTTCACGTGACTGCATTACTTAATATTACGTACAAGGACTTGAAGTTCGCTGTAGATGAAAGTAAAAGTTTCTACAATGCTTCTCTCAGAGTTGAGAGTTTTGGTGTCAGAAGTATGTGGATTATAAGCATCAATGTCATCGATTAGCAAGACGAATGTATGTATAAATTAAGCGTCGGTCTGATTCCCATTTTAAAAAAAATTAAGCGGTAATTTACGTGTCCTTTCTATAGAGAGATATTTGTTTTATCGACATCTATTAATAGGAACAGTGAAACACGAAGAACAACCAACACTCAAGCAGCAATAGCATCACCTTGGCCCACACTGACTGTTTCCGCCATTCAGCGAATTTAAAAAACAGTAACTGGAAACAAATCGACCCTTTCCGTAGATACTGGGTGTGGCATGAATGACGTGATGAGCAGTATTTGTTTGGGGTGACTCCAGCTACACAATGCAAGAACAAAATTGCAGGTAATCTGCAGAAACATCAGAGAAAATACGCCTGACGACGCTTAGGAGGGACAGGGACATCTGGTATATGGGTTACTGGAACTGATGAAATAGTTAATTAAGCTACAGTCCATAAGTAAAATACATACAGAAGGTTGGAGGAGGAGATGGACAGATTGCCAGGGGGTGAGGCGGAGAGGATGGAGAGAGATAGTGGAAGAAGATGGGCACAGGTAAGACGAGGAGGAGACAGAGAGAGGGGAGAGGAGGGGAGAGGAGGAGGAGGAGGAGGAGGAGAGAGAGAGAGAGAGAGAGAGAGAGAGAGAGAGAGAGAGAGAGAGAGAGAGAGAGAGAGAGAGACACTAAACGATGAGGTCATCGATCCCGCAATTTGACTTCACTTGCGTAAGATAGGGTTCGCTAGACGGGGGTGGATCCAGTCAGAGGGGTCGAAGTATAAGCGAAGAAATTAAAACACTCAAAGCAGAAGGCATAAAAGGGTACGCCAAATCTGGAAAAACTGAGGGATAGAAGAGTGGACTTTGCACAGGGGAGTGGTCATGGACGCCAGACCTAGGAAACACGAAAAGCGGCCCACACCACAACCGGCCTGCCATTGCTTACGGAGCAAAGCAAAACATTATAACTGAAAATAAAAACCACTTTCATGTAGGAAACTGAGGACCAGTTCAACCACCCGTCAATCGTCTGCTACTATTAAAGACGAGGAACCTGGAAGGCTATACTTAGTATGAGCCGCCAGCAGTGGCGGATGTGTGGAGGGAAAGAGGGAGGGAGGGAGGGAGGGATGTCAGAGTTTTGTGAGGTTACGGTAAGGGGACGTCCTGGACCTGTGTCCGCCGGAAAAAGCAAATTTGTAAAGAACATTATTAAGGTAATATTTTATTTGGCTGGCAGCATTGGTGCTCGCTGTATTGCAGTAGTTGGAGTAACCAAGAGTTTTGTGAGGTAAGTGATTAATGAAAGCCATAAATTATTGTTAGTCACGGCCATTCTTTTGTAGGGATTATTGAAAGTCAGATTGCGTTGCGCTAAAAATATTGTGTGTGTTTAGTGATGATCAGAATAAGTATGAGTACGTTGAGTTTTGCTCAGCTGTTTGAAAATCAATAAGGAAGTAGTTTACCAGCACAGTCGTTCTTAAATTTTCTAAAGCTGTCGGCACATGGACCGTGCTGTCGAAAGTTAACGTTGAGCGTTCTAAGTTTAACGTGCTCCTGAACGCTCAGGAACGATGCGACTTGTGCATACGATACGTGGGCCCCAACGTGGTATGCGCGATCGCAGTGCACTCCAGCGACAGCTGAGGGTGTTTTTAGTTAGTAAATCACACAGTTTACTCAACGGGCGCGCGTCAAATTCCCACGTTAGCTCTATTAAAACGCACATTTCCTCCATCATCCACGAAAAGGAAAGTACCGCGTCGAATCAATAAGATAAATATTATTTCATCATTCCCCATTTTAGTAAAGCCCAAAGGTCGGTCTTACTTGATCACTATTCCTACCCAGTAGCAGAATCTTTGCAACATTGGAATTACGAAGCGTAAAAGAAAAAGGAGCAAAATATCTGTATACAAGAAGCGCAAGCTGTCCTGCAGATTAAGCCAATCGAACGAAGTCACCCCTCAAAAAAAGTGAACTCGTATTTACATATCATCAAATATTATATATATACTTACATTAAGCTAATAATAAAGTATGAGAATCTAATAAAAACGCGAATGTTAGGAACAAAAATTGGAAATGTCAAGATGCGAAGCACCGCCCCACCAATAAATTCTTATTAGGACAGTGACGCTACCCATTACGCTAAACCAACATCACGCCTCAGATACCTATTTATATTACTCGTTGCTGAAAACCTTATTCATAGATATGTTACTAATTGAAACTTCATTATAACAAATTCTACCAAGAACACTGCGTTTTGGGTGGATCTTCAGTGTGTCGCTGCCTTCAAATAGCCTACTCTCATAATACTGAAGTTGCAATAATTCTTTCGCCACGAATATGTTACTCATCATTTTATTAGAACGAATCACACAGTTAACAACGGATTTTCCAGTAATTCTCAATTTGCTGGTGCTCAGAAACGGCATATATACATACAGGCTTGGAATGAATGCCAATATGGCGCCTCACAACTATGTACCGAAGGGAGACGGCGGCTTGGGACGTAGGTGGCGTTGTGCCATCTCATTGGTCAACGCTCAGACGCATGCTCAGAATATCTGACATGCCAGATATTGCTCTGCACGTTCGGAAGGACTCCCGAGCGTGCTATTCAACGCTATGACGTCAGAAACTCGGCACGCTCAACGTTCGGATTCACGGTCCATGTGCCGACGGCTTAAGGGGACGTTTCAAGTTGGGAACAGCGGCGTAAGTATAGAGAGCATCAATTCAGTGTGCCACATAAGCTATTACGTCTTCTAGAGGACACTGTCGACATCGTCGAAGAGGCCACCACGATAGTGCGAGTAAAATAAAAATAATAAAAAAACCACCGAGAGCTCTGTGACGTCACCCCCGTGTAGTGCTGTCAAATACTGGAGCGGAGCTGGAGCTCCAGGTGAAGGCCACATTAGTCCCATATGATGAGTGTAGCGGCAGGCGGAAGGCAACTGTGATAGCGACCGAGCACTCAGCTGGGGCCGTAATGCAGCGACGTCTGGGGGCTGAAAGCATCTTAACTGGCGTGGCGGGCTATTCTAGCAGCGCCGCGCCTCGATCGGAAACGACGCATTGTCATCCGTCGACAGGACAAAGGCGGCTCTTCCACGCACACTTCTGCGCCCTAATAAAAGCGGCTCTTACTCCCCGCCTTCCTTTTTTTCCATGTAAACCAGTGTTTACCGAAACAGGCACTTACGGAGTCAAATTCTACACTGTAAGCGAATAACAGACGAAAGCGAACACATCAGTTGTTTCATACGTCCTGAGGCTTGCACCGTGTAAATACACTCCTGGAAATTGAAATAAGAACACCGTGAATTCATTGTCCCAGGAAGGGGAAACTTTATTGACACATTCCTGGGGTCAGATACATCACATGATCACACTGACAGAACCACAGGCACATAGACACAGGCAACAGAGCATGCACAATGTCGGCACTAGTACAGTGTATATCCACCTTTCGCAGCAATGCACGCTGCTATTCTCCCATGGAGACGATCGTAGAGATGCTGGATGTAGTCCTGTGGAACGGCTTGCCATGCCATTTCCACCTGGCGCCTCAGTTGGACCAGCGTTCGTGCTGGACGTGCAGACCGCGTGAGACGACGCTTCATCCAGTCACAAACATGCTCAATGGGGGACAGATCCGGAGATCTTGCTGGCCAGGGTAGTTGACTTACACCTTCAAGAGCACGTTGGGTGGCACGGGATACATGCGGACGTGCATTGTCCTGTTGGAACAGCAAGTTCCCTTGCCGCTCTAGGAATGGTAGAACGATGGGTTCGATGACGGTTTGGATGTACCGTGCACTATTCAGTGTCCCCTCGATGATCACCAGAGGTGTACGGCCAGTGTAGTAGATCGCTCCCCACACCATGATGCCGGGTGTTGGCCCTGTGTGCCTCGGTTGTATGCAGTCCTGATTGTGGCGCTCACCTGCACGGCGCCAAACACGCATACGACCGTCATTGGCACCAAGGCAGAAGCGACTCTCATCGCTGAAGACGACACGTCTCCATTCGTCCCTCCATTCACGCCTGTCGCGACACCACTGGAGGCGGGCTGCACAATGTTGGGGCGTGAGCGGAAGACGGTCTAACGGTGTGCGGGACCGTAGCCCAGCTTCATGGAGATGGTTGCGAATGGTCCTCGCCGATACCCCAGGAGCAACAGTGTCCCTAATTTGCTGGGAAGTGGCGGTGCGCTCCCCTACGGCACTGCGTAGGATCCTACGGTCTTGGCGTGCATCCGTGCGTCGCTGCGGTCCGGTCCCAGGTCGACGGGCACCTTCCGCCGTGGCGACAACATCGATGTACTGTGGAGACCTCACACCCCACGTGTTGAGCAATCCGGTGGTACGTTCACCCGGCCTCCCGCATGCCCACTATACGCCCTCGCTCAGAGTCCGACAACTGCACATACGGTTCACGTCCACGCTGTCGCGGCATGCTATCAGTGTTAAAGACTGCGATGGAGCTCCGTATGCCACGGCAAACTGGCTGACACTGACGGCGGCGGTGCACAAATGCTGCGCAGCTAGCGCCATTCGACGGCCAACACCGCGGTTCCTGGTGTGTCCGCTGTGCCGTGCGTGTGATCATTGCTTGTACAGCCCTCTCGCAGTGTCCGGAGCAAGTATGGTGGGTCTGACACACCGGTGTCAATGTGTTCTTTTTTCAATTTCCAGGAGTGTACGTCACTTCAGGATCAGCACGTTATCGAACGAATCGGTGCTACGCAAAAACTTATTAGGAAAACCGAAAGAGCATGACGTACACTGGCTAATGAATACCAGAATTCAGCAACTAGAGAGTATTCACAAATCTACTATACAGTGATAAGAGTGTCTGCGATGAGACCTGGCCCATCAACTTTTTATTCGATTTCCCACAGTATTTGTTTCGTGGCTCTACTTGTGAAATGTCAGATTTTTACTGCAAAAATTAAGTTACCGCATTCATGAAACCAACAAAAATTGTCGTGCTTCAACGCTCAGACCGTAAGTGCATAGAGACACGCGCACACCCCTCTCTGCTGTGTTGGGGAGGAAGGCTAAAAGAGTTTCATTACCCAATATGTGAAGTGGACATTGGCAGTCTCTCTCATTTGTAACTGAAATCAAGCGCCGAGTTTTAAAAAATGAACGACTTCTTGTATCAGTAACAACCCACGTTGTAGAACAATTAACCTAATTTTGTTCTAAATTCCTACCCTTAATGTATGGTTTTCATTTTCACACCTAGCCAAGTGAAAGAGTAGCGAGTGAAAAAGTGTACAGACATTACGAACCTCATCTCTCTTACCTGCAACTAAAAGAATAAAATGTCTGATCCTACCAAACAGATGGTTACTACGTGGTGGTGGCCAAAATTCAAAGAAATTGGCCTAAAGGTTGGAGCCAGTTTACCCAAACAACACCGTCCAGGCAACAGGAATGGAGACAGCTGGATCTGTCGTAGGTGAAGATTTATTCATCTGATGTGAAGAAAGAAATAGTCGCATCATGGACACAAAATGCTGTTTTTGCGCGGCGTCCTACCACGACAGCTGAAAAACCCGATAAATCAAGCTGGCTACTAAGTGACGACTGTTTGAACATTCCCATTTCTGAATATAAGAGCTGCCGCAGTAGGTTGAGTGGAAGTGAATAAAATTAATGTCAATCTTGGGTTGCTCTAATAAAACAATATACTGGTGCAGGAAATATTGCCAAATTATCTTAGCCTAACTTCCTTATGATCAAGTCTAAAATAAAGGCTTTCGCAATATGTTTATGGGCAATTAATGCTAAATTAACAATACCAACATAGTGTAATTAGAGTTTTTCGCCCTCACCCATGAGGTTTTCACATTCATAATGTCAAATACTTGATACATTCATATTTGTGAAGTAATCAGACGGGTGAAGCTGTGTTACACGAGCGCGATTCTTTAACGAATCGGACACGAGAGGTGTTCTGGTTGTTAATTAGTTACCCACCGCCAAACACAGTACAATGACTGCCGGAGAGAAATAATAAAGCCGCAAGTGAAGAAGCATTCAATATAATACGTTATTTATTGCGACATAGTCGGTGCCATGCAGGGCTTTCGAACTGTATTTTTTGTTATAAGCGTACGTTAATGAAAATCTTGCCTTTTGCGGGAGGTGCTACTACCGACTGCGTTATCGAAGCCGAACTCGCAACCCATCTACATCTACATCCATACTCCGCAAGCCACCTGACGGTGTGTGGCGGAGAGTACCCTGAGTACCTCTATCGGTTCTCTCTTCTATTCCAGTCTCGTGTTGTACGTGGAAAGAAGGATTGTCGGTATGCTTATGTGTGGGCTTTAACCTCTCTGATTTTATCCTCATGGTCTCTTCGCGAGATATACGTAGTAGGGAACAATATACTGCTTGACTCTTCGGTGAAGGTATGTTCTCGAAACTTTAACAAAAGCCCGTACCGAGCTACTGAGCGTCTCTCCTGCAGAGTCTTCCACTGGAGTTTATCTATCATCTCCGTAACGCTTTCGCGATTACTAAATGATCCTGTAACGAAGCGCGCTGCTCTCCGTTGGATCTTTTCTATCTCTTTTATCAACCCTATCTGGTACGGATCCCACACTGCTGAGCAGTATTCAAGCAGTGGGCGAACAAGCGTACTGTAACCTACTTCCTTTGTTGTCGGATTGCATTTCCTTAGGATTCTTCCAATGAATCTGTCTGGCATCTGCTTTACCGACGATCAACTTTATATAATCATTCCATTTTAAATCACTCCTAATGCGTCCTCCCAGATAATTTATGGAATTAACTGCTTCCAGTTGCTGACCTGCTATTTTGTAGCTAAATGAAAAGGGACCTATCTTTCTATGTATTCGCATCACATTACACTTGCCTACATTGAGATTCAATTGCCATTCCGTGCACCATGCGTCAATTCGCTGCAGATCCTCCTGCATTTCAGTACAATTTTCCATTGTTGCAACCACTCGATACACCACAGCATCATCTGCAAAAAGCCTCAGTGAACTTCCGATGTCATCCACCAGGTCATTTATGTATATTGTGAATAGCAACGGTCCTATGACACTCCCCTGCGGCACACCTGAAATCACTCTTACTTCGGAAGACTTTTCTCCATTGAGAATGACATGCTGCGTTCTGTTATCTAGGAACTCCTCAATCCAATCAGACAATTGGTCTGATAGTCCGTATGCTCTTTGTTCATTAAACGACTGTGGGGAGCTGTGTCAAACGTCAGTTTCAGTTCTGCCCGTACCTCATCTCCTGTCACATTCTGCTAGTAGGAAACAGATTCATTCGTCGTATCGGTTCCGACTACTATGGCGACGGCATACTATGATTCTTAACGAAGTAGATTCTTGGAACTTGCGTTCTCCGAAAGACGTCGCATACTAACTTCTGGGAAACGAATAGACGTCAACTTTATAAGTAACAAGTTCCCCTGGTCTCATCGCTGGAAATAGTTTCCACAGTTACATCCTCACCTTGACACTTTAATTTAGCGTGCAGCTACGCCGAGAAAATACTCACTGCTGCTGTTGTGATAAATGTCCAAGGAAATATTTATTTAAAAAAGTTCCCATTAGGTTACGTGTGAATTCAAGGCTCACGACTGCATGGGAATGACCGTGAGCGGTAAGCATAAATAATTTTTGTCAGCTTTTAATGCCCACTCGGCGACAAGGTCATCGGATACGACGCGTGAAACCTACAATGACTCCGACGCTGTAAGACAACACCCAGACAGGGGAAAACCCACCGACAATGTGCACAACCAGCTTAATTTCCAGTATTCTCTTTCCACGTGTGTTATCGATACTTATACCACACATTGTTTACACATAATCTATTTACATAATGAGTACAGTCATATTCTGCTCGCTTAACGACCAGTGAACAGAATCACACACTTCAGGATTCCTAAATGCCTCAGGGCACCGACAATTCGTTTGATAAAAATGTCAATCTCTCACGTTCTTGTCGACTGTTATCTCGCAGGGTTCGGTCGCCACAGTCATAAAGCCATTCTTCAATTGCACCTACTCTGTAGCTTTCCTCACCGAAGCCTGTTGGAGGAGGAGGAGGTGGTGGTGATGGTGGTGGTGGTAATGAAAGGAAGGAAGAAACAAAGATCCAACCTCCAGCCTACCCCTTTTCAAAACACTGGTGCAATCGAGCCTAACTCGTCACCTCGGACAACGTTGCCGCGTGGCCTCACTCCTGGAGACATTTGTAAGTGACATATTTCACCAACTGCGACATAGTCGCGTATAGAAACAGTGATCCAATAATGTCACATGTTTTTTATTCCAGTCTTCGATCACAATAACAATTCTTTAGACAATGACCGGTTTCAGTCCGTAATGACCATCCTCAGATCTTTTTTTACACCAGGTCCTAAAGTGTAAGGCCATAATGTTTTGACGATGCCATTATGGCCTTATCACTTTAGGACATGGTGTAAAAAAGATCTGAGGATGGTCATTACGGACTGCAACCGGTCATCGTCTAAAGAACTGTTATCGTGATCAAAGACTGGAATAAAAAACATTTGGCGAGTCACACGTTTAACCACCAGCATAGTAAACCATGGGCTTGAGACGGTGTCGTAGTCGGCATCGTGGTACTTTCTGCCACACCTGGAAAAATCTTCTGCTTGCGAAAAATAGTATAGGCGAACTATGACGTAGGTCCTGTGAACTATGGTCCGATTTATAGGACGGTGGAAGGCAGGGGTACTCCTAGCAAATTCCTAGGGTGCGCAAATGTTTTAGTTTTACAAATAATTACAAGGTCGGGAGTGAGGAGGTTCAGGCTGTTATCCGTGTTATTTTCGTAGTAGTCTGGTTGTCCCGTGAACATAAGTTGCTTCCTAACGCGAGTGTTACTTCACAAATCTTTGTTATGCTGACAGTACGGCATGGCTCATGTATTAAAGGGAGGAATGTAAGTTACTTTAATACAGCGGCAACGACATCCTTCCATGAACCGCTGTGCATATTTCTTCGTGTAGTTTTCTAAACGCTATGGCTAACTACGGATACACACAGCTCGGTACGGAATACCAGTAGTAATCCTCAATACACTGTTCACCAGCCGAGTAGCGCATCACAAATGGAATAAAACAATTTAACGATGGTACAAAGATCCCAATTCGTTCAATATACATAAAAGATTTTCACTTATGATTTGGCCATTTTCGGTGTGTAGTAGCTCAGTAAAATAAAATTAAGATCGGAAGATAACATAGGGTTGAAAATGGTTCAAATGGCTTTGAGCACTATGGGACTTAACATCAGAGGTCATCAGTCCCCTAAAACTTAGCACTACTTAAACCTAACTAACCTAAGTACATCACACACATCCATGCACGAGGCAGGATTCGAACCTGCGACCGTAGCGGTCGCGCGGTTCCAGACTATAGCGCCTAGAACCGCTCGGCCACGATAACATAGGGCTTAAGCGTTAAAACCATACAAAACTCCGAAAATAGTAACGATGTAGTAGACGTTACCGATGCCAAATGGTACCAAGTAGTTTTACTGGAGTGCAAATTATCCTCCACCGCTAAACCCAATTAGACTATTGAAGTATTTCGAGCTATTATGCTTCCATTTGGGTTTCAGCAAGAAATTCATCAGATCACTGGATAAAAACCCTAAATATTTTACTAAGTGTACATTTCCGCCTGCGAAAGTTTACATTTTTACATTTAAACCTCGTGAGTACTGTGTTCCTAAAACCATAGTTTTAACCAGTAGAGCAACAGGTTTCCACTACAGTCGACCTTAAACTTGAGGTCTATAGAGCTAAAGATTGCAGGTGATTGCTGTTGAGACCAATAACATTATCCCTAAACCTGTGATTGTCGTCTATACATCTGAATGTAAGCGCAGATCCCAATTGAAACTGCAGAAGTAATGAACACGATATAACATCAGCTTTGACCTCTGATCCCTATCAATCGAGTATGACTGACGTCACACAATCGAGCGTATTTTTTTTCTTCCTAGGATGTCCTACAAACGACAGTGGGAAAGTACTGGTTTTATGAGAGGTAATATATTATTGAAAAAATGGCAGTGTACCAAAAAATAAAGATGGTAAACTATTCTTTATCTTTGCTAACTCTCAACCAAACTGTAATTTTGCACCCTAACTTACACATCGGGGTACGGTAAATACCATTTTGTCACTACCCTTTAATGCCAATCGTGACGTCGCACTGGTCAAAGCGAAACAGCTGTAAAGGGAACATCAGTACAATTGAAGTAGGTAAATCGCGATAGTAAAATCAGTGACTGGAGAAAGGTTAAAACAGAAAAAGGAAATTTATCAAAGTAGTTTCAGCAGATTTTAGATTTTGCGTTCTCGGTACCTACCATTTTCAGAGCAAGAATAACCTAGATCCTCTGGTGGCACAGATCTTCCATCCTTCTGCGATCGTAACTCGTTAACACCGAAAACTTTCACACCATTGTTCCGGCAGCGAAAGTTTCAGCTATAAAACAGGCCGCAGAAGACAGTACGTCTACTGAATTTTTATCGCAGTGGAGAAGTAACGCGATGAAAGTCACTGGTTCGCTACGTGTGGAGGTGCCACATCACGGGCAACGAGAGAGTTACGGAGCCGATGCAAATACTGACAGTGAGATGACAGTCCTGCTATGCGCAGGGATAAACGCACGCGAGGCAGCCAGCAGGAGCGGGCGCTGAAACGCCGGCATATTGTCCCAGCCACTTGTCACCGGCCGGGGCCCGGAGACGGCAAGCGCTGCGAGCGACTGCCTCGTCTGCTCAACACTTGTTCGCTTCCTTCCTCCGCCGGCCGCTTATCACTGCCTCCGCACAAAGCGACTCGCCCCGTGCTGGAAATGTTTACGGCGCGCAGGTGGACGGCGCACGGCCCTGTTCCTCCTTTGTACGCGTCAAGGCAACAAACGCCGTGCCGAGAGGGGGAGGGGGGGGGGGGGGGGGGGGGGGGGGGGGGGGAAGGAAAGCGAAAACAGAAAAACAACACGCGCGGCGCTTCTGTCCTGTGAAGCGGTGTCTCCTCAAAAGGGTTATCTCGCGAGGAAATTGGACGCGCCGGGCTTACAAGTCCCGGAGAATGAGCGTTTACGTCTAGAAGTCGTTTCGTATGGAAGACGACGTAATAAAACTGTACTCTTCAGTCCAGAACACTAAAGAGGCGGGGGGGAGGGGGGCGGGGTGTTGGAATGTCAAATTGCTACCAAATTATTACCAACTCTACCACTCCAAATTCATTCAAAATCATGATCTACAGGTTATGCGCTAGTTAATTACAATTATTAGATTTCAAATTCTATGATACATATGTAAATGATTTAGAAATAGATCTGGGTAATCAGATTAATACACACAAGTTTAGTAATACCATTATGCAGATACGCAGGTCAGGAAGGTCGCAGTTCGTAGTAACAGACGGCAAATCATATCAGGTGTTCCCCAGCGAAGCGTCCTGGGACATCTGCACTTCCTGATCTATATAAATGACCTGGGTGACAATCTGAGCAGTTCTCTTAGGTTGTTCGCATATGAAGCTGAAATTTACCATCTAGTAAGGTAATCCGAAGACCAGTATCAGTTGCAAAGCGATTTAGAAAAGATTGCTGTATGGTATGGCAGGTGGTAGTTGACGCTAAATAACGAAAAGTGAGAGGTGATCCACGTGAGTTCCAAAAGAAATACGTTGGAATTCGATTACTCGATAAATAGTACAATTCTCAAGGCTGTTAATTCAACTAAGCACCTGGGTGTAAAAATTACGAACAACTTCAGTTGGAAAGACCACATAGATAATATTGTGGGGAAGGCAAGCAAAGGTTGCGTTTCATTGGCAGGACACTTAGAAGATGCAACAAGTCCACTAAAGAGACAGTTTACACTACACTCGTTCGTCCGCTGTTAGATTATTGCTGCGCGGTGTGGGATCCTTACCAGGTGGGATTGACGGAAGACATCGAAAGGGTGCCAAAAAGGGCAGCTCGTTTTGTATTATCACGTAATAGGGGAGAGAGTGTGGCAGATATGATACACGAGTTAGGATGGAAGTCATTAAAGCAAAAACGTTTTTCGTCGCGGCGAGATCTATTTACGAAATTTCAGTCACCAACTTTCTCTTCCGAATGCGAAAATATTTTGTTGAGCCCAACCTACATAGGTAGGAATGGTCATCAAAATAAAATAAGAGAAATCAGAGCTCGAACAGAAAGGTTTAGGTATTCGTTTTTCCCGCGCGCTGTTCGGGGGTGGAATGGTAGAGAGATAGTATGATTGTGGTTCGATAAACCCTCTGCCAAGCACTTAAATGTGAATTGCAGAGTAATCATGTAGATGTAGAAAGAAAGATCCCCTATCATTTAGTTACAAGGTCAGCAATTGGAAGCAGTTAATTCCATAAATTATCTGGGGTATGAATTAGGAGTGATTTAAAATGGAATGATCATATAAAGTTGAACGTCGGTAAAGCAGATGCCAGACTGAATTCATTGGAAAATTCCTAGGGAAATGCAATCCGTAAATAAAGGAAGTGAGTTTCAATACGCTTGTTCGCCCACTGCTTTAATACTGCTCAGCAGTGTGGGACCCGTACCAGATAGGGTTAATAGAAGAGATAGAGAAGATCCAACGGAGAGCAGCGCGCTTCGTCACAGGAGCATTTAGTAATCGTGAAAGCGTTACGGAGATGATAGATAAACTCCAATGGAAGACTCTGCAGGAGAGACGCTCAGTAGCTCGGTACGGGCTTTTGTTCAAGTTTCGAGAACATACCTTCACCGAGGAATCAAGCAGTATATTGCTTCCTCCTATGTATATCTCGCGAAGAGACCACGAGGATAAAATCAGAGGGATTAGAGCCCACACAGAGGCATACCGACAATCCTCCTTCCCACGATCAATACGAGACTGGAATAGAACGGAGAACCGATAGAGGTACTCAAGGTACCCTCCGCCACACACCGTCAGGTGGCTTGCGGAGTATGGATGTAGATTATGTACGCATGTGATTTTGGAAGAAAGCGAATATGAGCTACGAAAAGTAATCGATAACTTACATTAGATGGGGAAAAGAGGATATAATCTTCGAATATCAACAAAGAAAACTAAACACATGGCTCACCATGGGAAATGCACTACATGCTCAAAAATAATAATATGCCACTTGAGCGTCGCTCAGGGTGCGATGTAACCTGTGACATGGACAGGGGCACAGAAATTAACAAATATCAATCAATATGCAGAACAAAATACGGAAGGAAACAAATTACAGTGTTGTTATGGCAGTTTATGTGATCGCTCTAAACTTGTGGTTATAGCTTGATACCAGTGCCTACCAATTTTAATTGTATATTACTGCACCGAGGATGGTCACTTAGTGACTGAAAATAGATTTTGCTGACAATAAAACAACAAAATGTGGCCAATTTTGATTTTCCTTCCAATTCTAAATTACAACGTTATAAAACCAAGGCTACCCCTGTACTGCCATATGTAAGCGAGTCATGGATCACTAAAAAAGTGATGAAGGGAACTATGAGCAGCAAAAATGAGGTGTTACCAGGGTACATCGTATAAGAAATGAATATATTAGCAGTTAACTAGGTATTTATGATATCAATGAACACACTGAACAAAATAATCATTATGGAAACATGACCTACAGGAATGAGTCCAGGGAAGAATCCTGCATCTGGCCATGCTGTGCCAGCCAAGAGGAGAAAGGGATGTAGGAAGACCCAGAATGAAATGGTAATGAAAAGTGAATACGGAACAAATTAAGTACAAAATGTCCTGTTTTATATCGTACTCCAAACAAATAAAATTTACAAAGATTTAGTAATCTAGGGTTAATGTTCTATAATAATAGGCGTCCTAGGAAAAGTTATAATCTTTATTTTTGCAACTAATAGAGCGGAGGCTCTCAAATTTTTGGACCTTGTGACACGTTTCCGTACTTCAGAATATTCTATTAATACCAGTAATCACCACATCCCTCTCCCTTTTTAAGAAAAGCTAGTTGTTGGCTCATCTCATTGTTAATGATGTCATACATGCCGTACAATGATAAAGCAATATTCACTCAGTCGCAAAAGTATTCGGACAGCACGTAACGGCGCAAGATTTTGCAGTTTGCCGCATGAACTAATACAGAAATTGCACTTTGTAATGTATTTGGCACTCTGGGTACGATGTCGCAACGTGAAACACGCGTCAAATACGAAGAATTGTTGTTGGTCATGTGTCTGTTACGTAATATTTCCTGAAAACGACATGGGAAGGTGCAACAAAAATATTCGGACAAAGGCGGACAACGAGAGAGAATAGTTCATTCCGAGACGCGCAGAGGGTGAAGCGACTGCAGCTTGTCCGACATTTCCGCGAGACGATAGCGATGATCAGTAAACACGTATCGCGAGCCTGTGCAGGTCGACGATGGGACGCAGAGGGAAGTGTTCTACGTTCGAGCAAAGGCAACTTGTCGTTTATCATCCCGCGAAGAGGAAAACCTGCAGGGAAATTGCCGCAATAGTGAACATGAAGAAAAGTACAGTTCACATTATTAAACGGTTCGAGAAAGAAGACCGACTGGAATTTCGTTGCAGTACAGGACGGCCACGGACATTTTCACAGAGAGATGAACGTGTGATTGCGCGGAAGGTACAAAAGAATACGAAAATATCTGCCACACGAATTGCAAGCTAGGTGGAGGGAGACTTTGGTATAAAAGTTCATCCCGAAACCGTGCGGAGAGTACTGCGACGATCGCAGTACCATGGTCGAGTGGCACGGCGAAAGCCATTCGTAAGTGCAGTGAACCAGAAGAAACGTATGCAGTTTGCGAGGGAATACGCCGAATACGATCAGGCTTGGTGGAAACGGGTGATATTTTGCGACGAATGTAAGTTTACATTATGGCAAAGCGTCGGAAAGCAAACGTATGGCGAAAGACCCAATAGTAAAGTTTGGAGGTGGGACCATCATGGTGTGGGGGTACATGTCCGGCAATGGTGTGGGTGATTCAGTGTTCACTGATGATACGATGAACAAGGAAGCGTATTTGAATATACTGCGAGGCCATTTGAAGCAGAGTGCACGACATCTAGGTACTGCGAACAGCCTTGATTTTCATCAGGATAATGATCCCAAGCATACCGCGCGTATTGTACAAATGTGGTTGCTCTTCGATTGCCCGAAAGTATTGCACCCCCTCCCCCAATCACCAGACCTTAACTCAATCGAACATTTGTGGGATAAATTGAAACGGACCCTCCGCGCGGACATCATCTATACGAAGGAGACCTTGAAAGAGAAACTGCGACAAGACTGGGAAAATATAGGCCCAGATTTCACGAAAAAACTCGTGCCTAGTAGATTGGAGGAGGTATTGAAAATGAAAGGTGGACCCACAAGATATTGACATTTTCGTCGTACAACTTATGAACATTTATTGGACAGTGTCCGAATACTTTTGCAGCAGCAGGGTGTGCAGGATGTTTCATTTTTGTTGTTAATTTTTCCGTTTGGAAACTAAATAATTCAATAATTCTTTTGTAATTAATGTTGTTACGCATATATATTGCAAATAAATATGTTTGGGTTTATAGTCAATGTTTCTCGAATACTCATTGTGAAACTTCCCACTGTCCGAATACTTCTGCGACTGAGTGTAATTTTGTAGGTACGTTCGTATGTGGATACCGTCTGCAAGATGTGTTGCGTGTAGAGTTTGCAGTAATGAAGAAATAAAATACCTTGGCTGACGCTTAAAGTTTACCGCACGAACGGCGAGAATATAGTAAGCGATAAGCTTTTTGTCTCATTATTTTGTGCGGGTGTCAGTGAAGGAAAGTTTCGAAAAGATTTGTTATTGGAAGTAGTTAAGTGCTCTCATTCTGGAACACTAGACGAATGTGGTTTGGGTAATTTGCGCGCCTTTAGTTAAGCTGTTTCAAGAGAGAAACACTGTTTCCAACTTAAGTACTTATCGTGTTAAAACTTACAAACCAAGGCCGTACCTCTTAATGAGGACATTATGACAGCGTTTTAAATTCGGTCTATAATTATATTAAAAAATCAGAAAAATCTAATTTTTGTTGCCAATGGCACCCGTTACGTAGGCGACCCGCAACTCCTGTAGTGGCCGTTTCGGCGGGTTATTATTAACAGACTGGTGGGGGGGGGGGGGGGGGGAAGCATGATTTGGCACTGTAGCTGTGTTTCAAATCTTTATTAAAACTACAGGTTTCGGCCAAACAACAAACCAACATCGGCCATTACAAACTATATTAATTACACGACGTGACTCAAATGAAGCTGATTTTATGGAGAGCAGCATTGAACATGAAACGCATCAAAGTTACAGAACGCAGTAACGTACCTAATTTTGATGCGGTCGAACGGGGGTTTTGTAGCTATTTTCTCCGTGGGTGATTCTTCCAATGAAATCCTGACCTCCGTCTAGGATTTCACTCTCAATACCGGGATGTTTGCATGTTACATACTACTAATTTCCACGTACCTAAAAGTAAAACATTGTTTTTCCTTGAAACTATACTTTGAAGGTTCGCACCTTTTTGCCGGTAGTAATTACAACAATTGGCCTATATTACGTCAATAGTGATGGCAGCGTATTAATCTCTCAAAAATATTTTAGACGTGTAAAATACACAAGTCACATTTATCTACTGTAAATGTGCGTGAGACACCATGCGAAAGACACTGGGGTTCCCCGCAGCAAGCCGCGTCTCCCACTCATTGCCTCAACAACTACACGCACTAGTCTAATAAAACACGTAAGTAAAAGAAAACCTAGTCCGTCAATCGTTTGCTACTTTACTCGAAAAATAATGGGGGGCTTGAATACTAGCAGCAGCGTTGTACTGATTCTAATTGTTTAATATCTCTGCTCAAAAACCATGTTGTACTCGAAAATAGTACCATTTTCTGGGCATTACGAAGTCAGTTCTAAAGGAAGAAAACAGAGGTTGGAGAGCTCTATGATTCCTGTTAAAGCTGTACATTTTCAAGGGCTACAAGGGGATAAAGGCGTATTATGTTGACACAGCAAGTAGATCAACTCTTTTATTGTTGGCTATAAACGAAATATTTTTAATTTATTACTACTTCCACATCTTTCTTTCTGTTTCATTATTTCATAGAAATGACAGACAATAAGTATTTGCGAAGAATTTGATCTTTAATAATTTCGAATCAAAAACCTGGTTTTCTTCTCAACTATATCATTACTTTCTAATTGGAGTTTGACTACAATAGATTTTTTTACTGAAACGTCTTCCCCGAATTGAATTTTCAATGTAGGAGGCGGTGTTGGCGTTATTAGCATAATGTCTCTAACGAGTTTTTGCACAGTGTGTTTACTAGCTAATAGATAGACGTGTGGGAGGTAAAAGTGTGGCGGATGGCAATAGCGGTGAATCAAATTAAATGATGAGGTTCTTATTAGACACGTGGAAAACTGGAAACGCTGGCACACAACGAGGGGAAAATGTGGGTGCCTTTTTTTCTTTTTTTCCCAAAAAGTTTCTAATGTGATAAATCGGCAGGGTAACGGGCGCTGCACTCTGGTAATGAATCACCGTTGGGTCAACCTCGCAAAGTTCACACTAAGTGCGCGCCGAAATGGCGGACGCGGTTGTCCTTCCTGACCGAGATAACTTTCCTCGCAGTTTTAATCAGTATGTCACGACGTTCCGTATGAGGTCAGCAATAAATTCAAACCGCGATAAAAGCGCTTTCGTCATTTAAATAACAATTACGCAAGCAAAAATACTTCCCTACTATCTGTCAGACGAGGCGATATTTCACGTACACAGTACAGTGTCCGAGGCGATGACACTGCTCGTGAAATTACGCGGATGGCAGTCCGGCTGTCACTGTATTTTTCGTTCTACGCAAAGGGCAAACGCTTTCCCCAGCCACTCAACAGAATAACAAAGGATGGCAGAGGCCACGGCGGTGGCATTTAGAACGAGGGTGCGGCCAACTGGGGGGGAACAGCCGCGCGGCTAAAGGTCGCTACCTTCAAGGGCTTTAATGTGCTTAATGAGAAGGGAGATCTTGGGTAGAATTCTGTAAATTATACACTGGTGCACATGTATGTACACTATTACAATCCCCTGCACTCTACAAAATCTACACTACTGGCCATTAAAACTGCTACACCACGAAGATGAAGTGCTACAGACGCGAAATTTAACCGACAGGAAGAAGATGCTGTGATATGCAAATGATTAGCTTTTCACAGCATTCACACAAGATTGGCGCCGGTGGCGACACCTACAACGTGCTGGCATGAGGAAAGTTTCCAACCGTTTTTTCATACACAAACAGCAGCTGACCGGTGTTGCCTGGTGAAACGTTTCTGTGATGCCTCGTGCAAGGAGGAGAAATGCGTACAATCACGTTTCCGACTTTGATAAATGTCGGATTGTAGCCTAACGCGATTGCGGTTTACCGTATCGCGACATTGCTGATCGCGTTGGTCGAGATCCAATGACTGTTAGCAGAATATGGAATCGGTGGGTTCAGGAGGGTAATACGGAACGCCGTGCTGGATCCCAACGGCCTCGTATCACTAGCATTCGAAATGACAGGCATCTTATCCGCATGGCTGTAACGGATCGTGCAGCCACGTTTCGAACCATGAGTCAACAGATGGGGACGTTTGCAAAACAGCAACCATCTGCACGAACAGTTCGACGACGTTTGCAGCAGCATGGACTATCAACTCGGAGACCATGGCTGCGATTAGCCTTGACGTTGGATCAGGAGCGCCTTCGATGGTGTACTCAACGACGAACCTGGGTGCACGAATGGCAAAACGTCATTTTTTAGGATGAATCCAGGTTCTGATTACAGCATCAGGATGGTCGCATCCGTGTTTGGTGACATCGTGGTGAACGCACATTGGAAGCGTGATGGTATGGGATGCCATCGGTCACCTCTTGTTCGCACTGACGGCACTTTGAACAGTGGACGTTACATTTCAGATGTGTTACGACCTGTGGCTCTACCCTTCATTTGATCCCTGCGAAACGCTACATTTCAGCAGGATAATGCACGACCGCACGTTGCAGGTCCTGTACGGGCCTTTATGGATACAGAAAATGTTCGACTGCTGCCCTGGCCAGCACCTCCTGCAGATCTCTCACTAATTGAAAATGGTGGCCGAGCAACTGGCTCGTCACAATACGCCAGTCACTACTCTTGATGAACTGTGTGAAGCTGCATGGGCAGCTGTACCTGTACACACCATCCAAGCACTGTTTGTCTCAATGCCCAGGCGTATCAGGGCCGTTATTACGGCCAGAGGTGGTTGTTCTGGGTACTGATTTCTCAGAATCTAAGCACCCAAATTGCCTGAAAATGTAAACACATGTCAGTTCTAGTAATATATTGTCCGATGAATACCCGTTCATCATCTGCATTTCTTCCTGGTGTAGCAATTTTAATGGCCAGTAGTGAGTGTTATTGACAACCTGATCATTGGCAATAATATATTGCTATCTCAGTTTCCAGAAGATACAGCCTTTCCGACCAGTATTCCAAGACTTTCAAAGCAACGGCAAGTAGAAAGAACAAAAGGCAACTAAACTCTTAGAAGTGCACCGCTGTGTATTTTACATAAGATCGACGCAAGGTTCTTCATAAATGATCATCCAGTCCTACTGGCGAAGGAAGGGGACTATCTCGCAGCGACATATGACAAACGTCAAATCCAAAAGAGGAGCATAGATCCTTGGCGAAGACGCTACTGCACTTCTTTCACAGGCATGACTTCGGAACGAGGAAGGAACTAAGACTGAACTTGGATAGGGTCCTACGTACAGCTCCTCTTGAGGCCTCGCCAGCGATACCAAATGCGGCAGACAGGTCGTCCAAAATAAAGTTCTGTCAACTGTCAACACCTTCAAGATTACAAGAAATATCGATATTCATCGACAGCTGAAATCAGACACCTTACGTGACTTCATTAGGCAATTGTCGCGGCATTTATGCTATAAAATAACGTGCGACAAATCATACGACAGTCAGGGATGTGGGCACAACATTTTCCCATTTAGTAAATCACACGAAGGAACCAAGATCTTGCACTGAAAGAATATTACGGCACGCTAATTGCATTAATTATACCGTTGGAATAGGATCTTAAATAGCCCATGCGAAAATAAAGGCGCCTACCCGCCAACAAAACACAGAACAAATACGTAGAACCGGAAAAGGGGCAGCGATTGGACTTCAAAACCACGGGGAAAAAATGTAAAAAATAAGAAAGTAAAAATATAAGAATAAATAAAAAGTACTCTGCTACTAAAGAGACACATACCTTACAATAATAGTTTTACTACCTGCAACCATTATGGCCACTCACGTAGAGGGACGTTACCACGTACCATTGTGCTCCGTAAGCCGCAGTACGTTATGTGGCAAAACAACAGCGTTACTCATTGTTTCATCTGTAGATGGTGCGTGGGAAAACCGCATTCCTTTAAGCCCCTATTACGGCCGTAATTTCCTTAACGTTGCCATCGTTAACTTCAGATGATATGCGTGTGAGCCGTAGTAATACAAGGTGAATCACCTAAAACTTGATGCGCGATTATTACGGAAATGGACGGGGCTTTTGATGTACGGTTCTCACAGAGCAGATTGTAATCAACAGCTCGTAATTTTAGCCAATCAATGGACTGTACTCACACTTAGAAACTTTATTTTTGTGCAAACATGCGTTCCTGAAATGGAACAATGGCTATTGGCATTAACAAAGTAAAAGTAGGTAAATTAGAATGTCAGTGGTGTTTGTTGTAGGATTCTAGCGCGAGTCGTTTGCGAGATACCGTATTTTGGCAAGTTCCCACAATGACACTCGTACAATACCTGTGGTAGCACACACTAAAAACAACGCAAGTGCACACACTAGTTACGTGAATTCTGACCTGTGACGAGACAATTGACCATCACAGGTTGTGTTCAAAATGACCGCCACACGCTTCCAGTCTGGTATGGAACGACCGATGCATGCGTGCTAGCATTTCAGCGGAGATTTCAGAGCAGGCCGAAGTATACGTTTATAAATGCATTCATTGCGCTCGTCAGGTCAGGTCAAATGTCAAAGCCATGCTGATAGTTTTCTTTGACTTTGAAGGATTAGCTCATGGTAAATTCGTACGACAGGGATGAACTGTTAATCGATGGTACTACAGGGACGTGTTGCAACGCCTGCGAGAAATGTGGCGAGACAATTCATGTCTCTTGCATTACGATAACGCACCCGCATATTCTTCCCTGTTGATGCGTGACTACAGCACAAAAAAACCAAATCACTGTGCTACCTCATCCTCTGTACACTCTAGACGTGGTCCCTGCAGACATTTCCAAAGTTGAAAAACCCATTGAAAAGACGAAGATCTGCAACGATAGACGAGATAAAAGAAAATTCGCAGGTTGCGCTTCGCGCGATCCAGCAAGAAGCGTTCTAAGACTGCTTCCGGAAGTAGAAACGTAGTTGAGAGCGGTGTATCAATTGTGGAAGAGATTATTTCGAAGGAGACCACGAACAGCAAGTAAACGAAGATGCCAGTCAAGCCTGTAGGTTGCGTGTGCGAAGTATGCAATAGGTTGAATGTGTAAGTCGTGATCAGACAGTATTCTGTCTATTTATGAGTGCATTATGTCGGAGTTAAGTCAATTCGACCGTGGGCAATTTATTATTGTTGTTGTTGTTGATGATGATGATGATGATGATGATGGCACGTGGGACGGTCAACTGTGCGGGTATCAGCGCCAGTATAAATTCCCAATCTGTTTCCGAACGATGACGAAAGGATGACAACGCACACACAGCTAGCCCCTGGGAGGAAAAGATCCCCGGGATTAAACCAGGGACCCCGTGATGCAGAGGCAGCAAAGCTAGCCACCAGACCACGAGCTGCGGACATGTGGGAAAACTGTTAGTGCTCGTACGGGTGCTTCCGTAACGGAAATAGCCGAAGTATTTCAAGAGGCACTGTATCGAAGATTTACATTTACACAGCATACACTGTCAGCGGCTACTGCGGACCCAATAACACCAACATGTTTATGATTTTGTGCCTTCAACTATAAAGGTTTTACATGTTTGACGTCGAACAGTTAACACATTACTTCATCTCTGAAGTAATCAGACACCAGGCGTTTCCTGCTGTGTTAAAAATGGGGAGTTCGATTCTTTAAAGAATCAGTGTTTGAAGGGGGGAAGTGAGTGTTAGGGATAAGAAAGCTAATACGTTTGCGTCAGAAAGTATAGTTTCCAGCATAATTTGTCTCGTTGACTACACCTTAAACCCGCGAAGTTATGCTGAACGAGACAACATCGACTACAACGTTCGCAGACGGTAAACTTCGCATTGTGTCTGAGATCCGCCGTCAACGTGTTAAATTTCGCCGACTTGGCTTTGCAAAGAATGCCAGACGCAACTCTACGTCTTGAATACTGATGTTGATCCTTGAGCTTTCAGCTGAGGAGGCAACGCAAGACTTTCACACCGTCAACGGTAGAATGCGCGCGTTTTGTTAACGAGTCGTTTCCTGCATTCCGCAAATGCGTGACGTAAGCTGCGGAAAATGTGCGAAGTACTACGTATAGTTCGAGTGCTGCAACTACAATATATGGACACTTTCTCACGTAAAATGTGTAAGTAATCTATCTGATCGCTAACCGCGAACAAGTACGTTATAGAAAAGTCTCTATGTGGTGAATCTTTCGGGGCCGTAAGATATTATCTGCAGCATGCCACAAATGGTAGACAGCTCTTCCAACATAAAAATTCGGAAGAAGCGGGCTGATATCTACCCTGTCTTACTGATTTAGGTTTTCTTTAGTCTCGTGAAATAATCTCAGTAACACTGATATGGTTACTTAAAAAATGTCACGACTGAGGAACCGCTATCCTTGTTCATCCGGGTTGTAACGGTCTGTAACTCCGACATTGACGATATCAACCATTCGCGCTATCTAAACGCCACACCTCAATATGCTGCATATATCTCTGTGTAGTGTGTGACAGCATTCGTTTGTGACATTAATATATGAAGAAGTCTAGAGAAAATTTGCTTAAAAAATCTCGCTACATTCGCACAGGTAAGATGTGTAAACGACGACCTGTATTCCTCTGAGCGAAATGTAGTTACTTCTCCGGATAGTTTGGGAGCCTTAAATAGAGGGTTACACGGTTTCTCATTGAAAACTTGTTCGGGAAAATTCGTATTCGCATAACACTCTGATCATCACTCGTGTTTCTGTTTGTGTTCGATATTCCGGCTTAGAACAACATTTTATGGATGTACAAATTCTCTCAGCTTTCGAGCTTGATCACATTTGAGTAGAAATTCGGGCTTTCGCAGGTTAGTAAGTTTTCATCGGGAGACAACTGTCCGATCGTACCACATATAATGCGGCTAGCGCACAAAGTATTATGTAAAAGTTGTTCCAAAAGAGATTTTTTATTGTCCGTCTCGATTGCTATATTTAATTTTAAAAAGAACGATTCCCATTCAACATACATTATCCTCAGACTAGATTGTATCAGGAGAGTGACCCGTCCAGTTTATCAAAATTTACATGCTGCGCCACAGGATATCCGTATCTTCTGCTATAACATGTAAATTTTCTTGATAAGTTGGACGGGTTATTCTTGTAACAGATACAATCAAATCGGAGAATGGTTACTGTTGAACCGAAACCGGTCATTTTAAAAAATTAAAGCAATCACGACAGACAATAAAACCTGTTTTACAAGCATTGACTGCCGATTTTCGCCGAGGATCTTATGTCAGTCTTTAAAAGATGTTTCCGTGATAAACTTTAGATGCCGAAACTTACATGGTTCCGTACAGCATACACATTCCTGTATGTGCCTCGAGTTCTACAGTTTCCTAATTACCTACCTATGACACACACTCCTCGATTGCTTTAAATTCGAAGGAGCCCTACGTGATCGTTTCTGTAACGAGGTTCCTGCGTTTATCTGAAATAAACCATTCACACTATCGCATATCATGTAGGTCCATGGTAACAAATTGGAGGGAAAGAAAAAAAAAAAAGTTCAAATAGCGCTCTGATCACAATGGGACTTAACATCTGAGGTCATCAGTCCCCTAGAACTGAGAACTACGTAAACCTAACTAACCTAAGGACATGACACACATCCATGCCCGAGGCAGGATTCGAACCTGCGTTGTAGCGGGTCCAGACTGAAGCGCCTAGAACCGCTCGGCCACACTGGCCGGCAACAAATTGAAATATTGCTACAAATGTGTACGTCACAATTCTACCTACAAAACTACTAATACAATTTCTACAGCCACAAGCGGGAACGGAGGTTTAAACACAATTCAAACATACTCACGAGTGACACGTGATACTGCGTGTCAATAGTTTCAGTTCGTTAAGGACGACTTGGCCTAAACCCGTTTATGTATCTGGTTTGCGTAAACTAAAATTGCGATCCAGAGTGAACCCTGCAATAAAAGTGCCGCTATGATCGCGGAATCGAACATGGGTTTCATGTCAAAGTTACCGTTTCACTTTAGATCCACACTGTTACGGCTGGTTATTTCGGCTGAACTTTACACTCGCGCTATAGCTGCACCAAATTCTGTTGGCTTAAGAAACTCCATATACAAGCAGAAATATACACATTAATTACCAAGCTAATGTGTCGATATATCAAGTCTTAAAACTGTTTGGGGTTTAAGTACTAATAATGCAATACTAGTAATAAAATAGTGTTTTAGAGTGCAGATATCATATGAATAATTACGATTATAAATACAAAATCTGCAGTCAGAATTACGAAGTTGCAGACGTGAAGTTTGAGACCAGCATGGGAAACATTAGCCAAAGCAGATGATGAGCATACTGTCAACAAAAGTGTTTAGAAATAGCACAATACTACACAAAACCTGACAGTTGCATGCGGAATGGAACCACTTAAATTGTTCTTAGCGACCGCCACACCTCTTTGGTGCCCTTGACAAGGAAAGGTATCACCAATCAACAAATTCTATTTTTTCTTACTACGTTACGCTCAGTCTCTTTTTTCCATATGCTGCAGAGGCGGACGGATCGACAGAAATTAGATTTGTCGTGTCAATACCGCTAAGAATTCTACAGTAAGGGAGATCTCAGGCCATAACGAAAGAGTTCGGTTAACAAATTAATCAAACATTAAAAAGTTTATAATGTTCGGTGTATTTCACCTGCATTTCTCTGGCTCCCTCTAAAAAAAACGTCCGTCCAGCAGACAGGTCTTCGGGTACAACTACTCTTTTAACGTCAAGGCAGGAAGTTGAAATGGCGGTCAGTCGTTGCAGATTCCACTGGGCCGGCTTTCAAAAGGGGCATTCACTGCTTTGCTCGATCCAGAACAGTCGGGCGATGCAAACGAATACATGCCCAAGTTGATACGGTCGTGAAGGTACAATGGTTGAATTCTAAACGGTCAACATGTTACAGGTAGTAACTTTCGAATTGTGATTTAAAACGCAGTTCAGAATTACCCATTTCAGTGCTTCGAAACATACATTCATTTTGAATATTAATTTAAGAAACAAAAGTTGTACCGCACACTGTGTGTCTTGCCCATAGAAGAAAACTGTTAGCAACCAATAAATTAGATTCTGGAGTACAAGCCACACTGTAGAGTGTGGTATCCATGAACCCAAGGCGCTTTCTGAATTATAAATACAGCTACATTATAATACATGTTACAGGGAGTATCAGGTAACTCCAAACCGATAACAAACAGCCACATTACAAACGACGCAGCTAATACAACGAAAGCCCCGCTTGATACGGCAGTCGTGATACTTCATGAATGGTTCGAGGTACAGAAACTGGTTTTCGCTATATTATATTCTCTACAGACATAGTGAAGATGTTTTTTTATTTATTTTTTCTTCCCGGTTTCCGTCAATGTCCTCGGTGATATTTTTCGTAAAGTAATATCAAAATGTTAAGTTCAAAACAATGTCTGCACAGCACATTGTGGGCTTTCTCTGTAAATATATACTTTAGTATTATGACGGAACCTATGTTAGATATCTAATATTTCGGTCTCTGGTTTGGCTTATTTCTCGGCGGTTTTTGGACATTGAAACATGCTGATTCATTTTATTTCTCTTTTTACGATGCTGTTAAAAAAATAGTTCCACTTAAATACGGCATAATCGCGTCAGTATCTGGACAGAAGCAATACAGCCTTTAGTACCCGCACTGAATATCCACTCACTAGGTGCTGCTCAATATTAAAGGGTTGCTACGCACAAACCTATCCTGAACTAGATAAGCAACTTAGTGGCCCAGGTAAGTGTAAAAATAGCTACTTGAAATTTAAGGGTTCGGCCCTCGATTGATTATTTAGATTCTTTCTCGTTGTATGCGAGGCGACGACGGAACATGAAATGTTACGTACGTGAAAAATGCAGGTCGGAACATAGCATTTTCCTCTTAACTGGCTTCGTGATACATAGGCGCAGGTAATGATCAAACGGTTCTCCGGGTTCGTGACTACAGCAGTGTCAAGCAAATCAGGGTAAGAAAGGAAAACAGATCATATCATCTAGGTGAATTTTAATATCAGAGTCGATAAATTTTCCGTAAGACCTACGTTTGACAGTGTTCAGTGGAAATTTTTCTAATACTATAATACGAAGTTTCAGAAATTACATCGCGAGTTTGGTTATTTATAAAGAAAAGTGTTTTGAATATGCAGTGAATATTTTCAGTGTAGGGTTATGACTAATTTAGAAATACCAAACAATCGCAGTGTAAGGAGCACATGTCACAATGACGTGTATTAAATGCAAAAGGAGTGCTGCTAGAGACAAACCTACGCCTCGTACAACGTTATGGATCGGATTGTTAACTTTATTTCCTATTTACATTCACTGACTTGTCATCACACAACCAAAGTACCAATCTACGACCAGGGTTTTGCACACAATGACTTAGAGAATTTTCCGTCTACTGAAACCACGTATTTCAATGATTGCTTAGTTTATCAGCCGTCATTGCACACATTCCTTCGTTCCATCTACTGGTCTGGGTACCACGCATTTATTTTTTCTTTGACAACAGGACGAGTACGTCTGTCGCAGAACGTGAGTATCTTCGAAGCCGTGCGCTGTGTTATTGTGCGAAGTAGGATCTTCATTCGTCCACGCTTGCTAATGACGCAAACGGCAGAAACGAATTAGCTGGAGAAAGTCATATTTTAAATATTATGTGGGGTAAAAATATGAAAATCTAAGGCGACAGTATTGTTATCCATCGTATCTATTTGGCATCTCATAGTACAATCACTTTAGTGATATTGACAGTCTAACAATAATCATTACCGCAACGAAGTACTTTATGGCCTTATAACATCGTGCAAAATGGGGTTCAAGTGTCGGTACGCAAATTACCTTCGTAACAGTCCAACTCGCACGCCGACTTCGTGTAATCGCACATCGTCCCTACAAAAAACTAGTAACTGCTGCAAGCCCCGGCCTTAAAAATGGACTTTTTTTGTATAACTGAAATTTCACAATTAAAGGGCCGAAACAGCCATCAAAAAGGTAGAAATTCCAGTTACTTCTAATAAGGGCATCACCCCCGCCCCCCTTCTTCGAAATTTCTTGCACACATCAGTTACATTTGGTAGCTCCCTTGGATATGTTAGGTAAAATTGTATTTCTAGGTCTAGAGAAACACGTACGGACAAAGCGGAGCAACCGATCGGTCAACTTTCTTCATCAAAATAATTTCATTTTTAATCTCTCTCACGCCTGTTTTGGTACAGTTGCACCACCGGTAATAAATTCTGGCATTGTTAACAGCTTAAAGTAAGCTGAATGTGCCACGTAACTGACAACATTTGCCGTATGTAAAGACATCAACTTTGTAATGTGTAGGCAACCTTAACCCAAAAGTACGCTGATGAAGTGTCAGAAGCAGCGCCCGGCGTCATCGCAAAACATAGCTTTCGGCCCCCACTGTCAATAGAATTTTATCATAAGTAATTTTATTCGCCTAATCAATAGAGCAACATCCAAATTAATCTGCTGTGGTATTCTGGTCTACAAGTTTTGTTGACTGTTACAGCAGAACATGAAGAGCCCGTGTTACGACAGCGACCGAATAATTGCGGCGACTGTAAACCGCCGTTATGGTGACGCCCCAATCCCAACAAATTGCAATCCAACTCCGTCCCTTCTGGCAACGTTGTTCGACGCGTTCTGTTGTCATCAGTGAATACTATTTTAATTTGATACTGAATTGCACTACTAAGTGGTTGCATGTGAAACATGTAAATAACATGCTACATCCTGCTTTATTGTAAACGACACCCGATTACACTCCCGAGACATCGAGTACCCACTACGCAGGATAACTTTCACGATTAACAACACTGCGATTATCACAACTTTCTCCGTTGAATCGCATGGCGCAACCCATTGGAATGGTTGAGACAAAACTGAGAATATCCCACAGCACCAGAGTGACTCGCGAGGACAAAATAATTTACTGGGTATGAGTTGCGTATTTGCCCCTGGCCGTCTTTCCCACTGGTGATGTACATAATATACACCAAAGTAGGATCGGTGATTTGCGTAAGACAGAGTTTCTGAATGGACCCTGAGGCTATATTCATTTGCAGTAACGAATGACTGTTTCCTACTATATATTCATATCGAAATTAGAAATAGCTGAACAATTACAAAGCATGTCTCACATGTCATAACGACGTATATTAAATGTGGAGGCAAATTTGAAAACGACGTAGAGAAAGTGATAAAAGTTTAGTATGTTGTCACTGCCAAGTGTACACGCGGGTGGCAATAACACGCTGTAACTCTTTCAATGTGGTGTATGTGCATCTTGAGCAGGTGAGAGCCCATATCTCGCAAGTATTTGGAACAAGTCAAACTGCCAAGAGCTGGTGATCGAGTAACTATTGTCTAGACCGCGATACTGGATTATCATCTTCTCCCCCCCCCCCCCCCCCCGAAATCTTTGTTGTTGTGACAGACTATTTTAGGAGGGAAGGTAGCGAGTTGGAGGAGGCAAGGGATACAAATCAAAAATAAACTTTGTGGTGACAATCTGATCCTTAGCACAGTCCAACGTTTATGTCTGCGCCATATTTAATGCTCTTTGACATGTTTAATGGTACTTCGTCATAAAAACTAACGCTGCAAAGTAAATATAAAAAGCCTGTATTGAGCAATGGACAAGTCTCCAACTAGTGTTCCGTTGCGCATCATGTACGCCAGTTAAGTGAGAGGTCGCTCACGACAGATCTTGGAATATTTGTTTTAGCGTAGTCTTCACCTCTCAACGGGGTGAGAAGTCGCCAGATACGACACGCGGTTCGGATTCCACGTTAAACTGTAGGCGCCCCTCGCCAGTTGGATAACTGGGGTACGTTTACAGAGATGCAAGTGGCGTCCAATTGAAAGCTCTGAACCAGGGCATTGAACCATAAGAAATTTTAATAATTCTGATCATGATGCCTACACCATACCTATTTACTGGTTGTTTGTATCATCTGCTCATCTTCGCGTATCCGTTCCGACTATAAAATTTTTATATCTGAAGATGATCATATGACCGAAACCTGTAGTTAATAGAGATTTATTTATCAGTAGCTTTCGGCGGTTTCAACATCAAGTTGAAATTTATGCCACATACTAAGGTCTACAGGCCCTTGGCGCTGTGAAAAAGGGAACCAACTGCGTCAATACAATCGGCCATTTACGTCACATATTTTCATGCTTAAGAACTCGCTCATCAAAACCTATAGAGTAGTTCCCGTTGATCTAAAATTTGTAATTATATGACAAGAAAATTTTTTGTCATTTATTATCGGCTCATCTGTCTGTCCAGATGATTTTTTTCTCAGAAACGAGTAGACCTATCAGGCTGAAATTTATGTCGCAAACTTAGATCTATGGTCTCCTGGCGGTATAACAAACGTTAGCTTTCAAGTTAATGCAGCCAAAATATACTGCCATTTATGTAACTTACACTGATATTCGAAAACTCACTCATCAAACCTTATAGTGTACTTCCCGAAGGTCTAGAATCATGGAATTTTGCAAGAAGTAAGGTTTCTATGTATAACGAAAGGGAAAAAATCTAAAAATTGTTAATTTGTAATTACATCACACGAAAACATTTGTTTTTAGTTATCGGGCGTGAAAGTAAAACACTCTCGGAAGTCTTGGATTTCCTGAGACCGATATCTTTCCAGTACCAATATCGATTATACGCAAAAATCGTCGAGACTTCGATTCCGAGAGTGGATGTATTGTTTCTACACTTGATTATACTCGCATTGGAGGGTCAGTATTAGAGTCCAACTCGCACTTTAGCTTTTTTTTTTTGCAAATTAGTATGGTTTTATTGCAGCAAAGGCAATATCATATGCATCTGAGACCCAATTGGGCGATATATCTGTCTGGTCACGAGCTCGAGAGGTATCAGTGCCGGCAAGGGTCCACGGTGCAGCAGGGTCCAATGTTTACAAACATGCTGCGGCACTGGGAGCTTTACCTTTAGGTTGTGGGCGATCTGCCTGATGTAGTAGAGGTCGAGGTCCTGGAGGATTTCGATGCGTCCGCAGTTGTCGGGCGGCGGCTGCAGGTGGTTGCCGTTGGGCGAGTGCGCGCCCTGCGAGAGCGGCCTGGAGGCGGATCGCGCGCCCCCATCCCGGAGGCTGAGTGCCGCCAGAGGCAGGCACGAGTCCATGGCGGCGGCGGCAGGCGGTCGCGTAGCGTCGTCGCCCTTCTTCAGTCACATCACAACGCGGACCCGCAGGAGAGTCGGCAGTCGGCGCGCGCGGGCGGCTCGCTGCGCTGAGGTGTCACACGCGTCCACTTGCGACGGCGGCTGGGCGCAAACTGAGCGCGCCCGCTCGCCGCCCAGCTCGAGCTTCGCGCGGCCGCCGCTCGCGGCGCTGGCACCGCGCGTCGCGCACGGGCCGCCCTGTCACGCGAATGAGCGGGCCAGCCGGGGCCACTAATAACGTTCTATTACCGCTCACGCGCTCTCGGAATCCAAATGAGAAAGGACTCGCGCCGCCACCGACGTCTAGGCTGCAAGCAACGAGGTCTTCTCCGTACCGGCATCTTCCGAAAGACGTAAACACACACCTAACGCTGGGAGCATCGCCCGCGGGGAGTGGTTACTTACGGTGCGCGCACAGTGGCACATCGCAAGTTCTGTCACCTTTTATTTATTTACTAGCTGTGTTGTCCGTCCCGTTATTGGGTGGTCGGCGCATCTTACTGCCACGCAGCGGGCCCAGGTTCGATTCTTGCCTGGTCGGAGATTTTCTCCGCTCGGAGACTGGGCGTTGTCCTCATCATGATTTCACAATCATCGCCATGCAATCGCCCAGTGTGGCGTCATCTGAAAAGACTTGTAACTTCCCCCAGGTGCGGTCTCCCGGGCATCAATGCCATACGATCATTTCATATCACTAGGCGAGTACCCGACATTGCCCGAGTATACATTTATTCCAGTCTTTTCATTAGTCGATGTTCTCCTTTCTCCTATCTCTCTGTCTACCTCCTCTAAGCCCACTTTCTGCCCACCTCTTCCTGCACATCTCTCTGTTCACCACCTCTGTTCCCCTCTCTGTCAATCTGCTCTTCCTTCCCCCACCCCCTGCAATTCCATCCTTCATCCCCCTCTGTCACTCTCCTCCTCTCCCTGTCTCTGTCCGTTTTCCTCTTTGCTTTCTCTGTCCATCTCCTTCTCTCTCTGTCCATTTCGCCCTGCCCTACCTCATTTCATCTCCTTCGCTCCTCTCTGACCATCTCCTCCTCCCACACTCTCTGTGCATCTCCTCTTTCTTTTCCATGCCTTTTCTTCTTCCCTCTCTAACTCCCCACCCATCTCTGCATATTTCTTCATGCTCTGTTTCGTCGTCCTTTCTTTTCTCCATCCATTGCTCCATCCCCCTCTGTCCATCTCTTCTCCTCCTCCTGCTCCTATCTCTGCTTATCCCTTCTGCTTTCCTTTCCTTCGCCATCTCCTCCTCTCCCTGCTCTCTGTCCATTTTCTCTTCCCTTAATTTCCTTTTACCTCTCTGTCTTTTTGTCTCTCTCTCCTGTCCCCTCCCTGTCTCTGTCCTTCTCCTCCTATTTCCTTTTTGTGTCCATTGCCCTCTCCCCTCTATCCACCTCCTCCTCCTCCTCCTCCTCCTCTTCATCCTACCTATGACTATCCCTTCTTTCCTTCAAATGTCTCGCACATGCAGAAGTTTTTCACGAACGTGTTTGTGATATGATATCTCCCGAACTAAGTCATTTACAATTATGTAGTTTTTCTGGCGCATTCAGTGGTAAATACTGTCTGCCGAATGTATCACCAATACAGTTAGTAGGAAATGAGTAACAAATTGTCCGCCACAGTAGCTCAGTGGGAGCTGGCACGGTAGCTCAGCGTGTTCGGTCAGAGGGTTAGCTGCCCTCTGTAATAAAATACTGAGTCGACGGCTCAACGCTGAACTTGAAGGGGTGTCATAGGACATCTGAACCGAACAAATGCCACGAAAAAAAAAAAAAAAAAATTAAGAGTGGACAGCGCGCCGGTTTCTCACGCCGGGGCCCCGGCTGGGCTGGAGATTTTCTCCCCTCAGGGGCCGGGTGTTAGTGTCGTCTTCATTATCATCATTTCATCCTCATCGACGCGCAAGTCGCAGAAGTGGCGTCTACCCGCCGGGAGGACCTAGCCACACGAATTTCATTTCATTTGAGAAACAAATTAAAACGTCGTGGTTTATGCGCCAGTATTACAGCATTAACAGCGAAAACGTAGTAAACGATAAACTTTTTTTTCTTTCTTCCCTCTTCAGCGAGAAACAGTTTCGTCGGGGATTGAAATTATGTGTTAGGTTTGCTGAAAATCTGCAAGTGTTCTCATTCTCAAATACTGGACGACTACAGTATGGGCATTCGTACATGGTGGGCTACACTGCTTTTTCACCCCTATGCCTCACCCTTTTGATAGAAGGGTGGTTATTAAGCTCACAGTAATTCTTTCCAGGCAGTAAGTGAGATGCGTATCAAGTTCGGTTGTAACCGGTCCAGTGGTTTAGGAGATGTGGAACATACATATACACATACAATCATACATATATACATCTATACGTACACCCATTTTTATAATTTGTACGGATTTGCTCGTTTCTGCGGCTACGATTACATAAATGACTTTTCTGAAGTTCCTTTCTCTTTCTCTGGCATGGTCGTACTCGTTCTTACCTCATAAACACACTTCCTGTAGTTATTGCATTCTCGTTGGATACATCCACCAGTCTGATGTTTTTTTCCTATGTCTCCTTTAACGTCGCTACATTCCCGTAGATTCTAACTACACCTAGGCAGACTGGGCATCCTGCCATAGCGGAACACAGCGGCTCTCTTACACAAGACGTTCTTTTATTTTTATTTTTTTTTCCCCAGCCCGACGTCAGCAAAGTGTTATCATAACCACTTTCGTCTTCTCATCAAGTCATAGCAGCTCGTCAAAGTAAAGTATTTATTTCGATGACCAGTTTTGGTGAGACTACGTTACCATCTCCAGAGCTTGCTGTGCAGATTTACATAATTTCCTCCATCTGTGCTATGTATCGTGTCGCATCACGAATATGCATGTGCAGGTCATCAAATCATGGGATATCGGCATGTCAAATTTAAAATAAATAATATGAACAAACATATGGATAGTGTGCCGAAAACAAATGCTTACGCCCACACAACAGCTGACTGCAGATTCCCCCCCCCCCCCCCTTCCAACAGCTTCTGTTTCGTGTGATGAACGGTGGCTTGCTCTAAATGAATAAAAATGTAAGTTTATGCAGCTGAGCAGAGAAACGTCGTCTACAGTATTAGTGATTTTCTGTTTGACACTACTGCTAAATATATAGAAAAGTTGCAAAGAGGGATGAAACTAAACTAGCATGTAAAGATTGTAGCAGGGAAAGCATATGGTCGATTATGGTTTATTAAGAGAACGCTGGCGAAATGTAAAGGAGACTGCGTAAAGAACACTTGTGCTACACATTCCTGAGTACTGTTCCGAGTGTCTGGGAACCCCACGAGGTCGTATTAAAGAAACACAACGAAGTAATTCAGAGGAGTGCCGCTAGATTTGTTAGTAGCGGCTTCCATCAGAACGCCAGTGTTACGGAGCCGATTTGTGAAATCGAACGGGAATTTTTGGAGGGCAGCCGTTGTTCTTTGGGCGGAACACTGTTGAGGTAGCTTAGAGAACTGGCATTTGCATCTGACAGTTGGACAATTCCACCGCCGCCGACGAACAATTCGCTAATGGGGAAAGAGTGTAAGCTAAGAGAAATTAGGGCTCGTTCAGAGGCATACAGACCGTTATTTCTCCCTAGCTCCATTTGCGACTGGAACAGGAAGGGAATGACTAGAAGAGGTAGAAGATATACACTGCGCCAAGCGCCGTACAGTGGCTTCCGGTGTATATAAATGGCGTGTAGATGCACAACCGTACTCAGTAACGCAGTGTAGGTTTCAAACTTGGGGGGGGGGGGGGGGGGAGGGGGGGCGGCGCTGTGCTTGGTGCGTTGGCGGGGCCGACTGCTCGCTTCTCACGTTACGCCGTGTACTTGCTGCGAGGCGACGGCTGCATCCACCACCAAAAACACACAACAGCCGCGCGACCGTTTTTGTCTATTTCACTCCGCGATGATGAACGTGTGGCGTTGGTTCATTTACAGCAGCAGGCACTAACGATTCCCCCTTTCTCTCCGTGGCTGAGATATTTTGTGTGTGTCTTTTATCATATCCCCCCTTCACCCCCCCCCCCCCCTCAACATCTGGATCCCATATATTCTTTAGCAGACGCAGGAATCAAATGCCTCGACAAACTTTAACGGTTTGCACAAGAGATGCCTTAATCGTGTCGGTAGGTACACGTTATCCCATAACGGGTAAATTGAAAACGTGAGTAGTTTTCGATAAACTTCATACTTTCACATTATACACTCTACCGACTCGGTGCCACAGTACCACAGGTAACAGCTACTACCGTACAGCCACTTCTCCGTAGCAATCTTTACGTAGAGCTGCGCAACGACATTTGAGAATGAGAATGTAGGCTTTCTCGGTGAATCTCGATGATAAAATCTTTTCGGGTTGACATCCGCGTCAATGTGTTTTTTGCCGGCAACGTTTCAGCAAGTTTCTTACCTGCCATCTTCGCCTAAAGATGGCAAGTAAGTAACTTGCTGAAACGTTGCCCTGAAGAGGGCAGCTGCAAAGCAGTAAATCGTCCTGAAGAGGACGGCTGCAAAGGTGGCCGAAACGTCGGCATTTTAGTCGTTTTAGTGTTCATAATGACAAGGTCTAATACGAAAAGCAATTTTATTGGAACTGTATACTGCTCATTGGGTGGTGTAGCGTTTAACTGCGGAAGAGACTGGAATGAAATAATAACTGCACATGTTTACTATGAAACGCTTATTTCACTGTACCACGCAAAACAGAATCTCACAAACGGTGTTGTTTTGTTCCGTAAAGCCCGATCGCACACCACGAACAAAACACAACTATTACTGGATACTGGCCAGAGCTAGTTTGACAATACCCTGTACTGCCTGGACCTCACCCTTAACGACTTCCATCTCGTTTTACCCCTGAAAACGTTTCTTGATGGTCAACATTCTATGAGGAAGAAGTGCAAAAAACTTGTGCCATACTGTGACAAGTGACTACAAAATGGTGAGAGCTAGATGGGTTGGACGGGAACGCCTCGAGAAAGGCATGCTTGAACATAAATTCAGAGTCTAGCCAAGCCTGCAGGTCGCGCTGTTGTACGAGGGTGAATCAAATGAAAATCTCAAATTTGTAATAACAAATCGAAATTTCGCGCCTTTATCCTGGAAGTTGGTAAGCGTGCTACAAACAGCGTGCAGAATGGCCTGTAGCCGGCAGCATAGTGCAGATGCACACATACCGTTGCAATATCAGTATAAAGATGGCCGTCCCACTTGCAACTTGCACCACAGAACCACAGCGTTCTGTTCCACAGAACCACAGCGTTCTGTTCTTCGGTTTTTGCGTAGTGAAGGTGCGAAGGCTATTGAAATTCATTGACGAATGAAGGTTCAGTACGGTGATGCATGTTTGTCACAGCAGCAAGTCTACGAATTGAGTAAGAAGTTTGCAAATGGTGTGCTTCTCGTCCAGGGCAGGCAAAACGAGTTGTGACTCCACAGAACATTACAGCGGTTGAGGCCATAGTGAAGGAAAACCGCCGATTGACACTGAATGACATTGCAGTGACACTGAATGACATTGCAGCATGTTTACAGATTATTCACGGGTCAGCACACCACATTGCGCATGGTGTACTCCAGTTTCACAAAGTGTCTGCAAGATGGGGGTGCCACGGCAGGTGACTCCTGAAATGATAGAACGACATGTTGATGCTTGTGAAGGACTTCTTCGGCGCTTTGAACGAGAAGGTGATGGCTTCCTTGCAAGAATCGTTATGGGGACGAAATCTGGGTTCACTTCCACCAGCCGGAAACGAAGAGAGCGAGCAAGGAATGGCGTCATTCCTCATCACAAGTTTCGAACAGAACCATCAACAGGGAAGGTTATGCTGACTCTCTTTTGGGACGAAAAAGGCGTCATTTTGGAGCATTACATGCCTAGAAGGACCACTGTCACCGCCGGCCGGAGTGGCCGTGCGATTCTAGGCGCTACAGTCTGGAGCCGAGCGACCGCTACGGTCGCTGGTTCGAATCCTGCCTCGGGTATGGATGTGTGTGATGTCCTTAGGTTAGTTAGGTTTAATTAGTTCTAAGTTCTAGGCGACTGATGACCTCAGAAGTTAAGTCGCATAGTGCTCAGAGCCATTTTTGAACAACAGTCACCAGTGAACACAGATCTCCTAAAAAAATCATCTGCGGCCTGCAATTAAATCAAAGCGACGTGGACTGCTGTCAGCAGGTGTCCTTTTGCAACATGACAATGCAAGGCCCCACACTTTCCGTACAACAGTTGCAACAATGACAGACCTGCATTTTGAGTGTCTTCATCCACCATACTCACCAGACCTTGGCCCAAGTGATTTCCATGTGTTTGGACCACTCAAAGACGCAATGGGGGGAAGTAAGTTCCGTTCTGGTGAAGAGGTGCGCCACGCGGTGCATGGGTGGTTGCGCGGACTACCAAAAGTATTTTTTTTTTCTTTCTAAGGGAATTTATGCACTTTGTAAGCGCTGGAGGACTTGCATTGAGCGTGGGGGAGATTGTGTTGAAAGGTGATACAGCTTTGTATCACTTCTGCACAATAAATAATATTTAAAAAATATTTAAGGTTTTATTTGACTGACCCTTGTATTTGACCACAAACGGCACCTGTGTTACGTCGTTAGTACGTTGCAACTCTGAGTCCTGATAAGCAAGCTGTTCTTTGTAGTTGTGAGCAGATTATGTCGGAGCTAAGGACTTGTAACGTAGTCAGATGGTGGTGCTCCTACTCTGGGTGCTTCCGCAACCAAGGGAACTGAAGGGTTTGGTTTTTCAGGAGGCACCGAATCGAAGATTTCTACCGCAAGCACGGAAAGCGGATAAATATCGTCAAAGTCACAACGCGGGCGAAAGTCTGTGTTCAGTGATCGCGACGGGCGGTCACTGAGAAGCATTGTCACGAAAAATAAGAGGGAGATACCTGCAAGTGCTACTGCAGAACTGAATGTCGCACTCGCGTACCCTGTCAGCACCAAAACAACACGGAGGGAGCTCCACAAATGGGGTATTGCAGCGGGAGCTCGAATTACAAAACCATTCATCAGTGACGCAAATGCTCGGAACAGGAGAACGTGGTGCCAAAGCCACAACACGTGGACTATTGAGCAACGTAAGAAAGTCATTTGGTTGTTTGAGTATTTTTTGGACAACATGGTTGTGGAGATGAAGCAGCGATTAGTATGATGAATCAATTATTCAAAAACAGTCTTAATCGCATTTATTATTATTATACCGCCAACCGGTTTCAACTCGACGTAGGGGTCATCTCCTGGGCGTTTACACCATTGGTCGGTGTCACTCCTGTCTACATAGCGGCAGGGAACTATCGTCGGGTTGAAACCGGTTGGCGGTATAATAATAATAAATGCGATTACGGCTGTTTTTGAATAATTGATTCTTTCACGCTGTTTCCAGCTTCTGGTCGTGTATCCGTCCCAAGAGTGAAACATGGCGCAGGTTCGGTGATAATTTGGACAGCCATATCGTGGTATTTCGTCGTCCAGGTGGTCACAGTGCAAGGTCGCATTGCTGCCAGAGATTATGTGACTATTTTGGCCGGTTGTTCCATGCCGTGGTACAATGTTTGTCCCAGAATGGTGATGCTGTGTTCCAAGGCGACAAGGCCGCTGTTCACACAAGTCTCATCGCCCCAGGAGTGGTTTTGTGAGATCGATGATGAGTTGCCACATCTCCCCTGGCCACAACAGTAAACAGATCTCAATGTTACTGAGCCTTCGTGATCTATTTTGGAGAGAAGAGTGCCTCATCGGTATCCACCTCTATCAGCGTTACCCGAACTTGCCACTATTTTGCAGGAAGAACGGTGTCGTAGCCTCCTGAAAACCACACAGAAACCGTATTTATTGATTCCCAGATGAATGGAAGCTGTTATGAATGCATTCGAAGTCCTACCATCATGTCCTTCTGGGACCGGGACCGTACAAGGCCGGCTGGCCTCTCTGAGCTTGACACGCGCTTCCGCAGCTGCAGTCCTCAGTTACGTTTACGGCAGTAGTTTCCTCCAGTCTCTGAACAATTGCACTGTACTGCAGCACCGGTGCGTTGCTTGTGGACGTCCGGAAGGAGAGTCGGTGGGATGTAGAAGTCTTTTCAACGATATCAGGCATCTAGCCATGAATGGATTATGTTTCTCAAAACATCGCAGCAGTATTTCTTGTTGTTACTATTCAATCACGCAGCAGAGCCTTTCCTCTCTCTTTCTTCATCCTGGTGTAGCTGAGGGAACCAGTCAACTCAGTAATTGTGTAATTCTTTTAAAAAGAAAATACACTTAACAGAAGTGTAGTGGTCGGGAGCTCTGTAACTGTGACGGTATAAATTCACGTCGAAATCTGAAATTAAAACTATCATTTCACACATCACCGCTTCCAACTTGACGTCAAATAGTAATGGGTTTGGATTATTTAATGAAATTTCTCGTCAAACACATAACGCTGTTGTTTATGCACGCAAACTACTGTGCAGTGTCTGTCTTTTTTATTTTATAGTTTAGTTTACAATTTTAAACTGTGCGAATCAAATTCTTTAAACGCCTATATTAATCATTTAATTAATATTTCCCGGGACAGGTCTTCTGAAGCAACATTTGTGACATCTTCAAGATGTGATATTCCGCATCAGATTTAATAACTTCTGAAGCAGTTTTCTGCACCGTATCAGGTATGCTAACGCGTTCTGTTTTTGGTATTTCCATATTTTCTTCCACCCTCTGTGTCTAGAAAGACAGTTAACGATTTGTATTTTTTTTCCAATACGCAGTTTTCTATGTACGTATACTTGTTTTCATTTTATTACCAAACGGAATTGCCTTTGGATGCATCACGTATGCTGATCTGCGAATTAACTGAAAGTAAAACCGTTTGTCTGGCACTGAGCAAGGCTCGTATTGGCATGCAGCAAAAGTATGTTGCACAACAATTGTAAAACGAAAGCATTCAAGATAGCAAAGCAGGTTTGTTCAGTTTTCTCAGCCGCACTCGATGCACCACATCAAGGGTCACTGTTATCAGCGATGGATTAAATCACTGACTAGTGTGACAGACGAGAGACGGTTTAAATGACGCTACCATCGAGCCAACAAGAATCTAATCACTGCAGAGTGAAAGGCGTCAGCTGAATTCTAAATGCCTTCAACGAATTGACCATAAAGCGTTAAACCGAGTGAGTATTGGCAAGGGTCAGAATTGCGTCTCGGCACAAATGAAGCTGCACAAAGTGACTGGCTGCTACATTTTTATGTAATTTAATCGATAGCCACAGAGACTGACACTTGTTTATCCGGACTGATTGCCATGGCCGCTGTGTTCTTTAAAAATTTACTAAGAGTCGACCTCGGGATGTCTATACGAGGGCTGTTCAAAAATGATCCGTCTTTTATTTATATAATCAGTCTTTTTACAGCTACGACGACACTAGTCACCTTGAAAGCAGTCCCTTTCAGCTTCTGCACACCTCTCGCAACGGAGCTACTACTGCTGGAAAGCCTCTTTCGGTGCGATGCGCAGCTCTGCTCCACCGAATTCCGCATAATGCCTTCCCTATTCTGAAATCTGGTCCCTTTCAGAGTCTTTTTCAGTTTGGGAAAATCCAGAAGTCAGTCGGTGCTAGGGGAACAGGGATGCTGACAAAGCCCACCGTGTTGTGTTTGGCCAAAAAGTTCTGAATTAATTGGGAACATCCTCACGCTGCCACGGCTGCCACTGGCTACTGAGCCAAGCGAGCCGTGTACTCGACTGATACTGAGTGCAACACGTTACACATACTCTCTACAAATTTGAAGAACTCTATTAAATATTAATCGACCATTTTCATACTTCGTATATCAAATTATACGGGTAACACAACCATACGATTAAAATGTGAAATCAGTAACTTCAATACTTTCCGAGATATAAATTTTTATACAGAACACATAATAACAGTTTTGGCATTGTGAAACGGTGTTAGGGGCTGTGATGTATTCAACTATAGTATCAATTGAAACTACAACCAAGAGGGTAGGTTTATATAATCTGATTTTCTGGAATTTTCTTTAGTTTCAGTACCACATATTTGTTACATAATTAAAAGTAATTTGGAAAATTATTGTTTCATCATGTTTTGGAGGGACAGAGAGAGAGTGAATGGAAGACGTACGTAAAGTGGGAATGTGATATTTCATTACGACGATATAAATGTATGTCTGAGAAACCTATTGTGCAGTAGGGGAATTTGTGATATACCGGTACTTTATGTCCGAGTGAACTTGATTTTGTAAAAGGCAGCCAGCAGGGGCGCTGAGTATCAAATTTATTAGTAATTCATTTTGCAGAGGGCAAGCGTATTTTATTTTCATTAAATTTTATTTAGTTACGAAATAACGAGGTTTCAATTCAGCATTCCCACGCGTTTGAGTAGGGCTTTGTGCCTCAGATCTATGAAACGAGATAGTCGCTCGTCTTCTGGTAAACACCTTTGCAAACCGCGCTCATAAAATTTGCACCAAAATGAAGAAATTCGCGAGTCTGATCGGTTCTCATGATGTTGACAAAGACTGACTACAGTACTGAGCATATATTTTTCTTTTTTTTTTTTTTTTTTTTTTTTGAAAGTCTGAGTGTTGTGAGTGATTTATTTAAGGAGATAATTCACGCGTGAACATTTCAAGTCGTTCGTAAACTCCGCGTGGCGTGTTTAGTGCACATAACAAGACATCATGGCAAACAGTTCTTTACAAGAAGGCTGCTGAACGACTGAATGTGTAAACTCGTAGCCGGCCGCGGTGATCTCGCGGTTCTAGGCGCGCAGTCCGGAACCGTGCGACTGCTACGGTCGCAGGTTCGAATCTTGCCTCGGGCATGGATGTGTGTGATGTCCTTAGGTTAGTTAGGTTTAAGTAGTTCTAAGTTCTAGGGGACTAATGACCACAGCAGTTGAGTCCCATAGTGCTCAGAGCCATTTGAACCATTTTTTGTAAACTCGTAAGTGGTCGTGGGTGACTGTTTAGGACGTTCAAAATATCGTGTCGGACTAAATGTCTTCTGGCTGCTTTTGGGTGTGCGCTTGTAACAGAGACGACATTAACATCGCATAATGATGTCGGGATAATAAATACGGACTTATAGCCATTTTCTATGTTTTAAAGACAATAAACCAAATTAAATAAAATTTCAGACATTTTTCAAACAAGTCATGGAAGAATTCCGAACGTCCAGTAGTGTAACTAACTTTCAGCTACTGTCCAAGTGCTAGAGTTATGTGGCCTTTGCGTGCTAAGTATTTAGTGGAAATTGTCGAGCCTACTTTCGTCGGCTAAACCAGTATCTACACCACTGGCCATTAAAATTGCTACACAACGAAGATGACGTGCTACAGACGATGAAAATGAAATGAAATGTCGTGTGGCTAGGGCCTCCCGTCGGGTAGACCGTTCGCCTGGTGCAGGTCTTTCGAGTTGTCGCCACTTCGGCGACTTGCGCGTCGATGGGGATGAAATGATGATTAGGACAACACAACACCCAGTCCATGAGCGGAGAAAATCTCCGACCCAGCCGGGAATCGAACCCGGGCCCTTAGGATTTACAGTCTGTCACGCTGGCACCTTTTTTTTAAAAAAAAAAATACAACAAAATATAACATATCCTCTTTTCTTCCTTTTTATTAATTTTTTTCTTTTTTAATAATTTGTATTGAACAAACTAAAAGTACATATATATTCACTATGCAAGAGTTCTTCAAGGTACCATTCCATTTAAACATATACAAATGACTGTTAGTTAAGCAAAAAAATAAATAAATTAAAAGGAAAAACATTAAATACAACAAAATATAACATATTCTGTCTTCTTCCCTTTTTTTGCGTCAATGCATGGGAACGTGGATAAGGGTGTTGCATCATGTGACAGGTAGGCATGGTACACCCCAACTTTGAGGGGGGTCAAGGAAGACGCTGTGGAGATAACCGGCAAAAGTTTGTCGGTAAGATGGTTTTCGGGTGAGGGTGCTATGCGCGGTCACAACTTTGTACCAGAAGTCAAGGACTGTATGCGGGCCACTTTGAAAGAGGTATTCTGAAGCCTGTCCTCGAAACCAGATGAGAGTATGGTGCTTAGCAAGAGGGTAGTGAAATGTCTCCAATAATGGAGAAATAGGTGCCACATTGATCGGTGGATCGAGAGAAGCTCGTCGGAAGATATCTAAGAGACTGCGTGTTAAGGACGGAACCGTCCCCTACCAGTGCCGCAACAGAGTGTGGACAAAGAGTGCAGAAGATCGTGCCCGCACGTTGACGAGTCCGAGGCCACCTTTTGCAGGAGGCAATGTTAGAGTGTTGTAGCGGACTTTGAAAAGTGCTCCTGCTCACACGAAATATCCAAAGGCTGATTGGATGCGGCGGCCAAGGAGTAACGGCATTGGGAGGATCTGGGCGACGTGTACCAGTTTAGGGGCGACATACATGTTGACATAGGACACACGTTGGAGTTGGTTTAAGTTACGGTGCACTTGACCGTGAACAGGTGCCGAATCGACTGCAAAAGCCGCCGGTAAGGCAGGGCCACTGTGCGGTGTGTGGAGCTCGTAAATTCGATACCCAAGTAACGAAGGGTGGTCCTGACTGGGAGTGGGTTCGGCACCATAGCCGGGAGGCCGCGCCCAATGTGCATCATAGTCGATTTACGGACATTAAGAATGCTACCAGAAAGACGTCCATACTGGTGGATCCATTGGATGGCGTCACTGAGTTCCGTGGAGGAGCAGGTGAGAAAGAGGAGATCGCATAAGCCCTACAGTGAAAGGTGTAGTCACGCAAAGTGAGGCCCTGCAGTCTAAAGTCCAGTGATGAGGGGCTCAAGTGCAATGGCATATAGTAAAGTAGACATAGGGCATCCTTGACGTGCAGAGCGGTGTATAGGAATCGGTCCTATAAGCCTCCCATTGACTTGTACCATCGAGACCGAGGAAAGTAGTAACCGGCGAATGGCATCGACAAAAAGTAATGGGAACCCCATACGTGTCGCCACCATGAGGAGGAATGGGTGTCGAACGCGATAAAAGGCACTCGTGAAATCGACGGATACCAGTGCTGCACGAAGGCGACAAACCGAAGCCAATGCAATGAGGTCACGGCATTCTCCTAGGGCTGTTTGTAAAGTGGCCCCACAACCACGTGCAGTCTGCTCAGGTGAAAGGACCGTAGGTAAGACGATGCATATGCGCGCTGCTAAGAGGCGTGCATAGATTTTACAGTCTGCATACAGTAGTATAAGGGGGCGATATGCAGAGACATGAGACCCACCCTTCGGTTTAGGCACAGGTAGAAGAATGCCAGTGACGAATTCAGGTGGAACTGGGAAGGACGGAGTAAAGAGTTCCTGAATCATTTCCGTCCAGCGAGGAAGCATTAACGTGGTGAACGCCCGGTAAAAACTCCACTGGGGGACCATCTGGTCCGGGCGATTTTTTCTTGGCCCCTTTGCTGATCGCATCTACCACCTCTTCTGCGGTGATTGCAGACATCATGGACGTTGACTCCGCTACGGTGAGGGTCCGATCAGGGGAAGGACGGAGATCATCAGGAATGGGCGTCGCCATCGGTTCATCATCATAAAATTGGCGATAATGTTCAGCAAAGGCAGACACCACCGCCGCCTGTGTTGTGTGGTGAACACAATCGGAGGTCGTGATGTTGGGGACGAAAAGTCGACGTCGACGACTATGGTCGGATGCGGCATGGATTGTGGATGGGGTTTCGTCGTGGAGGAAGTCTTGTCGACGGGAACGCACCACGAACGACACCATGCAGTCGTGCACGTTGAAGAGAGAGGAGACGAGCTTTAGTACGATGTCGTTCCCTATGGGTGTCAGGTGATGGAGGGAGCGCATCGAGCTCACGGAGGTTGGCGTAGTGAAAATTTGTGGTGTCTCGATACCATGCTGCTGCTTCCTTGCCACATTGTATGAAGGCCATTCTGATCGCAGGTTTGGCACATTTGAGCCACCTTGGAACGTGGATCTATACTGCGGAAGGCTTCTTTCACAAGACGCCCATGTGGTGGCAATACATTGTCGACAGTGTGGATCATTAAGGAGGGGGGTATTAAACTTCCAGTAACCTCTGCTGCGCTACACTGACTGAGGTGGCAGAGCCAGGGGGCAAATGACGGCGCAGTAGTCCGAAAATGCAAGGGAGAGACATAAAACCGGTCCAGTCTGCTCGCATAATGTGCTGTATAATGGGTAAAACCGGGGGTATAGCCATGAATTTTCTCCCAAACTTCCACTAGACGAAAATCTTCGATTAAGGTGAGAAGCGCCGGGCATGGCGAATAACCAGGTATTTGGTCCTGCGGATGGAGGACACAGTTGAAATCGCCTCCCATGATAAGGCGATCATGGCGTCCAGAAAACAGGGGCGCCACGTCATGTCCGAAGAAAGTAGACCGCTGCCGACGGTTCGAGGAGCCAGACGGAGCGTAGATTCTGATGACGCGCGTGTCGAAGACGGTAACAGCCAACCCTCTTCCACAGGGAAAGATTGTAGTGTCCTTGAGTGGGATTCCTTCGCGTGTGTAGAAAGCCACTCCACGCCCTGATTGATCACATGTGGACGTGTATGAGTCGTAGCCGTAGACTGGTTGTAGTGTGGCAACGCGTACTTCCTGAAGAAGGGCGACGTCGACGTCAGACGCCCGAAGCATGTCACATACGAGTTGCAGCTTGGGTGCAGTGTCGATCAGGTTGGTGTTCAGTGTGGCAAACCGGTACGTTTGTTTCAGTGGTGGTGAACGCGCATCTACCATCACCAAGGGAAGTATGAGGAGGGCACCGACAGGAAGTCCCGTCCCATCAGCTGCAGTGCCTTGCTTTTGATGTTAACAGGCAGCCTTGTCCGGTGGAGGCAATTCATCCGGAGGAGGGGGCGTATCTTTCTAAATGTCGTCGGCTCATGCTCCTGTGCCGTGGGTCTGTCCAATGTCAATGGGAATTGCGTCGTGGTGAGAGAGATCTGGAGTTGTCGGCGGGGAGACAGGCGTCTCAACCGGCGCACCGATCGTTACATTGTGCGTGGCGCCCTCCATAGTGGTCCCGTCCTGCGAAACGTCTTGTTCATCGTGAAAGCTGTCCGCCGAACTCTGCGTGGATATGTCGGCTGGTTGGGTGTCGTCTTCGTCGTCGCGGGTGGCGACGCTTTGAGAGCCCGTGGGTGAACGGCGACGGCGTTTGCGCCTACGTGGTGAGCGTTGTTTGCGCACGTGTTCCTCAGTGTCGAACGACGGCAGGGAAGAGCGTCGACCAGGTTCGAAGGCGGCGGTGGGTACGATGAAGTTGTCAAACAGGTGTTGTGAAGAAGTACTGTTCTCCTCAGCGTCCGGTGCGGGAGCCTGTTCAGCGGCAAGGGTGTCAGGTGGGACGTCCGCACCGTCACGTGTTTCTGCAACTCGATGCGGACCTGTCTAAGACCGCTTAAAACGGGATAGGTCTGAAATTGTATCCATTGTTCGGCAACATGTTCCAGAACGTTGCCATAGGGACGGAGCGCCTCGATGACGACGTCTGCAGGTAGTTCGAAAGGCAGTTCGAAGATCGTTATCGTCCGTGTGCCGAGACCTGCGTGATCGACGGTAACGGGTCCGACGTTGCCTTCGGAATGACAGAAGCGCAGTCCACGTTTTGCCTCTTGAAGCACCTTGTCGCACGCTGCATCGCTGATCATTGTGACGTAGACGGTAATGCTAACTATCGACAAGTGGATACCAATTAGATCCGTTGGTGGTATTTTAACTTCATCGCGAATAAATCGCTCTACCTCCAGGGCCTTGGATCGGGCGAAGTAGGAACAAAAGTCGAAACGTAATGGCTTCTTCCGATAGTTGTGCGCCATGGTAGTCTAGAAGGGAAAACGGCACTTTCAGCAATCGAAGTAAACACAAACACACTGTGCGCGCCTCGCCCGCAACGCTCTGGCGCGTGACCGCCTCGCAGCACTGCCGGCGGCAGACTTGGCCACGCAGCTACCAGAGGCGGACGCTACGGACGATAAACTTAGCCGACAGGAAGAAAATGCTGTCATATGCAAAGGATTGGCTTTTCAGAGCATTCACACAAGGTTGGCGCCAGTGGCGACTCCTACATGCTGACAAGTGGAAACTATCCAACCGATTTCTCATACACATACAGCAGTTACCGGCGTTGTCTGGTGAAACGTTCTTGTGATGCCTCGTGTAAGAAGGAGAAATGAGTACCATCACGTTTTCGAATTTGATACAGGTCGGATTGTAGCCTATCGCGATTGCGGTTTATCGTATCGCGACATTGCTGCTCGCGTTGGTCGAGATCCAATGACTGTTAGCAGAATATGGAATCGGTGGGTTCAGGATGGTAATACGGAACGCCGTGCTGGATCCCAAAGGCCTCGTATCACTAGCATTCGAGATGACACGCATCTTATCCGCATGGCCGTAACGGATCCTGCAGCAACGTCTTGATCCCTGAGTCAACACATGGGGACATTTGCAAGACAACAACCATCTACACGAACAGTTCGACGACGTTTGCAGCTTCATGATGGTCGCATCCGTGTTTGGTGACATCGCGGTGAACGGACGTTGGAAGCGTGTATTCGTCATCGCCATACTGGCGTATCACCCGGCGTAATGGTATGGGGTGCCATTGGTTACACGTCTCGGTCACCTCTTGTTCGAATTAACGGCACTTTGAACAGTGGATGTTACATTTCAGATGTGTTACGACCCGTGGCTCTACCCTTCATTCGATCCCTGCGAAACGCTACATTTCAGCAGGATAATGCACGAACGTATGTAGTAGGTCCTGTACGGGCCTTTCTGGATACAGAAAATGTTCGACTGCTGCCCTGGCCAGCAGATTCTCTGGATCTGTCACCAACTGAAAACGCCTGGTCAATGGTGGTCGAGCAAGTGGCTCGTCACAATACGGCAGTCACTACTCTTGATGAACTGTGGTATCGTGTTGAAACTGCGTCGGCAACTGTACCTGTACACGCCATCCAAGCTCTGTTTGACTCAATGCCCAGACGTATCAAGGCCGTTATTACGGCCAGAGATGGTTGTTCTGGGTACTGATTTCTCAGGATCTATGCACCGAAATTGCGTGAAATTGTAATCACATGTCAGTTCTAGTATAATATATTTGTCCAATGAATACCCTTTTATCATCTACATTTCTCCTTGGTGTAGCAATTTTAATGGCTAGTAGTGTAGTATGAAAATGATTCGATGAACCCTCTGCCAGGCACTTAAGTGTGAACAGCAAAGGTACCATGTAGATGTAGATATAGGCCGCCTTGACTAGGTGCGCCAACGCCACTGCTCTCTCGTGTGTAACTCAACAGGTTCCTAAAACTGTGTTCTTCGAAAAACTCTTCAGAAGCGATTCGCTTTAGAGCGGTATTTGCTAGACATGTGTGCTACACCTTGGGTGTGTGCTTCCCCTGTCAGTGAGTGTTTGTGTGGCACGGATGTCGCCACGGTCCACGGCCGCCGTGTGCTGAGGTGGGCCGGCGACGCATTTACATCTGGGAGGAGACCGGAAGGCGCTCGCCCGGTGTGACACGATGTGGCGCCACCTACTCTCTTCTGTTCTGTTCTGCTCTGATGTCCCTACTCGGCCCTCCACTGTCGTATTACGGAAACTGCCTCAGCGTGTCGTGCTTCTATTACCTGGCGTGTTCACGTCCGGAAACACACGGGCCGATCTAACTGGCAGTCAGACACAGGTCAAGATCCGTCCCCAAATCACAAACTTGTGTGCTACGCAGCGTGAAGGTTAGCTGTCCTCAAAAATTATATGTGACTTAATTGTCTCTTTAGAGACCTTTGTTGCTTAAATTATTTACTAACCCACATCCAATCGAATAACGTCCTTTTCGGGCACTAGGCATTGTGCCGGAGCACGCGACTGTGGCAACAAGAGCAAGTCAGCAGTAGCCGAACATCAGTCGGCCGCGTGTGTTCACCAACATGTGGTTACCCTAAACTCCACTTCATCGGCATAAACAAGCGCCTCAAAGGGAACTGGTGTTTGGCGGCGACGACTAGCTGCAGGGGAGCGCTACCCACTGTCCTTTAAAAAAACCTACCAGGATAGTTTTCAGAGTGTCTGCCCCTTCACTTTGCGATGATACGCTACTGGTCATCAAAATTGCTACACCAAGAAGAAATGCAGATGATAAACGGGTGCTCATTGGACAAATATATTAAACTAGAACTGACATGTGATCACATTTTCACGCAATTTGGGTCCATAGATAATGAGAAATCAATACCCAGAACAACCACCTCTGGCCGTAATAACGGCCCTGACACGCCTGGGCATTGAGTCAAACACAGCTGCCCACGCAGTTTCAACACGATACCACAGTTCATCAAGAGTAGTGACTGCCGTACTGTGACGAGCCACTTGCTCGACCACCATTGACCAGGCGTTTTCAGTTGGTGACAGATCCAGAGAATCTGCTGGCCAGGGCAGCAGTCGAACATTTTCTGTATCCAGAAAGGCCCGTACAGGACCTACTACATACGTTCATGCAATATCCTGCTGAAATGTAGCGTTTCGCAGGGATCGAATGAAGGGTAGAGCCGCGGGTCGTAACACATCTGAAATGTAACATCCACTGTTCAAAGTGCCGTCAATTCGAACAAGAGGTGACCGAGACGTGTAACCAATGGCACCCCATACCATCACGCCGGGTGATACGCCAGTATGGCGATGACGAATACACGCTTCCAACGTCCGTTCACCGCGATGTCACCAAACACGGATGCGACCATCATGATGCCTGCAAACGTCGTCGAACTGTTCGTGCAGATGGTTGTTGTCTTGCAAACGTCCCCATGTGTTGACTCACAGATCGAGACGTGGCTACAGGATCCGTTACGGCCATGCGGATAAGATGCCTGTCATCTCGACTGCTAGTGATCCGAGGCTCTTGGAATCCAGCACGGCGTTCCGTATTACCCTCCTGAACCCACCGATTCCATATTCTGCTAACAGTCATTGGATCTCGACCAACGCGAGTAACAACGTCGCGATACGATAAACCGCAATCGCAATAGGCTACAATCCGACCCTTATCAAAGCCGGAAACGTGATGGTACGCGTTTCTCCTCCTTACACGAGGTATCACAAGAACGTTTCTCCAGACAACGCCGGTCAAATTCTGTTAGTGTACGAGAAATCGGTTGGAAACTTTCCTCGTGCTAGCACGTTGTAGGTGTCGCCACCAGCGCCAACCTTGTGTGAATGCTCTGAAAAGCCAATACTTTGCATATCACAGCATCTTCTTCATGGCGGTTCGCGTCTGTAGCACGTCATCTTTGTGGTGTAGCAATTTTAATGGCCAGTAGTGTACTTCTCTACCATTCTACTCTCGGATGGCGCGTGGGAAAAAGGAACACTTAAATCTTTCCGTTCGAGCTCTGATTTCTCTTTTTATGATGATCATTTCTTCCTACGTAGGTGGGAGTCAACAAAATATTTTCGCATTTAGTATAGAAAGTTGGTGACTGAAATTTCGTAAATAGATCTCGCCGCAAATAAAGCCGCCTTCGTGTCAGCGACTGCCACCCCAACTCCTGTATCGTATCAGTGACACTCTCACCCCTATCGCGCGATAACACGAGACGAGCTGCCCTTCTTTGCACTTTTCGATTTCCTCCGTCAATCCAACCTGGTAAGGACCCCACACCACGCAGCAGAATTCCAGTAGAGGACGGACAAGTGTAATGTAAGCTGTCTCTTTAGTGGGTTTGCCACATCTTCTAAGTGTTCTGCCACCAAAGAGCAGTCTTGGTTTCGTCTTCCTGACAATATTATCTGTTTGGTCTTTCCAGTTCAAGTTGTTCGTAATTGTAATTCCCAGGTATTTACTCGAATTGACAGCCCTTAATCGTATACCCAAAATATATCAGATTTCTACTAGTACCCATGTGGATGACCTCGCACTTTTCTTAGTTTAGTGCCAATTGCCACTTTTCGCACTATACAGAAATTCTCTCTAGATCATTTTGTAATTGGAATTGATCGTCTGATGATTTTAGTAGACTGTTAATTACAGCATCATCTGCTCAGATTTTCACCTAGATCATTTATGTAAATCAGGAACAGCAGAGGGTCTATGACACTACCTTGAGGAACGCCAGATATCACTTCTGTTCTACTCGATGATTTACCGTCTATTACTACGAACTGTGACCTCTCTGACAGGAAATCATAAATCCAGTCACACAACTGAGCGATACTCCATATGAACGCAATTTCATTAATAATCACTTGTAAGGAACGATAACAAAAGCGTTCTGGAAATCTAGGAATATCTGAGATCCGTTGTTGACAGCACTCATTACTTCATGGGAATAAAGAGCTAGCTAGCTGTGTTGCACAAGAACGATATTTTCTGAATCCGTGTTGGTTATGTATCAATAAGTCATTTTTTTCAAGGTGATTCGTAATGTTCGAGCACAGTATATGCTCCAAAATCCTACTGCAAATTGAGGTCAGTGATATGGGTCTTTAATTCAATCGGTTACTCCTATTTTCATTCTTGAATATTGGTGTGACCTGTGCTACTTTCAAGTCTTTAGGAACAGACCTTTCGTCAAGTGAGCGGTTGTATATGATTGCTAAGAAAGGCGCAGTCGTGTAAGAGTCGTAAACTAATGAGTAATACTCAAGAACTGGTAGAAACAGTGTTCTGTAACTTACTTCCTTTATGGATGAATTACTTTTTCTTACATTTCTTCCAATGACTTCCACTCTGGAATCTTCTTTGTTTATTACTAGTTTTATGCAACTTTTCCATCTTAAAATTGTCTTAGCTGCTTACGCCTAGGTACTACACAGTTATAACATTCCACTGATTGAGTGAATAATGTATTACGGAATAATGTAATTTTCAATGTATTTATGTGCAGAAGACTGAGAGTCAGTTGGATGTCACTTCCTCTGCAGGTCCCCCTGCATTTTCATACAGTTTGCTGGCATTACGACTTGTCTACGTAAAATAACGTCGTCTACGAACAGTCTCATGGTATTTTCAACATTACCCCCAAATCATTTTTATGTATTGTCATGAAAAATAATATCACTACAACCATTTCACATTTGATGGCTTCTCCTTGTTTAAGAAAATATGCTGAAACCTATCCGCTAAAAATTCCTCAATCCATTCTCACTCTACCAATAAATCACAAAGTATACATTATAATAGAAGAAAACATGGCGATCATTGAAAAATGATATATGTGGCGAATTAATTTTGCAGTCCCACTACTTTAATTTTGCTAACAAACAGGTGACATTGCCATCGGCTCAATCCTTTGTTACCATTACCATTAGATATTTTTATTGAACGATTCGAAGTATAGTTTTTGTGTTGGGCTGATTGGAAACGACCTGGTCGACTCTCATTTTTTTTAATGATGTATTTGTAATATTGAAACAAACGATGAGGCATTGTATAGACTATTTAATTTCTTAAATGGTAGTGCGCTGCCACATTTGGGACACCACTGAAGCTGACATGAGTGCTATGGAACCAACTCAAAACAAGCCTCCGCCAATTGTAGCTGGTAGTTGAGTGGTCATGCATCAGGATTGATCCACAACGCGTTCGCTAGTCTCATAAATTCCGCACCACGGCCATCGGAAGCAATCAGTCAGGAGAGAAAGGCATGCTACATGCTTCTATGTATGTTTCTCAAATTAAGTAGTTCATCTGTTAACGAGAAGATATTCTGTAAGAAACTATAACGTTTACCTCCAAGTGTGCTGGGAACACGTGCAGAGGAGCGTAACACTTCAGCTTTACGGAGACATCAACTCACCTGCAACAAACAAATTTCGGAATGTTAAAAATGCTGTGATTTCTACTAACGCAGCTACATGTGCTATAAAGATATTGCAGACAAAGTGTTAAGCTACAGACAACAGGAGCATGTGGTCCTCAGGCAACGCGTGCTATGAAACACAAATCTAGGAATATGGTTTTGATGAAGAGCGGTTTTGCTTTGAAAGTCAAGTAGGCGAAATAAAGTCATACGTATTTATTAAACGAAATAATTTTTCTCCAATGCTGTTTGTATTCAAAGAAAATTTATTTATACTTTATGAATGGAAAATTCGACTACACATTTTCATGTGAACCATTACCCATACGACTGTACGATCAAGAATGCAGCTCTAACAGAATGCACACAGCGATTGTGAGGCAGCGGAGACGAGCGATTTGTTTCACATATACATGAATTGCAGACCATCATGATAAACCCCGACCATAAGAACTTCTGAACATCATTAGTACATGTAACTGCATTTTAGCACATGTAACTGCATTTTACATGACAGGAAAACATTGAATTCATTTGACAACTTTCTTGCTCTTGGAGTAAAATGTTCCGTGTGTACCATACATCATACGTCAAAGTACGTAGTCTAGCTGTCACGTTCACTGGAAACAAAGTTTATCTATTGATAGCGCAACAACAGTAACCTGCAATTTTCTGTTCCTACTCATTTCTGAGCAGAAATTTTAACATATTTTGTGTGGAACAAATGAAGCGGATCATCTACGCAGTACGATGAGAAATAATTGCGTAATTACAAAATGCAACTCAGAATAGGCAAGTCAAATAATGAATCCTATCTAACATATTCAGCGACATGAATTATTGAGCCTAGTTTTTTTCTTATTTTTGTATCAAAATGTTGGTGTTTATCACTTTTGAGGCATGTACTTCGCTCTTCTGCTGACAGGTAACCAACATTACTCTTTCCTTGTCATTTGGGATTGATGCTGAAATTCATATACTCATGTAAAGTTTGCAGTCCGCTGGTGGTGTGGTTTCTACTTAAATGCTAACAAGTGTCCAATTGAGATTAAGCATTACACAATTCAGAAAATGTGGGATATGAAATCCAAAGAAAACTGCACCATTATCTGGACAACTCATCAATCCAAACTATGATGGAAAACCACAGTTCAGTCTCTTCACTATCCTACTGGTGATTGTATGTCCCCTCCTTCATCTAAACTTAGAATCGATTCAGCCAGACCATTATGACCACCTATCTAAGAGCCTGTATCTCCACTGTTTCACACGTCCTCGATAGGTCGCTGGAGGGAATTGACACCACATCTGCACACACAACTCACCGAATTCCCGTAAATTACAGGGAGGGGGGAGGGGCGATGAGCTCTGGCACCACGATCAATCACATACTAGATGTGTCCAGTGGGTTCATATCTGGTGAGTTTGGGGGCCAGCATATCAACTGGATCTCGCCACTTTGTTCCTCGAATCACTCCATCACGCTGCTCGCCTTGTGATGAGGCGCATTATCTTGTTGAAAAATGCCACTGCTGTCGGAAACATGACTGTCATGAAGAATACAATACTCTGGCCGTCATGGTGCCTTGAACGACCTCCCCTAGACACTCGCGCCCTCCCGTCGGCACGATGAAGAAGGTACCCGCATTCACCAGGCCATGGAACGCTCTGCCATTGCGCCAGCGACCATTGCCGAAAGTCACGTGCCCATTTCAGTCGTAGCTGCCCATCTCGTGGTGTTAACATATTGGAACATGCATGGGCTGTCGGCTACGGAGGCCGATCGTTAGGATTGTTAGGTGCACTGTGAGTTCGGACACACTTGTAACCTGCCCAGCATTACAGTCTGATGTTAGTTCCGTCACAGTTTGCCTCCTGTCCTGTTTTACCAGTCCGCCCATCCTACGACGTCTGACATCGGTAATGAGGGATAGCCGCCCAACCCTACGACATCTGGACATGGTTTCATCTTCGTTTCGCCACATGTTGAACACACTCATCACAGCATTCCTCAAATGCCCGACAAGTCGAGCAGTTTCAAAATGCTCTTGCAGTGTCTGCGGTCCATCACAATCTGCCCTGGTCAAACTCAAATAGATCGCGCACCTTTAACCATTCTACAAGCGGATAGCATGCTCACTGATACCACATACACCGTGCCTGTGTCTGTCTAGCAATAATTGCTCGCCAGGTGACGCTGCTATCGGCTGCACGGTTTTACGAGGGGCGTTTGAAAAGTCGGTGCAAAGTCCGAGAGATAGCACCATCAGCGCGTATCAAGGTCTTGTTTAGTTAATAGCATCTTTGGAAAGAACGCACACCATGTTTCAGCCATATTGGTCTATTTCTTTGTGTTTGGCGTTCGTGTGAATCAAGGAAGTCGAGTGATTGTCAAAGAATGGACCAAAAAGAATTTCGTGTCGTGATTAAACATTACTTTATGAAAGAAAAAAACGCCTCAGGAGACTAAAGAGAAGCCTGATAAACATTACGGTGACTCTGCATCTTCGATTAGAACAGTTTATAAGTGGTTTCAAAATTTTCGGAGTGGCCATATGGGCACAAGTGATGCTGATCGTTCTGGACGCCATGTGGAGATTACGACTCCAGAAATCACTGATAAAATTCATAATATGGTGAGTTAAGGTACTGTAGGCATCTCGAATGAACGGGTACATAATATTTTGCATAAACATTTGGACATGAGGAAGCTATTCGGCAGACGGGTTCCGCGATTGCTCTTGCTTGACCAAAAACGGAATCGTGTGAAGTGTTGCAACGATGGTTTGCCCCTGTGCAGGAAGAATCCGCAGGACTTCAAGCGTCGTTCGTCACTGTGGATGAAACACGGATACATTACTATACTCCTGAGACCAAACAACAGTCTAAACAATGTATTACCAAGGGAGAATCTACACCAAAAACGCGAAGTCCGTTCCTTTAGCCATAATAGTTATGGCGACTGTTTTTTGGGATTCGCAAGGGATAATCTTCATCGACTACCTGGAAAAGCGTATAACTATTACAAGTGCATATTATTCATCGTTGTTGGACCGTTTGAAAACCGATCTGCAAGAAAAACGCCGGCGACTGGACCACAAAAAAGTCCTTTTCCATCACGACAGTGCACCAGCATACATCTCAGCAGTTGTGGTCGCAAAATTAATGGAAATAGGATTCCCACTCGTTTCACATCCTCCGTATTCTCCAGACTTGGCTCCCTCGGATTACTAATTGTTCCGCAATTTGAAGAATGGCTGGCGCCACAACGATTTTATTCAAACGAGGAGGCGATTCCAGCAACTAATACCTATTTTGCAGAGATGGACAATTCCTGTTATTTGGAAGGTATCAACAAATTGGAACAGCGTTGGACGAAGTGTATAAGTCTAAAAGAAGACTATGTCGCAAAACAAAAAAGGTTTACCCCAAACACGTAAGTAGTTTTTATTTTTGCACGGACTTTTCAAAGACCTCTCGTATATCGGTAGCAGGTCGGTGGACATAGTGTTCTGGCTGATCAGTGTATGGGGGTAATGAGATTCACTGAAAAAAATCAAACATTGATTTAATTGTTGGTTAACGGCCATATAAAAAATCCTAGGATCGAATAAAGTAAACTTTGGTTCTCTGTTCCGATATTTATCAGCAAGTCAATTGGCTCATGTTGTGTAGTCAGATCTAATACCAGTAACACTTTGTGTGTGCGTGCGTGCGCGCGCGCGCGCGCGCGCGTGTGTGTGTGTGTGTGTGTGTGTGTGTGTGTGTGTGTGTGTGTGTGTTAGTGTGTGTGTTTGACAGTAGTTGAACAATAACAAATTTAATGTTACCCTGAAAGAAATAAAAAACAAACATAATACAAACAGAGCAGAGTGTCTGGTTTTTAAAAAAAGAATAACCTTAGGAAGAAAGACGCACCCCGTCAATGTGCAAAAATTTACTCACCAATCTTCTCTTTATAACTCAAAACACAGGATATGTTTCTAGATAAAAATCGAGTTGCCTGCTTGTCAGTGTACGAGACAGCCATACGAAATGTGCCGCAGTGAGACTGCTACGGCGGAAGGACGTAAAACGCGTGGGTCCTTCCGCTGGTGAAGATAGCGATGAGTCACAGGACATGACCGCGTAGCTAATCGTTTAAAACCATCTCCCTCAGTGTCTAGTAACGGGCTCACTTTGTGCCGAGTAATTGCTTTTGCACTCGATTAATTCATTCTTCAGCTGAAATATCTATTTATGGATAAATTCTCTCGAAAACTATATTAGTAATCAAACACGAGATTGTGACATTGTTATGAAGGACCAGTTCAAATAGCAATGTTATTTTCGAGGGTACCTACTTAGGTATGACATGTTTCAGATGAAAAATGAGATATTACAGTGAAAAGTACAAAAAACTGAGACACAGTTGTCACTTGCTAAGTCAGACGAGTGATAAAGTGATGGTTTCTGTGTCTGCGAATAATGTTAATGATAAAAACTGGTATCGGTAGTAGAGTAAGATGATTCATCTCAATAGGTGTTGGCGTTTCCAACATGCCTTACTTTCGAAATAAATGTGTATAGTACAGAACACTGCAAGTAGCCTCTGAAGTTAGGAATGGGACGCTGCGTCGCTTCACTGGCGACTTCCGGTCTCCGCCCACACCTAGAAGTGTCAGCAGCCCACATTACCATGCCTGTATAATTTCATAATTGGATATCGATTATCGGAACAAAGTTGTCGCGACAGCTAGCAATAAGCTCTCTAACCCTCTCACGTGAATTCCATTATTGTTGTGCATGAGATGTATTTATAACAACAGCACAACATTTGTGAGTGCTTGCTGATTCCCCAGATACCATGCTATCCTTCTGAAATTGCATTTTAGGGTTCCTAAAACAAATCCAAATTTTTAATGTTGAAACCTGTTAAATTCTTCACTTCATATTTTGTTACCGTGGTTTGAGGATCCGTAATAACGAAAGAGCATAACAGGCCAATAGGTTTCATGGCAGACATAGTCATTTGGCTGATTCCAAAATTATATCACTTAATAACAAAGAAAGTTGTTGTGCAATATTAAAATTCAGTTAAACGACCGTTTTCAAAGGTAGCATTTTGTTTGACTGATCCTGGAGAACATGACGTCATGTTTTACACATGCCAGTGTAGCCTAAATCAAACGCATCAGCTGAATTAATATTGCTAAAATATAAATCACAACATTAAATTTTCCACAGCTTAGAAAACATTACAGACTCACAAAATTCAAGATCAGTTTTGCAACCAGCACGAAAATTTCTTTAATATGAGGCACTTCACACAGTCGTTTTAAAGTTCGTAAATGCTTTATGTATTTTATTGCTAAAATTACAGACAAGGTTACGGAAATTATACTGGACTCAAGTGTGACTAGTATCACATTAATATACACTCGAAAAATTTAACATGCAAGAGAAATATTCTTTCATCTATTGTATCTGCAGCTCTTGTCTTTCTTTCCGTGTTTGCAGTTAAATTACTGTGTATACTTCGTGTGTTTAGGCAAAAACACTGTTTTTCTTGTTACCTAAACATGTTTCGGACCTCTGTGCCACAACCAGCGTGTTTTGTTTATTGAAAATTAGGTTGTAACTGATCTAACAAAGTGAGGCCGAAAGTTTCTCTTCGTTTTTCTTCTTACCGTGATTTTACACTATATGATTTTGCAAGACCATCTGTATGGCGTCCTGAACTGATAGCTTGTTAGCTGCAACCAAGCGATGTAAATGTTAACACATCCGTTGATTTTTAGTTGGATTAGTTACAACCCAAAATATGTTGACTTTTTACGGTTTTCAATAAACAATAGCCACTGATGATGGCACAGAGGTGCCGAAACATGTTTGGATAACAAGAAAAAAATGTTTTTCTATAAAAGGCGGAAGCTATAACCAAAAAGAAAAATTCTTGTAGTACTAATATAAATTAAAAGAGCACTAGCCTTCAGACAGTTTAGTTCTATTGTTAACTTCATGTTAATATTTCTTTTTGGTGACCTGACTTCTCTTAAACTGGTGGGGGGAGACAATTCTATAATTAGGTATTAGATGGCCACCAAATGGCAGTGCAGAGTAAAATAATGTTGTGATAGGTCATGTAGGCCTGCAATATTTTTTTTTTATGTACGCCATCCAAATTAAGGTTGACAACACTGCGAAAACATGTCCGACGACAGCTGTTACTGAGAAGTTATTTTGTGAGTTGTTTTACATGGTAAATGATGTGCTATGAAGACATCTTTAGATCTGTCAGCATTTACATGGCACTTGGAAAGCCTGATGGCGCAAGTAAACTCTGTGAGTATATACCTCGATTTTAAACTCCAGGCAATGAAATTCATGACTTATCATTGACAATTGGATTTGTACCAGGACTGAATTGGGGGGGGGGGGGGGTGGGGGGTTCATAATTTATTTTTATCGACCCCAAGCGTAGGTAACGTGACAGTCCGCACTAGAAAACATATACACTGGCTGCAAAACTTAAAGGACGATAGTAAGCTCGCATGATGCGTTACCGCCAAGTAACATAGCTCTCGGCTGAAGGCCACATATGAAACCCAAATAATCTCATGGCTTAAAGCCCAGACAAAGAAATTTCCAAATTTTAATGTAAGCTGGAAAACTCGGTTGAATGCCACATACCCACTTGAAACCAATTTACAGCTTAAGGCCTAGGCACAAGGAATTTTCAATTTTAAAATTGAGAGGCTGAAACTCGGCTGAAGGCCACATGCCAAACAAGAAACTTTTTTTTTTTTTTTTTTTTTTTTTTTTTTTTTTTTTTTTTTTTACGGCTTAAGGCCTAAGAAGAAAAGCCTTGCACTTTTAATAAGCTAAAACTCGGCTGAAGGCCACACAGAGTTCTTAAGACTAAATCACTATGTAAAACACAAGGAGCAGCGATCAGAAGGTTCCAAGGATCGGCCTGGGAAGGTGATACTAACGCACGTTTAGGTGAGACAGGCAGCCAGACCGACAACCTCTTAATCGGAAGGCAACCCAACCGAAAGCCAGCTGACGAACCAACCAACAAGATCAGTTCTGCTCCACCCGACCAGCAAAACGACAACAAGATGCCAATAGCAGAAAGTTCTGGGAACCAGTGTCCAATCCAGCCAAGTCAGAATAAACGCCCAAAACTACCAACAACACCTCAGCTGTCGAACTACAAGCCGTGCTGGACAGCATCAACACGACAAGGAAAATACACTGCTAAAAACTACGTCAACGACCATGGCAGGTCACTGGAAGGTCAACGGCCACAAGGCAGAAGATACCGCTGGTACACTTCATTAAGGAAGGAATGAATTAAATTAAGTTAAACACCACACATGAAGACGGCTCCAATTTTTAGCCTACTTCAATGCACACACTCTGTTGCTCGCGGGAATCTCCCAGAAAGCGACAACGAGGATCAAACGAAGATATGTGATAGCAGTTGAGGCTTGATAGTAGGTTAAGTGAGCACTCAACCTTAGTGTCCAGCATCGGTGGGCGACGAACTTCGTAACCCTCGCAAGAAGCGCCTCACAACTCCAACCGCGCGTGCACGAAGCCAGTGGCTCCGGCCTGACTGCAGGCCATGCAGACTTCCTCGCTGCTCCGCCCAAACCGACCGATCGCCACACGGAAACGGTCAAAGGGCCAAATACACGCCAGCTAATGAGATGACCGACAGAGCGACCAACCAACGGTCGTTCTCGCTCCAGTCTCCTTCCGTCGGACAGTTCAAGTGTGTCGCCAGCCGTCAGCGAGAACTGGCTGTCCGCACCTCACTGGCGTTCCATTCCGACTGCTGCTCCGTTCGCGACTTCACTGCTGCTGCGTCCCGACAGAACACCAGGCACACGAGCCGGAAATACTATTGGTCGTTCCAGAGATGGTACGACAGTGTCGATAAGCGCTGCTGCTGCCACTCACGGCAGGTAAGGCAGGAAGTTAGTGACGCCAGTAAATGGAATCAGCAAACGAGGCGGCAGTACCGCAAGAGAAGATGACAAACAGTAAACGGCATGAACACGAGCTGCGCACGGCTCACAGAAGGTATGTGATAGAAATATCCAATGATATGAACGAAAATGACACTTTTATTCAAAGACAATAATTACAATGAAGTCATCGTGATTTTTGACGAAGTCGTCGACATTACAGAAAGCGGAACATGATTCAACACAGTGTATCATCACCACGGAGGACAAAGCATGCCCTGCAACGTTTTTGTGGTAGGGCGTTCCATTTCTCCACCAGTGTGGTGGATGACTGCTGAATGGTCATCGGCGCATGTGGACGCGATACAGTACGTCTCTCCAAAGCATCTAGCACGTGCTCAATGCAATTTAAGTCATAGGAATGGGCAGTCCAGTCCAGTCGGCGAATATGCTCTCGTTCCAAGGGGAAGTCAGGGTTGAATGAACTCCTGAAAAGACGCACAAGGGGAAGGAGTACAGAGTGGCAATAACGTCGCCGTGTATCACGTTCAAAGAATTGGAGGACTGTAGTTCCATGCAACATGATGCCTAGCCACGCCACAGCACCTAGACCGTCAAAACTATGATGATCCAAGATGCTGGACGTACCCTCATGGGGCGAGAGGAACAGTTAATGCACCCAGCAAAATTGTGATAATGCACCCTAGTAAGTACCATGTCTTTTGTAATGTGTAATAAGTACCATGTCTTTTGTAATGCCCAGGGCGCCGTCATACACTGAGGCGACAAAAAGCATGGGGTAGTGATACGCACGTACACAGATCGGGGTAGTATCGCGGACTCAGGGTATAAAAGGGCAGTGCATTCGGCAGCTGTCCTCTGTGTCCAAATGATTATGGCCGCGCGACGGGTGGGGAATTAACAGACTTTGAACGGGGAATGATAGTTGGAGTTAGATGCACGGGACATTCCATTTCGCAAATCGTTAGGGATTTCTGTATTCCGAAACCCACAGCGCCAAGACTGAGCCGAGAATATCACATTTCGTGAATTACCTCTTACCACGGACAATGCAGTGGCCGACGGCCTTCTCTCGACGACTGAGGGCTGCGCCATTTGTCAACGGTTGTCAGTGCTAACAGACAAGAATTTTTTTAAAATTTGTGGTAAGTTCCTGTGGAACCAAACTGCTGAGGTCATCAGTCCCTGGGCTTACGCACTACTTAATCTAACTTGAACTAACTTACGCTAAGGACAACACGCGCACCCATGCGTAATGGAGGACTCGAACTTCCGAAGGAGGGATCCGTGCGAACCGTGGCAAGGCGCCCCAGACCTCGCGGCAACAGACAAGAAACGCTGCGTGAAATAACCGCAGAAATCAATATGGAACGCGTGACGAACCTATCCGTTAGGATAGTTCGGCGAAATTTGGCGTTAATCGGCTATGGTTGCAGATGAGAGTGCCTTTGCTGACAGCGAGACGTCGCCTGCGCCTCTCCTGGGCTCGTGACCATTTCGGTTGGACTCTAGACGTTTGGAAAACCGTGGCCTGGCCAGGTGAGTCCCGATTTTAGCTGATAAAAGCTGTGGCGCAGACCCCATGAAACCATGGACCCAAGTTGCCAACAAGGCACTGTGCAGGCTGGTGGTGGCTCCATAATGGTCTGGGCTGTCTCTGCTTGGAATGGACTTGACCCAAGTTGTCAATAAGGTACTGTACAGGCTGGTGGTGGCTCCATAATGGTCTGGGTTGTCTCTGCTTAAAATGGACTGGACCCAAGTTGTCAACGAGGCACTGTGCAGGTTGGTGCTGGCTCCATAATGGGCTGGGCTGTCTCTGCTCGGACTGGACCCAAGTTGTCAACAAGGCACTGTGAAGGCTGGTGATGGCTCCTTTTGGTCTGGACTGTGTCTGCTTGGAATGGACTGGACCCAAGTTGTGAACAAGGAACTGTGCAGGCTGGTGGTGGCTCCATAATGGTCTGGGCTGTCTCTGCTTGCAATGGACTGGTACTCTGGTTGTCAACAAGGCACTGTGCAGGCTGGTGGAGACCAATTGCGGCCATTCATGGACGTCACGTCCCCAAACAACGATGGAATTTTTATGAATGAAATACGCCATGTCACTAGGCCATAACTGTTCGTGACTGTGTTGAAGAACACTCTGGACAGTTCGCCCAAATGGAATGCCATCCAGACCGAACGACATGAATCCCATCAAACATCTATGGTAGATAGTCGAGAGGTAAGGTGGCGAAGAAAATCCTGCGTCGGTAACACTATCACAAGTATGGACGGCTACAGACGCAGAATGGCTCAGTATTTCTGCAGGGTCTTAACAGCGACATGTCGAGTCCGTGGAACGTAGAGTTACTGCACTGTACGGGACAGAATTAAGTCCAGCACGATGTTTGGCGGTATCGCATTGTAGCTAACCAGAGGCAAGCCGCTGTCGTTTTACAATTTGGTACACGAGCGCCAGCCCGAGTAAGCAGTGGCGGCGGACTCCCGATACCAGTAGATGTATCACGCGCCGCCTGGCGAGGGCAGGGCAGGTGGCGCTGGGGAGCTCCGCCGCGGTGACAGACGCACGCGCCACGGCGGGTGAGCGATGGCCGGGCGTGGCTCCGCGGCATAATGGCGTCCGCCTGGGGCTGGCGGCCGTCACCTCTGCAGCCGCGGCGGCCGGCGCTGCGTCAAAGGCTCGCGCGCGCTCGTCACGGCGATCAGCCACACGGCTGTTCGTGTCACCCCAGCCTTTGATGAGGACGTCAGGGCCGCGGCCGTCGCTCCACGAGATTGCTCGTAGCGCACGCTCTGTGGTCGTGCCTCAGATTAATATGGCTGTTACGTTCAAAGCGGGCCCGTTCGTAACCGGCGCTGGCAGGATAAAAGCTTTTCTTTCACGGTGAAAGCGGTGCGCTCCTCATTTCTGAATCGCTCAAGCGGTCTGTTACGAGGTTGCCTGGCAAGGTTACAGGAAGGCCTCAAGACGAAGCGTTGCCCGTAGTTCTCCAACGAGGACTCCATTCTGCGCTGTCAAATCTGCTGCTTCTATAAGCTATCAAATTTTGCCTCCCTCTCTCTCCCCACCGTATTTTCGTAATTACGGCTCTCAGTGACTGCTTCCTCTTTCTTTTAATGAAGAAACCACTGTAAAATCTGTTGACATTGTCAACTAGAAGATACCAGACCTGTTGTAAATTGTCTATTTATGTTAGAGATTGAAAAACTATGCAGTCAAACTGGTTCAAATGGCTCCGAGCACTATGGGACTTACCATCTGAGGTCATCAGTCCCCTACAACTTAGAACTACTTCAACCTAACTAACATAAGGACATCACACACATCCATAACTGAGGCAGGATTCGAACCAACGACCGTAGCGGTCACGCGGTTCCAGACTGTAGCACCTAGAACCCCTCGGCCACCCCGGCCGGCTATGCAGTCAACATAGATTTTTATTTCGATTGATTAATTAGTTTCGGCTTACAATGTAGCCATCTTCAGATCATAAAAACCTCTCAGTAGTGTCGGTGCCATTACGGCTCCCCACAGCATTAAAGTATATGTTAAAATGACGAAGTCCATACCTGGCATAATTAAAAACGGCTTTTCATTGTCGTGGCCAATGTAATTGAACGATGCAAGGTACGCAGGAGAGCTTCTGCGAAGTTGGGACGGTAGGCCGGGAGGTACTAGCGGAATTAAAGCTGTGAGGACGGGGCGTGAGTCGTGTTTGGATAGCTCAGTTGGTAGAGCACTTGCCCGCGAAAGGCAAAGGTTCCGAGTTCGAGTCTCGGCACAGCACACAGTTTTAATATGCCAGGTAGTTTCATATCAGCGTACACTCCGCTGCAGAGTGAAAATTTCATTCTGACGAACTTTGGTGGCCGGCCGCGGTGGCCGTGCGGTTCTAGGCCCTCCAGTCCGCAGCCGCGTTGCTGCTACGGTCGCAGGTTCGAATCCTGCCTCGGGCATGGGTGTGTGTGATGTCCTTAGGTTAGCTAGGTTTAAGTAGTTCTAAGTTCTAGGGGACTGATGACCACAGCAGTTGTGTCCCATAGTGCTCAGAGCCATTTGAACCGTTTTTGAACTTTGGTGTTTGGAGGCGCGATTAGACGGCATAGCGTCACGCCCGTTACCAACCGTGGGACGCCTATGGGAAGGTATCGATACGTGACACCAGAAAGGAAACAGTGAGCATCTGTGATCCCCTTACAACTGGCAAGCATGGACGTTGCGCGCAGACAATTCAGACAGCAAGATTCCGAAGACATCAATGCACCGCGTCCTACATAAAAGACTTTGAAAATAAGTCCAGATCATGCAGTCCCTCCAAGCAAAAGATTACAGTGTTCGTTATGACTTGGCTGTTGCTATGCTGTGGTGAGATTGAGGAAAGCGACTATTTGAGATGAGTCCTGTTCTCAGAGGAGGCCACATTTCATTTCAACAGTGTTGTCAACCGGCACAGTCGAGCATCTGGGTGTCCGTGAACCCCAAACTATGTCTGAGACCACCAGAGACAGCCCTGAGCCGAACGTGTGGTGCGGTCTTATGCGCAATAAATTTATAAGACCTTCTGTCTTCAGTAAAATTTATCAAGTGTGTGTGTGTGTGTGTGTGTGTGTGTGTGTGTGTGAACACAAAAATTTGAAAATGTTACCAGCACTTCAAGATAAAAGATGTTTGTCTAAGAGTCGTATTTTCTGAAAAAAAAAAAGAAGGTTCAAATGGCTCTGAGCACTATGGGACTTTTAACATCTGAGGTGATCAGTCCCCGAGAACTTACAACTACTTAAACCTAACTAACCTAAGGACATCACACATATCCATGCCCGAGGCAGGATTTGAACGTGCGACCGTAGCGGTCGGGCGGTTCCAGACTGAAGCGTCTAGAGGCGCTCCAGTCACATTGGCTGGCTGTATTTTCTGCCATATGCCTGTCTGTAATCAGCGAAAGACTTCCGAGACATGCTTTATTTACAGTCGTGAGCTCGACTATCGTGCCATTCTCAGGTTAGATCTCACCGTGAACAGCGTCAATGCATATTTGTTGCTGCTAAGAGGACACTGTCCTCGTGTCTACCACGATTAGGTACTTCATATACGTGATCAACCAGAACGGTGGCGGCGTTATAATGTTTTAGCGTGATATCTGCTGGATGTGTTGATTTTTTTCACCGTGTCGTTATCTGACTTCATTGAATGTGTTATGCACCTTGAACCAAGCTCCGACTAATGTCAGTGAACAGATGGTGGCAAATGGGTGCTTCTGAATCGGGATGGCTCAACAATGTTTTTGGAGTCTCGAGGACTGCCTGACACTCGTCGTCGCTGCTATCATATGGGCAAAAGAGGCGTGACTAATCCTACACATGACGAGAAATCAAATGAAAACCAGACATCCACCATAACGGGACCATGGAATGGTTCTATTCAAAAGTAATCGCCACAGGCGTTAAGGCATTTATCGTACTGGGAGCCGAGACGATAAATTTCTGTTTCGTAGTACGCAGTTGGAAGCTGACGGATCTATAACAGCACCCACTCTTGCACTACAGAAACCGACGTCCACGAACGTCTTTCTTCATGTTACCAAAGACGTGAAAATCATATGGTGAAAGATCCAGGCTGTATAGGGGATGTTGCAGAGTTTCTCTAATAAAATCGCTGAAGCGTTGCCTTCATCCGAGTGGCTGTGCGGGAGAGGGAGTTATTGTGCAAGAGGATGATTCCGTTCGACAGCCAGACGGTAAACGGCAAAACCATCATTGGAAATATGCCAAATCTCCCCCGCCAAATTTCTGGTAAGGTCATGATGGCCTTCTTCGACTGCAGGGGCCACCTGCTCGCCTCGAGCGTAGAACCACAATCAATTAACAACGCTATGATGACACTTCACAGAATCTGAGACGTGAAGCTCACGGATATTGTCGCACGGAATCATTCTGTTGCACGGTAATATTCAAACCCACATTGCCAATGGAGCGAAGAATGCGATTTGGTTGGGAAACACTGCAACATCCTTCGTACAGCCTGGAACGTTCACTGTGTGATTTTCACATCTTTGGAGACCTAAAGAAAGACAGGTGCGGACTTCGGCTTCAGTTGGGTGAGGAACTGCAAGAGCGGATGCCAGCAGCCGACTGCGTTCATCGAAAATGGAATTCAACATCTCCCAGTGGAATAAATGTATTAACGTCTGTGGTGATTTCTTTTGATGTGGCGAGTGTTTGGTTTTCATTTGATTGTTCTTGATAGATGCCCGTAATTCAATTTTTACTAGTTTGCGTATTTCCAGCAGGGCGGCCAGCTCCTCAGCTGTCTTTAATGCAGAGCTAACGGCCTTGCCTCAGTGGTAACACCGGTTCCCGTCAGATCACTAAAGTTAAGCGCTGTCGGGTTGGGCTAGCACTTGGATGGGTGACCATACGGTCTGCCGAGCGGCGCTGTCGACAAGCGGGTGCACTCAACCACTGTGAGGCAAACTGAAAAGCTACCTCATTGAGAAGTAGCGGCTCTGGTAACGTAAACTGACAACACGGCCGGGAGAGCGGTGTACCGACCACATGCCACTACATATCCGCATCAAGTGACGTCTGTCGTCTCAGGATGACACTGTGGTCGGTCGATACCGTTGGGCCTTCATGGCCAGCTCGGGCCGAGTTTAGTGTAAGCGTCCCCTGAATGAGATTTTCACTCTGCAGCGGAGTGTGGGCTGAAATGAAACTTTGTGGCCTTTTTTATTTTTTTTTAAGAAATAAAACAAAATCATAGCAGTCCCTACGGGCCATCGCCACTTGCATCCCAGCCAAACAAAAATGAACTCTCACCTCTTCAGACGTTGCCTTCTTAACTATACGTAACCACCCCCCATCTAAAATGTGAAGAAACTATACTATATGGGACTAACGTTTGTGCGCCAACCCACAAAAACACGATGAAGGGAAGGGGGGAGGAAAGGGTACTTCTAGTAGGGTGCGGAAAGTTTTTTTTTTTTTTTTTTTTTTTTGTTATGTAGATATCAATGCGCGAACAGTCATACATAGTCAAGACTGGAAAACTAAAACAGAATGAAGACACCATCGAAGATAGTAAAGATAAATAACATGAAAATATGGCTACTACTTCGTAGCCAGGCTTTCCACCGACTGCACCCACTGATAAAAATACACTCCTGGAAATTGAAATAAGAACACCGTGAATTCATTGTTCCAGGAAGGGGAAACTTTATTGACACATTCCTGGGGTCAGATACATCACATGATCACACTGACAGAACCACAGGCACATAGACACAGGCAACAGAGCATGCACAATGTCGGCACTAGTACAGTGTACATCCACCTTTCGCAGCAATGCAGGCTGCTATTCTCCCATGGAGACGATCGTAGAGATGCTGGATGTAGTCCTGTGGAACGGCTTGCCATGCCATTTCCACCTGGCGCCTCAGTTGGACCAGCGTTCGTGCTGGACGTGCGGACAGCGTGAGACGACGCTTCATCCAGTCCCAAACATGCTCAATGGGGGACAGATCCGGAGATCTTGCTGGCCAGGGTAGTTGACTTACACCTTCTAGAGCACGTTGGGTGGCACGGGATACATGCGGACGTGCATTGTCCTGTTAGAACAACAAGTTCCTTTGCCGGCCTAGGAATGGTAGAACGAAGGGTTCGATGACGGTTTGGATGTACTGTGCACTATTCAGTGTCCCCTCGACGATCACCAGAGGTGTACGGCCAGTGTAGGAGATCGCTCCCCACACCATGATGCCGGGTGTTGGCCCTGTGTGCCTCGGTCGTATGCAGTCCTGATTGTGGCGCTCACCTGCACGGCGCCAAACACGCATACGACCATCATTGGCACCAAGGCAGAAGCGACTCTCATCGCTGAAGACGACACGTCTCCACTCGTTCCTCCATTCACGCCTGTCGCGACACCACTGGAGGCGGGCTGCACGATGTTGGGGCGTGAGCGGAAGACGGCCTAACGGTGTGCGGGACCGTAGCCCAGCTTCATGGAGACGGTTGCGAATGGTCCTGGCCGATACCCCAGGAGCAACAGTGTCCCTAATTTGCTGGGAAGTGGCGGTGCGGTCCCCTAGATCCTACGGTCTTGGCGTGCATCCGTGCGTCGCTGCGGTCCGGTCCTAGGTCGACGGGCACGTGCACCTTCCGCCGACCACTGGCGACAACAGCGATGTACTGTGGAGACCTCACGCCCCACGTGTTGAGCAATTCGGCGGTACGTCCACCCGGCCTCCCGCATGCCCACTATACGCCCTCGCTCAAAGTCCGTCAACTGCACATACGGTTCACGTTCACGCTGTCGCGGCATGCTACCAGTGTTAAAGACTGCGATGGAGTTCCGTATGCCACGGAAAACTGGCTGACACTGACGACGGCGGTGCACAAATGCTGCGCAGCTAGCGCCATTCGACGGCCAACACCGCGGTTTCTGGTGTGTCCGCTGTGCCGTGCGTGTGATCATTGCTTGTACAGCCCTCTCGCAGTGTCCGGAGCAAGTATGGTGGCTCTGACACACCGGTGTTAATGTGTTCTTTTTTCCATTTCCAGGAGTGTAGTTCAATGTATGATCGTTTGCACTTCGTTCTGACCTCATCTACCACTGCCTGAAACATTCCAGCTACACGGCGGGCTGTGAAAAGCACTCCATAGGTAGTTTGCGAAGCATCGTCGATATCTGGTGTGCCCGGCAATATCATGATGTCTTTCTTGCAAATAGAGTCAGAAGTGTAGTAAATTCTTGTGTCCGTCAAGACAGAGGTAATGGACCGCATTTCCAGGTATCTACGTGGCGGAGTTGGTCCGAGTCTTGGGGCAAAATGTCTAATCCGGAAACAATAACGTGCGTGCAGATATACGCTCCGGCGTAACTGGCAAGAGATAAGCCAGCATCTGCCGCACTAGGTGCCAAACCGGCTCCGTCTCTCCACAGCTGTAGCGGTGCTCGTCAGAATCTACTGTATTACCGCCCACACAACTGAGAGATTCTGCCATGTGGATACTGTAGAGACGTTCTTGCGTCACCAGCTTCCCATTAACGCCTGCGTACCATTGGGAAACAACATCGCAATGAAGCATGGCATCGTGTACAGCCTTCCACACCACGCGCCACCGTACATCAGGATATTTTAGTTCGACCACATTTATGGGGCGGCGTTGCAGAATGCCGTGATATAGACGTCGAGTTGTGGCCATTCGTGTTGTCGTGAGCGCTATACTGAAATGACTTTGTTCTAAATAGAAAAGTCCTATATAAAAGAGGGGCGCTGGTATGTCCTGTAGCCATATGAGCTACCCAGGCTCGACTCACGACCCGTCCTCACAGCTGTACTTCCGCCAGTACCTCGTCTCCTACCATCCGAACTTCACAACCCTCTCTTGCGAAACTTGCAGCGTATTTCCAGACAACGGCCACTGCAGGACTGCTCCTGAGACGATATTATCAGTCTGTTACGTGCTCATCGAGTGGCAACATCAGCAACTTGGTTGGTAGGGGACGCGCTGCGGCACGTGGTGTCGCGTCGCGCCAGGCGCAGAGGGGCGGTGCGAAATGCAGCCACGCACGCGGTCGGCGTCCTACCCGGTTAATCACGCAGCAGGCGGCGCCCGCTCAAAGCCGCGGCCATAATTGCGAGCCGGCCTGCAATAATGGGCTGCACTGCTGCTGCCCCCCCCCCCCCTCCCCCGGTCTCTTGTCACACCCTCCGACAACCACCTCGGTGCAGGAGCCGTAATTAAAACTCGAATTAAAGCCCACCGGCTGTGAGACGGGACAAGAGGCAAGTGGTCAGTGCCTTTAATAGGCACAAAGGGTAGTCTTGGAAGATTAATTAGGGGCCCAGTCAGAGCTGCTAGCGCTGATGGATTGGGGACTTCCACTGGCACTCCCGCGTTTTGACTCATCGGTCTTGTGACTACCTGACGCCATCTGCTTCCAAACCCCTGCCAACACGTCGTCTAAACTACCATACTTTATTTTCTGAATCTTTTACTATTCATATTGCCGGCTTACCAAGATGGCAGAGCTCTTTTTCTGGATGCACTCCGTCTTCAGGCCCATCGGGACCATCCGACCGCCGTGTCGTCCTCAGTTGAGGATGCGGATAGGAAGGGCGTGTGGTCGGCACACCGCTCTCCCGGTCGTTACGATGGTTTTTTTTTTGTTTTTTTTTTTTTTGACCGGAGCCGCTACTATTCGGTCGAGTAGCTCCTCAATTGGCATCACGAGGCTGAGTGCACCCCGAAAAACAGCGCATGGCGGCCTGGATGGTCACCCATCCAAGTGACGGACAGATTCGACAGCGCTTAACTGCGGTTATCTCACGGGAACCGGTGGATCAACTGCGGCAAGACCGTTGCCTTTTTTTTTTTTTTTTTTTTGGATGCGTGAAAGAATTTTACATGGTTTAGTGACCACAAGGTCGTTCCAGTGAGACTGAACACACTAAAATCAAAATTCACCAAAAACTAAAACAAAAAGTATTGCACCGCAACTTTTCCTTCAACAATTCTTTATTGAACGTAATGAGAATTACACACACGAAGGAATGATGTTTTATCTGCACAATCTATTTTACCACGTAATCTCCATCCCTTTCTATGGCCTTCCTCCACCGCGAAACAAGGGAGTGTATGCCCTGTCAGTACCAATCCTTGTCCTGGTGGCGCAGCCAGTGCTTCACTGTGTGTATTTCCTTTGCTGATTGACAGATGCAGCGCCAACTGCCGAGTCGTAACGCGTCTGTACCCCGCGAATGACAACGTCAGCTCGCTGCAACATGTCAGGTGTGACAGCCGTGAATGGTCTCCGCGACCGTTGCAAATAGTGGAGCTCCGTCGAATGGCCTTCTGATGACATCATCCTTCGTGCCCTGCCACTAACTGTAATTCTGTCGACAGCAGATGCTCCATAGACTTTGCACAAGCGTTTGTGAATATTCCCCACAGTTTCTTTCTTTCTTGTAACGTGCATCACCTACAGATGCTATTTTGAAACTGTCCTGCAGCTATCCTATCTGTCGGAAATGACGGAAACGTGGCGCGCTCACTCAGAAGACTTCAAATACGACATACGTACCGTTTCGCATTCGTAGCGTTGTTTTCAGCTGAGGAAAAAAATGCGGTACATTAATTTCTCAGCAACCCTCGTATATCTATTTAAAAAAGCAGATAAAAATTCGTTTGACGCCTTCCGAAGAGAGAATCTCCACTCCTTCCGAAATAGCTACGTAAGTGTAGACAAGATATGGCTAAAATTCAAAGAAACAATATGGGCGGTAGTTGTGCGATTTACACCGAACAAATTTATAGTATTGATCCCCCATAGTACATAAAACATAACACTGTTGCAGAAACACGAAAAAAGGTTGAAATGGCTCTGAGCACTATGGAACTTAACTTCTGAGGTCATCAGCCCCTTAGAACTGCTTAAACCTAACTAACCTAAGGACATCACGCACATCCATGCCCGAGGCAGGATTCGAACCTGCGACCGTAGCAGTCTCGCGGTTCCGGACTGAAGCGCCTAGAACCGCTCGGCTGCTCCGGCCGGCAACGAAAAAAGCATGCCGAATTCATAAGAAGTCAAAATCTCCACGATTGCTGGTGTTTTACTGAAGCTCGGAAGTTAGCACGGACTTCAATGCGATATCCTTTCAATAGTTTCCACAGTGCAACTTTGTCTCGAAATCTGGCAGAAAATCCTAAGAGATTCTGCTCATATTTAAAGTACACTAACGGCAAGACACACTCAATACCATCACAGAGCGATACCAATATCAACACTGCCGATGATTCGGCCAATAAATCGGAGTTACTGAACAAAAGTTTTCCGAAATTCCTTCACCAAAGAAGACGAAGCAAGTATTCCAGAATTCGAATAAAGAACAATGCCACGACGAACAATTTAGAAGTAGATATCCTCGATGTAGCGAAGCGGCTCAAATCAATAAAGGCAAGTTGTCTGGAAGATTGTATACCAATTTGGTTCCTTTCAGAGTTTTCTCATACAATAACTCCATACCTAACCGCGCGGGGTAGCCGTGTGGTCTAACTGCGCCTTGTCACGGTTGGCGCGGCTGCTCCCGTTGGAGGTTCGAGTCCTCCCTCGGGCATGGGTGTGTGTGTGTTGTCCTTAGCGTAAGTTAGATTAAGTAGTGCGTAAGCCTTGGCACCGATGACCTCAGCAGTTTGGTCCCGTAGTCCTTACCACAAATTTCCAATTTCTCGCTGTGTTTCCGTATTACTGTCCAGCCCCTCTATGTTACAAACATGCTAGGGGCATCCATTAGGTAATGCAACACATTTTTTTCTAAAAGCAGGTTGACTTTATTCAGTATTCCAATACACCATATTATTCCCCTCTCCTTTGGCTACAAACACCTACTTTTCATCATACTCTCCGTTCGATGCGACGGCCGTAAGCCTTGTTACTGGGTGCCCACATGGTACCACTCTACTGATCGTGTCGGAATGAAAGCATCGTTGCATCAGTAATCTCCTCCATCATCGAAGTACTGCTTCCCGCGGAGTGCATCCTTCATTGGGCCAAACAGATGGAAGTCAGAAGGTGCGAGATAAGGGCTACAGAATGGATAACGAAGAACAGTCCAATGAAGTTTTTTGAGCTCCTCCCAGCTGCGCAGACTTGTGTGAGGCCCTTGGGTTGTTGAGATGTCTTTGACTGTAATCCGTCTCTCACTTCGAATGAGAGTGTCCGCACGTTCCAACATTGCACGAGTCACACTCTCACCTCGAATGAGAGTGTCCGCACGTTCCAACATTGCACGAGTCACACTCATGTGAGGCCCGCTGGAGTTCGGGAGCTCGGACAGGTTTGAGCGACCTTGTTGCGATGATAACAGACGCCTCGCACGACGACTCACTGTGCTTTCGTTCACTGCCAGGTCTCCGTAGACATTCTGCAGTTGCCAACAAATATCTGCGATGCTCTGGATTTCCGCCCAAAAGAACTCAGTGACAGATTTCTGCTTGGAACGCATCTCCATTACAGACCCCATTTTTAAGGTTACGTTTAGAGCCGCAATTGATCAGAACATCTCCGCTTTATAAAAAGGGAGAAAGGGATAATGTAGACAATTTTAGATCTATTTATATGCCGTCATTGTTTGCTACAGTTATTGAAAAGGCTGCTATATAAGGATAATTGATCATTTTACATCACACGATTTTCTATCGGCGGCCCTAGTGGCCGAGCGGTTCTAGGCGCTTCAGTCCGGATCCGCGCTGCTGCTACGGTCGCAGGTTCGAATCCTGCCTCGGGCATGGATGTATGTGATATCCTTAGGTTAGTTAGGTTTAAGTAGTTCTAAGTCTAGCCGACTGATGTTAAGTCCCATTTTTCGATTTGCTATCAGATGTACAGTTTGGCTTTAGAAGTCGTTTAACAACTGAAAATGCTATATTCTCTTTCCTCTAAGAGGTACTGAATGGGATAAACGAAAGGTTTCGAACACTAGGCACATTTTTGTGATTTAATTAAGGCGTTTGATTGTGTTGATCACAAAATATTGCTCCAGAAGTTGGGCCATTACGGAATACGGGGAGTAGCTCACAATTGCTTCACCTGTTACTTAAGCAAGAGACAGCAAAAGGTCATTATTCGCAGTGTTTGAATGGCTATGATGTGGGGTCTGAGTGGAGTACGGTCAAGTGAGGGGGGGGGGGGGAGAGTGCCCCAGGGGTCAGTGTTGGGGCCACTCCTATTCCTTATAACTGACATACCCTCTAGTATTTAGGGGGAGCTCTAAAATATTTCACTTCGCTGATGACTCTAGCTTGGCAGTAAAGGATGTTGTGTGCAACATTGGCTCGGTTTCAAATAATGCAATTCATGACCAAGTTCTTGGCTCGTAGAAAATAAAGTAACGTCCTTAGGTTAGTTAGGTTTAAGTAGTTCTAAGTTCTAGGGGACTGATGACCATAGATGTTAAGTCCCATAGTGCTCAGAGCCATTTGAACCATTTTGAAATAAAGTAACGGTCAATCAAAGTAAGACTCAGTTTTTACAGCTTCAAACACACAATTCAACTAAACCTGAGGTTTTAATTTCACAGAATGAGCATGTGATCAGTGAATTTGAACAGTTCCAATTTCTAGGTGTTCAGATAGATAGTAAACTTGAAGCCATTTCGACTATTTTTTGACCGTGACTGTCTCAAGAAGTATGTAAAGGTTATTTTAAATTACCACAACCAGTCACAAACTTTGTCAACTCTTGTATTACTTATTTATTTAGCGACATGTTTGGAGGGAATACCTCATCTTCAGGCTAAATGACATTACAAAAAGAACTTTATAATAAGGTCATACTGATGTTACATAGTCTTTTCGTAAATGCTGTGGTCATCCAGTGGAAGAAGAGAAAACTTAGTAAGAGGCGATGTCATTTCGGTGAATGCACATTTCGTCACGAGTTCGTTCCGGCAGAAAGAAAGCGTCTCTGAAATTGTCAGCCAATTCAGTGGATGAAGAAGCGCATCGTGCAGTCATGCTGTCAAAATTCTGACAGCCCGTGTTGCATTACAAGAGACAAGAGACATGTTACTCACTCAAACATACATCTCGCGTAATTACGAGGAAATTACAAGTAGACAATTTGGGATTATTTAACGTAGTGCCGACGAACTATCTACTTGTGGCCCAAGTGCAGAGGAAACACAACCTCGCTACGGCGTGCTGACGAATTGGGAATATCGATTTGAATGTGGGTGTCTGGTGATAAAGACTTAAGAGTGATATCAAAGGCAGAGTGATTTGAATGACGAACTTACATTAATATGTATTGTGACATTTTGACACTTTAACTGAAATCTCATAAACTTTACCTTCAGAGGTAGTTAACTAACCGGAAAGATAGTCTCAATCACGATGTTTACAATGAACTGTTTCTTATAACAAGTATTACTGAACGTGCAGCGAGCCGCAGACATAGAGGTACGTTGCAGCGAAGGACGGCGATGTCTAAGAAACGATGAAGCTGGAGGGTGCCCCATTTGGCAAGCTTCAATACGATGACCCACCTGGCTGGGATCCAAAGTCAGCCTCAGGGGCAATACGACCCACATAAGAGCATTCCGTATACGCTGACCATCCGGACTTGCGACTTCGTGTGTGAATAAACAATGAGATGCATCAAACAGTCGAGGTTACAGACACTCTTAAAATGTGGACGCAGCAATCTCACCTATGATTAAAATGCTTCACAAATGCACAAATGGTCCCAAAATGTAAACCACATTAGTTTGTACGGCCATCGATAACGCACTAGATGATTATCTCGAGCCATCCTAAGACACAGGACGTCAACTACCTTAGGAATTACACTGAACGAAAGAAAATTATTTGTTTTAATGGGAATCACATTAGGTCGTCTGACATGAAACTTCTACTCCGTTTTTTTCAAGAGCGTCACTATTACGTTCATCCCCTCGTCTGATTTGCATACATGGTTTGTGGACAGTACTGAGTAGGTGATTTATTAATTTTCGCCCATTATTCAGAACGTAATCTCTTCTAATACTAACAGTATTACTACACTTATTTTCGTACATCTACTTGTGTGCATTGCAGTGTACATAAACAAGTCATTTTCGCCACCGAACGATGACGTTCATTGCTTTAAGACACTGGAATTGCATTCGGGAAGATGTGTGCTCAGCTTTTAATCTGGCCGGCCAGGTTTTAGTTTTGCATTCTTGCCCTAAAGCCAAACTGGTTTGACTTCTGAAATTTTCCCGGCGTATTTGTTCTTCTAATAATTTCCGGGTATGCAGCCGGATCCCGTCAGATCACCGAATTTAAGCGCTGTCGGGCTGGGCTAGCACTTGGATGGGTGACCATCCGGTTTACCGATCGCTGTTGGCAAGCGGGGTGCACTCAGCCCTCGTGAGGGAAACTGATGAGCTACTTGATTGAGAAGTAGCGGCTCCGGTCTCGGAAAGTGATATGCGGCCGGGAGAGCGGTGTGCTGACCACATGCCACCCCATATCCGCATCCAGTGACGCCTGTGGGCTGACGATGACACGGCGGCCGGTCGGTATCGTTGGGTCATCCCAAGGCCTGTTCGGACGGAGTTTAGTTTTTATGTGATGAAGCGTAATTAAAATAGTAAGCTTCCACACCGCCAAGTACAAATGACATGAATAGACAAGATTAAGAAAAGGCAAACCTACGCTTCTAGCATTTGTAGACTTAGAGAAAGCTTTTGACAATGTTGACTGGAATACTCTTTTTCAAATTCTAAAGGTGGCAGGGATAAAATACAGGGAGCGAAAGGCTATTTACAATTTGTACAGAAACCAGATGGCAGTCATAAGAGTCGAGGGGCATGAAAGGGAAGCAGTGGTTGGGAAAGGAGTGAGACAGGGTTGTAGCCTCTCCCCGATGTTATTCAATCTGTATATTGAGCAAGCAGTAAAGGAAACAAAAGAAAAATTTGGAGTAGGTATTAAAATTCATGGAGACGAAGTAAAAAATTTGAGGTTCGCCGATGACATTGTAATTCTGTCAGAGACGGCAAAGGACTTGGAAGAGCAGTTGAACGGAATGGACAGTGTCTTGAAAGGAGGATATAAGATGAACATCAACAAAAGCAAAACGAGGATAATGGAATGTAGTCAAATTAAATCGGGTGATGCTGAGGGAATTAGATTAGGAAATGAGACACTTCAAGTAGTAAAGGAGTTTTGCTATTTAGGAAGTAAAATAACTGATGATGGTCGAAGTAGAGAGGATATAAAATGTAGACTGGCAATGGCAAGGAAAGCGTTTCTGAAGAAGAGAAATTTGTTAACATCGAATATAGATTTATGTATCAGGAAGTCGTTTCTGAAAGTATTTGTTTGGAGTGTAGCCATGTATGGAAGTGAAACATGGACGATAACTACTTTGGACAAGAAGAGAATAGAAGCTTTCGAAATGTGGTGCTACAGAAGAATGCTGAAGATTAGATGGGTACATCACATAACTAATGAGGAGGTATTGAATAGGATTGGGGAGAAGAGAAGTTTGTGGCATAACTTGACTAGAAGAAGGGATCGTTTGGCAGGACATGTTTTGAGGCATCAAGGGATCACAAATTTAGCATTGGAGGGCAGCGTGGAGGGTAAAAATCGTAGAGGGAGACCGAGAGATGAGTACACTAAGCAGATTCAGAAGGATGTAGGTTGCAGTAGGTACTGGGAGAGGAAGCAGCTTGCCCAGGATAGAGTAGCATGGAGAGCTGCGTCAAACCAGTCTCAGGACTGAAGACAACAACAACAACAAACAAGAAATTTTCTGCATTTTATGGCATCCTATGGAGATTGTAAAACATAAGCCTGTGCGCCAGGGGCTGCAGACCAAGTTTATTTCCGCTATCTCTGCTGCTATTGTAGCTAGGAGGTTACAAACCCCAGAGTGCTCATTCTCGTGAGGCCGGCTGTTTCTGTGATGAATTTGGTTGTAATCGATCCTTGGGTTTGACAAGAGTGTCCACACTTACACACATACTCTGCATTACATATATAACAGATAATGTTATACGGCAAATTAATTTTTCTTTTTATTTATACTTTATTGCAGAAACAAAATTAAAGATACATAAAAGCTTTGAAACAACTGAAAATAACAACAAATACTGAAAAATCACAAACTATGTGGTTGTATGCCGAACTAGGGTTCATAATTGCAGTTCAACGACATTTCCACGTAGAGCACCACAGAAACCTTTCCAATGCCAAGAAAATCAAGGAGTGGGAAACAGTGTCTGCAGAGATATGGTGGTGGGCTATCAAGAACGTCAGAGGAGACTGTTAATCACATTTCAGATGTATCTGCAAGAACTCGTAGGAAATCCATCTGTATGGTATCAAATAAGTTTCATGTCCCAAACTTCAAGTACCCATCATGCACTACTCAGGTGCCAAAAGCCTTACAGATAAAAAGTGCAATTGTTACGTGAGATGAAACCTGCCAACAAACCAAAATGAACGACGCTTTCGAATACATTCTTCAGCGCATTAACACAGACAGCAACTTCCTTACTAAGGTTATGTTTTCTGATGATGCAGCATTTCACCTCTGTGAAGAAGTCAACAGACACAATGTGTCAATTAAGAGTGGCAGTCATCCTCATGAGGCCATTGCATATGAATGAGACTGCCCAAACTCCATCGTTTGGTGTGGCTTAATGGAGGATTATTCAACCTTTTTCCTTTGCAGAGACAATTACTACTGGTCACTTTTACCTTGATATGGTAGTTAATTTTGTGTGCCCTAAGATAAGACACTGAACTCATACCTTCTCTTTCATCAGGATGGATCACTACCACTCTGGCATGTAACGCACTGAGTGGCGGATTTCCTCAAAGATATATTGGGAGAGGTGGACCAATACCATGGCCATCCTGGTCGCCTGACACTGCTCCCCCCAATCTCTTCCTGTGCTGGTGTGTTAAGGACAGAGTGTAACACAACGCTCTCTGGAACAGGAATGGGAAAAACCGAACGGTTAAAACCGATAATGGTATTTTAGTTCTGCATAATCCGTATATTTCGGTATTTGTTTGGTCTAGGTTATAACAGGTGTTTTTAATTTTTTCCTAAAAATCGAGTAAGAACGCTGAGCTGTGAATCTGCCATAGCAGCAGGCCTAAAAGTGTTCGTTTTTAATAAACCTTTTTTAAAAAAAATCAGTAATTTTATGAGTCAAATTTTTAATGGTTTTCAATATTACGTTACTATGGAAACTGGGAAAAGAGATCAGTGCTGTTTTAGTAACAATGCCATCAGAAATGAGCAAAAGACACTTGGCAGAAGAAATGGTACAGTGTTGCTGAGATAACAACGTCCCTGTTGCCTTGTGTCGTGGCTTAAGATATGCGTGTACATGCAGTGTCCAAGATATGCCCCCCCCCCCCCCTCCTCCCGTCCAGTACGGTAGTTTCTCGCTGTCGTTGCTGGATATCTGCTGTATTGCAGAATGGCAACAACCCTTGTATACAACTGTTTTTACGAAGCAACATAGCAGTGAAGTACAGGGCTTCATTTGGTTTAAAAGATCTAATCAAAGATTTGTCTGCCATATCTATGAAATAACAAAACGAGGAAGGAAGTTATGGTAACAGGAATAAACTAAAAACTTACCAACAGTTCATTGATCTGTGGCCTGTGTCTACATAATATGACTTTATCTGCTTGTAGCCCTTGAAAACGGACAAATTAACAACAAACTGAGCTCTTCAGCCTGAGGTTTCATCCTCTGGACTGATTGTTGGTCAGGCCCATATAGTCGTACCATACCCGATTACGGCTTGATTTTTGAGCTGAGCGTCAAAAAATTAGAGTCATTAAGAGGATAGTGTTGGTTTTTTTGTGGTATTCAGCCACTTATCGCTTTTCGAAAAAAGTATGAAACAGTAGATGGAGCAAGTTTTCTTTTATTTGCCTATTTAAAATGTCCAAATGTGTGTGAAATCTGATGGGACTGCTAAGGTCATGAGTCCCTAAGCTTACACATTACTTAACCTAAATTATTCTAAGGCCAAACACACACACTCATGCCCGAGGGAGGACTCGAACCTCCGCCGGGACCAGCCGCACATTCTGTGACTGCAGCGCCCGAGAGCGCTCGGCTAATCCCGCGCGGCTTTGCCTATTTAAATTAATTTTTTTGATTCTATGTAGGCCTATCTTGAAACTGACTCGACATTTTTCACTGTCTGTTTCATTTCCAGGAAATGACAAAAATAAAAAGAAGGAAAAATCGGTTATTTCAGAAACGGGTTATTTTGAGCAGTTTTAACAGTCAGGGTAAAGCAGCTTGGAAACGGAACCGATATAACCGTGGAGTGCTGTGTGCACAACGATCACATACGTTAAATTAAAAGGAAGGTCAGAGTTGGCCGTAATATTTATGGTTTATTGATAGCAAAATCGATTTTCACTCACATAGTGATCATCTTCAGTGCTGTGGTGTGCAAATTAAACTCATAGCCAAAAATGAGCAAAAGATACTTGGCAGAAGAACTGATACAGTGTTGTTCAGGTAATGTCCCTGTTGCCTTGTGTCGTGGCTTAAGGTACGCGTGATACCCGGTCAATACGGTAGTTTCCCACTGTCGTTGCCAGACATCTGTTGTATTGCAGAATGTCACCAACGCTTGTGTGGAACTGTTTATACGAAACAACAGAGCAGTAACCAAAACTCAGTTATTGTGATCGTTTCCCAGTTTTATTTATTGATAACTTGATACCACTGCCTATGAGTTTAATTTGTACACCACAGCACTGAAGATTATCAGAATGTGATTGAAAATCGATTTTGCTGTGAATAAACCATCAATATTACGGCCAACGCTGCCCTTCCTTTTAATTCGAAAAAAGGTTGTTTCAGCGACAATCGCCACCCTTGCTCTGGAACAGCTGCGTGAGAGGGTTAGAGTGACAAATCAGACAATTACGCTACAGAGGCTGAAGAACGCCTGATAAGAAATTGCCACATATGGGCCTCACGCGGAAATATGTGACTGCACAAACAAAATTTCCACAAACCTTCCGTATCCATTGTTGTATGGATTTTCTTTACGTAGCGACTACGCGCTGTCTTAGAGACATTTCAGATTGTGGCCTTTCGTCTCGGGCACGGTGCATTGCCAGAGCGCGTCACTGAAGCAGCAAACTGTGTTGTTTATCAATTCCCGGCAGTGCGACGGCGGTCATTGCCCGCCGGCGGCGGCGCCGTGTGTTCGCCGGCAGAGCCGCGAGAAGAGCTGGTTTGACGGCCGTAGCCAGACTGCTCGGCGCGGCACGGAGATCACCCCACCCCACTCGGTTACAGCAGCAGACTCGCTGCCGAGTTATCTGGCGGAATGTGGCCTGTCCCCTGCGCGACGTGCACACCACGGCCAACGCACAGCGCACTCACCTGCGACGTGCCTCGCTTCTAAATTGATACTGTTATCACTCAGCTTAGCCGCGAGTCGGTAGACGGTGGTATATGTGACGTACAGTATAAATGGTCAGCACTTCCACCGGGAATTTGCGAGTGTAAGTCGGACCTTCCTTGATCCGCCTTGGTGGGTCGTATCGTCGGATTTCCACCGACTTGTGCGCGGTGCAGCTCTCGTAAATGTCGTCCCGTGCACATTCTCCATTGGCGCATTGGATGTCTCTGTCGGTGGAAGCTAATTATATGAAATTGCTGTCGACAAACTTTGGGGTATCTACTCTACCGGCCATCAAAATTGCTACACCAAGAAGAAATGCTGATGATAAACGGGTATTCATTGGACAAATATATTATACTATAACTGACATGTGATTACATTTTCACGCAGTTTGGGTGCATAGATCCTGAGAAATCAGTACTCAGAACAACCACCTCTGGTGGTAACAATGGCCTTGATACGCCTGGGCATTGAGTCAAACAGAGCTTGGATGTCGTGTACAGGTACAGCTGCCCATGCTGCTTCAACACGATACCACAGTTCATCTAGAGTAGTGACAGGCAAATTGTGACGAGCCAGTTGCTCGGCCACCATTGACCAGACGTTTTCAGCTGGTGAGAAATCTGGAGAATGTGCTGGCCACGGCAGCAGTCGAACATTTTCTGTATCCAGAAAGGCCCGTACAGGACCTGCAACATGCAGTCGTACATTATCCTTCAGAAATTTAGGGTTTCGCAGGGATCAAATGAAGGGTAGAGCCACGGATCGTCACACATCTGAAATGTAACGTCTACTGTTCAAAATACCGTCAATGCGAACAAGAGGAGATCCAGACGTGTAACCAATGGCACCCCATACCATCACTCCGGTTGATACGCCACTATGCAGATGACGAATACACGCTTCCACTGTGCGTTCACCGCGATGTCGCCTAACACGGGTGTGACCACAATGATGCTGTAAACAGAACCAGGATTCATCCGAAAAAATGTCGTTTTGCCATTCGTGCACCCAGGTTCGTCGTTGAGCACACCATCGCAGGCGCTCCTGTCTGTGATGTAGCGTCAAGGGAAACCGCGGCCATGGTCTCCGAGCTGAGAGCCCATGCTGCTGCAAACGTCGTCGAACTGTTCGTGCAGATTGTTGTTATCTTTCGAACGTCCCCATCTGTTGACTCGGGAATCGAGACGTGGCTGCACAATCCGTAACAGCCATGCGGATAAGATGCCTTTCATCTCGACTGATAGTGATACGAGGCCGTTGGGATCCAGCACGGCGTTCCGTATTACCCTCCCGAACCCACCGATTCCATATTCTGCTAACAGTCATTGGATCTCGACCAACGCGAGCAGCAATGTCGCGATACGTTAAACCGCAATCGCGATAGGCTACAATTCGACCTTTATCAAAGTTGAAAACGTGACGGTACGCATCTCTCTTCCTTACACGAGGCATCACAACAACGTTTCACCAGGCAACACCGGTCACCTGCTGTTTTTGTATGAGAAATAGGTTGGAAACTTTCCTCATGTCAGCACGTTGTAGGTGTCGCCACCGGCGTCAACTTTATGGAATGCTCTGAAAAGCTGATCATTTGCATAACACAGCATCTTCTTGCTGTCGGTTAAATTTCGCGTCTGTAGCATCTTCGTGGTGTATCAATTTTCATGGCCAGTACTGTATTTACTCGACATTAACATTCAGAATGCCGTCATATCACTTTTATTCCTATTAGATCATTAATGAAACACTCATGTCACAAACTACTCGTAACTGAGAGCATGGCTACCATCGAACAAGACAGGGAGAGCTCTTATCGCCGACTGCCGACTTTGGCGCGCAGTCCGTATCTCTTAACTAGTTTCGTCACAGTTCAAATGGTTCAAATGGCTCTAAGCACTATGGGACGTAACTTCTGAAGTCATCAGTCCCCTAGAACGTAGAACTACTTAAACCTAAGGACATCACACACATCCATGACCGAGGCAGGATTCGAACCTGCGACCGTAGCGGTCACGCGGTTCCAGACTGCAGCGCCTAGAACCGCTCGGCCACATCCGGCTGGCGTTCGTCACAGTTGGTGGATTTCCGGTCAAGTTCGTACTTACTAAGATATGCATTTGTTAATGAACGGGGGTGAATTTTAACGTGGCAAAATAATGATAAATAGTTTTAAACATCCAGAGGCTTCTCCTTGTTTTCACGGTGCCATAAATGCCTTTATTTATTAAATATAAATCGGTGGCTATGTCACCAAGACGGCGGTACTTCCCGTCATGTATATTTCCCAGGCTGACGCTTGTTGCTACGGTCCAGCGCCGAGCCCCACCCCACTACGCGCGACATACTGTCGCTTCGTCACCTAGCCAGCCAGCGTGGGGAATGCTCTCCGACTCATGGCCGGCTACGGACTACAGCACTTCCTATCGTGAATACACCAATAAGAGACAATAATTTATTAAAACTGGTAAAAATGTCTTCCTGGCGTAAGAGCCAGGTTACAGACTGCGGATCGCTAACGAGATCATCGCTACGGGCGGTGGAGAGACGTGCGACAGGGGGAGGTGGGGGAGGGGGGAAAGGGCGGCAGGTGGTTTCGAAACTGTCAGCCATAGACGTTACATTAAAAATTGCGTGGCATCCCTGCATCACTTCAGGTGTATGCGAGTAGGCTTTTTCAGTGACTTGCTGGGAGCGTTAGCAACATAAAAATAATTAATATACAGTAATGAAATTCTGACAATACGTTTGTCTAGGTAACATATTCAAGTCACAAACATTGCAAGATCACTGCGCGAGATAAGCCATTGGAAGCTTTGCAAACGTGCATGAATTGCACTACTTAAACCTAAGTAACCTAAGGACATCACACACATCCATGCCCGAGGCAGGATTCGAACCTGCGACCGTAGCAGTCTCGCGGTACCGGAGTGAAGCGCCTAGAACCGCTCGGTCCCAAAGGCCGGCTTTACTGAGTCTAACGAAGGCGATGTTGAACTGATGTATTCGACGACGCCCTTTGGATACAGTGTTTAAAGGATCGTTCTAAAAAATACCAAACTAAGATCAACCTGAAGATGCCTAAATAAGGCGAAACGCGCACTTGAAAAAAAAAACTAAAATTGCAACCAAGATTGTTTTTAACCAATACTGTTACAGTGTGTATTAGAGTAAACCTAAATTGCATCGTCACAGAGGTGTGAAATTGGAACAGACATCATCTCTTAGATACAGACACACGCCAGCCAACTTTCGTTTATGTCACACTACTCCTTCTTGGTGTTTCCATTTTTCCGTCATTGTACATATATCTGATGCTAAAAAACGTATCGAAAACTTTGAGAGGAGGTAGTAACTATCAACACAAAAAACAAGTCTAAAAAACATATGGAGCTTCATAATGAGTCAGTCACCGATTTCCTTAAAAGCAATGTCTTTTTTTCTCCTCATAAGCCGTTCGTGAAATCCTCTATTGCATGAGTGACAAATAAGGTTTTGAAAAATCTTGATGCGGTACAACAGCTACTTGTCAGATCTTTATTAAAACAACCAGCTTTCGTCAAAGGACAGAGTATCCTCAGGCATTAAGAATTAATTATAAGTCGTGCTTCCAAACATGACCATAGTGAAGACTGGAATTTAAATTCTTGAAGAGAATAAAAGATTAATAAACTATTTCTGTCGGTCGGTCCAAGGCAGCCGCAAAAGAATTTTGTCGGTCGGTACCGACTAAAACATTTAAGACTTCCATTCGCCCGTGTCAGCCGACGAAAACAAAACAGAAGCAGTCACAGAACGATGGTAGCTTCGGTGAGCGTCTGTATGCGCAGTGTGAATTTTTGACAGATCCTTCCATTGTAACTGCACAGAAGTTACGGACAGACACACAGCGCTTCACCTCTAATCGATTCACATCGAAACTGTCGACAGCCTCGTCGAAGATATGCAGCACTGGCGGTCGCTTATTTTTTCAAGTAGTGTGAGTCGGAACACGACGTGCTCCCCGCTCGCTGTCTACGGACTGGCTGTTCACACAGACATAAAAAGTTACGGGGCGTAATCGAGCTAATAGTTCCGCTGGGTGAGAGGCGGTGTTCAGGAGCGCCGCCCGTCGGGTTTCATAAATTCCCCACGAGCGAGCAGCGATATAAGCGAGCGATTTACCGGTCCACCCAAGAACTTCGGGCTCCGTGGGGCGAGTCAGCATCGCAAGCTAGCCAAGTCGGTAATTCAAGAGTAGAAGGCTCTCGCGTGCGATTGCCGAACAGGGAGCTCCACGGCCATGGGTTCTGAATAACCCAAACCTGCGTCATTTATTCACATTGCTGCACGCTGGCCGAGGATTTTTAACAGCCTCCCCTGGCTCCCTCAGTCCCGCGAATACGGATTCGTCCACTAGCTAATGGAGTATTTACACCACTGGCCATTAAAATTGCTACACCATGAAGATGGCGGGCTACAGACGCGAAATTTAACCGACAGCAAGAAGATGCTGTGATATGCAAATGATTAGCTTTTCACAGCATTCCATAAAGTTGGCGCCGGTGGCGACACCTACAAAGTGCTGACATGAGGAAAGTTTCCAACCGATTGCTCATATATAAACACCAGTTGACCGGCGTTGCCTGGTGAAACGTTGTTGTGGTGCCTCGTGTAAGGAGGAGAAATGCGTACCAACATGTTTCCGACCTTGATAAAGGTCGGAATGTAGCCTATCGCGATTGCGGTTAATTGTATCGCGACATTGCTGCTCGCATTGGTCGAGATCCAATTACTGTTAGCAGAATATGGAATCGGTGGGTTCAGGAGGGTAAAACGGAACGCTGTGCTGGATCCCAAAGGCCTCGTATCACTAGCATTCGAGATGACACGCATCTTATCCGCATGGCTGTACGGATCGTGCAGCCACGTTTGTTACCCTGAGTCAACAGATGGGGACGTTTGCAAGACAACAACCATCTGCACGAACAGTTCGACGACGTTTGCAGCGGCATGGACTATTAGCTCGGAGACCATGGCTGCGGTTACCCTTGACGCTGTATGACAGACATGAGCGCCTGCGATGGTGTACTCAACGGCGAACCTGGATGCACGAATGGCAAAACGTCATTTTTTCGGATGAATCCAGATTCTGTATATAGCATCATGATGGTCGCATCCGTGTTTGGCGACATCACGGTGAACGCACAATGGAAGCGGGTATTCGTCATTGCCATACTGGCGTATCACCCGACGTCATGGTATGCGGTGCCATTGGTTACACGTCTCGGTCACCTCTTGTTCGCATTAACGGGACTTCGAACAGTGAACGTTACATTTCAGATGTGTTACGACCCGTCGCTCTACCCTTCATTCGATCCCTGCGAAACCCTACATTTCAGCAGGATAATGCACGACCGCATGTTGCAGGTCCTGTACGGGCCTTTCTGGATACAGAAAATGTTCGACTGCTGCCCTGGCCAGCACATTCTGCAGATCTCTCACCAATTGAAAATGGTGGCCGAGCAACTGGCTCGTCACAATACGCCAGTCACTACTCTTGATGAACTGTGGCATCGTGTTGCATGCGTAGCTGTTCCTGTACATGACACCCAAGCTCTATTTGAGTCAATGCCCAGGCGTATCAAGGCCGTTATTACGGGCAGAGGTGGTTGTTCTGGGTACTGATTTCTCAGGATCTATGCACCCAAATTGCGTGTAAATGTAAGCACATGTTAGTTCTAGTATAGTATATTTGTCCAATGAATACCCGTTTATCATCGGCATTTCTTCTTGGTGGAGCAATTTTAATGGCCAGTAGTGTAGTCATTATTGTGGTGGCCTCTCAAACCATCTTCAACAAGGCTCAGCCATTTCGCAGCCTAGCAATGTCTTTGCCGGAATTACGTTAGAAACAGATCCTTCTTGGCCTTATTCTTCCCGTACACTGCGCTGACACGTCATGGGACGGCAATATCCACGCGTCAGTATCGCGTACACAAGGTATAAAAGGGCAGTGCATTGGCGAAGCTGTCATTTGTACTCAGGTGATTCATGTGAAAAGTTTTCTGACCTGATTAAGGCGTCAGGATGGGAATTAACGGACTCTGAACGCGGAAAGGCAGTTGGAGCTAGATGCGTAGATTCGTGTTTCGGAAATCGTTAGGGGATTCAATATTCCGAGATCCACAGTGACAAGAGCGTGCCGAAATTACCAGATTTGAGGTATTACCTTTCGCCATGTACAACGTTGTGGCCGAGGACCTTCTCTTAACGACCGAAAGCAGCGGCCTTTGCTTAGAATCGTCAATGGTAACAGACAAGCGACACGGCGTGAAATAGCGGCAGAAATCAGTTGGGGACGTGAGAGGAACGTGTCCGTTAGGGCAGTGTGTATTCTATGATGACATGGAATGGATTGGGTCCTATGGCCCAACTCAACCGAGTATTGACGGGAAATGGTTATATTCGGCTACTTGAAGACGATTTGCTGCTGTTCATGGACTTCACGTCCCCACCAACGATGGGCCAAGTCAGTGAGACACATTACGTCGCAGTCTGTTTGAAGAACATAATGGAGAATTCGAGAGATTGATTTGGCCCAGATAGCCCGACATCATTCAGATCGCTTGACATGAACCCCAGCGAACATTTATCGGACATTAAATTCTGCACCGGCAAGACTTTTATAATTATGGACGACTATAGAGGCAAAATGCTTGAACTCGGCATATACTCTAAAACTCTAAAACCCTGTAACTGGCGGATGTAAGCTACATTGGTCTAGAAATCTGTCCATGTGACCTTTTACCTTTTCCGCAAACAAGAGTGACCTGCCCTCTTTTTTCAGTCAGGCGGATCTTTTTTGCTGCGAGAGAAATTCTCGACAAATATCAGAAAGAGCTTTATTTGAGTTAACAGCGGGTTCGCAAGCCAATGCAGTTGTTACCGCGTGTTAGCCTCGCCCGCCGGTGTGGGGCCCGGTCTGCCGTGTTGCGGCGACGCGTCCTCTACGCCGCGGCGCTTTATGACGCCCACGGGGATCGGCGCGCGGCCGCTCCTGGGTTTCCGGCAGAACGCACACCAGAGAGGCCAGCAGCCAATACGGCCCTCCGGCCACGCTCCGGCGGCGATGGCCGTGGGAGAGAGAGAGGCGAACCGAGCGGAGCGCGGGGTTCTCTCCACCACCTCGCGGGGGAGGTGCTTCTGGCAGTCCGCGATCCCTGCACTGCATCCGGGCGGAACAGTTGCCAATTGATTTGTCACTGGTGCCTCGGAATTGGGTTCGTGCGAGTAACGTTTAATGGTCCAGACAGTTTTTATTTGAGAGGCAATGGTGAACAGAAATGTAGCAGACTGCATTCCTACACTCGACACTGGAAGCTTTAGGGCATCGGGAAAATAGAGGGGAAAAAAAGAATGGTTGAGACCATTTTTATTTGAGATTCTACACTCGAAATTTTGGGAAAACGTAGAACGGAGCAAAAAAAAAAAAAAATAAAATTAAAAAGTCGTATTTCGAAAGTACCAAGAGTTGCTGATGGAATAAACTTTAATTCACTGGAGTTTATATCATCCGATTATCGTCAGGTTGCCAAGAACTATTTACAATGGCCTGTCGTGTTATGACGACTTATTCAATAGTTCATTGTTAAGTTTGAGATTACTGATGGCCTTCCGGGCACGATACCTGGTACGGAAACTATCAGCGGAGCACAGACGAAAGAGGAAACATTCTAGGAAGATAAGGGGCACAAATAGAGAAATCCTCTGACGTAAGAACCGAGCGAGGTGGCGCAGTGGTTAGCACACTGGATTCGCATTCGGGAGGACGACGGTTCAATCCCGTCTCCGGCCATCCTGATTTCGGTTTTCCGTGATTTCCCTAAATCGTTCCAGGAAAATGCCGGGATGGTTCCTTTGAAAGGGCACGGCCGATTTCCTTCCCAATCCTTCCATAACGCGCTCCGTCTCTAATGACCTCGTTGTCGACGGGACGTTAAACACTAACCACCACCACCACCACCACTGACGTAAGAGACTTTGACCAAGGAGCCTGGAACAAGAATCTAGAAAATGGAGAGTGGTGAGCTGCCCGCGTTCTACTGTCCAAGACTTGATATTTTAAAAAATATCTGGGCCCTTGCTGCATGCATACAGGCGTTGATATACATCATTGGTGACATGTTGACAATGTGTGCGCCGACCGAGACTCGAACCCGGGACCTCCTGCTTACATGGCAGATGCTCTATCCATCTGAGCCACCGAGGGCACAGAGAATAGTGCGCCTGCAGGGACTTATCCCTGGCACGCTCTCCGTGAGACCCATATTCCCAACATGTCCACACCTTTACATCACATCTGTGACGCGCCTGATAAATGTTTGCCCATCATACTCATTAATCGTGGCAGATTAATCTACCAAGTCCCGACGAGTTCGGGCATAGCGTGTGTGTTCGCACAAGAAAGCCAAAGGCCGGGAAGCCATATTTTAACTATATATGAAGGTAGTATCTGTTCCCGAAAGAACAGTTACCGTTGATGACAATGCAGCTTCGCTAGAATGAAATGTTCTTTCGGGAACAGAAACTGCTTACATATATATTTTTTTAAAAAATGTCGTTATGGGCTCTCCATAAATAGAAAAAAGTTGTCGATATCGATCTCACGTTGTAAATAAACTGTCAGTTCTAGAGATGTATATTTAAGTATTGATTTATTATTAGATATTCTGTAAATCAACAAGTTATCAGCCTGCCTATATCACGTAGAGCAAGAATTGAGAGGAAAACGAAGCACGTTCAAGCTTGGCGATAACCACTTTGCTAACAATGGTAACTCCAAGTAGGTGGCACAATAAAGGGTGTCCGATGGGTTTCGTCACATATCGGATTTGTCTGGAACACTTCATGTCGACTTCCTCGTTTTTCATTTCTGCAAAAGGCAGTGAACTAGCAGTGGTAGTGTCAAAATTGGGTGGTGAAGTCAGACGTGTCAGTTTCTGTTCGTAGCAACGAGCGCCGATTACGTCAGCTTTTCCTCTCACACGTCTACGTACACGGCAGAGACCAGTACTGTCATTTAGATTTTTGTTCATCTGTTTGAGCAACTGCTTTTGAATAATGCCGACTTGAAAAAACAGCCGAATTAGTCGCGTTACAAATTGTTTTTAACGGAATTGGTGTGCTATAGCCGGCCGCGGTGGTCTCGCGGTTCTAGGCGCGCAGTCCCGAACCGTGCGACTGCTACGGTCGCAGGTTCGAATCCTGGCTCGGGCATGGATGTGTGTGATGTCCTTAGGTTAGCTAGGTTTAAGTAGTTCTAAGTTCTAGGGGACTGATGACCACAGCAGTTGAGTCCCATAGTGCTCAGAACCAATTGGTGTGCTATTTCTTCACATCGGATACCTTTTTATTCCATTCACATCGCCACACCCCCACTGTAATCGGAATTCTTCTTTGTGCCACGTATACTTGCTTCAAACAAGCAAGGAGAAAGACTGAACGCGATGGAAGCTCCAAAAGTGGTAAGACTCCTTCACACAGTGAAAGTAATTATGTTCTTACGCAATTTCCAAAGAATAGCAGGCTGGACCGCTGTAATATATTAAACAGGCCCCACGAAGAATATCTGAAAATCAGTTATTTACCGCCGATTGCCACGGCACGTATCACTCCTACTTGAGACTGGAATGGCACCACTGCATTGAGCAAGTATTCTCCAGTGAAATCTACACAAGATTTTGTGGGAGTAAAGTAGGAACAAGCACTCTTCTCCCCCCCCCCCCCCCCCCTCTCTCTCTCTTTTTGTTTCAATTCTGTTCAGGTTTCTGAAGCGAGTTGGCCTACTGTGCGCCGGGCGGATTCGATCCGGGAAGGGCGCACCTCCCCGCCCCAGAAGTGGCACTATAACGCGCACGGCTATGCGGGTGGGTCATCTACTCGCTTTTCCCTTTTCATATTAATGTCTTCATGGTTCTTGTACAACCGCCCCACATATGGAAGTTCGTTTCCTTGGTGTAGCTACAAGGATAGAGATACGTGGACAGTGCAAACCAGTCCAAGAACTGAAACTTCCTGGCAGATTAAAACTGAGTGCCGGACCGAGACTCGAACTCGGGACATTTGCCTTTCGTGGGCAAGTGCTCTACCAACTGAGTTACCCAAGCACGACTCACGCCCCGTCCTCACAGCTATACTTCCGCCAATACCTCGTCTCCTACCTTCCAAACTTCACAGCTACTCTTAATCAGGCTCAAAACTCGACTTGTAACGAGAGCACTTACGATGAGTCTGTCACAATATTAATAATACGTAACGCTCTACACTACTATAAGAAAATATCACTGTTCATGAAGTAACAAAGTATACGAATTAACTTCTTTATGTTTTTCCTTTTATTTAATCAAATGCTTTCAAATGTTCATTTCGCGCCCACAAATCATAGTACACTGTTTCTGCTGATGACCACGTGAGCTTTTGAGTTGCTAGGCTACTTCGATCAACAGAATTTATATTGAAACTTCCTGGCAGATTAAAATGCGTCCCGGTCCGAGACTCGAACTCGGGACCTTTGCCTTTCGCGGGCAAGTCCTCCACCATCTGAGCTACCTCAGCACGACTCACGCCCCGTCCTCACAGCATTACTTCTGCCAGTTAGCAGGAGAGCTTCCGTAAAGTTTGGAAGGTAGGAGACGAGGTACTGGCAGAATTAAAGCTGTGAGGAGGGGGCGTGAGTCCTTGCTTGGGTAGTTCAGTTGGTAGAGCACTTGCCCGCGAAAGGCGAAGGCCCCGAGTTCGAGTCTCGATCCGGCACACAGTTTTAATCTGCCAGGAAGTTTCGTATCAGCTCACACTCCACTACAGAGTGAACATCTCATTCTGGAGTCCAAGAACTGTTGAAAATATGAGACCAGTAAGAAACCGTGATAGGTGAGGACGGGTCGGAGTGTACGAGAAGGCGAGAAATCCGGCAGTAAGCAGGTCAGCGCCCCCGGCGGCGCAGTGGAGGATTCGGCGGCAGGGAGGGGCTCGTAAAATACGTGGAGGCGTTACGGCCCACGGCTTTATCGTGATGGGGCGCCAGGCCGTAAACGGCTCCCAGAAGAGGCGCCCGCGCCGACCCGTCACCGCCTTCCGTCCCCACACCGAGCAGCGACTTGCCTTTCACGAGGTTCGCCTCGCACAGTTCAGAACCCTATGGAGATTATACGTCAGCAAGCAAGCGTCATTTGATAAACACAGGGGGTGTGGTCAAACATGGTAACACCGGGAACACAACACATTACCAATGTAGTTGGTGTCATTTGCACATTAATAAGTGATGGTATTGGGCCCCCATGGTACACAAAACGGGTCAGATCGTTGTTGCAGAATGGCCAGTAGTGTACATACATAAGTGGGGCGTTCAATAAGTAACGCAACACATTTTTTTTAAAACAGATTAATTTTATTCAGTATTCCAATACGCCTTATTATTGCTCTCTCTTTTACCTATAAAGACCTATGTTTCGTCATAATCTCTGTTGAATGCGACGGTCTTATGCCTTGTTACTGGAAGGGCATGTGTGCCCATATGGTATCGCCCTACTAATCGACGTTGGAACCAACGTCTCGCTGCATCAATAATCTCCCAATCAAGTCCTGCTTATCGCGGAGTGCATCCTTCATTGGGTCAAACAGTTAAAGGTCGGAAGGTGCGACATCCAGTCTATAGAGTGGATGAGGAAGAATAGTCCAATCATCTCCTCTCGAGTGCGCAAACTTCTGTGGGTCCTTGCGTTGTTGAGGTGTGTTTGATTCTAATCGAGAATGAGGGTGTCCGCAAGTTCCGATATTGCAGGAGTCACACCTGTGTGCGGCCCGTCGGCGCTCGGGAGATCGGACAGGTTTGCGCGACCTTGTTGCGATAATGACAGACGTCACGTACAACGACGCACCGTGCTTTTGTCCGCTGCTTGGAACGCATCTCCATTGCAGGCTCCATTTTGAAGGCTACACAGAGCGCAGCCATTGATCGGAACCACATGAAACAATAGGGGCTGAAGCGGGAATATTCCACGATGTCCTGTCGGACATCGTGGAATATTCCCGCTTCAGCCCCTGTTGTTTCATTATTGCATTATCTGCATTGTCTCAACCGTTATTGGCAAAGGAAAAAAAATTGTGCATTACTTATTGAACTCTCTTCGAATTTATCACGGTATATGGCATAATGATAACTAACATAAAGATGAAGCTGATGAAGATTAGTACAAAGGTGAATGGTTCAAATGCCTCTGAGCATTATGGGACGTAACATCTATGGTCATCAGTCCCCTAGAACTACTTAAACCTAACTAACCTAAGGACATCACACAACACCCAGCCATCACAATGCAGAGAAAATCCCTGACCCCGCCGGGAATCGAACCCGGGAACCCGGGCGTGGGAAGCGAGAACGCTACCGCACGACCACGAGATGCGGGCACAAAGGAGAAGAACGAGATTCAAGCGTACTGGAAGAAGTGAAAAATTCCTGTCTAGACTGAAAAATTACACATGGCTCATCTTACGTGGGTCTTCACGCTTGCAAAGACGTGTCTTGTGTGTGATAGAGTTTCAACTGTCACCTCGTAACACTTGTGGTACTGCTACTATAAATCGGCAGAGCGGACATGTGCCAAATAGCTTTGTTATGCCCCGTTTATAGGAAAGAAGATAAATCAGAATTCGCGAACTACTGAAGTCTTCTTGCGAACTGTAAGCTAAAATTATAAATAACGAATTTCATACCAATAGTGGAATATACATACAACGGTTCTAGGCGCGCAGTCCGGAACCGCATGACTGCTACGGTCGCAGGTTCGAATCCTGCCTCGGGCATGAATGTGTGTGATGTCCTTAGGTTAGTTAGGTTTAAGTAGTTCTAAGTTCTAGGGGACTGATGACCACAGATGTTAAGTCCCATAGTGCTCAGAGCCATTTGAACCATTTTTTTGATGCAACATGGTTTTGCAAAACATAGATCATGTGGAGACCGTCGTTTTACTATGGCACAAGTAACTGATAAAAGAAGAGAGTTTAGATTACCAACTTACTATATTCCCGGCGATTGTGAAAGGAGTTTGAAAAGGTAAATCGAAAAATGTTATGGGTATCATTAATGGAAATAGGAGTTCCAGCACACCTGAATAGATGTGAGTCATATTATGAAAATAATAAAATAATGATCCGTACCGTAACAATGGGACAAAATTTGTCGATTTTAATAGAGGAGTTGAGACGAAGCTGTCCGCCGATCCCTCATCCTTTTCGATGTTTATATTGAAGATGCTCCTCATAAATGGCTGATTACATTTAACGACGCATCAAGAAGTGATAAAGTTAATTTCATGACGCTGCTATTTGCTGATGATCAGTTTATAATAGGTAACTTTTCAAATTTCTATACGTAAGTTGAGGCAAAGTGCCACTAAATACGGAATGCGAATATTGACAGATAAAACACGAGTGATGGCATTCGAAGTATTGGAATCCATGAGAGCCACAATTGTTACAGATGGACAAATAATTGAAGAAGTAAAACCGTTTCGATGTCAAAAGTACAGTTTAAAATTTTCCAAGTCAGATGATGTAGAGACAAAATTGTCCAGATTCAGATACTTTTGTGCAACCATGCACCGTACTATTAAAACACAGCATACGCAGAGAAACATCAGTTAAACTATACAAGGTAATAGCCTTGCCTTTGCTGGTGTATAGTGGCGCATGTTGGACCTTAACATCAGATCAGTTACCACAAATCGAATCATCATAGGTGAAGTTCCTCCACTTTGTACAGGGACAGCTATTACTGGATCACAAAAGAAACTCCGCACTAAACGTAGGATCGATTAGAACTATACGTGAAAAATATACAGCATAACCCAACAGCAAAGAGAACGGTACTACACTTTACGAATGGGCTACTTCACTTTGCTGGGGCGCCTCAAACAGTACTGTGGCGCGGGATTTCAATGCACACCAAGACGACAACACGTAGTAACAAACAATTACGTGACGTTTTTACGGCGAGGGGATGATTAAAACTTTATTTATACCCGCCCTATTACTATTAAATTTTTACGTTTTGACACACTCACACACATAGACATACACTTGTTCCGGACCTTATCGCCACATTTGATAACGCCACAGCAGCCAAGGGGCACACGAAGAAGACAGATCAATCGTAGTCTTTAATTGCAACCAATGAGTTAAAATAAAATAAAACAAAACAATTTTTTTGGGTTCTGCCTCACACTTGATAATGAGTTGGAACGGTCTTGTATTACCGTATTCGCTTAGATACGGTATGCTAATATTTATCGGAACGCTGCGGTGCTAGTGATGCATACGCAGGGTACACGGATGAGAAGCATCGGACCTAAGACAATACCCGCCTAAATTATAAGCACGCCACCGACGTACGTAGTCCTCTGAACTGGCGCTACGCAGGCGTCACTGTTCCGAGCGGCACAGCACAATTGCTGATTCCCCGTGGATCGAAAGCGCGACCGCGAATACTGTGTACGCTGGGACTGCAGGTACCAAGTTCCGATCCATAAGCGCGCTCGTGTGTACAGAAACGCCGTGCCATTGTTTGACAAGTTGTATGGTGATGCTTGTAGCAGGGACAAGCACAATGTTACCTGCTGAAAATTTAATAAGGTGTAGCCACAGTTGAGGAGAGGCTCTGACACCGACAAGCAAGTGGTTTGGCGTCGAAGCACCGGCTATACTGAGTAAGCTGAACCTAGCCACAGGGAAATTTCGTTTAAATAACGGCTTAACGTTTTAGGCGAATATATATATATATATATATATATATATATATATATATATATATATATATATATATATATATATATATGACTAAATTCAGAACCTGCGCAAAACTGTGGACTACTATGGGATACTGCCAAAAAAATAATTTACATACTTTTGGAAGGTAGGAGACGAGGTAATGGCGGTAGTAAAGCTGCACGGACGTGGCGTGAGTCGTGCTTGGGTAGCTCAGTTGGTAGAGCACTTGCCCGCGAAAGGCGAAGGTGAGTTCGAGTCTCAGTCCGGCACACAGTTTTAATCTGCCAGGAAGTTTTATATACTTTATTGTTTACATAGTTTACTTAAGTAAACAGATAGGAGAAAAGCGAATGATCTTGGCCCAGAATTGGGGAACAGCAACTGCACTGCCATCAGCCCTCATCAGCCCTTTACCATGGCATGACTCAGGACAGCACATGACTCAGGGCAGCAAGGATAGTGACACAGGTAGTCTGTTGTCCGTTCTCCCACGCAGTTGCATTGTCTTAGTCCTATGGAATATTCCCGTTTGACAAGGTTGTCCTGGATTTACTAACGTATGATATTCGTCTGTTCGATGATCTCCAGATGGACCAATCTAAAGTACCTCCAGGGTGGTAGAAATTCGCCATGTTTCATCTGCGTTTGAAATTGGTCACCTCTATTTGCCCACAGCTGTTCCCAGGGCAGCGTTTTGAGACAATAGTGCTGACGCTGAACTAAGGAAACTACTTCTGAATTTCAACCTGGGTGTTGATGGTTGATGGCCACAGAGTGGGTCTGAATGATATAGCCCAACCTATAGGAGAAAACAGGATGATCTTGGCCCAGAATTGGGGAACAGCAACTGCACTGCCTTCAGCTATCATCAGCCCTTTGGTTCTAATGGCTCTGAGCACTACGGGACTTAACTTCTGAGGTCATCAGTTCCCTAGAGCTTACAACTATTAAACCTAACTAACCTAAGCCCTTTACCACGGCAAGACTCAGGGCACCACATGAGTCACTCAGGGCAGCAAGGAGAGCGGCACAGGTAGTCTGTTGTCCTTCTCCTCCGCAGTCGCATTGTCTTGATCCTCTGGAATATACCCACTTGAGAAAGTTGTCCTGGATTTACTAACGTATGATCTTCGACTGTTCGATGATCTCCAGGTGGACCAATCTAAACTACCTCCAGGGAGGTAGACATTCGGTACGTTTCGTCTATGTTTGAAGTTTGTCACAGGTGTTCTCTGGTAACCCTTCGAGACAGTGCTGACGTTCAACTAAGGAAATTACTCCGGAATTTCAACCTAGATCTTCGTGGTTGATGGCCACAGAGTGGGTGTAAATGATATAGTCCAACCTTTTTCCGTCCAACGTCCACAGCTACTTTGCCACATATGCCATGTGGTGCAATACCTGCTAAGAAACAGATCGTGTCTGTAGGTGTCGGTTTCAGACATCTCGTCAAGAACAAATTTGTCGACTTTCAGGGAGCTTCAGAAGACCATCGCATGTCTACGCGTTGGCTTCTGCCGCTTCAGGATACTTCCGCATACTTCCGCATACCTCTGCGTGTATGTGATTCCTATGTTTACACTAATCACCATCACCCTACAAATATTTTACTGCGTGGTCCGGCAGAACTGAACTGGGCTCGCCGATTTCAGTAGCGTCGATAATGTTTGAGAAGAACTAAGTCTGCATCTGTTACACCTACGCAAGCACTTCACGGTGTGTGGTGAAGAGCACTTACATTCTCTAGAACATACCTGGGAAGGAGAATCATGTTACCGCAGTCTTCTTGGCACGTGAGATCTCCGCGTTTTGACAGTAAAACTCTCCGTAATATGCCTTTCTTGTAGCTTCTGTCACTGGCGTTTGAGGAGCATCTGCGTCAAGCTCTCGCGCTTAATAAATGAACATGTCACGAAATATGCTTCTCTTCTTTGCATCTTCTCTGGATCGCCTAAATCTCTTTTATTAATCCAATCAGGTTGATCAGTCGGAGGAGTGATTTGTAGGCGACTTCTTTCGGAGATCAGTCATATATCCTTTGCATTCTTGCAACGAATTTCAACCCGCATCTAGATTGTTTTAAACGACTTGGAAACAAACCCACGAACAGTGAAGGGTACACAGTGAAATTCGCAAAGAGTTGCATTTCATTAGATGCTATCATAAGTTATCAAAATAACTTCACTGTCTTGAAATAATCTTCTCCGATACACATGCAAAGAATCAATGTCATTTAGAACAGGGGTTCTCAAACTTTTTTCGTCGCGTTCCACTTATGAAACATATATTACCTTGCCTCCCCCGCAAAACAATTTTTCTTTCGTTCCTCAACACTTCTCACACTTGGCAAAAAACGGCCCACGATATCTATTTACTTCTGTCTAATTACTGCAACTTTCAGTTACAACAATTACTATCAACTTGTATTTTTTCAATGGTGATAAAGGTTATTGGCTTAGCTCCATATATAGCAATTATATACAACCGCTCGCTCACAGAAAGTTCCGTACCTAAAGACTGGAAACTTGTTCCAAGTCACGCCAATACTCAAAAAGGGAAGTAGGAGTAATCCATATAACTAACATCGATTTGCAGTAGGGTTCTGCAACATATACTGTATTCGAACATTATGAATTACCTCGAAGAAAACGATTTACTGACACATAGTTAGCACGTATTCAGAAAATTCGTTCTTGTGAAACACAACTCGCTCTTTATACTCATGAACTAATGAGTGCCATCGACAGGGGATGTCAAATTGACTCTATATTTTTAGATGTTCAGAAGGCTTTCGACACCATTCCTCACAAGTGTCTTCTAACCAAACTTTGTGCCCACGGAATTGTGTTGTGCGACTGGATTCGTGATTTCCTGTCAGAAAGGTCACAGTTCGTAGTAATAGACGGAAGACATCGAGTAAAAAAGAAGTAATATCTGGCGTTCCCCAAGGAAGTGTTATAGGCCCTCTATTGTTCCTGACCTATATTAACGACACAGGAGACAATCTGAGTAGCCCTCTCAGATTATTTGCAGATGATTCTGCCATTTACCGTCTTGCAAAGTCATCAGATGACCAAAATAAATTGCAAAATGATTTAGATAAGATATCTGTATGGTGCGAAAAGTGGCGATTGACATTGAATAAAGAGAAGTGTGAGTTATTCACATGAGTATTAAAAGAAATCAGCTAAATTTCGATTACGAGATAAGTCACACAAATCTGAAGGCTAAATACTTAGGGATTACAATTACAAATAAACTAAATTGGATCGAGCACATAGATAATGTTGTGGATAGAGCAAACCAAAGACTGCGATTCACTGGCAGAACCCTTTGAAGGTTCAACAGATCAACTAAAGAGATTGCTTGTACTACACTTGTCGGCCCCATTCTGGAGTACTGCTGTGCGGTGAGGGATCCGCATCAGGTGGGGCTGACGGATGATATCGAAAAAGTTCACAGAAGGGCGGCTCGTTTTGTATTATCGAGAAATAGGGGAGATTGTGCTACGGACATGATACATGAATTGGAGCGGCAATCATTAAAACAAAGGCGTTTTTAGTTGCGACGGAATCTTCTCATGAAATTCCAGTCACCAGTTTTCTCCTCCGATTGCGAAAACATTCTGTTGGCACCCACCTACATAGGGAGAAATGCTCATCACGATAAAATAGGAGAAATCAGGGCTGGCACAGAAAAGTTTAAGTGCTAGTTTTTCGCGCGCGCCGTTCGTGAGTGGAACGGTAGAGAGACAGCTTGAAGGTGGTTCATTGAACCCTCTGCCTGGCACTTTACTGTGAATAGCAGAGTTATCACGTAAATGTAGATGTAGACTTCCGGTGGCAGTACTTTAGAAACCAATGTCTCCGTATATATCATCCAATGTACGACTTTTACAAGATAAACAGCACACGCTCTTGCCATGAACCCGCTTGAAGTTCCAGTAAATGCTACCGCCCCACCGGTATACCTACCAATAAATTTTTGTCTATGATAGATAGTTATCAACAAAAAATGGAATTGACACAGAAAGAAAATATCGTCGCCTGTAGTCCTCCCTTCCAGAGATTTGCAAAACAGGCAGTCCTCGTGCATTTTATTTTCACAGCGGTAGCGCACAAAATCACAGATTTCTTATATCAGTATTGGTGGTACTTTTATCACTATCCTTTACAAGCTGTTTGCTGCTTCCACTGAAGACGCACTACAATTCAGGCTGTAGTTCACTAGCCTTGAACTGGCTACGGAAGCCTGGCAGAAGTCGCGTCGACTGTCACCATGTCTGGGATTAACAATCTATTCTTGTAGCCCGTGTTGCAAGGAACTGGGGGTCACATTATCAAGCGGCTTCTTCTCGTTAGCGGTTTCGTAAGTAGCTGGCCCTGCGGGTCTTCGGTGACGGGGAGTGTGTGATGAAATTAATACTCGAGACCTTTCTGAGAAAATCTGCTGACAAGATCTACTGGTCAGTTTTTGTGAAATAAGACAGCAAGTTAACGATGGAGAAGCTTCCGCGGTTCATGGAATCTTTTTCGTACATAATATATATATCAAATATAAATATTTCAAAAAAAGTCGGCGTCGCACCCCCTGGAGCTGGATTTTGGCTTAAATATAACCACGGCAACAGGCATCAGAACTATGGCTACACCCGTATTTTAATCACCCTCCCACCGACGTCTAATCACAGCGATAGGTGGCTCGGTTTTTCCCAATCTGGAGAAAGGACATCTCATTAGCTTTAGCGCTGAGCTATCGGGCAGCATGAACCGGAAACAAAGAGGACGCATTCGAGCCCATTAGTAGAATTTGTGATACTCCTTCGTCTTCCGGTCAGAGTTAAAAACGCGTTACTTTTTCATCGAGAGCGTAAATTTTCTGGGTAGGCCGCCATCCCCTGGCCCTCGCTGCTATCAAAATAGCGTTATACGAGAGGGTAACTATTTGTGGCGCTGAATAATTTATAGGGGCTGGCGACGGGGGCGGAATCTGGGGGTCGGCCGACGGTGGCTGGCAAGCTGCCACGACACGTGTCGCTGGCTGCTCGTGACGTGGTCACCGCTCAGGCAGAGGGGGAGAGCGTGAGCTGTAAAAAAAAAAACAACAGGGGCAACCACGCGCCGGCAACAAAACACGGCCACCTCCACCCAAAGACAAGTAAGGCGCGCTCAACACAGCTGCTTATCTGCCGGGCGAAGTGTCATGACGTAGCTCAGAACGACTTACTGTTGACAACAATTTCCTTGTGTAGAGTCCTCTTCGCCTGTGCTTCTTAAACTCTCGAGAACGCTCGGTATGTTTGACTTGAGGATAGGCAGTTTTTGCAGGACAGGATACAGGATGGAGGGTGACGTGGAACATATGGGTTGAGTCAGGAGTAAAGGTACATTCTTTGAGGGTTGATATTCTGAACTATAAACGTCATATGAACATACGCCCTGTTGTTAACATTTTCCGAGGAAACTAATGAAAACAATGGGGCGCTGGACAAATGCAGGTGATAGGAAATGAAACACAGGAAATATATTCGCGGTTGCAAATATGGAGTAACATTTTCCGAGGAAACTAATGAAAACAATGGGGCGCTGGACAAATGCAGGTGATAGGAAATGAAACACAGGAAATATATTCGCGGTTGCAAATATGGAGCACTTTGTGTTGGAATGACGGCAATGAAAATTTGTGATGGACGGGGACTTGAACCCAGATTTCCCGCTTTACGCGAGCGGTGCCTTAACCGCTTCGGACATCCGAGCACGAATCACGGCCAAACTTCCCTATGTTGTCGTTCCTGCGTCACAATCTGCAGTTATACGTTACGTATATTCCCGTCCAGGAATGACATATTTATTGAGACTTGTGGAACTTGGAGAAGTCGGTCGTTCTCGTTGATGCGGGGCAGCGTCTGACGATATAAGTAAAGAAAATGCACCACTACAGCCGCTTACTACATACACGACCAATACGTTTCCGAGACAAAGTCAGATATCTCGGTGTCTGGCTGGACTGGAAACTTACATGGGGGGACCACACTGAATACGTTGCCAACAGAGCGCACGTGAAACACACACACAAAAAAAAAACTCTACCCAATGCTCAACAGGGAAAGCACACTGAATAGGAGGGTGTCGTGGTCCATATACATGACACTGATTAGACCTCTGATGACGTACGCAGCTCCTGTCTAGGGATATGCAGCTCCTACAAGACTGAGCCGCCTGAAGATCATACAGAACAAAGTGCTACGAATCATTAGCAACGCTCCACGATACACACGCACCGTGGATCTTCACCATGAATACCGCCTTGAAACCCTCAAGGAAGTATTCGAAAAACACGCGACACGACTATACAGGAACTCGGGCAATCCTTTCATCCTTACTCTGGGAAACTACGGTCTCAACCATAGGTGGAAGCATAAGCGGCCAAAGACACTACTAGCTAGGGCATAACCACCTATGGCAAGCTAACATACACCCACAAGCGAGAAACGTCGGCAAGCCCCTGCATATCAGCAACGTTGACTGGATATGCCAGCTGCTATTAGGGCCGACCAACAGGCCACAGCAGGGACACCGACGAGCTCGCCCACTGGCGCACAAACAAATCGCCAACATCACCCTACACTGAGCATCCGATATGTGACCTACCGGACACAAAACGGTGATAAACGTAACTGTTGCATGATGCTGACGCTGATCGATGGTTCAACACCGGCACCCAGCGGCAGCTGCCGGGCAACAGCATCGCACACTTCAGAGGTATCGACATGCATGATACCCACTACTAACAAAGCCTACCCTTGCAGGCAGCAAGACATCCGCTACTACTGTTATCACACGACCTATCCAGAAGTTTTTTTCCCCCTTGGATCTTGCCTTGGCACTTTTTTTTCCTCCCCTTCAAACCGCTACCCTTCCTTCGACTTCGACTCAGTCTAACTCCAGATGGGTGCGTATTAATGGTTAACCTTAACCAGACGCACGCAAACATGACAGTACCCCCATCCTGCGACACGTCACTCTAGTGAAAACTAACCCTTATGCAAAGATGGCAGTAGACCTTTTGCGGTGGCAAAAATAAAAAAAAAAAAAAAAAAAAAAAAAAAAAAAAAAAAAAAAGAAGAAGAAGAAGAAGAAGAAGAAGAGAGCCGCACCGTCAAAATATTTATTTCAAACGACTGGTTTCGGCGCAACACTTACGACATCTTTAGGTTCACTGTAAACCAAAAGAGTACTTTCATTCCTAGGCCCATGTGTCGTAGAACGTATAAAATACTAGTTGTTGTGGACTGCATACAGAAGGAGTGTATACTCTACACCGAAGTATCACTCATAATGCATTTCGCGACACATCCACGGTACTTGGGCCAAAGGATAAAAATAAAAGTACTCTTTTGGTTTACAGTGGACTTGAAGATGGCGCAACACTTGCGCCCAAACTAGTTGTTTGAAATAAATTTCTTTGACAATACCGATGAGGTGGTGTGCTCACTTTATGTACTGAGAGCCGAGGGCTTGGTATTGGCCAAAAAACACGAAATAGCAGTACCTATGTTGTTAACAAGTAGAATGCAATACTTGCAATACTTTTGAAGCTCATGTAGACACCTGCTGCGCTGCTGATCTGAGCTCATTCGTACATTCTTCACTAGAGCAAACGCTTGTAAAATACGAGCGAGAAGTTGCTCCTTTCTGTCTACCCTGCTCTTGTGGACTTCGATCTTTAGGCAACCCCACTTCGATCTTTAGGCAACCCCACGAACAGTAATCTAACAGAGTGAGATCGGGTGACTTCGGTGGCCAAGAAATAACTCCACAGCGACTGATCCAACGCCCAGGACAAATTTCAGTGACGTACTGTGTCGGTGACCGTCCGAAATTTGCAGGAGCTCCCTCGTGCTGAAAGTACATACGACGCCAAAAGGTATACAGTGTCCTCTAGGTACTCGCATGTGAGAACTGGTGGAGGAGGACTTGCGGCTTTCGCCCGTGGTTTTCAAACAGATGTATGTTGAATACGGTTAAGGAAAAGGGCATATATTCATTCTTCTAGGTTTTTGTTCAGAATCACCAACACTATCTCCCCTAGAAGCACATACCTTTCCTCCTGACACACCCTGTGTAGTAGGCCCTAGGGTACAGTGGCTACCAAATGTGATCCCACTGTTGATGCGATACCAGTGTGTTCCGCCTTCAAGCAAGTGCAATACCTCCCCGTTAGCACGTGTTTCATTTTACGTGAGAGCATCATTCTGGCTTGCGTTCGTATCTTCTATCGGCATATGACTTTCAAAGAATTAAGTCTAAACACATGTCTTAATACGTGTCACGTATTAAACAGAACAGTTCCTGGTCCACTTAAATATATTAAACGTAAAAGTTCCTCTTTGGTTTTTGTTACCCACCCAGTCATGTTCTCAGCATAAAATACACATCAAATTTCTATTTATCTCGCTCTTGTAGCACATAGCATCGTTTTTCACGGAAGGTTCCAAATGATTAGAAAAGAGCACAGGTAGTCCCAGTCTTCAAGAAGGGTCGTCGAGCAGATGCGCAAAATTATAGACCTATATCTCTGACGTCGATCTGTTGTAGAATTTTAGAACATGTTTTTTGTTCGAGTATCATGTAGTTTTTGGAAACCCAGAATCTACTCTGTAGGAATAACATGGATTCCGGAAACAGCGATCGTGTGAGATCCAACTCGCTTTATTTATTCATGAGACCCAGAAAATATTAGATACAGGCTCCCAGGTAGATGCTATTTTTCTTGACTTCCGGAAGGCGTTCGATACAGTTCCGCACTGTCGCCTGATAAACAAAGTAAGAGCCTACGGAATATCAGACCAGCTGTGTGGCTGGATTGAAGAGTTTTTAGCAAACAGAACACAGCATGTTTTTATCAATGGAGACGTCTACAGACGTTAAAGTAACCTCTGGCGTGCCACAGGGGAGTGTTATGGGACCATTGCTTTTCTCAATATATATAAATGACCTAGTAGATAGCGTCGGAAGTTTGGTGCGGCTTTTCGCGCATGATGCTGTAGTATACAGAGAAGTTGCAGCATTAGAAAATTGTAGCGAAATGCAGGAAGATCTGCAGAGGATAGACACTTGGTGTAGGGAGTGGCAACTGACCCTTAACATAGACAAATGTAATGTACTGCGAATACACAGAAAGAAGGATCCTTTATTGAATGCGGAACAAACACTGGTAGCAGTTACTTCTGTAAAATATCTGGGAGTGTGGGTGCGAAACGATTTGAAGTGGAATGATCGTATAAAATTAATTGTTGGTATGGCGGGTACCAGGTTGAGATTCATTGGGAGAGTCCTTAGAAAATGTAGTCCATCAACAGAGGAAGTGGCTTACAAAACAGTCGTTCGACCTATACTTGAGTATTGCTCATCAGTGTGGGATCCGTACCAGATCGGGTTGACGGAGGAGATAGAGAAGATTCAAAGAAGAGCGGCGCGTTTCGTCACAGGGTTATTTGGAAACCGTGATAGCGTTACGAAGGTGTTTAACAAACTCAAGTGGCAGACTCTGCAAGAGAGGCGTTCTGCATCGCGGTGTAGCTTGCTCGCCAGGTTTCTAGAGGGTGCGTTTCTGGATGAGGTATCGAATATATTGCTTCCCCCTACTTATACCTCCCGAGGAGATCACGAACGTAAAATCAGAGAGATTAGAGCGCGCATGGAGGCTTTCAGACAGTCGTTCTTCCCGCGAACCATACGCGACTGGAACAGGAAAGGGAGGTAATGACAGTGGCACGTAAAGTGCCCTCCGCCACACACCGTTGGGTGGCTTGCGGAGTATAAATGTAGATGTAGATGTAGATCACGGATGGAATATCGTACAAAAACCGTGTACCTTCGAAATATAATACGTGAGCTCTGGCCACACGTCCTGGCGGCCCCATCGTTACAGAGCGACCTATGTGCCACAATAGGAAACAAACCGTCGTTTTCTGTCGGCGCTAGCCGCTGCATGACAGCCGTCAGGAGCAGTATTTATCTGGGCCGACTACAGCTACAACATTGCAAATACGAAATTGTAAATATCTGCCGAAACACACACACACACAAAAAAAAACGCATGACGACACTTAAAAGGAGCATTGCCTATACACACCCGCGTGCACATGATCTCTATCCTCGGAAGACATGAAAATCTTCGGAAATGATCTACTTGCACATCTAAACTATTGCCCTATCCAACCCGTTACATAAATAATTCAGAGCTGCCGGAGAAGTCCAGCTTTAAAGGTATACAGCAGTAAATCCTTCGTTGGGTTTCATTTCTGCAGGTGGTCGCACGCTGGAGACCATTTTTTTCATTCATTCTGTCAATCTCAGCCATGCTGACAAGCTGCACTCAGCAAAAATAGTTGGGCGGGTTTGAAGAGAACCAGTATTACGAGTTCCGAAGAGAAGAGGTTAGCACTGAAAGAGTACAGTGGAAATGCCAGTCAGACAGAATGGAGAGAGACCAGATGAATGGACGAGTATTCGGAGAACACGTACGTGCTAACGTGGAGGAGGACAGCCCGGTGCGGACGTAGTCCCAGGAAGGGCAGCTGGGAACTGCCCACGGCGGAACACGCGCTCGTCACCGGTTTGCCCGACACGATCAATATCGGTCGGGGCGACAATTAGCGGGTCCGCAGACGCCTGTACGTCCGGAAATAGCTCCCTCCAGGCGCCTCTCCCGATTCCAGCAGGACAGCTGTTGCGTCTCCAATACCAACAGCTCGACCAAGCAAACCGTAGTTCCCGCCGTAGCGGAGAGTATGTGGCAGTTGTGTGTATGTTTTTATGTTTCAGTCTGAGACTTTTCATGTGATTTTTTTCCTCCACATTCGTTGGCTTCTGGAATTCACAACCAAACTGCCACATTCGGGCTAAGTTACAGACCAGTCTGTCACCAAAACAAGGAACTAGGTTTTCCAAATGTGCCCATATACCACCTGTGAAAGGCCGTTTACTCCAGCAAAGTCCCAAAGCTGCGCAACGCGAAAATGTAGTTCTACATCTACATCTACATCTACATCACTACTCTGCAATTCACATTTAAGTGCTTGGCAGAGGGTTCATCGAACCACAATCATACTATCTCTCTACTATTCCACTCCCGAACAGCGAGCGGGAAAAACGAACAACTAAACCTTTCTGTTCGAGCTCTGATTACTCTTATTTTATTTTGATGATCATTCCTACCTATGTAGGTTGGGCTCAACAAAATATTTTCGCATTCGGAAGAGAAAGTTGGTGACTGAAATTTCGTAAAAAGGTCTCGCCGCGACGAAAAACGTCTATGCTGTAATGACTTCCATCCCAACTCGTGTATCATATCTGCCACACTCTCTCCCCTATAACGCGACAATACAAAACGAGCTGCCCTTCTTTGCACCCTCTCGATGTCCTCCGTCAATCCCACCTGGTAAGGATCCCACACCGCGCAGCAATATTCTAACAGAGGACGAACGAGTGTAGTGTAAGCTGTCTCTTTAGTGGACTTGTTGCATCTTCTAGGTGTCCTGCCAATGAAACGCAACCTTTGGCTCGCCTTCCCCACAATATTATCTATGTGGTCCTTCCAACTGAAGTTGTTCGTAATTTTAACACCCAGGTACTTAGTTGAATTAACAGCCTTGAGAATTGTACTATTTATCGAGTAATCGAATTCCAACGGATTTCTTTTGGAACTCATGTGGATCATCTCACACTTTTCGTTATTTAGCGTCAACTGCCACCTGACACACCATACAGCAATCTTTTCTAAATCGCTTTGCAGCTGATACTGGTCTTCGGATGACCTTACTAGACGGTAAATTACAGCATCATCTGCGAACAGTCTAAGAGAACTGCTCAGATTGTCACCCAGGTCATTTATATAGATCAGGAACAGTAGAGGTCCCAGGACGCTTCCCTGGGGAACACCTGATATCACTTCAGTTTTACTCGATGATTTGCCGTCTATTACTACGAACTGCGACCTTCCTGACAGGAAATCACGAATCCAGTCGCACAGCTGAGACTATACCCCATAGCTCCGCAGCTTGATTAGAAGTCGCTTGTGAGGAACAGTGTCAAAAGCTTTCCGGAAATCTAGAAATACGGAATCAACTTGAGATCCCCTGTCGATAGCGGCCATTACTTCGTGCGAATAAAGAGCTAGCTGCGTTGCACAAGAGCGATGTTTTCTGAAGCCATGCTGATTACGTGTCGGAGCGATGTTCCAATTGAAAGTTATGGTCATTCTTAACTCGCAGTACAAGCATGGAAAGTGATCGCACAAAAGCCCTTGTGGACAACTGCGATGGCTCGCTATTAACGACATTAAATTTTGTTGACGATGAGGAGGAATGAATAAAAGTGCTGGCGCTAATGTGTCGGATCCCAAAACCAAAACGTTCGGAGTTCAGTGAGCATATTATAGCAGCATGGTACGACGCTGAGTGGGATCCAGCAAGAAAACTGGATACCGTAACTACCGCACTGACGATAGGAATAAATAATTTCTGCTATATTATAAAGGACAGTCAAATGAGAACCAGACTAAAGGTAAAACGTAAGTAAATTATTTAGTATTACAAATGTAAGCGCCGTAACTGTGAATACACTTAACCAGGTGTGAGACAAGTGGTAAAGTTTCCAATCCTACCTGCAGAAAAGGCACATACGCACGCACAGAGCCCACTGCCTTTACGCCGAGTTCTACCCGCTACCACCTGAATCGTTGCTGTCTTGTTATATACCGTACCACTGACACGCGACACTGTTTTACTGCATTTATCGGTATACTAGTTTTCACAGTAATAAGAACGGCGCAAAAATATCGCGCATTGTTTATAAAGTCCGAGAAGCGTCAGTTAGAACTCTGCTCTTATAACGTACATGTCGGCGATCGACGATGTGGAACTCCCATGGACTGCGACTGAGCTGTTTGCCTTGCAAAACACGAGCATAAATTATGCAGAAGTGGCGAAACAAGTCTGAAGAGCTTCCACTGAACAGTCCAATGGCCCAGCATGTATTTCTAAACAACAACTAATTACAAATTAAACAAGTAAACAACTGTACAATTTATCGTGTACATGTGCTGTTTTCTATGTATTTATCTACCGTAAAAACTGTTGTAAACTGATTTCTGATTGAAAGCTTACAAGATTTCATGTCTGTGTGCTGTGTCACAACTGTCGGAAGAAAAATAAACATGTATGCTCACTGGACATTTGACATGATGTTATGTGCCATTCTGAGAACAGCTGCAAGTAAAATAAACATTTCTGAGTAACGTCGTCACACTATGATATTCAGTTTTCACTGCTACGGAGGACAACGAGGTACAACCTCTGGCATTTCGAAATCAGTAAGGAATTTCATTTCTCGAAGTTCTGCACGTCTTTAAATATACGTCTTCCAGGCAACTTCCTGATCTTTTGTCATTCACCTGTTTAGTTCTTCGCGGAAATTCGTTCGATACGAATTGAATTTCTCTCGGCGGCGGCAGGAGGGCCCAAATGCCGCTCTTACATGGTAACATATACGCATTACTACTGTCTAAAGAAAAAACTGTTTTTCTCTTACGGAATTTTCGTACGCAGTCCGTTTGGTAGATACCTATCACACTCTGTACATGTAACTAATCACATGTACGTATCATTACATTACTTTGTATAAATATTCAACCATTTCACTGCACAACTGTCTAACAATATTAAACCATTTCTTCAGAATAAGTAACGCAATGTGAGGATTGTAAAGAAAACAGTCATGGAATAAGTTCATAAGACGCTATGATTCTCAGTTGTCAGTACTTTTTACGAGTAAAAATGTGTACCGGACCGGAATTCGAACTCGGAATCTCCTACGTACTGGGCAGGTGCGGTAACCACTACACGGACTGCCTTCGGTCGCCTCACGGCCGATCCACACTAGAGAGCCTGTATACAGAGAGAGTGGCCATAGGTGAAGTTGCCCGTGATTGGTTGAATTAGCTTTGGCAGAAAAATTGCGCCAAACGTCTCTCGTGCTTCCTAAGTTCGCCGTGCTTTTGAGTTGAAATGGAGTTCAGAGGACTTTTGGAAACGATTAACAGGTATTTGAATTATTGAGAGACTTGTTATGCGTTGTGCATGCATTTTCGATTTAGTTGTATATCGTTTTTAGTACGTAATTAGCGTTTGCGATCTTAAATACGAGTTGAAATAATGAAGCGTTTTGTGATGAAGTCGTTAGGCCTACATGTTTGAAGTAAACACGTCAGTAACTGTACAGTACTGTTTTTGACATCTGTAATTCGTTCTGCACACGTTCGTAAACGATGTCAAGGTGCGCTGTATTAGGTTGTCCCAGTAGAGGCGAAGGTGGATTTCGCATGTTAGCATTTCAGCGCAATGAAGAAAGCACTGGGCAGTCGCAGAAGTAAGTCGTTTTTGCTTTTTACTACATATAAAACAACTTGCAATATACATAGTTAAATTTGAAAACAGATCTGTAAATTGGCTGTGTGAAAATTATTATAACACATTATTCTTATAAACAAAGGCATTTAACGAATGCTTTCACTATATTATCTTGTGCTTTTGATTCGGTGAGTGTGTACTCACCTACTGGCCATTCAAAAGTCCCGCCCGCAGTTTGGCAGAAAAATGGCCGCCGTATCGTCCAGTTGGCCACTCTCTCCCTATACAGGCTCTCTAATCCACACTACCATCGAGCGCCATCTACACGCAGCCTCTGTCCATTTCCTCCATGTTCGCTATTCCGAGATTCCCACAAGTCGGACGTATTTGTGCATTCACACTGAAGAAGGTGGATTCATCGCCCAGCTAGGCCTATAAAATTATATGAACATGCCGTGTCTCTTCTTTCGGACATGCCCGAAAGGATAGACACGACACATTCATATGTCAGTACTCTCTTGGCATTATTAAGTGGTGACACCTACAAGACACTGACGAAATGAGATGGCAGGTCACATCCCGCAGATACTCTGTGGGATCTAAATCAGGAGACTGAGCAGGTCACTGTACCACTTGAATATCGTGTCTTTCAAACCATTCTGACACCGATCCGGCAACATGTGGTCTGACGTTATGATGCATGTAGGGGACTTCAGGCCCATACTTTTCAGAGAATGAAAGCACCAAAGCTTGCAAAATGATTTGAATTATGAATATTTGCTAGCTGTGTTCCTCTTACAAAACCGAGGTCCTGTTTCCTACTGGTCACTATTCTTCGACAGAAGCTCCCTGCAATTTGGGGATCTCCTGTACGTTCCTAAGTCACCCGCTCGCCGCTACATGAGTACCCTTCTTGAATCTGGCTGCAAACCGAAAAGTGATTCACCTACAAAGAGGACCTGTCCCCATAGACCCACTGTCCAGTTTTTATGTCTCTGACACCATAAAACATGACGTGCACGATTTCCACCATGAATAGTTGAAAAGTTTAAATGTTGGCGGGCATGAAGACCTCTTCCATTCAGTCTACTTCTGATAGTTGGAGTTGAAACAAATACGTTATTCATACCCTGCAAGGTACTTCTTAACATTCTGGAAGTTGAAGTTCTTTCTATCAAGGCTGTAAAGCATAGAAATCTGGCCGACCGCTATGGGAGAGCTGTTATAGGCGCTTCAGTCCGGAACCGCGCTGCTGCTGTGGTCGCAGGTTCGAATCCTGCCTCGGGTATGGATGGGTGTGATGTCCTTAAGTTAGTTAGGTTCAAGTAGTTCTAAGCCGAGGGGACTGATTACCCCCGATGTTAAGTTCTATAGTGAAACCATAGAAATCTGTTCTGACCTATAGTGGTAACCTCTGAATTTCCTTGGTACCAAATAGTTGACTCCACATTCTTGGAATTACATATCTTCCTCTATTTGACGACCTTGCAACATAAGCCATTTTAAATTACGTCACTCTCCTTAAACACTTCGTTACGATTTAAATGACTATGTTGGTCGGTTGGTTGATTTGGGGTAGGGGCCCAAACAGCGAGATTCAAAAATGATACAAATGGCTCTAAGCACAATGGTAACATCTGAGGTCATCAGTCCCTTAGAATTAGAACTACTTAAAACTAGCTAACCTAAGGACATCACACACATCCATGCCCGAGGTAGAATTCGAATCTGCGACCGTAGCAGCAGCGCGATTCCGGGCTGAAGCGCCTAGAACTGCTCGGCCACAGCGGCCGGCCAAACAGCGAGGTCATCGGTCCCGTCCTATAGGGGAAGTACTTTCAAAGGCCTGAAGTGATTTAGGAAAATCATGGAAAACCTAAATCAGGATGGCCGGACGCAAGTTTGAACCGTTGTCCTCCTGAATGCGAGTCTAGTGTGCTAACGGATGCGCCACCTCGCTCGGTATGACGATGTTCTTCAATCATTAAATCTATTATTAACGGTTGCTAACTCTTTATTACGGTTTTGCACAGTCATTACTCACTTATGACCCCAGTTAAAGACACATTTCGTGTTTCCAGCGTAACAACACAAAATAACAACATCGGTTACTACGGTAACCTGGTAGAATGAAAAATGACTAGTGCCTTAATAGTGAGTTCCATTCATTATTATAACTTGGTCAATTTTTTAAATTATTTACAATTTTTAGTTGTTTCTTGGACAAATTTGAGTGTATATATTGCACATCATATTGAGCTAACGTCAAAATTTTGGGTTCTGCAGTCTTCTTCAATATGTTGTATTGCAGAAACCACAATACTGATGTCAGATGGTCAATATTATTGCACAGTACTCAGTTTTGTACAATAACTACTGAGCGTGTGAAAGCCCCCTATGATGTGTGGATCAGTTATTTCTTCAGAAAGATTTCAACACCTGGAAGAGTCCACGCTTCGACCTGTTACCACAGCTTTGGGAACTCAAGGAGGAAGGACTCGGTATCAAATTCAGATCATATATTACATATTTGTTCGACATGGTGAAGACAATAAAATATTACAAACTAAAAATATATCACAGTCATAGACCAAAAAGTAAAAACAAAAAACACCAAAAATCGTAATAAACCAGATGACATATGACAAAATAATATAGCACATCTGATCTGAAAAGCATAAAAACTTACGAATCTAAAAGAATTATTAGTGAGGTAAAATACACACTATGCACACTACAAACTGCACACTGAAGATCACCCAACCACTGCAGCGCTTCTTTGGAGGCATTGTAGGTATCTTTAAATCTTCCTCCTTTGAAACAATAAATTTCACACCATTAAAAATATTTTCCAGAGTTTGAAGTTCACGACACACACAGAAAGGATCATTTGCAATATCCCACTTTGTCACTAAGCTTTTACTTGCCACGTTCACGTTCTTATTTTGTTTGATCTTGTCCAGAGTCTTTTTCGAGAGGAACTTCTTTGATTACGTCAGCAATAAGGGACCCATTTTGTGGGCTGCTAACACGCTAGTGCGCCTTTCAACCCCTTTCTTCGTGTAAACTGCTAATCTTCGGATGGTTTTCTAGAGTGACGCCCTCGACTTCAGTCGATTCTTTCCGTAAATGATGATGAATTGGGAGATCGCATGGTTTCATATCTTCTTCCACTCCTTTATTGCAGCTTTGCGTCTGATGTTTGGTGGTTGGATACTGGCAAGCACTGGTCGGTTTCAGTGGGCCACTTATGATCCTTCTGGATTCACTGAGCTCCACATCAACTTCTTTTTGTGTCTCCATTGTGGGGCACAGTGTTGTGCAGTATGATGTACCGGCGCCAAGGCTGACGTGTGCAGTGTGTTTGCGTCAAATGATTCAAATGGCACTATGGGACTTAACTTCTGAGGTCATCAGTCAAAAAAATGGTTCAAATGGCGACCGTAGCGGTCGCATGGTTCCAGACTGTAGCGCCTAGAACCGCTCAGCCACCTTGGCCGGCGGTGTTTGCGTCGTTTCCCCATGAACTGCCTGCCAGTTTGGCTAGTATTACAGTATAGCTCTATCAAAACTATGCTACGTTAGTTTTAGTACAGTACATAAATGACGTAGTGAATGATAGGATTTCCGGTAGTATTGATAGCAATGGTGGGGAAAGAAATTAAAATGATTGTGTAAGAGAGAAACTGGAAACCGACAACTTTTCTTTGTTGTTTGTTTGTTTGTTTTGTACATAGAACCGCACATCATTTCGTGTTAGTGCGCTGTGTATTTCACACCGTTAAAGATAACGGATTGCATTAGATATGTAAAAAAATAAGCTGAATGCATTACTTCTGCGCTTTTATGTAACCACAGCAATTACTTTTGATGTAAATGCAGTTTAAATGCAGAAACATAAATAAATACAATTATTGTTATGCTGTACGCAAAGGAATGTTCTCTATCATGATGATAGACAGAGTCCCCTGTTATTATAGATAAATGCGAAAGTTGTTTAATTTCCACCGTGTATTGAAGCTATGTTTGATATATCGTTGTTTTTATTTTAACCTTTTTGTTGAGGAAATTGCGTTTTCTAGACTTGTATTGTTTCTTTTATTTTTACTACAGCATTCTTCTGTTTCACATTACAAATCAACAGTTTTCCAATAAAAACTGAATTAAAATAGACAGTATCAATCTCGCTTTAAATACTGTTTGTTTTAAAGTAACAGACAGCATGATAAATACACTACTGGCCATAAAAATTGTTACACCACGAAGATGACGTACTACAGATGTGAAATTTAACCGACAGGAAGAAGATGCTGTGATATGCAAATGATTAGCTTTTCAGAGCATACACACAAAGTTGGCGCCGGTGGTGACATCTACAACGTGCTGACATGAGGAAAGTTTTGCGACCGATTTCTCATACACAAACAGCAGGTGACCGGCGTTGCCTGGTGAAACGTTGTTGCGATGCCTCGTGTAAGGAGGAGAAATGCGTATCATCACGTTTCCGACTCCGATAAAAGTCGGATTATGGCCTATCGCGATTGCGGTTTATCGTATCGCCACATTGCTGCTCGCGTTGGTCGAGATCCAATGACTTTTAGCAGAATATGGAATCGGTGGGTTCAGGAGGGTAACACGGAACACCGTGCTGGGTCCCAACGGCCTCGTATCACTAGCAGTCGAGATGACAGCCATCTTATCCGCATGGCTGTAACGGATCGTGCATCAACGTCTCGATCCCTGAGTCAACAGATGGGGAGGTTTGCAAGACAAAAACCATCTGCTCGAACAGTTCGACGAGGTTTGAAGCAGCATGGACTATCAGCTCGGAGACCATGTCTGCGGTTACCCTTGACACTGCATCACAGACAGGAGCGCCTGCCATGGTGTACTCAACGACGAACCTGGGTGCACGAATGGCAAAACGTCATTTTTTCGGATGAATCCAAGTTCTGTTTCCAGCATCATGATGGTCGCATCCGTGTTTGGCGACATCACGGTGAACGCACATTGGAAGTATGTATTCGTCATCGCCAGACTGGCGTATTACCCAGCGTGATGGTATGGGGTGCCACTGGTTACACGTTTCAGTCACCTCCTGTTCGCATTGACGGCACTTTGAACAGTGGACGTTACATTTTATTCGATCGCTGCAAAACCCTGCATTTCAGCAGGATAATGCAAGACTGCATGTTGCAGGTCCCGTACGGGCATTTCTGGATACAGAAAATATTCGACTGCTGCCCAGGGCAGCATATTCCCCAGATCTCTTATCAATTGGAAACGTCTGGTCAAAGGTGGCCGAGCAACTGCCTCGTCACAGTACCACAGTCACTACTCTTGATGAACTGTGGTATCGTGTTGAAGCTGCATGGGCAGCTGTACCTCTACACGCGATCCAAGCTCTGTTTGACTCAATGCTCAGTCTTATCAATGCCGTTATTACGGCCAGAGGTCGTTGTTCTGGATGCTGAATTTCTCAGGATCTATGCACCCAAATTGCGTGAAAAAAGGAATCACATGTCCGTTCTAGTATAATATATTTGTCGTATGAATACCCGTTATCATCTGCATTTCTTCCTGGTGTAGCAATTTTAATGGTCAATAGTGTATGTTGAACAAAAGTATTCCGTATGCTGCTTGGCCCTTTATCTATCCTCACTCAGATTCTAGACTGTTCACCGCTTCCGGTTTTTAGGGGAATCTAGTAAGACAGTGATCGCATACGTAAAGAAAAAGATCGTGATGAGTTAACGCTTGATAGGTATGCAACACGCTTAACTTACAGGTAACGTGGTGTGGTGTGCTTACTGTAAGACTTTTCGGTACACACACCATCAGATTATTTGAGTTGTCGCTCTAATGAAGTAGGCGAGTGTCTGCAATATGTCTCGTTGTCTTATCGTGGCGTGTTTATCTTCTGCCGTTAGGTCAGACGATAGAAATGCCACTTACACGCTTAGAGTAGCAGATTGGCGGTGACCAACTTTAAACAGGACTTGATTAATTTTCATACAGGTTAAATAAAATAATAAAGCACATACACATTACGTAACGTGATTCTGAATGCTGTTTACAATTGACAATCTGAAGTTCCTTTGGTCTTGGTACGTTAATCTTATTCTCACATATCGCTGATACTTGAGAAAGTGCCTATACATTGCTCTTCATGGCTATGTACAGGAATATGATAATCTTATTAGGCGCAGAGTGAATCTTGACTATAAACTGGTACAGACAAATGCAGACTAATGCAGACTGGTGCAGACTAATGCAGACTGACTAATCGGAGGTCTGTACACTCGTTATAATACCTCGCGCGTTCAGGTATCACTGCGCGAGTGTGATCCGCGAGGAGAAAAGGTTCTACGTTAGCAACAATCTCATTGGCTGCGTGACATATTAATACGCGGATCGGCGGAAGCAGAATTTGGTCCGTCTCTACGACAGCTCCATCTCGTAGTGCGGAGACGGACGAGCGCTGCGCCTGCGTTGTTGTGCTTAGCGGGGCGCTCTATTGAGAGAGTTGTGTACGCGCTGACTACGCGGTACTATGTGCACAACACGTGGGTACGACATTAATTGACGAAATCTACTAGGAAAACTCCCCTAGTCTGCGCTTACTTGTTGTCAACTACGGTTGCCTACGGTAGTTTTACAGCTCTAGCAAGCAGGTAGCTAGCTTGTGTATCAAGTCTGGCTAGTATAGTGTTTCTGAATTTGAGGTGTTTGCTTTACTTACTCCAAGTGTGCTTGCAAGAAAGAGTGGTTCTAGCTACTCCGTGTTACAGTAGTTACGGGGCTTAAGTCTGTGAACACACACGGGAAGCGCAGTAAGCAGTACTTCCGCAGATGAGACATCAACGCGAGCAGTTCTGCGCTGGAAGCGCTGCGCTGCCACGCTGTAAGCAGGGGCGCTGCGCTGCGCTGCATCTGCCGCCAGGTGGAGCTGACGCTGACAGGGGTGTCAGGCTGCCTGTTGCTGCTGGCGAGAAAACAGGAACGCCAGCTGTCGGCGGCAGTCAAAGGACGCCGGGGGTTCTACATCCCCATCCCCTCACAGGGCAGCTGCTGGCACGTGCCGGAAATCACAGCTGCACGGGCCCCAATAGGGTCGCAGTTTCGCACCCTGCGGCCGTGTCTCAGGTGGAAAGTTTTTCCGGAAACCAGCTGCTCGCAGCTACCGGCTAGCAGCACGGGGTGCGGATGTTGCATTCGTAACGCAGACATCAGTTTCCGGTGAAGGCGCTTATACACCACGCCAACTAAGACCCACCGAACGACAGAGATTGGATTTGGCCGAACCTCGGTCACCAACGCACTGGCTTTCGGCTTCTCATCCACATCAAACGAAAGGCTTGGGGCCCAGGGATTAAGCCATGTGGAATCGCAGTTGGCTCTGGTAACTTGCCGACGTTGCTCCCGTTTGGTTATTGTTACAAAATAGCGTTTTTATTATAATTTCGCTGGCCTATGCTATGAAGAAAGAAGAGAATTCAGCTCGCGTCGCATGTGCGGTAATTATTTTACTGCAAGAAGTTGATCATCAGAAAAAGAAGAAGGCCGGTCGGGGTGGCCGAGCGGTTCTAGGCGCTACAGTCTGGAACCGCGCGACGGCTACGGTCGCAGGTTCGAATCCTGCCTCGGGCATGGGTGTGTGTGATGTCCTTAGGATAGTTAGGTTTAAGTAGTTCTAAGTTCTAGGGGACTGGTGACCTCAGAAGTTAAGTGCCATAGTGCTCGGAGCCATTTGAACCATTGTTGAACCAAAAAGAAGAAGAAGAAGAAACGTCGCTGGTGAACGACTGCTCTTTCAAAAACAAAGAAAGCAGTATTGTGGGGCAAAATTAGTTTTTACCTTAAAGCTGAACTGACTATTTCGTAATTTTTTCCCGTAATGAAAGCTACAGATTTCGTATTGTTATTGAATTGTGTACGCCCTAAAACTTCCACATATATCACCGCTTTTAGGAGAGCTGTAACTGCAGCAGAAAGTTATTATCTCTCACAATTTTGGTTGTTTCTCTTTGTAGTTCACGGCGAAAAGATGTCAATGAAGATAGAGTTTTCTTTTTTCATATCGAGTTATCACTTTCTAATAGTTGAGTTATTTCCTTCAAGAGTCTAGTCTTTTCAGTTTGTTTTTATAATCGCAGTCCGCAGGGCCATTCCTGTATTTTTACACACTCTACGCGAGAGCAGGCATTGCCTGCAGGGAAAAACAGTAGAAATCAACCGTCTCACGACTTCCACAAATCGCACTCAGTACGTTCATCGATTGGTTTCGCTCTTTAATTTAACAGCCAACTGCTGTACTTTAAACTGCAAATTCCAGAGGTTCTGATGACGCTCTTGTTAAACTAAAGAGCGAAACCGGAAAATAAAACATACTAAGTGCAACTTGTGGTTGTCCTGAAAAACTTGAGTACACAGCCCTTCCCGAGGCACAACAAACCGCTGCTGAACCAACGTACATTCGACACGGCATCTACACTAAGACAGGAGCCCAGCACCAACCAAATGCCAGCGATTCGATGTTACTGCCAACAAACCGAACCGCAACCAAGGATCCGCTCCGTTGATTCCGCTTTGCCCCGGCAACCACTAAGCAAATCTCGGCCAACGAAGCGGTTGGCCCCTTCCTTCACTGACCTAGTGTGTTCGCAGCAGCAAGCTTGACAGGCATACCTGATTAAACAGTTTGAGCAAGCATTCGGACTGTCAAGTAGTTTTTCGTTCTTGATCACTCAAGCTTGTGCAAACCTACCTAAGCGCATTTGCTTGAGCGAGTGTAAGGACAGAGCTCAAGCCTGTAGGAGCAAGCGTTAGTTGTGAGGCAGTCTTCGTCGTCTGACCATGGTGGGCTTATTATTGCCACGGAAAGTACGGAAACCAGTTAATTTTGTCCCGCAGCGTACGATTCTGTTCATTGCACATGAAAATGCTTGTGGATGGCACATTACGTTCGGGGCCCGAAGATGACACCATGCGGTGCCGAAACTGCAAGAATGTGTTACAAAGAATAAAAAAGACGTTAAATTCAAATACGGCCACTGTTTTTGTTGATGGATTACCAGAGACTAAATTGATGAAAGACGAAACTAATGAGTAGATGAAGTTGAAGAATTCTGCTAACTACGCAGGAAAACAACCCACGGCGGACGGGACAAGGAGGATCTAAAAACAGACCAGCAATGGCAAAAAGGGCATTCCGGGTCAAGAGGGGTCTACTAATATCAAACATAGTTCTTAATTTGAGGAAGAAGTTTCTGAGAGTGTACGTTTGAACCATAGCATTGTGTGGTAGTGAGACTTGGACTGTGGAAAAACCGCAAAACAAGAAAATCTAAGCAAAATTTGGAAATTTGTGGTAAGTTTCCTATTGGACCAAACTGCTAAGATCACCGGTCGCTAGGTTTACACACTACTTAATTTAACTTAAACTAACTTACGCTAAGGACTACAACACACACACACACACACACACACACACACACACACACACTAGTTAACTGTGTAGCTGTCTACAGCGAATCCCCGACCCAGACGCCACAAAAGCTGTCGCAGACTGTAATCATTGCATTTATTAGGAGTAGTATTTTATTATGGTTGTTACTACCCCCAGATATATGTGGCAAGATAGTTTCCCCTCGGTAGGGGTCAGGTGTTAAGTGTAGATGTGGACGCAAATCGGGTAGTCTATACTGACAGGCGTACTCCACTCAATGGTAGATGTACGGCCGTGCAGAAAACACCAGGTAAGAAACTATGTGACGTGTTTGCTGCAAGATTGTTAGACACAGAGGAAAAAAAACACACTGAAGCGGTTACATGCTAAGGTATCTATGATCACAGTATACACACACTTATACTACTAGGACGCTGTGTATGACCACAACGAGAAAATTCAAGAAATTAGGTAATACGGAAATTTACAAACAATCAATCTTTCAGGGAATGAGGACAGCAGAGGGAAACAGATAGTGGTACCAGAAGTAAAGTGGTTTGGCTGTGGCCGAGCGGTTCTAGGTGCTTCGGTCCGGAACTGCGCTGGTGCTACGGTCGCAGGTTCGAATCCTGCCTCGGGCATGGATGTGTGCGATGTCCTTAGGTTAGTTAGCTTTAGGTAGTTCTAAGTCTAGGGGACTCATAACGTCAGGTGTTGTCCCATAGTGCTTAGAGCAATTTGAAGCGTTAAGTGGTTTGTGGAGTGTAAATGTAGACAAAACAGGCATACTAGGTGGCTCGTGGCACGTGCAATGATCCGCTGATGTTGCATGGCGACGATTGTAACGGGAGAACGGCGAGTAGGTGCGTGCTTAGCAGTGTCGGCGCCGCCCACGGGCCGCTGAAGTGGCTGGTCTGGGAGCCGCCCACGGCAGCCGGCGGTGTCAACCTGCTGTGGGCGACGCTGGAAGCTGCAAGCCTCTGACGTATTTATGGCTGCGAGATAGGTCGTTACCTCCAGCGAGGCGGGCCTTGCGCCCCCCACCGCTGGCTCTGCGGAAATCTGCTCCACTATTGACAGGACTGCTGTATCCCAAAATCAGATTGTCGGCAAACAGGAAGTCATTAAAGACCATGTTGTTATTATAGTCACTATAGTTAACAGAGTAAATAAATTCATCCGAAAAGCAGGGAGAGCTTCTATGCTCGGCGGAGTAGACAAGCAGTGGTCAACATTCTACAGGAGGTGGTAAATGGAAATGCCGTGTGGCTATGGTCTCCCGTTGGGTAGACCGTTCGCCTTGTGGAAGTCTTTCGAGGTGACGCCTCTTCGGCGACTTACGTGTCGATGGGGATGAAATGATGATGACAAGGGCAACATACAGGGTGTTTAAAAAGTGACCGGTATATTTGAAACGGCAATAAAAACTAAACGAGCAGCGATAGAAATACACCGTTTGTTGCAATATGCTTGGGACAACAGTACATTTTCAGGCGGACAAACTTTCGAAATTACAGTAGTTACAATTTTCAACAACAGATGGCGCTGCAAGTGATGTGAAAGATATATAAGACAACGCAGCGTGTGCTGTTCACAACGCGCAAGTATGCTGTGGACAACGTGGTTTATTCCTTAGAACAGAGGATTTTTCTGGTGTTGGAATTCCACCGCCTAGAACACAGTGTTGTTGCAACAAGACGAAGTTTTCAACGGAGGTTTAATGTAACCAAAGGACCGAAAAGCGATACAATAAAGGATCTGTTTGAAAAATTTCAACGGACTGGGAACGTGACGGATGAACGTGCTGGAAAGGTACGGCGACCGTGTACGGCAACCACAGAGGGCAACGCGCAACTAGTGCAGCAGGTGATCCAACAGCGGCCTCGGGTTTCCGTTCGCCGTGTTGCAGCTACGGTCCAAATGACTCCAACGTCCACGTATCGTCTCATGCGCCAGAGTTTACACCTCTATCCATACAAAATTCAAACGCGGCAACCTCTCAGCGCCGCTACCATTGTTGCACGAGAGACATTCGCTAACGATATAGTGCACAGGATTGATGACGGCGATATGCATGTGGGCAGCATTTGGTTACTGACGAAGCTTATTTTTACCTGGACGGCTTCGTCAATAAACAGAACTGGCGCATATGGGGAACCGAAGAGCCCCATGTTGCAGTCCCATCGTCCCTGCGTCCTCAAAAAGTACTGGTCTGGGCCGCCATTTCTTCCAAAGGAATCATTGGCCCATTTTTCAGATTCGAAACGATTACTTCATCACGCTATCTGGACATTCTTCGTGAATTTGTGGCGGTAAAAACTGCCTTAGACGACAATGCGAACACCTCGTGGTTTATGCAAGATGGTGCCCGGCCACATGGCACGGCCGACGTCTTTAATTTCCTGAATGAATATTTCGATGATCGTGTGATTGCTTTGGGCTATCCGAAACATACAGGAGGCGTCGTGGATTGGCCTCCCTATTCGCCAGACATGAACCCCTGTGACTTCTTTCTGTGGGGACACTTGAAAGACCAGGTGTACCGCCAGAATCCAGAAACAATTGAACAGCTGAAGCAGTACATCTCATCTGCATGTGAAGCCATTCCGCCAGACACGTTGTCAAAGGTTTCGGGTAATTTCATTCAGAGACTACGCCATATTATTGCTACGCATGGTGGATATGTGGAAAATATCGTACTATAGAGTTTCCCAGACCGCAGCGCCATCTGTTGTTGACAATTGTAACTACTGTAATTTCGAAAGTTTGTCTGCCTGAAAATGTACTGTTGTCCCAAGTATATTGCAACAAACGGTGTATTTCTATCGCTGCTCGTTTAGTTAGTATTGCCGTTTCAAATATACCGGTCATTTTTGAAACACCCTGTAACAACCAGTCCCTGAGCGGAGAAAATCTCCAACCCAGCCGGGAATCGAACCCGGGCCTTTAGGTATGACATTCCGTCGCGCTGACCACTCAGCTACCAGGGGCGGACACAGGAGGTGGTCAAAAATATGTATGGAAACACAAGAAACACGTAACACACTGCTACGCCTAATACGGTGTATGACACCCGGTAGCATTTAAAACAGCTTCCAGTCGTCTCAGAACGGGTAAATACAAGTCCCCTGCTGTTTTCAATGGACTCTTGTACCATTCTTCCTGCAAAACAGTGGCAAATTCTGGAAACGATGATGGGGGGTGGATAGCGTTCGCGCACCCTTCTTTCCAAAACAGTCACAAAGGCTCAATAACATTCAGATCTGGTGACTGTAGTGGCCAGTGCGGAAGCGACAGTTTATCCTTGTGTTCACAAAACCAATCCTGGACGATGTGTGAACGGGGGCCCCGTCGTCTTGGAACACTGCATCACTATTGCGGAACAAACACTGTACCGTGTGATGGACCTGATCAGCCAAAAAGGTCACATAATACGAGCAGCAGAGAGATGTTGCAGAACAACCGTGGGGCCCCTGGATTACCACGATAAGGCTGGCCAAGTTATTATAAACAGTGTGCAACAGCACTCATCCGACCAAATTACTTTCTTCCATTGCTTGACATTCCAGATTTTATTGCTTCGCAGCATGTTTTCGACCCGTGGCGGCTGGCGCTAGGGTGTTCGACTTGCATCGCTGATATCGATATTCGGCTGTCTTTGACTGCTCCACCGGCGAGTTTTCCGGGTGAACGTGTGACGACTGAGTCTCCGGTCGGCGTTCAAACAAGCCTTCAAATCTAGCAACTGTTAGTACAATAAGCAAGTTAGCCCAATGGCGCATCAATAATGAAAAAAACGTAACATCAATATAATATTTACCTCTGACATTCCACTTCTCGTATACACTTAGTTCCATTAAACGTCCTCCTTCAGAAATCAGTTTCCATCACAATGTTGATATAATCATGTTCATTCAACACATTGATAAATTGCGACTTTACATTTGAAACATAACATTGCCATTGCTTCCTCACTCTAACATAACTTATCAGCTGCACCCTCACGCACATCAAAGATAATAACCTAACTTTAGTGATTCAGCCCGCGTCCCCAACCGTGGTGCATGGGCCTCTCCGTGCTCGCCGCGTTTGTCTTTTGGCGCGCGCCGGATCACTGGGCGCCTTGACTTGCAGAATTGTGGTGGGTTCGTCGTCTCACGCTGAACAGCTTCCCAGCTCGTAATTTGCTAGCTCCAAGTTACGTATGACTTCTATTTTGTGTTTACCTAAGAAGATTGTTGAAACTTACTGTGGCATGGGAAGCTGCCGGAGATGATTCTGAACTTGGTTCCAGAGTGGCTATTTTAAGGAGGTTGATGTTCCTCATTCCGTTTTTGATCAGCCGTCGTGTGTGTGTTTGAAGTGGTTTCTGTGCAAGTCTTAACTTGTTCTAGGACATGTTGACCGCTTGGAGACTGGTTGCCGTTGTGTACACGCCCGGAAGCCGTAGAGAGAATGGTTAAATCATTTGTCACGGCAGCATTTGGTATGTTTATTTAATGTTGAAAGTACCTTAAGGTAACTGGAAGTGACTTCAAAGTTTCCTGCTAATTTACTGGAAGACGGATAATGTTACAGTACTGCTCCTTAACAATTTGGGGGCGTGCTTATTATACACTCCTGGAAATTGAAATAAGAACACCGTGAATTCATTGTCCCAGGAAGGGGAACCTTTATTGACACATTCCTGGGGTCAGATACATCACATGATCACACTGACAGAACCACAGGCACATAGACACAGGCAACAGAGCATGCACTATGTCGGCACTAGTACAGTGTATATCCACCTTTCGCAGCAATGCAGGCTGCTATTCTCCCATGGAGACGATCGTAGAGATGCTGGATGCAGTCCTGTGGAACGGCTTGCCATGCCATTTCCACCTGGCGCCTCAGTTGGACCAGCGTTCGTGCTGGACGTGCAGACCGCGTGAGACGCCGCTTCATCCAGTCCCAAACATGCTCAATGGGGGACAGATCCGGAGATCTTGCTGGCCAGGGTAGTTGACTTACACCTTCTAGAGCACGTTGGGTGGCACGGGATACATGCGGACGTGCATTGTCCTGTTGGAACCACAAGTTCCCTTGCCGGTCTAGGAATGGTAGAACGATGGGTTCGATGACGGTTTGGATGTACCGTGCACTATTCAGTGTCCCCTCGACGATCACCTGAGGTGTACGGCCAGTGTAGGAGATCACTCCCTACACCATGATGCCGGGTGTTGGCCCTGTGTGCCTCGGTCGTATGCAGTCCTGATTGTGGCGCTCACCTGCACGACGCCAAACACGCATACGACCATCATTGGCACCAAGGCAGAAGCGACTCTCATCGCTGAAGACGACACGTCTCCATTCGTCCCTCCATTCACGCCTGTCGCGACACCACTGGAGGCGGGCTGCACGATGTTGGGGCGTGAGCGGAAGACGGCCTAACGGTGTGCGGGACCGAAGCCCAGCTTCATGGAGACGGTTGCGAATGGTCCTCGCCGATACCCCAGGAGCAACAGTGTCCCTAATTTGCTGTGAAGTGGCGGTGCGGTTCCCTACGGCACTGCGTAGGATCCTACGGTCTTGGCGTGCATCCGTGCGTCGCTGCGGTCCGGTCCCAGGTCGACGGGCACGTGCACCTTCCGCCGACCACTGGCGACAACATCGATGTACTGTGGAGACCTCACGCCCCACGTGTTGAGCAATTCGGCGGTACGTCCACCCGGCCTCCCGCATGCCCACTATACGTCCTCTCTCAAAGTCCGTCAACTGCACATACGGTTCACGACCACGCTGTCGCGGCATGCTACCAGTGTTAAGGACTGCGATGGAGATCCGTATGCCACGGCAAACTGGCTGACAATGACGGCGGCGGTGCACAAATGCTGCGCAACTAGCGTCATTCGACGGCCAACACCGCGGTTCCTGGTGTGTCCGCTGTGCCGTGCGTGTGATCATTGCTTGTACAGCCCTCTCGCAGTGTCCGGAGCAAGTATGGTGGGTCTGACACACCGGTGTCAATGTGTTCTTTTTTCCATTTCCAGGAGTGTATATCACAGTGTGGCTGTGATTTGACCTTGTTTTCATTGCAATCTATTTGTGGTGCAGGCCATTTGTTAAGACAGCTCGTTTCCTGGCGTGGGTGCGGTTATGGATTCTTGTCAAGACCGCTCATTGTGGGGCCGGTCGGATTACATATAAATATATACCGCTTGCTATGTGACTGTGCATAAGCCGTGGGAGTGAACGCTCGAATTGCCTACAGGCCATAGCGTTATTGCTTCCAAACACTGCTATGGGCCTTAACGCTGTTCTCTAAAGTTAAGTGCAATTTGGGAATCTTTGTGAGTAATTATGTGCGTTAATTGAGGCCACCTTGTGAATATTGGCGTTTCTGTAAGTCACTTTATTGGTTATTACCAGCCCTTCTTATTTAATACTTATGTTAATCATTTGTGCATCTTTAATGTACGTGCAACTTGTCATTATTCCTGTGTGTAAATTTTGCGGCCTTGATTGGCCCACTTTGTATTTTTAGTATAATCATGTTTCACTGTAGGCCTTTATGTGGGCAGTTCAGTTTTATTAAGTTTTAAGATCTCTTTGTTCTTTATGAAGTTGTGGTATTATGTGGCTGTGTAACTTCGGGTGGAAGTGTATAGTGTTATTAGTCTCTTGAGATATGGTTAAACAAGAACGATTGTTTGATTATTCACCGTGCCTACTATCAATGACTTTGGCTACGGACACAAAATAATACGATTCTTATTCGTGTTTGTCTAATTCAATGACAGTGATGATTTATAAATAGCATCAGTGAGAGGGCAAATGTCCGAATTGAAGTTTATGATAAAGTCTGTTTTCAGTCAAATTAAAATTGGAAAACAATCACAAGCTTGTCCATGACCAGTGATCCTGGACTTCCCATTTCCTTTAAATAACTGTGGAGAGATTTTCTAAAGGATTGAGCAGTAACACGGTTCAGTTTTCCTATTACGGGCATTTGTAGCACTGATCGCCGGTTCTGGAATTCTGGTACGCCCTGCAGTTCCCTGCTTATGGAGCTCCCTCCGTATTGGTTTGGTGCAGGCATGGCTGGCGAGTGCGATATTCAGCTCTGCAGTGACTTTCACAGCTGTCGCCCTGTTATTTTTCGTCACATTCCACTTCAGTAACGGTCATGATCACTCACTGTGCTGTGACTTACAGGATGACGTTTATCCGCTTTGCCGGTATGAAATATGAATCTTCGCCGCGAAGCATTCACCATTTGCTCGCGTTCGAAATCACTTAGTTCCGACGTAATGCTCTCACAAGTACACAGACCGGTTCTCTGCCGACGACTGACACCTGTAATGCCTTGTGCATACTGCATGGGTTCCGTTCGTGATCAAGTACAACAGCGTTATCATCAGCATTTATGTTCAAGCATGGATTTCACACAGTGTTTCCCAAATTTTTAGCCAACCCCTGTATTAAAAAAAACTAGTGAACTTCATTTATTTTGCAATTTATCTCGTACCAAATATGTAACCATTCGCTTTGTTGCGATTTACTCAACCATGAACATGTTTTCGAGTCACTGCAGGCTGACCATCAGATGGAGGTGTTACAAGAGCATTATTCTGTTGACCGACTGTAGCTAGACGCATTACGGATGCTGAGTACACAAATATACACAGTATTTAACTTATTCACTTTCTGTGAATCAGTGCAAAGCCAAGTGCAACTAAATACCGTATAAATTTGTGTAAATAGCTCGTTGTTGTTGTGGTCTTCAGTCCTGAGACTGGTTTGATGCAGCTCTCCATTCTACTCTATCCTGTGCAAGCTTCTTCGTCTCCCAGTACCTACTGCAGCCTACATATTTCTGAATCTGTTTAGTGTATTCATCTCTTGGTCTGTCTCTACTATTCCTACCCTCCACGCGGCACTCCAATATTAAATTGGTGATCCCTTGATGCCTCAGAATATGTCATACCAACCGATCCCTTTTCCTAGTCAAGATGTGCCACAGACTCCTCCCCAATTCCATTCAATACCTCCTCATTAGTTATGTAATCTTCCCAACTAATCTTCAGCATTCTTTTGTACCACCACATTTCGAAGCTTCTGTTCTCTCCTTGTCTAAACTATGTAGCGTCTACTTTTCACTTCCGTATTTAGCTACACTCCATACTAATACTTTCAGCAACGACTTCCTGACACTTAAATCTATACTCGATGTTAACAAATTACTCTTCTCTAGAAACGCTTTCCTTGCCATTGCCAGTTTACATTTTATATCCTCTCCGACCATCATCAGTTATTTTGATCCCCAAATAGCAAAACTCATTTACTACTTTAAGTGTCTCATTTCCTAACCTAATTCCCACAGCTTCATCCGATTTAATTCGACTACATTCCATTATCTTCGTTTTGCTTTTATTGATGTTCATCTTGTATCGTCCTTTCCAGACACTGTCCATTCCGTTCAGCTGCTCTTCCAAGTCCTTTGCTGTCTCTGACAAAATTACAATGTCATCGGTGAACCTGAAAGTTTTTATTTCTTCTCTATGCATTTTAATTCCTACTCCGAATTTTTATTTTGTTTCCTTTACTGCTTGCTCAATATACAGATTGAATCAAATCGGGGATAGGCTACAACCCTCTCTAACTCCCTTCCCAACCACTGCTTCCCTTTCATGCCCTTGACTCTGTATCACTGTCATCTGGTTTCTGTACAAATTGTAAATAGACTTTCCCAACCTGTATTTCACCCTTGCCACCTTCAGAATTTGAAAGAGAGTTGTACATAGCTGATTAATGTATTACATACATGACATAACTTAATAATGTATATTATAGGAAGAGATTTGATATGCATAACACAAGGCAGTGCACTCAGCATCAGCACTGCATTTAGCTACACTCGGTCCACAGCATAATGCTCGTGTAACACCTCCATCTGATGGTGAGCCTGCAGTGGCTCGAAAACATTCTCATGGTTGAATAAATCTTATCAAAAAACTAAAAAAGAGACTGGTTACAATATTTATCACCAGATGAATCGCCAGTTTAAATTACAGTCGTAGTTAGTCATTCACAATGGATATGCTGAGAACATCATTTAATTCCAATGCAGCGGACGTAGAAACATTGTGAGCAATATTTAAATTGAGGTCCCTAATATGCGCAGCCAAGGTGGCCGAACGGTTCTAGGTGCTTCAGCCTGAAACCGCGCGACTGCTACGGTCGCAGGTTCGAATCCTGCCTCGGGCATGGATGTGTGTGATGTTCTTAGGCTAGTTATATTTCAGTAGTTCTAAGTTCAAGGGTAGTGATGACCTCCGATGTTAAACCCCATAATGCTCAGAGCTATGTGAACCGTAATATGCATTGCTCTCTGCATATGTGCCGACTAATACGAGTGAAGATTGGAACTAGCCATTGCGATTTAATGATAAAATTTGAAAAATTCTTAGAAAGCGGAAATTGTTGCACTCATATTTGAGTGAAGACGGCAGAAATGCCGCCAAATAAAATTTAATAGAAAATCGTACGTCACAAGCTGAGCTATGTGTACGCAAATGTTAGCGAAATAGCTTTCCGTGAATCTTACAAAATTCTGAAGAATATCTAACAGGATAGTACTCGTCAACTACGTTGGTGTAGGAATAAAAGACGGCAAAATAAATATGGAGTCCTAAGCATCGCACTTAGAAGACCATTCGCGCAGTAAGTTACCATTCTTCGATCCCCTCACAAACTCTTATATGGAAGACTTAGAAATAAGCATCTCTGGTGTTGAAAAACAACCAAAACACACAGGCTCTCACAGCATTTCAGCTGAATTTTGCTAAGAGTCTCTATTTATCGTGAATTTCTAGCACAAGTAACTGTCTGAAGGGGCTGGAAAAATGTGTAAGTTGCTTTAGTACATAAAATAGGAAAAATGAGTGAATATCCCAAACATCGGACTGTTGCAAGATCCTTGATCACATTCTAAGCTCTAATGCAATGAGTTCCTTTGAGACAGATAGATAGATAGATAGATAGATATAGAGAGAGATGATTCTGTCCACAAATCAATACGTATTTTGAAAGCACCGCTTATGCGAACCAACGCTTGCTCTATTAACACACGATGTCCTGCGAACTGCGAACGTAGGTCAACAGGTAGACTGTACATTCCTAGGTTTCCAGAAAGCTTTCCGCACGGTACCACATTGTAGACAACAAAGGTTCCAACATAGGGAATAAGTCCTCAAATCTGTGACTGGTTTGAGCAGATTTTGAGTTATGGAGTCATGTGCGTTATCTTGGACGGCGAGTGTGGTAGGACCAGACGTGTTCTCCACGTACGTAAATAATGTGTCGGGTACGGTAGGGAGCAAGCTGAGAATGTTCTACTGATGGTGCTTTTGTGTGCGGGAAAGTGTCGTCGTTGTGTGACTGTAGGGGGATTCAAGATCACTTTTCTATTTCGTGAGGTATGTGGCAGTTTGTTTTAAATGTGGATAAATTTAAGTTAATAAGGATGGGTAGGAGAAACACTCCTGTAACGTTTGAATACATTAACAATGGTACGTATGCTGCCTGACTAAGTCTCCTCGATTAATTACCAACGTATAACATTGCGAGACGACATGAAACCAGAAGAGAACATGAGGTGATTTCCAAAGAAGGCGAATGGTCGACTACTGTTTATTGGGAGGGTCCACCAAACCATCGCGTACCGCACACAGAACGCTTTTGTTCCTCATACAGAAATACTCGGTTACCTGAGATTCTTTGGAGGGAAGAACAGGAGCTTTTCGGAATCGCTGTTGAGTGAAGAGAACGACATCCATGTAACACTTCGAGTTGTTGCTCAATTTATCCTTCACCTTGCGACCGGTTTTGGACAAAGACCATTATCCAGCACATTTTTTTGTTAACAGGAAGAGTTATATGCATAAAAAATGCTATGTCAACAATATCACGTTTGTAAATAATATTTACTCATGCAGAAGTCCTACTCAACGACGATATCAACGCACTTGGCCGTTATCCGCAACACGCGGTGAGGTTACAGAAAACAAAACTCATCGCAGAGTCAAAACTTTCAAGTGACTTGTGCATATCCACTCATGTTGAGAGAAAAACAACAGACAGAACACCTAGAACGACTACAGCTAGGGCGTTGCATTAATATGTTCTTCTGAAATTATTAGCATTTCAGTAACCTCGGTCCAGCATGTGTCCTGTTGCCTAGTAACCACAAGGTCTGCCAGGGACCGTGATAACATGTTGCATGCGTGATGGCATCGAGGCGTATACGGCACGAAAGGCCGTATTTATCTGTTTCCAAATTTCATCTGTGATGGTTGGCATTTGGTCACAGCGCTGCACCCGTCGTTTCAATACATCCCATACATTTTCGTTTGGCGACAAGTCTGGTGATATGGTGCGTCTGAGCAAAAGGCTAACTGAGCCAGATCACTGGTCAATCATCAGAGATCGGCTTGTTATCTTTGGCGCGTCCCCGGGCATGAGGATCTTTGCGTTTTCGGCTGGTACGCGCGGGACGGCGAGAGGCAGTCAGTTTGGGGCGGCCGGTGAGACTGGCGGAGTTGGGGATCGGGCGTAAGCACACGTGTGATGTCTGTTACGCTGGGGCTATTTGCTAACCGTGAAACTCCTGCGGCAGTTACTGGTTGCCTGGAAGGCATTTCATATAAACTGTGCCAAGCCTCGCAGTGAGAGAGAAGTCCGGAGTTGGTGTTGACCTAGATGTTTGTACAAATTAAGGCGACTGTGTGAGAAGCACGGCGTGGGTCTGCTGATTCCTTCGTCCATCCGGCAGCCACCGCGAGCGGATGTTCGGCCGGAATGTCTACAGTTTGGGGTTAGCATAGTGAGAACAAGTTCTCGTAGGATGTGCTCCCAGCCTGACTCTTAGCCTATGTTATTTGTGGGTGCTGACCCCTTGTCTGTGACTGTTTCCGGGTGTCCTGCAAGATTTCCCAGCAAAACTGTGTTTTTGTGGCATTCTGTGTTTCTGGCTCAGCCTCCGCCTAGAAAGAGGACATCTTTTGGAATTCTTTAATGCTATAATTTAAACATATAAAAAATTGTTATTTCAGAATAAGCGCCTGTTTCTTTGGGACACTGCAGTTCAAACAGGAGTAGTGTAATGTTAATGAGTATTTGTTAATCGTCAAATGAAGTGTATTTAATGTCTTGCAGTTTTCTGTGGCGCGCAGCTATGTTATTGAACTCATTTTAAAGTGTTCCGTTGGGTGAATGACTGCTCCCCACTTCAGTGTATTCTTTTGAGTAGTATTGTAAGGTTTTTTGGATATTTGTCAATGGGGTGTATTGATTCAATTTTGTTTTCCTCTTTCTTTTGAATTACGGAGAACTGTTTAGTTTATCTTGTTATTGGCTTAACTCGCACTTCACGCACAAAATCAGCTGATATTGAATTTTTTTTTAAATCCCTGTTTAATGTCAGACAGATTCAAATGTAACTTCATTTATGTTATTTGAAATAAATGTGATGGATTGATCTTAATGAATTATGTGCAATCGAAGTAAGGGACCCGGTCCTTCATGAGTGCCAGCTAACATCCTCTGACTTCAAGCAGGTACGTTTCCGATCAGCAACATGTAGTCGTGCATTGCCTTGTTGAAAAATGGCATATGCGGTGTTGTGCAGAAAGGATATGGCTACGGGTCACAGGATATCATTCACGTAGGTCACAACGCCCCAGACAGGCAGCAGCTGTGATCTGTGGCTGTACCCAACAGCAGCCCACAGCATAAGGCCTTTAGTTGGAGCCGTGTCATGTGCGAATGCGGTCACTATGACGCCGCTCCCCGTGTCTGTGGCGAGCGAAAATATGGCCATTATTTTCAAATACGCAGAAACTGGATTCGTCCGAAAACACTATCTGATGCCATTCTCGATCCTAGTGACGTTTCATACACCACTGCCGTCTAGCATGTTTCTGCACATTCGTGAAAGACAGGTGGATGAGTGGACGATGCGTATGGAACCCATGCCGTAATAAACGGCGAAGGACGTTCACCCCTGATAGTGTACGATGTGTTACACTGTTGAATTGTTGCGTCAGAGCCGAGCGGTTCTAGGCACTTCAGTCCAGCACCGCGCTGCTGCTACGGTCGCAGGTTCGAATACTGTCTAGGGTATGCATGTTAGGTTTAAGTAGTTCTAAGTCTAGGGGAGTGATGACCTCAGATGTTAAGGCCCATAGTGCTTAGAGCCATTTGAACCATTTTTTGTTGCGCCAGAACCGAGGAGGACGCACATCTGTCCTGCAATACGATTCGGATGAGATGTCGATCTTCTCAGGGGATGGTCTGGGTGGTGTGACCTGACCCATCTCGTCGTGTTCAACGGTCTTCCGCGAACCATTCTGCACACACCCGTTGCACAGCCGAAACAATTCGTCCCAAACTAGCAGCAAATCCCCGGATGCACGTGTCACATTCTCTCATGCTGGCTTACAGCGACAATGAGAGTCGCAGGCACATTTTACCTGTTGCTGATTTTGCGCCACGATACCTCTGTTGACACTGAACTCTGGCGCCGACATGGTTTCTGCGGAACAACTAATGTTCGTGCCCTGTCAATATGAACGTCCTATATCTAGTCGTTCAAGGAGCATTTTTTTCTGAGCATGAGTGTGCCATCAACCCGGATCACACACTGACTCATAGTAAGCCGACCAAAGCCCAGTCACTGCCTGATGGTCAACTAAAGGTGCCCCAGCCGGATTGGCCGTGCGGTTCTAGGCGCTACAGTCTGGAACCGTGCGACCGCTACAGTCGCAGGTTCGAATCCTGTCTTAGGCATGGATGTGTATGATGTCCTTAGGTTAGTTAGGTTTAATTAGTTCTAAGTTCTAGGCGACTGATGACCTCAGAAGTTAAGTCGCATAGTGCTCAGAGCCATTTGAACCATTTTGACTTAAGGTGCGTTTATACCTGTGCGCCTTCCGCACAGCCGCCGTGCGACTGTATTTGCCCCATGTGCAGGTACGAGCACGCACGAAGGTTGCATGCCTCATCCTCAACATGTGCGATTCCATTCACACTTATGTTCACATCGCGCGCCTCTACCTCCTTGTTGGGCAAGCTACAACCGCAAGGCGATTAGCAGCAAGGCACACAGGTGTGAACGGGGCTTAATACGAGGCGTGTTTTTTAAGTAAGGTCCGTTTAAATGTAAATACACAAAAAAGTAAATTTATTTTCAGAAATTACATACTTCACTCTATTTCTCGACATAGTTGCCAAGTTTGTTGCAACACGGATCATACGTCTCAACCAATTTTAAAATACCCTCTTGATAAAAACTTGCCGCCTGCTCCGATAACCAAGAGTTCACTGCCGTTTTCACATCGCTGTGATCATTGTAACGGTTGCCAGTGAGGTGTTGTCTGAGGTGAAGGAAGAGATGTAATCGCTCGGCGCAAGTTCAGGACTGTAGGGTGGGTGGTCTAAAACTTCCCAGCCAAAACTGTCCAATAAATCGAGAATCTGACCTGCAGTGTGAGGTCTCGCATTGTCATGGAGACGGACAATTCCCTTTCACAGTATGACGCATCTTTTGTTTTGAATCGCTCTCCATAGCTTTCTCAGGGTTTCGTAGTGTGCTTATGCATTGACAGTGGTTCCTCGCTGCACGAAGTCGACCAACAAAACACCATGCCTGTCCCAAAACACCGACGCCATGATTTTGTTCTGGGACAGTGTCTGTTTGGCCTTCACCTTCACAGGCGAGTTCGTGTATCTCCATTCCACGCTCTGTTGCTTCGGGTTCGGGCGCGATATGTGAAACCCGTGTTTCGTTCTCCAGTTACGATCTGACTCATGAAGCCGTCATCTCCTTCGTGATAACGAGTCAAGAACGTCATCGCACACTCAAATCTCTGGTTTTGGAGTCCTCTGTTAGGAGTTTTGGGACCCAACGGGAGCGCAGTGTCCTAAACTTTAGGTGTTCAGAAACAGTGTTGTAAAACACTGATCTGGACACGTCAGTAAATTCGTTTGAGAGACCTGTTACTGTGAAGCGCCTGTTATCACGAATCCTCGCTTCAACTGAAGCCACCAAATCGTCTGTAATCAAAGAAGGGCGACAGCAGCGGTCCTCATCATGCACGTTCTCCCGGCCAGCTTTGAGCTCTCGAACCCACTTACGCACGTTGCTTTCACTCATCACAGTATCACCGTACACTTCGAAAACCTGTCGATGAATTTCTGCAGCAGACAGGTTCCTGGCTGACAAAAACCGTATCACTAAGCAAAACTCACACGCGGCTTGCGAGTTGATAGTCTTAAACATTTTGAAAGCACAGAACAGAGCCGTACAGGTTAGCTACAGAGCTGAAACTGAACACAGTTGTTCCCGAGGCATGCCGGTACATGACGCATGCGCTCGTTGCGGTATGGATTCGAACTACTAGTGTCTACATCAAAACGGAACTTACTTAGAAAACACGCCTCGTAGATAGAAGGAGTGTCATTTACCTGTTTTACATGATGTCATTTCTACAACTTATAAAAGCAGTTGAACACAACAAAAAAGGGTATTGTGTAAGTTTAGAGGACCGGCATTTCAGAGAGATTGCAAAAAGGTTCTACAAACTGCAAAATTCATCTTACCTTAAGAGCCCAATTAGGTACATTCGACCACATACAGAGGCACACAGCACTGATTTTCCCCCATTTTGCGATTGGAACAGGAAAGGGAATTACTACTATTTGTAGAAAGTATCCTCCATCACACACTGTAAAGCGGCCTGAGAAGTACGTGACAGTATTTAGCTGTTAACACAGCTGCGAAGTACAAGCCACGCAGTTGCAACTCATTACAAAGTTTTGAAGCGATGAAATATTTACTCGAATTGTCCAGTGCCAGGTGGAAAATAGACGATTGTCCGTTCGAATGTTGTTGCCTGATGGGTAGTAAATGTGGGCAGAACACCAATAAATCCTTTCCAGTTCAGTGCACTCACCTGGTGACGTATCTCCAGTTGCACTTCGTCCAGTTTTCTCTGCAGCTCCAGCACGATCGGGTCGTCCTCCAGAATAACGTAACCATTGCGCTTCGCGTCGTGCATTTTTCCTGTATATTCTGCGGGACGTTCGACAACAGTGAATTTATTCCGCCTCCAGTCCCAAACAGAGCTACCGCGGACCCCTAGATCACAACACCGCACATGTGGCGGCGGCACACTGATCCGCTGTGGTTATGAAACACACGCGCACCTCGGCGTCTGCTTTCGGTGCGCTTACTCTCTGCAGCTGCCGGTGAGGGAATCCGGACGCGATAGCGGCTGGCGGAAGGAAACCCGCTGTGGCCTACACAGTGGGATAACAGAGCAGTGGCCTCGCGAGCGCTCGCCTAACTAAACGCAGCGGTATAGTGTAGCCAGCGGGCCACTGAACACTGACGGGTACCTGCTGTCGAACGGGTCCGCAATTAGCTGCGGATTCGCGTAGGTAGGCGGAAAAGGGAAAGGGGGAGGGGGGCAACTCTGGGAAGGGGGCGACGTCACTTCGGCAGCATCACCGACTGCTTTGTGACCGGTGACGCAACGGACTGTGACGTCGGCTCCGCGAACGCCGCTCTCCTCTTAGCAGGCTGTTGCCAAACACCACAAGCGTCTCATTCAGAAGCTCAGCTGGGAGGCCCAGCGTCTCTTTACGAGGCGGGGTGGCGTATTGGTCACACAGTGAACTCACATTCGGAAGGAACACGGTCCAAATCACCAACAGGCCATTCAGGTTTCGGTTTTCTTAGTTTCCCTGATTATCTTCAGGCGAATGCTGGGACGATTCCTAGCGAAATGGGGACTCCCGATTTTCTGCATCCTTACTCAAAGAGAGCTTGTGCCTCGTTTCTGCTGACTTCTACGTCGACAGGACATTAAAGGCTAATCTACAGATTAATATTTACAAAAGTACAAAAGAGTTGACAGCCACTGGCAACTACGCTGTTTATTAAAAGCAAATACTGTCGTTACCGGTGTCGAGTCGATGCACTCATCAGAGATGGCTGTACAAGTCTGTAATTACGAATAACACGAGTGGGTGCATGTTTTTGACTGTGGTGAAACATACAAACTTTTATAACAATTTGTCCATTTTATTTGGACTGTTGAGCTCCGTGGCCGTGCATAATGGTATTTTACTATAAAAATACAGCGACCAGTCACTTTTTTTAATGCGTTTTATTTATGCCAATATGCATTTCGGGTTTGCACCCATCTTCAGCTGGCAAATTACATGTATCTTCAATTTCTACAGTGGTACAATATCGACAGCAGTTTGGATGATGCAGCTGGCATTCTCCTCTCCTTGTTTTTTCTTGGCCTTTCTTCTTTTTTGTAACAGCTCAAACACTTTTTGTCACGTATTTTACAAATGGCGGATAATGCAGTGCGCCTGTAAAAAGTGTTTGTGCTGTTACAAAAAAGAAGAAAGGCCAAGATAAAACAAGGAGAGGAGAATGCCAGCTGCATCATCCAAACTGCTGTCGATATTGTACCACTGTAGAAACTGAAGATACATGTAATTTGCCAGCTGAAGATGGGTGCAAACCCGAAATGCATATTGGCATAAATAAAACGCATTAAAAAAAAGCGGCTGATCGCTGTATTTTTACAGTAAAATATCATACAAACTTTTGCCACAACCAAGAACGATCATCGTATCGTGTTCAGCTAAAATTGAATGCCATTATAAACATGAAAAGCCCTCTGACGATGAACCTGTCGATTCGAAACCGGTACCGGCGATATTTGTTTTTAATTAACAGCATTATTACCAGTGGCCGACTAACCTTTACACGTTTTGCAAAAGTTAATCTCTATCCGCATAGAGCCACAATGTAAATTTTCAATGAAATAGTTTCAAAGTATACTCTTCTTTCCTTCCAAACAACTAGACCTGTTCAGCTGGATTCAACAAAAATTCCGAACCACCAACTATGTGGAACATAGTTTCATCTGCTTCTTCAAGAAGGCTGTACAATGGAGTGGTAATTTTGGAAATTTGTGCAAAGTTCCTATGCGACCAAACTGCTGAAATCATCGGTCCATAGGCTTACACACTACTTAATCTAACTTAAACTAACTTACGCTAAGGACAACACACACACCCATGCCCGAGGGAGAACTCTACCAGCTCTACCGAAAACACGCTACCAGACAGAATTCATTTGATTCTACCTCGCAGAACTGACGGAAGCGTTTTTCTAGTTACTGCGACTCGACTTTCTGCTCTTCACTGTGTACAGTGTTTTTAAAAAAAAGTGCCCCATTTCTTCCACGAGATAATTGAGCCGTGTTGCAACTCGCGTTGGTGGCGTTGGTAGCTTGGCATCATGTAATAGGGATAGTGGCGTCTCGTTTTCTTCTTGTGGCTCCACGAGTGGCAGCAGCAGCGGTTATCGATAACTAGTACTGTGATACTATCTTCGGAAGGATGTCAAGTGTTAGCCGGGTCGGAGTCAGAGCATCAGAGAGGTCCGACAGCGCGAGGTCCGACAGCGCGAAGACATACTGGGGCCGCTGGCAGCATGCAGGCACTGCCGGATCGAGGGGCTGTAGTTGCGAGGGCGACAACCTCGTCCTCCACCGGACCCAGGACGTTTGAGTTGAGTGAGCATTAGCCCCAGTAGGGAAACTACTATTTTGAGATCACGCCGTTCGTTCGCGCGTTGCTGCTCGCAGGGTCGCTGAGACGATGAGCAACGAGTTGAGTGTTTGGAGTTGGTAAAATTAATGAGCCGTCCTCCATCTTTTATTATTGATCATTTAATTCCTTGTCTTTATCGATGAAGTTCAACCAGAGGTATTTTTCTGCCTGGTGGCCGCTAACGCCCCAGTTACCTGCCCTGTAGGTTAGCGTATTTTTGCGGCAGAGTACCTTTCCTTGCCGCTGCTGTCCGGTAAGGCGTGTAGTTCGACAGCCTCCTTGATTGTGGGTCGGATATTTGTTTCTTCTGGACTACTTTGGTCGCAGTGGGTCCTTCTGCTTTTGGATGTTTCAACACCGGATTCAGAAGACGTACTGCTGTCCGCCGGTTCCGCCTTGCCTGGGTTATTCAATCGTTGTGTTGGTTATCAGACGTTAGGTAGATGTTGCAGTAGTGTTGGCCAGCGTTTAAACTGTCACTAGTTTGAGTTGCCATTCGGTTAAGTGAATAGAGCTCTTGGATGCCTGTCTCATCGTTTTCGAAATTGAGTGGCTTTTTCAGGAGCACTGTCTGGGCCGACTTCTCTCTTGATTTCATCAGATTGTGATGATTGTCGATAAGGCCTTCAGCTATGAATGCAACTGGTCCTAAGAATTGTCAATTTGATATTGTCTCTTAATATGATTGTCCTTTTTATAATATTTTAGTATGAATTTGCTATCTAGGACTTCAGCCGTCAAACTGTTTTGAGTAATTACTGTTGGGGGTTTCTGCTGATAAATAATTTGAATTCTGGTCAATAAGGCCTTCAGCTGTGAATGCAATTTGACTTAAGAATTTTTAATTTGATATTGTCTCTTAATATGAGTGCCATTTTTATAATATTTTAGTAAGAATTTGCTATCTAGACCTTCAGCTGATAAATAATTTGAATTCTGGTCAATAAGGCCTTCAGCTGTGAATGCAATTTGACTTAAGAATTTTTAATTTGATATTGTCTCTTAATATGAGTGTCCTTTTTATAATATTTTAGTAAGAATTTGCTATCTAGACCTACAGCTGATAAATAATTTGAATTCTGGTCAATAAGGCCTTCACCTGTGAACGCAATTTTCTTAAGAAATTTTAATTTGATATTGTCTCTCAACAGTCAAATTTGATAATTGTTCCTTATTGACAACCCAAAAAAAAACAACCTAAGCAACCAACGGTAACTGGATAAGGCCACTGTCCGCGCCAAAATCTGCCTTTTCCCTAAGTAAACACGACTTAATAATAATGGTCAAAATTAAGGAAAAATCCTATAAACATAAACGCCTGCAAACAAATACTTGTTGAAATATGGGCCATTCCGCCCTATGATATCCATCTGCCTGTTGACATTATAAAACGTGCTCAGTCTGGTTACCATCCATTTGTGCGTAACCTTCTGTAGCAGAGAATCTCATCAGTTTCCTCTCACACTGGGTCACATGCATAGGAAACACGCTCATGTGTACACGTTATCGATGAGTGCGGAAAGCACCAATGTCTTACTGGTAAAATGTTTCCATAACCATGAACATAAGGGATTAAAGACAGATGACTGGGGGGGGGGGGGGGGGGACCTAGCTACCGGACCTACTCCACCAATTCGTCGCTCATTGAACGTTTGTGTTGCCAGAGTAGAAGCGACAACACAAGAGCGTGATTTATGCCTTCGCGAACTCCCGATTGTTTCTAGTCACCTTGAACTCAGCAGTAAAGCAACTTCTCGTTAAGATGATGGGGAGGAGGAGACGATTATGAATAATAAGCACGCTGAATTTAAGTAGCGGCGGTATGGCTCTGTCCTGAACTTCGCATCAGTCGCTGGACACCGCCCGCGCCGGACACGAGTACAGAGAACGGGGGAAAGGAGTGAGAGTGCCGCCTCGGCTTCATTGGTCACGAGCCGCTCCCAGGTGACGTCATAGGCGACAGGTAACTTGCAGAGTGAAGAACGTGCCAGTCGGCATTAGCTCACCGATGGAATGGGCGCCTGAGACACGGCGGAACTGGCCTGCTATTGCACAAGTAGAGAACTCTACCGGCGAGACTTCCAGAAGGTCATCAAATCCACGTTTTGGTGTTTTGGAATAAGGAACCAGTGGCCTCCTGTGACTTATTACAGGGTCAGTACGTAAGTGCCAAAGTACGTAATACGAAGGCCAGGGCCACTACAGGGTCAGTACGTAAGTGACAAAGTACGTAATACGAAGGTCCAGGGTCAGTACGTAAGTGGCAAAGTACGTAATACGAAGGTCCAGGGTTCAGTAACCAGTCACTCTAGGACGTTTTTCTGTTCCTTGTCTCTTGTTTTATCTCACGCAACTGTTAATGTGAAACATTATACTGCCGCCCGGTGTGGCCGAGTGGTTCTAGGAGCTTCAGTTTAGAACCGCGCGACCACTACGGTCGCAGGTTCTACTCCTGCCTAGGGCATGGATGTGTGTGTGATGTCCTTAGGTTAGTTACGTTTAAGTAGTTCTAAGTTCCAGGGGACTGATGACCTCAGCTGTTAAGTCCCATAGTGCTCAGAGCCATTTGAACCAAATATTATACTGTAGTACCTGTGTTTTTACGATGAACTCTGCAGTGTCCTTCAGACATGAATATATACGCAAGTGTGAGTAATTTCTAGCTAATGTGAAAAATGCCTAGTTGCACCGTGGTCTGACTTCCGCGTAGCTATACGCCTTCAGTCTAAATGCGCAGTTATCTAAATCAAAATCTGTACAGTTACATTGACTGAAGGCGTGTAGGCCACATTTAGTTTTTTTTCAGTTCTCGTACTCCGTGCAGTCTTCGTAGCGAAGTTACAAGTACTGACAAAAAAGGAGAGCCCCAGGTTGTACTAGTTCGTTAAAATACCTGAGTCTCGGAACTTAAACATCCTGCCCCCCTTTTTCACCCGATTTCTTTGAATTGTGAACCCTCTTTAATTATTTCCGAAAAGACGAAAAAGGGAGAGAGATTTGGAAATTTGTGGTAAGTTCCTATGGGACCAAACTGCTGAGGTCATCGGTCCCTAGGCCCACAATGAGGACAGGATTGAATTTGCAAATGGCGTTGGATTGAAATGAGTGGAATACACGTTGAAATAACCGATTTTTAACAGTTCGTTGTGTCACTATGGTGCCAACTGTTGCTGAGACAGCTACTGCCGATGAAATACGCTGCGCCAGAGCCACCTTTCGATCATGACGGTCTTCTGTGTCGGCAGTTCTGCGTGGCCGTCCGGGGCCCAGTCTTCCTGCTACCGTACACTGTGCTGACTACCGCTGCCAGGAGTCATGTACAGCGGTTATATTCCTGCCAAGTGTTTCTGCAGTATCGCAGGAGGAAGACCAAGTTTCTCGTAGCCCTATTAGACGACCACGAACACACTCAGTGAGGTGTTGATAACAGCGGCTATGTCGCTTTAAACGCACTCTTGACTAACGTCAGCTCACCACGGTCACTCTCCAAGGTAACTAATGTTCACCAACATTACAGCGCGTATTTAAAGCAAGGCGTACCAAAAGCACCATGGTAAACACCGGCTATTTACATACAAGATAATGGAAACAAGACATTCCGTGCATTGCTTCTTGTAGGGGGAGCTTGAGCCACAGGCCGGCCAGGGTGGTCGAGCGGTTCTAGGCGCTACAGTCTGGAACAGCGCGACCGCTACGGTCGCAGGTTCGCAGCCTGCCTCGGGCATGGATGTCCTTAGGTTAGTTAGGTTTAAGTAGTTCTACTTTCTAGGGGACTGATGACCTCAGATGTTAAGTCCCCTAGTGCTGAGAGCCATTTGAACCATCGAGATACGGCCTGCGGGACATATCACTACGCCAAAACATGATTGCCTGGAGACAGCTATTTAGGGGCTAGAACGAGCCCTGAAGTTCAGTTCACTGCGGATACCGACCTCGTGTACTTTGACCGCTGAAGATCACATCTCTGAATTGGACTTTTACTAGTGTGTGTTATGTTACCACGAACCTTTGTGGAAAATTAGAAGTGAACTTTTGTTTACCTCAATTAGGAGACATTTACTGGCATCGTTATTACCTCCCGTGTGTTGTTCAACCATCAACTTGGTGAACTTACATCAATAAAAGTTGTGTACTCTTCAGGTTTTGCCGGCGAGATCTTGACATGTGGAATAATCGGGTCTACTGCCGGATATTTGTGTCGCTCTGGTACAATATTTCGGCCACGTAACTCGTTGCCTTCTTCAGGTGCTACCTGAGACTGCCGTCTTGGAGGATCTTGTCCAGGAAGCGCCAGGTTTGCGCGGACGGCAGAGAGAGCACCCAGCGCCCTCTGAGCATAAGTACTGGACAAGATCCTCCAATACGGCAGTCTCAGGTAGCACCTGAAGAAGGCAACGAGTTACGTGGCCGAAATATTGTGCCAGAGCGACACAAACGTCCGGCAGTAGACTCGATTAGTCCACATGTCAATAAAATTTGTGTTTGTGAAAAATTGCGAATTGTCAGTCACAACACAAGTGCTTCGGCATAACAATTATCTTTCAGGAGTAAAAACGCACTTACCAACTTTCGTTTATGTTCATAACTCCTCCTTCTGGTTGCGATTTTTTTCCGTCAGTGTAGATAATATTATGGTCTATACTAAGTTACTGAGACAAGTCGACTACAGTGATCGGAGTGGTGTCGCATCGACACAGCACAATACCGTCTTTTGGCACACTAAAATACGGAGCTATACAGGAAAGGCGAACCTTGTGGATGAGATCCGAAGTTCACTGAGGCTTTTTGCGGATGATGCTGTGGTATATTGAGAGGTTGTAACAAAGGAAAATTGTACTGAAATGCAGGAGGATCTGCAGCGAATTGACGCATGGTGCAGGGAATGGCAATTAAATCTCAATGTAGACAAGTGTAATGTGCTGCGAATACATAGATGGATCCCTTATCATTTAGCTACAAAATACACTACTGGAAATTGAAATAAGAACACCGTGAATTCATTGTCCCAGGAAGGGGAAACTTTATTGACACATTCCTGCGGTCAGATACATCACATGATCACACTGACAGAACCACAGGCACATAGACACAGGCAACAGAGCATGCACAATGTCGGCACTAGTACAGTGTATATCCACCTTTCGCAGCAATGCAGGCTGCTATTCTCCCATGGAGACGATCGTAGAGACGCTGGATGTAGTACTGTGGAACGGCTTGCCATGCCATTTCCACCTGGCGCCTCAGTTCGACCAGCGTTCGTGCTGGACGTGCAGACCGCGTGAGACGACGCTTCATCCAGTCCCAAACATGCTCAATGGGGGACAGATCCGGAGATCTTGCTGGCCAGGGTAGTTGACTTAAACCTTCTAGAGCACGTTGGGTGGCACGGGATACATGCGGACGTGCATCGTCCTGTTGGAACAGCAAGTTCTCTTGCCGGTCTAGGAATGGTAGAACGATGAGTTCGATGACGGTTTGGATGTACCGTGCGCTATTCAGTGTCCCCTCGACGATCACCAGAGGTGTACGGCCAGTGTACGACATCGCTTCCCACACCATGATGCTGGTTGTTGGCCCTGTGTGCCTCGGTCGTATGCAGTCCTGATTGTGGCGATCACCTGCACGGTGCCAAACACGAATACGACCATCATTGGCACCAAGGCAGAAGCGACTCTCATCGCTGAAGACGACACGTCTCCATTCGTCCCTCCATTCACGCCTGTCGCGACACCACTGGAGGCGGGCTGCACGGTGTTGGGGCGTGAGTGGAAGACGGCCTAACGGTGTGCGGGACCGTAGCCCAGCTTCATGGAGACGGTTGCAAATGGTCCTCGCCGATACCCCAGGAGCAACAGTGTCCCTAATTTGCTGGGAAGTGGCGGTGCAGTCCCCTACGGCACTGCGTAGGATCCTACGGTCTTGGCGTGCATCCGTGCGTCGCTGCGGTCCGGTCCCAGGTCGACGGGCACGTGCACCTTCCGCCGACCACTGGCGACAACATCGATGTACTGTGGAGACCTCACGCCCCACGTGTTGAGCAATTCGGCGGTACGTCCACCCGGCCTCCCGCATGCCCACTATACGCCCTCGCTCAAAGTCCGTCAACTGCACATACGGTTCACGTCCACGCTGTCGCGGCATGCTACCAGTGTTAAAGACTGCGATGGAGCTCCGTATGCCACGGCAAACTGGCTGACACTGACGGCGGCGGTACACAAATGCTGCGCAGCTAGCGCCATTCGACGGCCAACACCGCGGTTCCTGGTGTGTCCGCTGTGCCGTGCGTGTGATCATTGCTTGTACAGCCCTCTCGCAGTGTCCGGAGCAAGTGTGGTGGGTCTGACACACCGGTGTCAATGTGTTCTTTTTTCCATTTCCAGGAGTGTAGCAGGTCAGCAACTGGAAGCAGTTAATTCCATAAATTATCTGGGAGTACGCATTAGGAGTGATTTAAAATGGAATTATCATGTAAAGTTAATCGTCCGTAAAGCAGATGCTAGAGTGAGATTCATTGGAAGAATCCTAAGGAAATGCAATCCGAAAACAAAGGAAGTAGGTTACAGTTCGTTTGTTCGCCCACTGCTTGAATACTGCTCAGCAGTGTGGGATCCGTACCAGATAGGGTTGATAGAAGAGCTAGAGAATACCCAACGGAGAGCAGCGCGCTTCGTTACAGGATCATTTAGTAATCGGGAAAGCGTTAAGAAGATGACAGATTAACTCCAGTGGAAGACTTTGCAGGAGAGACGCTCAGTAGCTCGGTACGGGCTTTTGTTGAAGTTTCGAGAACATACCTTCACCGAGGAGCCAAGCAGTATATTGCTCCCTCCTACGTATATCTCGCGAAGAGACCATGAGGATAAAATCAGACAGATTAGAGCCCACACTGAGGCATACCGACAATCCTTCTTTCCACGAACAATACGAGACTGGAATAGAAGGGAGAACCGATAGAGGTACTCAAGGTTCCCTCCGCCACGCACCGTCAGGTGGCCTGCGGAGTATGGATGTAGATGTAGATGAAATCATTGGCGGTGGCAGGGCGCTGTTAGGGGGCGTGGCCCTTGGAGTCCGACTGCCGTCGCTATGGTAACGACGGGTGAGTCCACGCCGGTGGCGATCGCGAGTGACGCACGCAAGACCGCCGCGAGGAGAGCAATCGATAGACAGCACGCGCGAGCTGCGCAGGTGTGGCGCGCGGTCCATTACGCTCGTGATTTGCGCTCGTCAGGGGCGGTGGCTGGCCGCCGCCTGGTCTACACACCTCCGCCCGCAACAGCGGGCACCCGGCTGGCTTTCTTCGAAATCGACGTACCTCTAACAGGCGGCCGTCATAAAGATGTTGTCAAAAAATGTTCAAATGTGTATGAAATCTTACGGAACTTAACAGCTAAGGTCATCAGTCCCTAAGCTTGCACACTAGTTAACCTAAATTATCCTTAGGACAAACACAGACACACCCATGCCCGAGCGAGGACTCGAACCTCCGCCGGGACCAGCCGCACAGTCCCTGACTGCAGCACCCTAGACCGCCCGGCCAATAACCGCGCGGCGAAGTTCAGTTCGTCGTAGGTTTTCACAGCGTAATAAATCTTGAGAGTCTCTTAGGGTTCGCTGCTGGCTCCGAAAACCAACTCGACATAATATTTCGACGATCCAACGAGCGGGACCCATCAGCAGAATCAGCGTTCTCTTGAAGATGGCGAAAAGCTGGATCGCCGAAGTATTGAAAGGAATTGATTTTACGATCCAGCAACAAACTCGAAAAGACTTTAAAGTTCTTGTTTGTAATTGATGATGATGATGAGGTCCCATACTCCGAGGAGCGTAGGGGACGATGCGGGAGACCCGCACCGCCGCACGAGGCAACTAGGCAAGCTCCTGGTTTGCCATTGTCTTCACCGTAATGCGGATGAAAGATGATAATGAAGACGACACAACAGCACTCAGTCATCTTGAGGCAGGAAAAATCCCTGACCCCCCCCCCCCCCTCCCTCCCGGCAATCGAACCCGGGACCCCGTGCGCGGAAGTGAGAACGCTACCGCAAGCTGCGGACGTAAAGATCCCAAATTATTTTCAATACTGTGTGTTAGAGAAAACAGTAAGAATATGGAACGAAAAATTTATTGAACTTAACATCTCACCTATAAGGTTAGGACGAGGAAGCAAAAAGATCAAAATCAGTTATGTGGCATTTGCAGATGATTTTGCTATGCTTACTGAAACTACGGCACCCGCTCCCGCTATAACACAAATAAATCTCCTGGAAGAAATAGCACGCAGAACAGACAGAAGAATTTCTGCAGAAAAGAAGCAAAATTTGTATTCGAACGTGAAAGATGCTACAAAATTCCTGAAAACAGATATTGACCAAATAGAGAGGGCAAAAATTTAAATATCTAGGAGAGACAACTCAACAAAATGCATTGGAAAAATTGGCAATAGAGGAAAGGGTGCATAAAATAGTGAGAGCATGTAGTATCACCAAGACCTCTACAATAAAAAGTGTCTATCCAAAAATGCAGAAATAAGGCATTACAACAAAGTGGTGAAGCCAGAATGCTAAGCCAAAAGTATTAGAACGGCGAATTGTAAGGAAAACAGTAGGACCACGAAAGACAGTAGAAGGCTGGTAGTTACGAAGTAATGCTAATATATAGGAAACAGAAAATATTTCAAACCAAATGAGGAAAATAAAACTCTTGTTTTTTGGACATTTATTTCGAATGCAAGAAATTAGATTAACTAATAATATTTTCAAATATTTGTGGGGAAGGAAGTCCACAACAAGCTGGGTCAACGAACTAAAAAGGGGCTTAAAAAGAAACAATATAAAAACAGAAGGTGTAATCAACTACACACATCAAAATAGTTTTACATCACCACGGTTCCCAGAACTCCTGAAGATAGACTTTGACCGTGGAAACTGTATCACAGACACAGTCCCTTTGACTGTACAGAGACGTCACTATACCCACACATGCATGGGCAGCGAATATTAGATGGAGGAGGTCCGACAGCCGATCAGTTCCAGTCATTCCACAAGGAAGGAGGTACACTGCTCGCGTAGTCTGATGTTCAACCATGCTAGACAGTCAATACCGCGGTTATATCGCGTCCGCATTGTTACTTTGTGGCAGGAAGGACTCTCAACAAGGAAGTGTCCAGGCGTCTCGGAGTGAACCAAAGCGATGTTGTTCGGACATGGAGGAGATACGGAGAGACAGGAAATGTCGATGACATGCCTCACTCAGGCCATCCAAGGGCTACTACTGCAGTGGATGACCACTACCTATGGAATATGACTTGGAGGAGCCCTGACAGCAACGCCACGATGTTGAATAATGCTTTTCGTGCAGCCACAGAACGTCGTGCTATTACTCAAATTGTGCGCAATAGGGTGCACCACGCGCAACTTCACTCCCGACGTCCATGGCCTCTTTGCAGCCACGACACCATGCAGCGCTTTAGACTTCTGACCTATCTAATGTAGCCCTCCGTGATGTCTTCTGCTGTACCAAAATCTTCTGCCAAGAGTAGCACTTGCATTTTAAGTCCTAATTACTTGTTGGATGTGCTCGTCCTCCCCTACAGTTTGTACCTTCAACAGCTCCCTCAAGTACCACAGAAGCTATTCCCCAATGCCTTAACACGCGTCCTATAATTCTGTTCCTTCTTTTTTTAACATAATTTCCAGAATTATGTTCCCTTCTAGCTCGCCCGGTTAGCCGTGTGGGCCAAACCGCACAATAACCCTGGGTTCAAAAATAAAAAAAATGGCTCCAAGCACTATGTGACTTAACATCTGAGGTCATCAGTGCCCTATACTTAGAACTACTTAAACCTAATTAACCTAAAGACATCACACACATCCATGCCAGAGGCAGGATTCGAACCTGCTACCGTAGGAGCAGCGTGGTTCCGGACTGAAGCACCTAGAACCGCTCGACCACAGCAGCCGGCACCCCACTCTGGATTCGGTGGGGGGCGGCGGTGGGGTGAGTGGACTGCTGTAGCCTATTGTGGGATTGTATACCACTGAGGGCTACGGCGGAGACGAACCCTCTCTGTCGTTTCTCGGTCCCCAGTTCCATACAATACAGTACAATGTTCCCTTCCTCACTGATTCTACGCAGAACCTCCTCATTCCTTATCAGTCTACCTAATTTTCATCGACTTTCTACATCACATCATAGCAAACGCTTCGATTCTCTTCTTTTCCGGTTTTTCGAAGTCCAGCTTTTGCCTCTTCGTTTTATTAGCTAGACGAAACGAGACTCATCGTGAAGGGCACACTTCTCATGTCCGTCAGCAAACTTAGATAGGAGAGCACTCAGTCATCGGGCCACATGTGGCAAACTGGGACCATCCGACCGCCGTGTCATCCTCAGATGAGGTGCTGATAGGAGGGGCGTGTGGTCAGCACACCGCTCTCCCGGTCTTTAAGATGGTTTTCTTTGACCGGAGCCGCTACTATTCGGTCGAGGAGCTCCTCAATTGGCATCACGAGTCTAAGTGCACCCCGAAAAATGGCAATAGGCCATGGCGGCCTATATGGTCATCCATCCAAGTGCCGGCCACGCTCGACGGCGCTTAACTTCGGTGATCTGACGGGAACCGGTGTATCCACTGCGGCAAGGCCGTTGCCTAGGTAAGAGAGGAAGGGAAGAATTTCCTGGCTGGTAAGACGGAGAAGAGAGGACACGGGGATGCAGGGGTACCCCGCCAGCGCAGCGACCTCCAAAACGAGTGGTTTCCCAGCAAGGAAGGAGAAGACCGCGGCGAGTAACAAAAGAGCAGGCAGCAACTGTCTGGCACAGCGGGAAGCGAAACGGGTCCGTCTGCTTTATTTCCAGGTCGTACCTCCAAAGAGAGTCAGCGCCGCGGAAAATTACGGCCGCGATGCAACTGCGCTGTCGCAGGGAGGCGTGGCCGGCGGCGAAACAGCTGCGCCCCACGTCTGTTTCACGCAACAAGTCGCCGCGGCTGACGGGCGCGTTTGCCCCTCATCTCCACGTATGTATTAAGCGAGCAGGTCAGGTGACAGCCGAGCAGAGTAGCTATCTGACCAGCTGAGATGGAGCCAGGGAAACCTGTACCTGTGATTTACATTTCCCAGAGAGGACGTCATAAGAGCTACAGCCAAAAAGTGCCACGCTGCATCATACACTACTCACAATTAAAACTGCAACACCACGAAGATGACGTGCTACAGACGCGAAATTTAAGCGACAGGAAGAAGATGCTGTGATAAGCAACTGATTAGCGTTTCAGAGCATTCACACAAAGTTGGCGCCGGTGGCGACACCTACAACGTGCTGACACGAGGAAAGTTTTGAAACCGATTTCTCATACGCAAACAGCGGTTGACCGGCGTTGCCTGGTGAAACGTTGTTGCGATGCCTCGTGTAAGGAGGAGAAATACGTACCATCACGTTTCCGACTTTGATAAAGGTCGCATTGTGGCCAATCGCGATTGCGATTTATCGTATCACGACATTACTGCTCGCGTTGGTCGAGATCCAATGCCGTGCTGGATCCCAACGGCATCGTATCACTAGCAGTGGAGATGACAGGCATCTTACCTGCATGGCTGTAACGGATCGTGCAGCCACGTCCCGATTCCTGAGTCGACAGATGGGGACCTTTGCAAGACAACTACCATCTCACCAGTTGAAAACGACTGGTCAGTGGTGGCCGAGCAGCTGGCTCGTCACAATACGCCAGTCACTACTCTTGATGAACTATGGACAGCTGTACCTGTACACGCAATCCTAGCTCTGTTTGACTCAATGCCCAGGCGTAACAAGGCCGTTATTACGGCCAGATGTGGTTGTTCTGGGTACTGATTTCTCAGGATTATGCACCCAAAATGCATGAAAATGTAATGTCAGTTCTAGTATAATACATTTGTCCAATGAATACCCGTTTATCATCTGCATCTCTTCTTGGTGTAGCAATTTTAATGGACGGTAATGTATATTTCCAGCCATCAACATATATATACTGACGGAAAAGAAATTGCAACACCAAGAAGGGGTTGTGTGACATAAACGAAAGTTGGGTAGCGTATTTCTACATCTGAAAGACGGCGTCTGTTCAGATTTCGCGACAGTTGTATAGGAGTGGCGCTAATCAGGTTTGCTTTAAACACACGCTGTAACGAGTGTGAGTGTTCGTTGCCTTTGAGATTGGACGTGGTGAATTGATGTCCGTCAAGAATGCCTTTAAGCCGATAAGGACGTCATTATCAACATCTCACTGAGTTTCAACAAGGTCATGCAACTGGGCTAGGAAAAGCTGGAAGGAATGTAGCCACTGTACATGATTGCTGGCAGCGATGGTCAGGAAAATATACTGTCACAAGACTGAACGCCGGACGGCTTCGTGGTACCACCGGGAGGGAAGACCATCGTGTTCGGCGTATGACTCTGCCACATGGTTCTGTATCGACAACAGCAATATAGGCAGCAGTTGGCATCACAGTGACTCTTACAAATCGGTTGATTCAACGACAGCTGCTAGTCAGACATTCTGTAGCGTACATTACACTCACTCCAAACCACCGCCATTTCCACTTAAGTGGTCTCAGAGCGAGAGCGTACTGAGGGCACAGTGTTTTCTGCAGGAAGCTGATTCCGCCTCAGTGACAATTATGGTCGTGTGTTGGCCAGAAGGAAGCCAGTTGAGGGCTTGCAACCAACCCGTCTACTTGTAAGACACGCCGGCCGGAGTGGCCGAGCGGTTCTAGACGCTACACTCTGGAACAGCTCACCGCAACGGTCGCAGGTTACTCGGGCATGGGTGTGTGTGATGTCCATAGGTTAAGTTAGGTTTAAGCAGTTTTCTAGGGGACTGATGACCTCAGAAGTTACGTCCCATAGTGCTCAGAGCCATTTGAACCACTTTTGTAAGACACACTGGACCTAAACCTGAAATTATGGTTTGGTTTACGAATGTAGCAGGAGCAGTCTTGGGGTTATCCTACGCACCCTTACTACGAATTTGTACGTCAACCTGGTAATTCGAACTGTTGTGCTCCCATTCATGAACACCATGCCAGGTGGTGTTTTCCATCTGGATAACGCTCGCCCACGTACAGCTATCGTAACAGTCGGGCAGACAAACATACAGACCGACAACAAAACGATGCTATAAGGGTTCCGTTTTTACTGATTGTTTACAGAACCCAAAAAAAGAAAATTTCAAATTTTGTTAGATATGCCCTTCCTGCATCTCGTGGTTCATATCTGTCGTCTACAATTGTTGGTTCAAGCGACCACCATAAGACTTAACTTCTGAGGTCATAAGTCCCCTAGAGCTTAGAACTACGTAAAGCTAACTAACCTAAGGACATCACACACATCCATGCCCGAGGCAGGATTCTAACCTGACTGGAGCGCCTAGAATGGCTCGGCCACCCTGTCCGGCTGAAATACAGTTATGGCGGTTTTTATTAACAAGTAAGACAGTAGACAGCCTCATCTGGTCGAGATTTTTACCAGCGCGGTATGAGGCTCTTGCTCATCTTAGCAACACTGCATTACGAATGGTGGTGGCTATGTGGGAAAATGGTAGCATGCAACTGAAAGCATACTCTATTTAACAGTGTTATTGCGCTTTCTGTATCTGTTGTAATTTCCATGAAAGTAAATGGGACTTACTACACTGCAGGCCATTAAAATTGCTACACCAAGAAGAAATGCAGGTGATAAACGGGTGTTCATTGGACAAATATATTATACTTGAACTGACATGTGATTACATTTTCACGCAATTTGGGTCCATATATCCTGAGAAATCAGTACCCAGAACAACCATCTCTGGCCATAATGAAGGCCTTGATACGCCTGGGCGTTGACTCAAATAAAGCTTGGATGGCGTGTACAGGTACAGGTGCCCACGCACCTTCAACACAACACAGTTCAGCAAGAGTAGTGACTAGCGTATTGTTACGAGCCACTTGCTCGGCCACCAATTGACCAGAGGTTTTCAATTGGTGAAAGAGCTAGATAATGTGCTGGCCAGGGCCGCAGTCGAACATTTTCTGTATCCAGAAAGGCTCATACAGGACCTACAAGATGTTGTCGTGCATTATCCTGCTGAAATGTAGGGTTTCGCAGGGATCGAATGAAGAGTAGAGCCACGGGTCGTAACACATCTGAAATGTAACGTCCACTGTTCAAAGTGCCGTCAATGCCAACAAGAGGTGACCGAGACGTGTAACCAATGCCACGCCGAGTGATACGCCAGTATGGCGATGACGAATACACGCTTCCAATGCGCGTTCACCGCGATGTCGCCAACCACGGATGCGACCGTCATGATGCTGTAAACAGAACCTGGATTCATCCGAAAAAATTACGTTTTGCCATTCGTGCAACCAGGTTCGTCGTTGAGTACACCAATGCAGGCGTCAAGGGTAACCGCAGCCATGGTTTCCGAGCTGATAGTCCATGCTGCTGCAAAACGGCGTCGAACTGTTCGTGCAGATGGTTGCTGTCTTGCAAACGTCCCCATCTGTTGAGTCAGGGATCGAGACGTGGCTGCACGATCCGTTACAGCCATGCGGAGAAGATGCCTCTCATCTCGACTGCTAGTGATACGAGGCGGTTGGGATCCAGCATAATGTTCCGTATTACCCTCCTGAAGCCACCGATTCCATATTCTGCTAACAGTCATTGGATCTCGACCAACGCGAGCAGCAGTGTCGCGATACGATAAACCGCAATCGCGATAGGCTACAATCTAACTTTTATCTAAGTCGGAATTGCGATGGTACGCATTTCTCCTCCTTACACGAGGCATCACAACAACGTTTCACGAGGCAACGCCGGTCAGCAGCTGTTTGTGTATGAGAAATCGGTTGGAAACTTTCCTCATGTGCGCACGTTGTAGGTGTCGCCACCGGCGCCAGCCTTGTGCGAATGCTCTGAAAAGCATTTGCATATCACAGTATCTTCTTCCTGTCGGTTAAATTTCGCTTCTGTGGCACGTCATCTTCGTGGTGTAGCAATTTTAATGGCCAGTAGTGTAAGTTCGTAATGAAAAAAGTATTAGCGTTAAGGGCCGGGGGCGATACGTTGAGCTTACGGAGTGACTTCGCTCTCTCGCCACAAGTGTAACGAGTTCCCACTCACATTGGGCAGACTGAGGCCCTATGTTCTCAGATGCGTAGATGGTGTCTGCGCGGAACTCGGGCGTAACGTGGATTGGTTGGTGTGGGTTTGGGTGGGGTAAGGGGGTAGGCGAGGGGGGGGGGGGGGGTACAGTGAGCTGCGAGCTGCGGCGGGCATCACATTCCAATTACCCCACCGCAGCCGCCGCCGCCACCACCGCTTCTACCTCCACCACCACCAATGCAGACGCCAATGCCGCCGCCCTACGAATTTCCTCCGGCGAGCTCCCGCCTTCTCTTCCCTGCCTTTGAGAGAGACATCATTTACCTGTACGCCGCTTTCTTTGTTCTTGATGAGTTCTCTCCGCGGATCCCCCGCTGCGGTCGCTTCGCGCTGTGGACGAGCACGGTCCGACGAATTCGTTTTTCTCTGAACACTCCGTGTGCGCTCTTTGTCAAAGGAAAGGGCGCCGCCTTACTTGTAACCTTTCCCGGACAGTGCACAACGATGAAGGCGTGTTCTCGCGCCTGTCAGAACCATTCGTTGTCTGACGCCCAGTGGAGTGGCGTAATTTCTTGCACTATACTCGCGGTGAAGCTTCAGTTCTCACAAGTTGGCAATGCGCGCGGAGGCATTCTAAACGCATGTATTTATAACTAACCCTTGATTACTAAATCCTCGTTTAAATTACGATTGCAGCAGGTTATAAAACAGGACATTTTGTACTTAATTTGGTGTGTAACATACCACTGGAGACCCAAAAATTGTAATTAACTAATGCATAACCTACAGATTATGACCTGTGTTGAATAAAATGTGTAGTAGTAAACTTTACGATAGTTTAGTAGCAACATATGTTTTCTACTATTTGTTTTTGCGTACGTTCCTCCTTGACCACACACATTTTTTTTCTGTTTTTAACCCATGTATGTTTCACTTTAGCTTCAGCACCATTAGCTTTTTTTTTTTTTTAATTTTCTCTCTTGTTATCAGATGCTGTGGTTTGGTGTAACGTGTTAATATTTTTCCCTCCTTTAGTGTTTGTGGCTTATCACCTAAAGTATTTCAATAACGCAATAAATTTTAGGTTTGGTCTGTATAAAGGCACGACTTACCCTTTTTTAAATCAGCCTGTCATTACGTTTAGCACCGATAATTCTGTATTATATTTTAGAACGAAGCACCTTTTCCCAGCCGCGAACGACATCTCTATATAATAGGTAAATAATTCGGTTGGCAAAGGACACTCTTAGCTAACGTCTTGATTTACGGTTGTTTGCTTTGTTTATACCCTATGTTTTGTGAGTAAAGGTAATGCACATCCAAGTACTTTACAGCTAAGGAAGTACCTCGCTTCCTAACGTCCACAGCCTATTGTCCCAATCTTCTCCTTGCAGGTTCCCAGAGCCCACAACTTCTTTGACATCCGTCATACATATGCTTTCCACTAATTGTTTCTCGATGGGTTCCATCATGAGAAAGAACAACATTTTCCTTTGTTTACCCGCTTTTGTTCCGTTGAAGTTACATCAGCACTGTTTTTTTTTCTTATTTTCTTTCCCGTTACCACATGCTGTAGTGTTTGTGTAACGCAAAATACAGAAAACAACAAAAACCACTGCATGTATTAACAAGAAAAAAAATAGAAAGATTCACTGATGTATTAACTTCAGCGAAAATGCCTGGGTAAAAGAAAGAAAAAAAAGTATTTTCGCAAGGCGCAACATGTCCAAAAATAAATTTATTTCCAAGCAAACACGGTCACAAAAGTGAGCTCCAACCTTCAAGCCCTACTATGTTCTTTCTATATAATGTACATAGCTTTGTTTGTGATATCCAGAGCACTGAATTCAACTGACTAATAATGTATGACCTTTTTCAGTGTTATTTCCAATACGAGGGTGATTTGATAAGTTTGGTAAATTTCCATGAAAGAATTGAACATTTTTGTTGTGCCTTCATGGGTAATAAACTTGAATATTCCAAGGATCGTATACAGAATTTCAACAATGTACAGCGTTTAGTTCATATTTGACAGCCGTCTGCATTGCGATTGAAAATGGACAAAACCGAGTTTCATGTTGTTACCAAGCATTTTAATTTGAGAGGTTGTACTGTCGCGCATCAAAATGCAATTGCTCGACGTCCAAGCGGATTCTGCACCATCATTGAAGACCATTTACTTTTACATTAATGAATTTAAACGAGGTCGGATAAGCACCGAAGACGAACTGCGCTCCGGCCGTCCAGTTGAGATTACCTCAAAGGAAACCTGTCACAAAATCCATGATATGGTAATGCAAGGCTGCAGAACAAAAATTCGTGTGATTGCTGAGACTCTAGGCACGTAGAACTGGCTACGAGGAAGCTCTCTGTTAGTTGGAATCCGCAAGACATTTTTTGGCGATTTGTGACTGTTGATGAAATCTGATTCAGCATTACACACTGGAGTCAAAACGGCAGTCAAAACTATGGACAAATGCTGATGAAGGTGCAGCGAAGAAGGCAAAGACCATCTGTCAGCTGGTAAGCAGTTTTTTGGGATTTCCAAGGAATAATCCTAACAAATTACTTGGAACAAGGCAAAACCATAATTGCACCCTATTAGGCTTCATTGTTGACGTTTGAAACTTGATTTGCCTGAAAAAAGATCAAGGTTGGCAAGCAGAAAGAGTGCTCTTTCAGAAGGATAATGCACCATCCCTCGCATCAGTGATAACAATGGCGAAAGTACATGAAATGAGTTGCATTCGTTCCTCATCCTCTTCATTCAAGTGACTTCTTCCTGTTCCCTGACTTGAAGCTTTGACTTGCTGGGAAGAAATTTTCGTCAAATGAGGAAATGATGGTTGCAGCCAAGGAGTATTTTGCAGAGTTTGACGGGACCTGTTTTTCCCACGAGATGAAAAAGCTGGAGAATCGCTGGACCAAGTGTATATCTCTCAAAGGGACTAACATTTTTCCTCCTTTTTTACCAGACATCAAATCGTATTTCCTACCCTCACCATTCGCAGCTATCATTCCAGCCAAATGTTTAAAAGAAGAGCAAAGCATAATACTAAATTTACTAACACCTAAATTATTGAAGGTTTAACACAACTGTTTAATATGGCCCACCCCACTTGCTATCCTCTGACAGCATATTCATCTCAGCGCAGCCGTTACACAGAAGGTCAGTTTTTTTTTCTCGAGATTTTCCTCTATAAAATGTTTTTCTCCAACATAACAAATACCCGGAAGTTATTTCAAATGGTTGAAACGCCTCTGAGCACTATGGGATTTAACTTCGGAGGTCATCAGTCCCCTAGAACTTAGAACTACTTAAACCTAACTAACCTAAGGGCATCACACACATCCATGCCTGAGGCAGGATTCGAACCTGCGTCAGTAACGGTCGCGCGGTTCCAGTCTGTAGCGCCTAGAACCGCTCGGCCAACCCGGCCAGCGGAAGTTGTTACATCTGTTACATAAGATGTTAATGTATCTCCTCAGCATTTGCCTCCAGGTATGTCGATCTTGAAATATCCTTCCTTTGTGCCAAGTCTTCTCATTGTTAATTGTGCATTTTGGAGCCAGATGGTCATAGAGTGTCTTCTTGTTTCCCTCCGATTCCCATTCCAGAAACAATTTCGGTATTCTGGCTTCATTCTTTCTTCTTAAGTGCCCATACCATTGTAACTTTTATTTTCTATCCATCACGTCATGTGTTCTTTCTCTTACTTCCATTCCTTTTATTACTTCGTCGTTTCTTATTTTCTATTTTCAAGAAATTGTTTCTGATCTTCTCCAGAAGTCCATTCTACTGCTTGCAGTTCTTTTACGTGTTTCGGATTACATAACTATGCTCTCTAGTATCGATTTATATATGATTCTTTTGGTTTGGTTTATTACTTTTCTGCTCCATAAGCACCCCAATGACTTTGCTCCCACTGCTAATTCTTTTATAAATTTCTACCTCTGGTTTAATGTCAGTTGTTTGTTGGCTGCATATGTAGCACATGGACTGGAACTCGTTTCTCTTCCACAACTGGCTATAATTTTGGAATAATTGATTTTGGGACATTAGGCTCCTACAGTGAATGCAGAAAGCTTTACTTCTTTAATCTGGTTGGTTGGTTGCTTGGGGAAGGAGACCAGACAGCGTGGTCATCGGTCTCATCGGATTAGGGAAGGATGGGGAAGGAAGTCGGCCGTGCCCTTTCAGAGGAACCATCCCGGCATTTGCCTGGAGTGATTTAGGGAAATCACGGAAAACCTAAATCAGGATGGCCGGACGCGGGATTGAACCGTCGTCCTCCCGAATGCGAGTCCAGTGTCTAACCACTGCGCCACCTCGCTCGGTCTTTAATCTGGGAGACAGTCGTTTCAGATTATCACAACTCGTAACACAGCACAGGTTTCATGTTCGAGATGAGTGGAACAGAATTTGCTTGCCCACTAGAAAACTGGCTGAGCTCGTACACGCCACATAGGGTCGTATAAAGATATTTGTAGTCAGTCTCATACGATTGCATTGGGAAGCAAATGCTGGAAACCCCCATTGCACCAGTCGGGAGAGTTCTAGTGGAGATGGTTCGCACGCCAAGCGTGTGTGTCGTGTGGCCGACTGAGGTGGTTGCTTTCTTACTGTAGTATTGTGTCTGGATATAGATAAAAAGTGGAAAGGAGAGGGTGGGATCCCGTTCCCAAGCATAGCCTATTCCTCTCGAATAGCATCGAGGGCACTGCTGAGCTCAACGCCATCCGACTGGCAGATCAAATCAGCGATGTCGGCTGTCTTCACTCCGCGAGACATTATAGAGAGGTTTGGAATTTAACCCAGGACAGTTGTCCAAAGTCTGGTGATCCGGAACAAGTCTCCTCTTGCAATTCAAGTACTCGTGGTGAACTACAGCTTCATTTTTTTTTTTTTTTTTTTTTTTTTTTTTTTTTGTCATCATCAGTCTACTGACTGGTTTGATGCGGCCCGCCACGAATTCCTTTCCTGTGCTAACCTCTTCATCTCAGAGTAGCACTTGCACCGACGTCCTCAATTATTTGCTTGACGTATTCCAATCTCTGTCTTCCTCTACAGTTTTTGCCCTCTACAGCTCCCTCTAGTACCATGGAAGTCATTCCCCCACGTCTCAGCAGATGTCCTATCATCCTGTCCCTTCTCCTTATCAGTGTTTTCCACATATTCCTTTCCTCTCCGATTCTGCGTAGAACCTCCTCATTTCTTACCTTATCAGTCCACCTAATTTTCAACATTCGTCTATAGCACCACATCTCAACTGCTTCGATTCTCTTCTGTTCCGGTTTTCCCACAGTCCATGTTTCACTACCATACAATGCTGTACTCCAGACGTACATCTTCAGAAATTTCTTCCTCAAATTAAGGCCGGTATTTGATATTAGTAGACTTCACTTGGCCAGAAATGCCTTTTTTGCCATAGCGAGTCTGCTTTTGATGTCTTCCTTGCTCCGTCCGTCATTGGTTATTTTACTGCCAAGGTAGCAGAATTCCTTAACTTCATCGACTTCGTGACCATCAATCCTGATGTTAAGTTTCTCGCTGTTTTCATTTCTACTACTTCTCATTACCTTCGTCTTTCTCCGATTTACTCTCAAACCATACTGTGTACTCATTAGACTGTTCATTCCATTCAGCAGATCATTTAATTCTTTTTCACTTTCACTCAGGATAGCAATGTCATCAGCGAATCGTATCATTGATATCCTTTCACCTTGTATTTTAATTCCACTCCTGAACCTTTCTTTTATTTCCATCATTGCTTCCTCGATGTATAGATTGAAGATTAGGGGCGAAAGGCTACAGCCTTGTCTTACACCCTTCTTAATACGAGCACTCCGTTCTTAATCGTCCACTCTTATTATTCCCTCTTGGTTGTTGTACATATTGTATATGAGCCGTCTCTCCCTATAGCATACCCCTACTTTTTTCAAAATCTCGAACAGCTTGCACCATTTTATATTGTCGAACGCTTTTTCCAGGTCGACAAATCCTATGAACGTGTCTTGATTTTTCTTTAGCCTTGCTTCCATTATTAGCCGTAATGTCAGAATTGCCTCTCTCGTGCCTTTACTTTTCCTAAAGCCAAACTGATCATCACCTAGCGCAATCTCAATTTTCTTTTCCATTCTTCTGTATATTATTCTTGTAAGCAGCTTCGATGCATGAGCTGTTTAGCTGATTGTGCGATAATTCCCGCACTTGTCAGCTCTTGCCGTCTTCGGAATTGTGTGGATGATGCTTTTCCGAAAGTCAGATGGTATGTCGCCAGACTCATATATTCTACACACCAACGTGAATAGTCGTTTTGTTGCCACTTCCCCTAATGATTTTAGAAATTCTGATGGAATGTTATCTATCCCTTTTACCTTATTTGACTGTAAGTTCTCCAAAGCTCTTTTAAATTCCGATTCTAATACTGGATCCCCTATCTCTTCTAAATCGACTCCTGTTTCTTCTTCTATCACATCAGACAAATCTTCACTGTCATAGAGGCTTTCAATGTATTCTTTCCACCTATCTACTCTCTCCTCTGCATTTAACAGCTTCAATTACCAGGGTTCAAACCGTCAATCTCCGACAAGCTCATCATCGCACAAGTGTGCGTTAGCGACCTCAGCTACGGAAGAGGGTTTGTATCCAGCGATATTTTCATCTGGGATTCAGAGCCGCGTACCGACGCGCCGTGAAGCCAGGACGACGTCAACTAGCAGCGTCTGTGCCACTTCCAAGACACTGTCTACGTAAGTTCATCGAAGCGCAACGTAAACATTGGCTCGCTTCAGTGACGCGAGCAGCAGAATCGTCCAATTTCATCCTTCCATTTTACATCAACTATATAACGCAAAGCTGGTTTGGATGACAAGAAAATTAATTAACATATGTCAGAGCACGCTGCTTGTATTGACACACCGTGATGAGGTGCACTGCCTGACGTCAGTTCGACAGTGAATATCACCGGCTAGGACCTGTCATTGCTAAGCACATCCTGTCGATTGTTTTCAGACATTTTCGGGCATCACGGAACATTAACATATATTTTTTTTATTATTATTCCAAGCTTGCTGCCACGGAATGGTAGGTCCGAAATTGCTGAGTACTGAGGAAATTGGGTAATTTGCTACTTCGCCCGCCTCACTTGCATTGATATAAGATTCATCTGCATTGGTTACCCGTTTCGGGGTAACACGCCCATTTTGAAACCATACACTTTGTATTAACCGTAATTATTCCCGCGAAAGGGCACAGCATATCATACAGCGGGTAGCTGGTACCCTCATTCATATTAGAGCTACGGAAGCATAGTCTACGATCAATGAGGGAATTTGCCGACTGTGTCCCTGGATGTGCCTTTTGACACAGTTTTGCGTAACTACGATTAATAGCAAGACTGTGGTTTGAAAATGGGCTTGTCGGCCTGAAACCTGTAACCAATAGAGCTGAATTTTAAATCAATGCAATACTGACATGGACGAAACAAGAAAAGCTCCCAATTTCCTCCACCACTATAGGAATACAAGTGTTTTTAGAAATTATTTTACTGTGCCGTTAGTAGTTTCGGGCCTGAGCCCATAGCCAGATTGATTCTATCACAAGTTTTACGTTTGTGTCGCCATGAAAAGCTAAGTTTACCTCATGGATCAGCAAGGCTTGAAAAAGAGAAGCAAACTTCTGTCTTACAATATGTAAAATGGAGATTTTCATGAAGAAACAAACATAAACTTGCCAAGAAATTATGACTACCGTCTGGCGATGGGCTCGGCCCCGAAACTAGTAACTGTAGAATAAAATCGTTTCTAAAGAACTTGTGGCTATACCCCAAACAACGGTATGCTGCACAATCCTTGAATCTATTACGTGTTAGAATATTACAAGTTCCTCTAGAGACCGAAAAGCTTATGTCCATAATCATCACAGTTGTAGGAAGCATCGTTCGTGTGAAACTCAGCTTACCTTTTTCTCACATGATATACTGCGAACTTTTTGGATGAAGGGCGAGAGGCAGATTCGATATTTTGAGATTTTCGGACAGCATTTGACACGGTACCCAATTGCGGGCTGTCAACGAAGGTAGGAGCATATGGAATGGGTTTCCACGTGCGTAAATAGCAAGAAGGCTTGTTAAGTAATAGAACCAAGTACGTTGTCCACGACGGCGGGAGCTCATCAGAGACAAAGGTGTCGTTAGGAGCGCCTCAGGAAAGTATAATAGGACGCCTATTATTTCCTTTATACGTGAATTATCGGGCGCACAAGGTGGGCAGCAACCTGCAGTTGTTTGCTGATGATGCTGTGGTGTGCAGGAAGATGTCGAAGTTGAGCGACTGCACAAAATTTCTAGTTGGTGTGATAAATGGCAGTTAGCTCTAAATGTAGAAAAATGAGTACGAAAAACATCCGTAATGTTCGGATACAGTAAAGCAGTGTCCTCCAAGACAGTCACGTCGTTTAAATTTCAGGGTGGAACGTTGCAAAGCGCTGTGAAATGGAACGAGCATGTGGGAGTTGTCGTAGGAAATGCGAATGGTCGACTTCGGTTCGCGGGAGACTTTTGTGAAACAGTTCAAAATGGCTCTGAGCACTATGGGACTTAGCTTCTAAGGTCATCAGTCCCCTAGAACTTAGAACTACTTGAACCTAACTAACCTAAGGACATCACGCACATCCATGCCCGAGGATTCGAACCAGCGGCCGTAGCGCTCGCGCGGTTCCAGACTGTAGCGCCTAGAATCGCTCGGCCACCCCGGTCGGCTGGGAAATAGTGGTTTATCTGTAAAGGACATCGCGTACAGGACGCCAGAGTGACGTATTCTTGGGCACTGCTCGAGTGTTCGCGATCCGTACCAGCCTGGAATAAAGGAATACATTGGAACAGTTCAGAGGCGGGCTGCTAGATTTGTTACCAGTAGGTTCGAACAATATGCAAGTGTTACGGAGATGCTTCGGGAACTCAAATGCTTAGGGAATTCCCCATAGGGAAGACAATGTTCTTTTCGAGGAACGCCACGGGAAAATTGTAAGAACGGTTATTTGAAGCTGACTGCAGAACAATTCTTTGGCCGTCAATATACATTTCGAGTAAGGATGACGAAGCGGAGATAAGAAATTAGGGTTCATGCTGAGGTACATAGAGATTCGTTTTTCCCTCGCTCTATTTGCCAGTGGAACAGGAATGGAAATATAATTGCATAGGCTTCTGCGGCTACAGTCAGTCGACATAAAAGTTTTCTGGTTATGGTAACGCGTCATAATGTAAAAAACTACTGCTGCTGGATCAAAACAACATTTCGACCACGGTTGCAGCGGCCTTCTTCTGGGTCTAATGGTGCGGTCTAGCTATGCAGAGTCCTTTATATTTTGTTGTTACTGTTCACTGCGCATGCCATTACCTCATAATTTTAAAAAGGTAGTTAGTTACATTGGTCACTTAAGGAAGAAGGAGAGAGAACTTTATTTTAATAGGTTATTGCGGTGGAGGGAGAACGTGACCTCTGTTGTGCATTGGCTCTTGTGTTATGTGCCATGATTGGTGGCCACGGTCGAATGAGAGATTTGCTGCTGTTTACCAACTGCTGGACGTCGGCCGCGCGGCGGCAGCTACTCTCCGGTAGTGCTCGTGCCTCGTGTTGGCAGTGCGATCTGTTGGGCCCTGATTGCAGGCAGCCAAGATGGGGCAAGCCTGAGTCCATCCTCGCTGTTCATATTATTAGGGTGTTTAAGTATTTCGATGGCCCCTCTGATTTTGCGTTTCGTCATAACTGGCTGCTTGGCCAACACACAGGTTTCGCTGAATTTTATTTCTTTTCCGGAGTCTTGCTGAGGTTCTGCCACTGCGGATTTGTTGTATTGACCTAGACGAATATAGCGCGCGTGTTCCAGAATGCGCGTTGCTATTGGCCTACCAATCTTGCCGATGTATGCCTCTCCACATTCGCATTCCACATTGTAAACGCCTGCAGTGTGTAATGTATCCACCTTGTCCTCAGTGGAGCGTAGCACGTCATGGATCCCACGACTACTATAGAAGACAGACTGCATCCCGAAGTTCCCTCTCCTTCTTCCTTTTTCAAATTATGACGTAATGGCATGCGCAGTGAGCAGTAACGACAAAATATAAGGGACACTACACCATTAGACCCAGAAGAAGGCCGCTGCAACCGTGGCCGAAACATTGTTTTTCTCCAGCAGTAGTTTAATCACGCGGCACCATACCCAGAAAACTTTTATGAGGGATGGAAATGCCTAAGAGTGATACATTATCTATGTAGACATCGATGTACTTCCTACAGTGTAATTTACGAAGGCGGCCGCGGTGTTCCCTAACGATAATGGATAAAATTAGTAAACATAATAGTTTAATGTGGAAAACATAGAGTAAGAACGAACCCACAGATTCTCAACTGATCTCAGTAGAATATCTAGTATCATTTCCATTCCCGTAATTTATCTTCGCATTTTCTAAAGTGTCTATTGATTTCGGTTTAAGTAGTTAAAATATTCTTTATGAAACATTTTTGCCAGCCGGTGTGGCCGAGCGTTTCTAGGCGCTTCAGTCTGGAACCGTGCGACCGCTACGGTCGCAGGTTCGAATCCTGCCTCGGACATGGATGTGTGTGATGTCCTTAGGTTAGTCAGGTTTAAGTAGTCCTAAGTTCTAGGGGACTGATGACCTCAGAAGTTAAGTCCCACAGTGCTCAGAGCCGTTTGAACCATTTGAAACATATTTCTGTATGATTGCTTAAGTATGGCGCGTGCGCAATGGTCAAATTTGCTTAGCTGTATCTAATCATATTTCTACGTCTGCACACCGCAAGCCGCCTTACGTTGTGCGTCAGAGGTCACTTTTCACTTTTCCTCTACCAGTCGCGAATGGTTCAGGGAAAGAACGATTCCTGGTACGCCACCGTGTGAACTCGACTCTCTCTAATTTTTCCTCCGTGGTCTTTTGAGATATACGTTAGAGGAAACAGTATATTGCTCGATTCTCCTGGAAGCGCACCCTTTCGGAATTTTAGCAATAAATCGCACCGAGATGCATAGCGCAAAATTTAACGCAGAAGTATCGCTCCTCAAATTCTGCCAATTCCCAAACTGTGCGAAACAGTGCTCTACTAAATTCAGCTCTGAACAATAACTAACATACATACAACAATGGAACTTCCGGCAGTTACATATTAAACACAGGCGTTTGCAGGGATGCAAACCGCATTTCGCTCCAGCACACAGTTTTTTGAACAGAAAGTTTTTCTTTTTGTTTATTATGCTTGCTCATGTACATCTACATGCATAACTTTCAGACCGTACGTCTTATGGTGGTGGGTTCTTTGTATCAATATTAGCCACTCGCTCATCCACTTGCATACAGAACCAGGGATCTCTTCACTATTAGTATGACTTTGCAAGCGTTTTATCTTCTTTAATCTTATTGTCATAATTCCTAGGCCAAACACAAGATGTTAGAAATGTAAGTGTAAATCTAATAAACTTTCTCAGAATATGCCTGTGGCATCACCAAAAGATCGCGGCGCCACACAAAAGTCGGCAATGCGCATCGATACCAAAGACATTCGAGATGTTTATCTGCAGTCTGCAGCGACGAATGGAAGAGGCTGAAGAACACACTCCCTCTCTTTCAGTACAACAGCGCCTCGCACCGAGGTCAATACAGAACCGTGCTTGGACACGATCTGCCCAGTTCGTGACCTCGGCTGACGCAATGAATATCACCGAATGAGATTGAAGAGTAAGTCAACTATCAGATGCTAACATAAGTTTGTAAATGTTGGACACCGTACCTCAAGAGAACAGTTTGTTAATTAGTGCATCAAATGAAAAAAAAAATAAAGGTTCAAACAGATCTGAGCACTATGGGACTTAACATCTGACGTCATCAGTCTCCTAAAACTTAGAACTAATTAAACCTAACAAACCTAAGGATATTACACACATCCATGCCCGAGGCAGGATTCCAACCTGCGACCTTAGCAGCTGCGTGGTTCCGGACTGAAGCGCCTAGAACCGCTCGGCCACACATAAAATGAGGCTCTACAACTCAGCGAGAGATGTAAATTGCAAAGCACTCCTGTGGTCAAGGAATGTATCAAGTCAAATAAATCTTTTTATCATTCTTGTAATAACATTAAGTAATATTTCATCTGTTGCAGTTCTAGTGAGCCATCTATCAGAGAAAGCACAGAAATCACAGTTACAGTGGGAAGACTGCAGCTTGGTCTGCTCATAACAACGCCTAATAAGGTTTCGCAGTAATTTTGACGCCTTTCTAGCAATAATTCTTATTTATGTTCTGCGATTATTTCAGCAACAAATTAGAATAGAATAAAATGATATCTTACGAAATTTTACCGTATATGAATTCTTTCTACGCTTTCATTTAAGCTCATTTGGTAAGGACCCCAAATACTGGAGACTTACACCTGAATAAGTCATGGTAGAACACTGAACACGTTTCCTTAACACCTGCAATGCAGTTTCACTAAATTTCCCAAAGAATCCCACTCGCTTTCACTAAATATTGCAATAGGTGTCAAAAAGTAATCCCTTACATTGGAGTTTATACTCTTTTTCATACATATCATCTTAACGTTTAATTCAAATTTACGAAGAGCTGCCACACTGTATACTAAATGGAAGCACTGCTGCATTTCCTTATAATCAATCACCGCCACTTCTTCACTACTGCCGATAATACGCCAGTCAAAAAGATCTTGGAATGTACTTGACCATACCCAAGAAAACGTTTATAAGACTATCCGCAATATTTGTGCTCAACATACTTGAAATACAATCAAGCTTATCATGTAATGACGCTGAATATCTGTCTGTGTGCCCTCCTAGTCGAAGTCCAGGCTTGTTTTCTTCTAGTCTTAGCTCAAGTTGGTTTACGTCAGGAGAACACAAATGAAAAACGAATTACCGATAGAGTAACTACGAGTAAGAGTATGAAATTTTTCTCCTCACTCCATCTGGGCTTGGAGTAACAGGTGCAAAGCCATTCTGTTTCTCAAATAGTCGGCACCCTTCTTCTCGCCAGTACTGCACTCCACTGAATTTTCATCCCCGCATTACATAGCTGCAGAACACTTTTGTTATTTGCGACAAAATGTCAACGCACGTCACAAAAAGAAGGTAATATTAGCGAACGTCGCCCCCAGTTATCCGACGTTCAGCCAAAAAGCAAAGGTGGCACATAAGAGGCTAGCAGGGATGCAGGGTTCCTTGTGAAGACCCCTTGAGAACCAACTTCAGTCGCGCACCTGCCCGAAATAAGTGAGGGGACAACGGGTGTCGGTTCTTTGCGTACCGAAGCGTTGTGAGCTTTAAACTACAGGAATACGATGTAACCCTTCACCTACCAGAGACGAGAATGGCGTATAACCAAAAAGAATGCAAATACGAAAGCAAGTCAACTGTATATTCACAATATGTTACTGGAATGAAGAATGTCACGAATATGTAACTACACTACTAGCCATTAAAATTGCTACACCAAGAAGAGATGCAGATGATAAAGGAGTATCCCTTGGACGAATATATTATACTAGAACTGACATGTGATTACATTTTCACGCAATTTGGGTGCAAAGATAATGAGAAATCAGGAACAGCCACCTCTGGCCGTAATAAAGGCCTTGATACGCCTGGGCATTGAATCAAACAGAGGTTGGATGGGGTGTACAGGTACAGCTGCACATGCAACTTCAACACAGTTCAGCAAGAGTAGTGACTGGCGTATTGTGACAAGCCAGTTACTCGGCCACCATTGCCCAGACGTTTACAATTGGTGAGAGATCTGGAGAATGTGCTGGCCAGGGCAGCAGTCGAACATTTTCTGTATCCAGAAAGGCCCGTACAGGACCTGCAACATGCGGTCGTTCATTATCCTGCTCAAATGTAGGGTTTCGCAGGGATCGAATGAAGGGTAGAGCCACGGGTCGTAACACATCTGAAATATAACGTCCACTGTTCAAAGTGCCGTCAGTGCGAACAAGAAGTGACCGAGACGTGTAATCAATGGCACCCAATACCATCACGCCGGGTGATACGCCAGTATGGCGATGACGAATACACGCTTCCAATGTGCGTTCATCGCGATGTTGCCAAACACGTTTCCAATGTGCAACCATCATGATGTTGTAAACAGAACCTGGATTCATCCAAAAAAAATGACGTTTTGCCATTCGTGCACCCTGATTCGTCGTTGAGTACATCATCGCAGGCGCTCCTGTCTGTGATGCAGTGTCAAGGGTAACCGCAGCAATGGTCTCCGGGCTGATAGTCCATGCTGCTGTAAACGTCGTCGAACTGTTCGCGCAGATGGTTGTTGCCTTGCGAACGTCCTCATCTGTTGAGTCAGGGATCGAGACGTGGCTGCACGATCCGTTACAACCATGCGGATAAGATGGCTGTCATCTTGACTGCCGTTGGGATCCAGCAAGGCGTTCCGTATTACCCTCCTGAAGCCACCGATTCCATATTCTGCTAACAGTCACTGGATCTCGACCAATGCGAGCAGCAATGTCGCGATACGAGGAACCGCAATCGCGATAGGCTACAACCCGACCTTTATCAAAGTCGAAACGTGATGGTACACATTCCTCCTCCTTACACGAGGCATCACAACGTTTCTCCTGGCAACGCCGGTCAACTGCTGTTTGTGTATGAGAAATCTGTTGGAAATTTACCTCATGTCATCACGTTGTAGGTGTCGCCACCGGCGCCAACCTTGTGTGAATGCTCTCCTGTCGGTTAAATTTCGCGTCTGTAGCACGTCATCTGCATGGTGCAGCAATTTTAATGGCCAGTAGTGTAATAACCCATTTTGCCTAGGCCCGTGCAATCTTAGTTTTGTACTATCTACTATACTCCGCCCGAACAGACTATGATTTCCCAACCGTATCGACCGGCCGCCGTGTCATCCTCAGCCTACAGTAATAAAACCATGACAGTATATGCCGAAATAAGTTGGTATGTGAGACGGTACAATGAAAAGCTGGTAAGAGAAACAACTGAAAACAATGGTAACCGCAGAGTAAAAAACAGAAACATATATTGAGTCGAAATCATGTGTGCAGTTAAGATATTGGTTGCCACAACAGCTCGTAACTGAGAGAAAATTGTACAAGCCATTTCAAGTTTAAACAACTCAAAAGATGACTAAGGAAGCCAGGTAGTTAACAAAAATAATGGTACTCCAAAACTAATGCCAGATGACTCCGATGATCAACTGCGAAAAAAAAAAGAAAAAAAGGGTTAAAAACCGCCAAACATCCGTGCAAGTTGAGAAGTTATTTCAGTTTGTTCCGTTTGTTAAAAAATGACAGATGTACGAATAAAATAAGAAACGACAGGAAATGATGGTGATTCAAAAACTAGAGAAAAAGTAATACAAAATGAATATGCAAGATTACCTACAGAATATATGCGTAGAAAGATTGCTGTAGGTTCATTTGCATATAACGAACGGAATTAAAGGATGGAACAACGAGTATGAATTAGGACTTGGTTTCCCGTTCATAAATTGTGGGACAGCTGCTTGCCGTTGATAAAGAAAGTATTGATTTAAGTCTCGTTAGGACACTGAAAAGTACAACAACAGTACTGGAGCTCTAGAATTCATTAAAAGAATGGGACAGAGAAGATGATTCTGTATCACCAAATTTTAGCAATCCTAAAGAAAGTTGTCATATTCTCAAGTTGAGTGGACGATACGATCTCTTATAACATGAAAACTTCTAGTCAAGGGATTCTGGTACAGCGACGGTGCAGCAGTATGTGTCATCTAAGATCAGTTCGATTCGATGCGCAGCTGTGTTCAAAAAATGGCTCAAATCGCTCTAAGCAATATGGGAGTTAACATCTGAGGTCATCAGTCCCCTAGACATAGAACTAAGGACACCACACACATCCATGCCGAAGGCAGGATTCGAACCTGCGACCGTAGCAACAGCGCGGTTCCGGACTGAAGCGCCTAAGACCGCTCGGTCACAGCGGCCGACGCAGCTGTGTTAGGGCCCTTGTTGCTTGCATACTAGATTTCACAGTGTGTATACCCCAGGTCAGTTTTATGCTGCATTCTTTCCACTATCGGTTGCATGTGACAGCATACGCTAGCAGTATGTTCCGAAACGCCGCGCATTAAAATAAGATTTTTCCGGGGCTTGGCTTCGGGGTCTATTGGTAATAGGGAGGCAGAATCAAGTGTTTTGGATAGCCCTTGTAGTAGAGACCATTTCTGCATCCAACAGAAGGATCCTCTTACGGTAACTTTCCTACCGCACAGGGTCAAATTTGAATATTAAACGGCCGGCCGTTGTGACCGAGCGGTTCTAGGCGCTTCAGTCTTGAACCGCGCGACCGCTAAGGTGGCAGGTTCAAAACCTGTCTCGGGCATGGATGTGTGTGATGTCCTTAGGTTAGTTACGTTGAAGTAGTTCTAAGTTCTAGAGGACTGATGACCTCAGATGTTAAGTCCCATAGTTCTCAGAGCCATTTTAACCATTATTTTGAATATTAAACACTTACTCCAGCTTAAGCGAAGGGAGCAAATCGGTCGGTTCTTTTCAAAATTGATGTGGTCTCTAGTGCGCCTTAAGGGTATAATGAAGGCACCATTTATCATGGGCGGGTCCTGAGAAAATCAGCAAAACAGAGTTGTGGTAGCAATGCCGAGCCCCTGACAGCTATACACAGAAAATGACAAAATTTTGCGATAGAATTCTAAGAATCCGATTTCGAAAACCCTTGAAAGTTTTCTTGACCATTTTATCCGTTCCCAAGATCAGACGTTCAAAGTTACCCTACCAGTATACGTGCAGTAAGCACGTGAACTCCGATGCGGGGCATAATCGTAGTCTATAGAGTGACGTAGCACGAAGAAATATGCTGTAAACTGTCTCCATTATCATCAGAAAGGTTCGGGGAACCACATGTTGTTGTAGTACTGAAGCCAGTGCAAATTTTTTGTGCACATAAAATACGGTCTGAAGTGTAAAATTATCTAGTTATGCGTTATTTCAATTTCACACGATGAAACAATGAACATTTTATTGCTTCTTAAAATTCTTTTCACAAGAGTGACATGCCCTACTGTTGCAGGGAAAGAAGGCAACCATCAGGAAGACGCAGCTATCGAAGTACAGAACAGTCGAATATACACTTCTTTAAAAAGACTGGCTGAAAAATGATGTGTCAGCTGCTTCATTTTACCTTCATTCTACCTTCATCAGCACATTCAAAAATTTTCGCAAAATTTTTGGCATGCGAAAATCCTCGCGCTTTATTATATTCAATGAGAAGAAGACAGTGGCAATGGCAGAGAGATAGAAAAGTAACGCAGATACTGGAATAGTCCGTGGCTGTTCAAATGGTTCGAATGGCTTTAAGCACTATGGAACTTAACATCTTAGGTCATCAGTCCTCTAGACTTAGAACTACTTAAACCTAAGGGCATTACACACATCCATGCCCGAGGCAGGATTCGAACCTGTGACTGTAGCAGCAGCGCGGTTCCGGACTGAAGCGCCTACAACCTCTCTGCCCAACAGCCAGCTTACCGTGGTTGTTTTATGGAAAGAGCGAAGCAGACAATGACAGGGTGAGGGAAAGATAGGGAAACAGCGGCAGTGGAACAGAGTTGACTGTGTCATAAGAGTGTTAGGAAGGAGTGAAGGAGACATTGCCAGTGGGGCAGGAATGAAGAGAAAGAGGTTGAGAGCCAGAGATAATGAGAGACATGGCTGAGAGTCAGAGACAAAGTATATTACAATGATAACGAGGAAGAGAGTGTTGGTAGCAGTGAGAAGAGACAGTGGCAGAAGGAAGGAAGGACTGACATATTAGTAGTAGTAGTAGTAGTAGTAGTAGTAAGAGAGAGCAAGGCAGAGACAGTAAACAAAGAGGCGAGACAGCAGTTGTGGCACAGATAAAGGGATTGTGGCTGTGAGACAGGAGACGGTGACACAGACACAAGAGATAACGATAATGAGATGGCCTGAATGAATGAGTGAGTGAGAATGGGTAAGTGGGAGTGAATGGGTATGAGCGAGTAAGAGCGATGGACTAATGGGTGTGAGCGAGTTACAGTAACCGGAGCTTATGGGGGTGGTGAGGTAAGTTGCATGTAGAAAAACAGCGCGAGTAAAAATTTTAAAGGTGCGGAGGAAGCCAGAATGAGGTAGCTGGTACCCCACTTTTCGAGTCAGTCTTTTGATGAGAAGGAGCACATACGCTTTTTTGTGTTCCGATAGGGGCATTTTTCCGCTGGTACTGTATTGGCACAGTTATTAAAAGTTAGGAATTTTCTTATTGAACTCTCAATTTAAATGGAAAGTAGTATACTTTAATTTCGGGTGTCACCATGCAAGGCCATCATCTACCACCAATGTCAACGTCAAAACTTCCTTTCCGAGACCGTGACTGACTTATTCGTTTGCTGTCTGTCTGTGTGAACGTTGTCATTTTAAACGCATTGTGTAATATTTACACGTAGTGATCCGCGATGTCCAGTTGAATCGATCTTCATACGGAGCCGTGCATAGTTCGTGTTCCCGCCATCATGTATTTTACAGCCTGTTTTTAACGTACTTCCACTACGTTAATTTAAATTACTAGTGTCACTGAGTTGCTGCTTAGCGTGACCTTGACCGGCACTAGCAGCGCGTATCGATGTACCCACTCTCGTAGTATCGTTGTTCGACTGCTATTACTTCCCGGTCGTTGTCTGTCGTGAGGGAGCTCGCGTCGCGATTTAGGGCTGCCAGTCAGTTGGAATGTCTCTGGAGCGAATTCCGGACCTGCCAGTCGGGGAGTTGCAAGGTGACACTAGTGCAGTCGGGTTGGAGCAGCAGTGAGATCTGAGTCGACATGGCTCGCTCGACCATTGCCGCCACGCATCACTTGAGCCAGGCCACGGTCTTGGTGGATCGTCGGTCGGTTGTCCTACTGGACGACGCGTTTCGGCTCTCTGATCGTTCAATAGTCGGCTTTTTGTATGTGTATCGACTCCCGACTGGTCATCGTGCGTGCTTAGTGACTGCTGGGTATTGTTCAAGTCTTTGTGCAAGTGTTTGTCAGGTTGTGTGTGTAGTTTGTGTGATTTGATAGACAAGTTATTTTAAATATTGTCGGTGTTTTGGCTGTGAGAGGTTGGTCGTCGCATCGGGCGACGTGTAACTGGTTCTCCCAGCGCTTCTGGGCCCCTTCAGTTACCATCTTGTTGAACAGGGCTCGGTCCTTTCCTGGTGCAGGGATATCGGTTAGCCAGTGGGCGTGTTTCTTCTGAATGGTTGGGTCCGAGCCAGTATTCCCTCCGTCGTGTGTCTGGAAGTGAGTGGGAGACGCACCAGCAGTGCAGTCGCGATGGATCAGTATCGCGGACGGACCTGCCGGCAGTCGGTCGTTTGCTGCGGACCAGGGAAGTTATCTCCGCGCGGTGCAGTCGGCTGGGTCCGCTGGCGGTCCCTGCGCAGAGCCGTGGCTTGTGTGGAGCTATCCGATCGCTACGAGCGTCGTGGTTCACCGACCCTGGACGTCAAACTGTAGTAATGGTTTCAACTACCCAAGCCATGTTCATTCACGTTGTGGTGGTTCGTTTCGGTGGTTTGCTATTGGGGAGCTTTCCCTGTGAGCAACACCAAGTGTTTCTATTGCTGAAATTTAGCCGCCGTGCAGTGCAATTAACTATTTGGGTTAACTACAATTTGAGTGCAACAGCGGAACTTTCTGCCTTGTGGCCGTTAGTGTTCCGGTTGCCTGGCCTGGCCACTAACGTAATTTCAGGCAGCGTCCTTTCCTCACTTCTTGTTGCTGTCCAACATGGTGTGCAATTTTGACAGCTAATACATACTCCGTTATGGATTATAACGTTTGTATCCTTTTCTGTTTGAGTTCTCATGTACCGATTGATGGAAAGCAAGTGGTTGGGTGGGTCAGTCCGTGGCTGCCCCCTGGTTGGGTTCCGACGGATCAAGTGTAGTTGGGTTCACCACCTGTCTCACACAAGTGAACGGGGGCAGACCGACCTACCTGGAGGCTTCTGAGTGCCTTTGTCTGTATTGCCTTTCCTACCAGAGTTTAATCATCGGTTTTCAGTTACTTAAAATTTAAGGCTTACGGTTTTTTAAAATTTTGCAAAATTAATTGTGATTTTTAATTATTTTATTTTCTATTTTAATTGCATTGTTATCTTGTTGATTTTTAAGGTTTCATGTTTTATTTTAGAACAAATAAGCCCTCGGTCACAAATATTAAGTCAAAATTAACCAGGTTTCGACGCTACGATGAGCGTCGTCTTCAGATTTAGACTAACTGTTCTAAAACATATTAGGTATATAATACATTAATAAAATTGAAGTTTGTACTGACTGAAAAAATGCAGTACTTACAAGTCACATATTAAAAAAAATGTAAGCCGTAAAGGCGACGTCATGAATAGTTGTGAGATGGCGAGCCGCTAAGGGCTGCTCGTACTGTGAACAAGGGTTGCAACAAGACATATACCTAATATGTTTTAGAACAGTTAGACTAATTCTGAAGACGACGCTCATAGTAGCGTCGAAACCTGGTCAATTCTGACTTAATATTTGTGACAGAGGGCTTATTTGTTCTAATATAATTCTGACACGGTCACTGAACCTTAGCAGCTATGTTCAAAGTTTTACGTTTCTTGTTTATAAACATTGCGGCCTTCTGCCTTTAAAAGACTGGTAATATAGTTTAAAATTTTGAAACTTAATTGTGGCCTTCAGCCATTTGTATTGCACCTTGTATATGTTTGTTCTATCTACTTTGCCTAGAGCCTTTCCACCAAGCTGTGACATGTATTTTTTAATTATTTTATTTGCTATTTTAATTGGATTTTTTTATCTGGTAGATTTTTAAGATTTCTTGTTTGGAGGCCTTCAGCCGTGAGAGAGTTGCATTTGGTAAAGGTTCGGCTATGTGCCGCTTTGGTTGTAAATGTGTTATTAAATTACAATAAATTACAATTAGAAGGCGAAACTGACCCCAACCTTATTTGGCCCTTTCCACAATCCTGACTACTTGTTCTGCCCAGAAGGTTTAGCGGGCGTTTCACATACAGCTCCGAACTTCATAATACGGTAGAGCGTCGATTATCCAAAGTAATTGGGGACATGGGTGTTCGGAAAACTGGTTTGTTCGGATAATCGAAATGTACATGTTTATTTGCCAAAAAGAAGTATTGTACAATAAATTTATTCATAAAAACAGGCATCTCCCTTAGTATTACAAAGTAACATACAAAGGCAACTTCAGTAGGAATATATAGTATTGGCACAGTTTATTAAACAAAAATATATACATATTACATACGCATTTTGCATGAACAATACACACAGTGTACAAAATTAACGTTTAAAAAATCATTTATTTTGGTCTGTCTAAGCAAGCTTACACGCCTACGAGCAGCTAAGTCAAGTACTTTTTTCATTGCAGATATCTGAAACTGGCCACTTTCACCTTGGGCTTCAAACCATCGCAAGGCAGTATCTAAACAAGTGAACGCCTAAGAAGCTGTTGGTATACTTTCATCTTCACTCTCTGGAGCACTGATTGAAGAGATGCTGGCGGCGTCATCTTTATCAGTGACGACGTTTACAATCTCGCTGTCCTGCACGATTTGGTGTCCTGGATCCTCATCATCGATATTCATCCATTCACGAGCATCTACTTCATCACATTGGTGGCAATCTATTTCTTTTAGCATACCGAGAATTGGCTCAGTGTGGCGACTATTGTGGGAAACTTGGTTTGGGAGTGAGGGGGATGATGGACGGTAGGGTGGGAGAGTAACAGGTGCGAGCGAGTACACAGTTCGGTTAAGCGGTCGTTCGGTTGAACGTGCCCTTAGCGCTAGGATTTCACCCGGAACAAGTCCCACCCATCACCCCCCTTCACTTCTATCTATAGTGTAAGCCCCTCCCCTAAAAAGTCGCCGGTTGATCAAACTGGAAGCTACATCAAAGTTGTTATCGTGACAGTCCAACATGTTACACTGTGGTGAGATTCAGTAATGATAAGAAATGTAAGTTTTTCTGGATAGTAATATAATATGAATGTGCATTATTAAAGAAATAAAAGTGTTTATAGAGAATTGAAAGCACCGCCAGTAATATAAAACAAAAAATAACGCGATGTTATTTAAGGGCAATAAGGACAAACTTTCATTAACGAATTCACTTATTAAAACACGTTTATTTGAGGGAAACAGCAGAGCAAACATACAATGCGAAACAATGGTCTTGAATCTGTCATGTCGGTATTAAAGCCACGGATGCAGTCGACTAACTCTGTTGTTTAAAATCAACGTTATATAGAAATAAGTGAAAGTCGTTTTGTTTATGTAGGCACTCATAGTAGCTCACGAAAATTAAAGAATATAAGAACGCCATAAAGTAGAAATGCCTAATAAAAGCACTAAGATATTTGCTTATATACCATATTTCGTTAGTATTTGCATAGGTAATGGGTGAATTTTAACTTGTAAAATCTTCCAATGCCATACCTGCGCATTATAAACGAGGTTATAAAGAATTGTGGCTGTTTATGTGTGATTTGTGTCCTGTATGCTGTTGAAAACGTCCCAGGAAAATAACGTGTCGTTATTCTTTGTCCTGTCTGTTTTTAACCAAAAGATTTATTAATTTCGTAAATGTCATTCAAACCATAATAATGATGATGTGTATGTTTGTCACAGAGCACTTATGGAGGAAATAAATGCTGCAGTGTTTCACGGATGTAAGACGTCCTTCATGTTGTGCTAGTTCTTCTTCCACCCCTAAAACTTTTCAACAAAACTATTCAGCGAATAACACGCAAAAACAGCTTGGATCGATCTATCAAGAACAAAGTAATTTTGATGCCATCTGGGAGTACAGTGAACATTGGTGCTTGTTTCACATATACTGTCTGAGTTCTGAAACTTAAGTGTCAAGTATACTGAGGTTCCTCTTTCTCCAAGCAAACTATTCTTAAAGGGTAGGTTTTTCCTGTTGTAGTTTTGGGTGCATTTTCGCACATAGAAGTATGTTTCTTCATAGGCTACGCATCTGAATACTGACTTCTCGTATTTAAAGAATTCAGTGCTAAATTGTTTTCTCTTACGTTTGCTGTGGAAGTACCTGGTGCAGCTGAGGCCAATTGTGCACGTTTTTTTGTAACGTGTCTTTTTACTATCTGGCAAAATTTAAGACCTTAACATTCACTCCAAGTGCAGCCGAACGCGGCAAACCACGTGGGCCAACTGAAACGACACCCAGGCGACGAACAAAGACCGGGAAAACAGGGGTGAGTGGGCGGGACTTGTTCTGGGTGTAATCCTAGCGCTAACGATTCCTTTCGGTTGACCGACGTTCGGATGATCGACGCTCTAGAGTAATTGGCTGCTGAGGCAACTTTAGGAAGCAAACAGCACCTCTTCCTCGTGGGAGAGCAACAACCGGCGGGCCCTTGTCCGCGGCGCCCATTGAGACGTCAGGGAGACAGCGCAGCGTGGATGACGGACGGCTCGGCGCGCCCCACAGCGGCAGCTGGACGCCAGCCCAGCCGTGTCTGACCTTTCCCTGCCGCCCGCCGCGCCGGTGCGTCAGCGTGTGCGGCCGACTGCCTGCGTGTGCGTGTGTGACGAGCCGCGCGGCCGGCGCTTCGCTGCGCCCAATCGATCAACCGGCGCTCAGCAGAAAAAAATAAAAAACCTCGCTAGCAACTCCCCACTGGACGCTGCTTTGTGCGCCGAAAACTGCAACACGCGCCGTGTTGTGCAATAACAACAACAACACACGTCACCACACACCAGCACCTGCGTCGCGACTGCCACTGCTGACGTCGTCATGTACAGTGGCCTGGTGGCGCTGAGGACACAGTGACGCGGTTGGAGAAGTAGATGAGCGGAGCAGAAACGAATGGGGACTCATTCTAGCAAATACAGTCACGGAAGTAAGCTGTGATTCGTCAACTTCTGCCGGCGTATTTCTTGCTCGAACAGTCCACGGGTGTACCTCCGGTCCATAGTGTCCAACGAGCACAATATTTCGGCGATCAGACATGTCGCCATCATAGACTTACTAAATAAAAACTAGACCGCGCATCGGCGTTAGTGTCGCGTCCCCACATTGAACTTGACAGAAGCTGCCATTTGCAGGGAAACAGTGCGTAAACAGGGTTCGTTCGTGTGCTGCTTTTAATTGTAACAGTACAATGGAAGCAAAGACGAAGACGGAAACAATGTTACATTTCACATGTCAGTCATTTCTGGTTGTTTGTTACTTTCTATTACTTGTATATAGTATTTTCATGGAGACATAATACATCATGAGCGTTTGTTTCTGTTTACGTTTCCCCTTACAAACGATAATCTAAATCGGAAATGGATAGTTGCTACTCGGAGAGAGAACTTCGAACCGACAGCAAATCATTTGCTGTGCTCTCTTCATTTTGAAGAGAATTATAACATGGAAAATTATGTAAATAGACGTCAACTGAAGGACGATGATATACCGACAGTATTTGGATTTCCTACTCGTTTGAAAAAGGTATAGTGTCCTCGAAATCGTGCAATATAGGCCTAGGTTAAATAGTGTGGAAATACTGTCAGTGTGTATAATTTTCCAGGTTACCAAGGCAATCAAATATATACTAAGTATGAATCAGAGGTAGGTCGAATAATTGCGTTTATGTACTTAACATGTGTTGTCAGGTGGTGATTATACTTTCTAAATGGTCAAATATTTGATGAAATGTTGCAAACTCAACCACTTTTAGAGGTGCTGTCAGAGTTAAACACTAAAGTGGGAATGAAATTCCTACCGTATTTAAAGTGATATGGGTTATTACAATTAATCATACCAAAATTTGAGTGTAAACAGTACTGTGCTAAACAAAAGTAAGCGTGCAAAATGTACACAGTAGTCGGCGAAAAGCTAACAGGACCTGACAGGAAAATTACGTGAATTAAATAATAATCGTACTGTCTGCTACTTTAAAAGTTTCATGTAATTATCTAATGCAAATAACTCGATGCAAACTCGATTCACCTTGTCAGGAAAGAGCCTTACATTGTTAAATTTCGCGTCTCTATGCAGACGTATTTCGGAAATTAGGAAACTTCATTCATTTAAGTATATTTTTAAAATAGACTCGAATACTCAGTACTTTTTTAAACAAACATGTGTTTGATTTGTGCTTCAATTTGCTCTTGTTGCGTCTCGTATACGTCAAATCACAACCCCAGTACTAGGATTCATCCCTGCAAATGGCGGCGATCGGCTGCTTCAATTGGGGGACAGTTGCCTCGCTTCTCCGCTTCGGCGTGGTAAGGGCTTGGTCGCCATCGTCGGGTGCGCTGACGAACTGAGCTCCTGAGGGCTACGCTACGTAAATGCACGGAGCATCGTACTCCGGTGTGTTGTAGGGTGAGCGGATCACGCCTTTCCTACTTCTGCCTGGGTGAGGTTGTTGTAGACCTCTCGGTGGAATCTTCCTCACGTTGCGGCGTGCCTTCACTCCAGCAACAGGTCTGGCCACCTTGTGGTCGGCCACCAGTGCACTTGGTTTCCCAATGTGCCTATCAGTTCGTTCTCCGACATCCGGGCGTCCGCGTAAAACCGATGCTCCGCCTGCCGGAATCGGTGTTTGAGCAGCGGCGCTCCTGCTACTCTGTGGAGTTCTCCGGTGTTGAAATCTCGTGACAGGTGAAGCGCTACCCTAAGACCGGTATTACACTATCAAATTTCTTTGTCAAAGATTTGATCAAATATTCCGTCAAATATATTTGACAAAGATCTTTGACTTAGCGGTAGAAGGGGTATTAAAACTGTTATCAAATTTTTCGTCAAAGTTCAAGATGGCAGACAACAACTTATTATTAACCGCAGCAGTTGCACGTACCGCATTTGCATTGTGTGCACATGCGGAAAAGAAGTGGGGGAAAAAAGGAACCATACATACGAGGTTGACAGTCTTAAATTCATGGGATTACAACTTGATAATAAATTAATTTGGGAGAAGCACACCACAGAACTGCAGAAACGCCTTAACAAATCTGTATTTGCAACTCGAATGTTAGCAGACATAGGCAACATAAAAATGTAAGCCTGAAAGACTTACTGGTGGCCAACTTCTTCTACTCCATTGACGAAATTTTTAATAGAAACAAATGATGTATTGTATTTATTCATACTATTAGTATTGTTATTTCAGCTTAAAGAAAATTGACATGTCCCACATCCACGAGGATCGCCTCAGCACGGATCTATGGAAAGAAAAACTAATCTAATCTGGGTAAAGCCGTGGGTTTTACGACACGATAAAAGAAAGCACAATATTCGCTTAAGAACTGCTACATCGTCAGAAGACAGGCTCATTCCGATGCCTTGCTACAGGAAAGGGTTATGTTAGGTTAGGTTAGGTCGGGTCAGGTCTCCAATCTTCTTAATGTATTTTTGTATTCAGGGTGCCTCACGTTGTAAAGCGCCTCATCAGCTTCATACATCTCTATTAAATTGTATTTACCGGCAATGTTTATAAAAACACTACAAGCGACAGAACGCTGCAGCGATGCTAGCGCTCCATGTGGTAACATTTCACATTGCAGCGAACAGAAGACAAGCGATTTCTTTGATCAAATCTACCGCGAGGCCCTAGATTTTATCAAATATTGCACGACATTTGACAAAGTTCCTATTACACCATCAAAAATCTTTGACAAAGATTTCTGACAAAGATATTTGACAAAGAAATTTGATGGTGTAATACCGGCCTAAGCGCCTTGTTCTGGACCGTCTGCAGCCTGGCGATGGACGAGTCGGCCGCGTTGCACCACACCACAGCAGCGTACTCAAACACAAGCCTGATGAGTGTTAGGTACAGACTTACGCCACAGTGTGGGGGCAGGGGCGTCGCTGGGTTGAGTAAGGGGTACAGCAGGCGCAATCTGCGAAGCGCTTTACCCCTTACTTCCCTGATGTGCGCCTTCCACGTCAGGCGCCGGTCCAGACTGACGCCTAGGTAGCGTCCGGTGTTCGACCATGGGATGGGGCCTCCCGTGATGCTGAGTGGCTGGAGGTCGGCAGGAACCTTCTTTCTGGTGAAGATCACCGCCTGACTTTTGGCTGCGTTGAACTTGTGCCGCCGCTGTTGGCCCAAGCCCCAAGGACGTCGCAAGCCGATTGCAGGCGGTGACTCCTGAGTTCCCTTCCCCCGCGTGACGTTCTCTCCGCGGTCCGAGCCCGCGGCTGCACGTCGGCGGTCGCCGAGAGGCTGGCGTCGGCGTCTGTGGTGGCGTCGGTGTGACTGCCTCGTCCGTCCTGGTCGCTCGTTCGTTTTCTTTGCTGAGCCTCTTTTTAAGTAGACTCAGTGCTGGTTCCCATGCCTTTTAGCAGTATTCGTTGCCTTCATCATTCATTTATGTTTAGATTTTAATTTATTTGTAAAGAATCGCCTTAAGAGATCCTAAGATCTGCTTCAGGGTGTAGCGAGACAGGGCGAAAGCATCATATTAGCGTTTATTATTTTCCGTTGCGCACATTCATTTTTACACCCACGTAGAGTAGAATCATGGAAAATGCAATAATTAGTACAATTTTCACTTTTGTTTACAGTTATTTCATAAGAATCATGTCTCGGTATGTTGAAGCGTGTAAGTAGGATTTGAATTACTCTTGTTTGCCAGTATATTCCATAGACTAGCAGCCGGCCGCGGTGGTCTCGTGGTTCTAGGCGCTCAGTCCGGAACCGCGCGACTGCTACGGTCGCAGGTTCGAATCCTGTCTCGGGCATGGATGTGTGTGATGTCCTTAGGTTAGTTAGGTTTAATTAGTTCTAAGTTCTAGGCGACTGATGACCACAGATGTTAAGTCGCATAGTGCTCAGAGCCATAGACTAGCATACAGAAGTCTGTTTTAGAACATTCCCTTCACTATTGCTGGGTCAAGTAAGACAATTCCAAGTCACTGTGGGTGACTTCTGGATAGAACGAAAACAGGTATTGGTGCTATGTGACCTCCTCTGGGGACTTTCTGACTTCGGTGTCGAGTGAAATCTGAGCCACCCCTTGAGGCAACCGCAAGATAGCTGCTTCCCGTCGGAATTTGTCACTCCCGCGGGGCTGGTTTGCAGTTTCATCCCCCATCCCCCTGAGGAACCGGTAATGAGCTCGCTATCTCGACCGGGGAGGGGTTGCAGCTAGCTGAGTCTGCGGAATCGCTTCTTAATTAGCAATTAGGCTCACGGATCGGGAGAGACGGCGAAAGTGGGCCAGCCGCATGAAATACGGGCCGGGTCTGCGTTTTCGTAAGAGCTGGGTAGGCCTACCCCGCGGCACGGAGTGTGGACTTGTCTCCAAGGCGGAGTAGTGGGTTTCTACCGTTTGCACGTGACGTTACTGCACTTTGCAAGAGAACGGTGACGAGAGCAAAAACTCTTTAATCATCCAAGTTCATACTTCTTCACGAGTCATCATTTTTTAAAAATATTCGTTGCTCCATGTCAAGAGCAAATAATGTAAGAACCCCAACCGCTGAATCACAACGTCACATGGAAGTCAGCTTTTAGGATAGTTCAATTCCCCAATTGTTCCATTAATGCTTCAAACATATAACTTCCTACAGATTTAAAATATTTTATGGGTCATTCCCTTCACTATATTCTTAGCAAGAGGTTTCTGATCACATACTTTTGTACCTTTCCGGTATACTACTTATACTGCTATAGCTACTTATGTATTTTCTTGTTATTAGTACACCTCTCTCATTTTTTTAAATACACACATCAAAAAAAGTTTTGCATCATCTCGGTTCCGAGAGTTCCAGAACCTGTACAAAAATTGGAATAGAGATCAACATAGACATCATTTCCGCCCTTTTTACTGCTCATAAAAACCACGCACTGCATGTTGTACCACCATACAGCGAGATCTTGTGAAACATTTTATGTTTTTCGGCATATAATAAAATAATTTTGTTTCTTGCATACTGAACTACTTTCTAAGCCACTGACAGAGTGAACAATGAGTAATAAAGGTCACTTTTCCATCTAGTGTTGCAGTTATGGACATAACTGTTCCTCTCAAATTATGATGGCTTATTTACGACGAATTCCATTAGCGAATATTGTATTGCCACGATGCAATTAAAATTCATAGTTCCTTGAAGAGGTACCTACATAACGTCTGCTGGTGAGGATTGCCCAGGAAGTAATGCATCGCATTTTTCTCAAAAATTTGGAGAATTCTGCCCCATCTACTGACTCCTGCTCATGTGCTACATGGAGCATTCTACCTCATTCATTGACTCCTGCTAATCTGCTACAATTGTTGGTATAACTCTAATTGTTGTACAGAACTGAAAGTAGCGCATTTTTCCAAAATTTAGCTACAGCCAAATTTCAGAGAATCACTTGACAATTCTTTGCAAACATCATTTACCAGCTCTTCTGTTCCCCTCCCCCAAAGGGATTTATTATAACACTAGTATCGAGACTTACTGGGAGATTAAAATTGTGAGCCAGACCGAGACTCGAACTCGGGATCTTTGCCTTTCGTGGGAAAGTGCTCTGCCATCTGAGCGACCCGTCCTCACAGCTTTAATGCCGCCAGTACCTGTCTCCTACCTTCTAAACTTCACAGAAGCTCTTCCGCAGACTTTGCAGAACTAGCGCTCCTGCTAGAATGGATATTGTGAAGACATGGCTTAACCACAACCTGAGGGATGTTCCGAGAATGAACGTTTCATTCTGCAGCGGAGTGTGTGCTGATATAAAACTTCCTGGCAGATTAAAACTGTGTGCCGGACCGAGACTCGAACTCGGGACCTTTGCCTTTCGCGGTCAAGTGCTCTACCATCTGAGCTACCCAAGCACGACCCACGACCCCTCCTCACAGCTTTGTTCCCGCACACAGTTTTAATCTGCCAGGAAGTTTCATATCACCGCACATTCCGCAGCAGAGTGAACATTCCTTTCTGAACAGATGTATCGTCTGCAAAAAGTACTAATTTTACTTGCTGAATGAGTGGAAGGTCATTCACATACATATGGAATGGGAGGGGCGCAAAATTGAGTCGAGTGGGTCTCTCTTTGTGATGTTTTTTCCCCAGTCACTTAAATTTTCTCCCTTTCTGAGATTGTCTGAATTATTCACCACAACTTTTGCATTCTGTTTTTTAAGTATGATTCAAACCAGTTGTGCATCAAGCCATGGATTCTATAAAACTTGAGTTTTTTGAGCGTCGTAACCACATGCATCATGCAGTGTCTACTTGTACGTAACGCATGGAATGAGAGTACAGTTTGGTACATATCTCAACAGGTATTGGTTTCCGTACATATGATCAGGAATTTTTCCTCTAGTTTTGGCTAATACTGCCTCCCGTAGGAAAAGGAGACACATATATTTTTAAAGAATACCCTCTACATACTTCAGCTTCGCTAGCAAAACAAAGGATGGCAAAGCATTGCGTGCACCTGCTAAGGCTGTATGTAGTATATGCAGACGGAAAACGAATAAACATTCAATAATTTCTGTCATTTCAGTTAAGCTTATAAATAAATAACAGTAATCTGCAGTTAAGGATTAATATTTATCATTGGGCCCATTTTATGAAGGAGTTAATTTTTCTTGGAAATGATTTCGAGGGACTCTTGTCAGAATAATTTTAAATTGCAGAGCAACATTAGCTTTGTGATTGTGCCAGTTTGCAATTTGTGTTCCTTTGTCAAATGGTTTAAATGGCTCTGAGCATTATAGGACTTAACATCTGAGGTCATCAATCCCCTAGACGTAGACCTACTTAAACCTAACTAACCTAAGGACATTACACACATCCATACCCGAGGCAGGATTCGAACCTGCGACCGCAGCAGCAGCCCGGACTGAAGCCACTAGAACCGCTCGGCCACAGCGACCGGTCGTTTCTTTTTCCACAAGGCTCTAATGAAAGCCAACCCCCTTTCGGCGTTTGTTTTATGGGCTGGAACTGCAAAGTAATATTTTATTTTGCCATTTTTAGTACCTCCAAATAGAATTCTTCATTATGCTGTGATCTGAAATAGGTTGTCTACATTTTACGTATGCACGTAGTGTTGTTATCGGTTATCCATACAATCTACACTCATGTATAGAGAAAAAAAAAACACCTTGAAGGCCGGGGAAATAGGACGTTTATATTCACAGTATAGGTACATTAGTTCACCCACCTCGGTTCAGCTTGTGTGCTGTTGCCTAGTAGGCAGGTTCCACCATGAGCCCTGATAACTTGTTCCCTGCGTGACAGCATCGACTCGTATTAGGCGGGAATGGCGTCCTGTGGTATAGCCACCCATGCTGCATTCACCTGCTCCCAATGTTCATCTGTGGTGGTTGGCACTGGCTCAAAGCGCTGCACCCATGGTTTCACCATATCCCATACCTTTTCGATTATCGACAAATCTGGTGAGCCAGGGCAAACGGCTGACATCCTGTGACACCAAGAAGGTACGTGTTCGTGCAGCAACATGTGGCAGTGCATTGTCTTGCTGAAAAATGGCGTCTGGGATGATGTGCAGAAAGGGTATGGCTACAGGTAGCAGGATATCCTTCACGTAGGTCACAGTGGTCACAGTGTCCTGTACACGCACTCGTACCACTTGTACCCACTACCAGCCCACTCCATAAGGCACTCCCAGTTGGCGCTGTATTTCTTGTGCACTATGATGCCTCTGCCCTGTCTGCGGCGCACCCAAACGCGGCCGTCATTTTCAAGCAAACTGAACCCAGATTCGTCCGAAAACACTACCTAATCCCATCCTTGTCTCCACTGACGTCGTTCCGCACAGCATTGCCATCAAACATGTTTCTGCACATTCGTCAAAGGTAGACGGAGAAATAGACGACGCTTACGTAGCTCATGGTCTGCGTGGTGCGACCCGACCCATCTCGTAGTGTTCTACGGCCTTCCGTGAACCATTCTGCACACACCCGTAGCACTGCCGAAACACTTGGTCCTACACGAGTCGCAGTTTTCCGGATGGATGTATCTCATTCTCTCTTGCCACTAACGAGCCCTCTTTCAAATAGACTGGTTCGACGTTACAGTTCGCGCATACGTCTGCCAGGCGTCCTGCACGCCTGCTCAAGTCACACTCATCCATTACCTTCGGTTTATAGCGACAACGTGGGCCGCAGGTACATTTTACCGGTGGATGGCGTTGTGGGCAATATCAGTGTTGACCTTGAGCCCGCGGGCCGACATGGTTCAAACGACCTTGAGCCCGCGGGCCGACATGGTTCAAACGCTAATCATTTATTTAGAACATACTGATGTATATGCTCTGTGAATATGACCGTCTTATATCCAGTCGTTTTGTTTTTTCTGAACATGAGTGCCTCTCTCGCCCTACGTGTGGGGTGATTGTGACATTTGAGTGTTAGGCTCGTTCGTCCTTCAAAGGAGAATGTAGGACACAATGAACAGCATTGTGTGGTATATCTGTGACTTGGTGGTAGTCAAGGAAAGGCAGGATTCGGTTACAAATGTGGAGGGTGCCGTAATCAATTGCTATTGGCTGCCTTTTTCAATAACACACAAGTCATTTTAAACTAGTAATTCCAGACTCAACAATAAATAAACAATACAACGCGTTATTAATGAGGGAATAAACAACAGTCTAAATAATAATGTTTTCAGTGAGTTACAATTTAGCAAATCGGCATTAAATACAGATACAACAGATAATGTTTTAAAAGCAAGCCACTGTGATCTGGGCACAAGGCCTTACACGCCACGAAAAGCAATAAATTAAGAACTGTTTAAGAACTCGCTGCAATATACAACTTACAGGTAGTGAAATATTAAGGTAAGTCACCACAAACACAGCAGAAGGCATCAGACGCCAGAAATGGCAGTAAATAAGGTTTAAAGGCTTACTGCTAAAATACAAATACCAAATTAAAATTTTAAGGCAAACCACCACAATCACGGCTGAAGGCCTTACAAGCCAGGAACGGCAATAATATAAAAAATATTGAAGCCTACTGTAAAACAGCAAATAAAATACCAAAAGTTAATTAAAAGATCCAGCACCTGAACAAGACGGTGCTCCAGGATGGTGGTGGTTAGTGTTTAACGTCCCGTCGACGACGAGGTCATTAGAGACGGAGCGCAAGCTCTGGTTAGGGAAGGATTGGGAAGGAAATCGGCCTTGTCCTTTCAAAGGAACCAAACCGACATTTGCCTGAAACGATTTAGGGAAATCACGGAAAACCTAAATCAGAATGGCTGGAGACGGGATTGGACCGTCATCCTCCCGAATGCGAGTTCAGTGTGCTAACCACTGCGCCACCTCGCTCGGTGGTGCTCCAGGAATCGACCTCTGAGAAGGTCCGGTAACAAACACTTTCCCGAGCCTGAGATAGGCAGCCAAGAGTTGCATTCACTTCACAATATGGTAACTCAGATTAGTGACAGTCTAACGAATGACTAATGATAATCTTACTGAAGCTACCTGACGTCCGTGGCCGAACGTTTCTAGGCGCTTCAGTCCGGAATCGCGCTGCTTCAACAGTCGCAGCTTCGAATCCTGCCTCGGGCATGGGCGTGTGTGATGTCCTTTCGTTAGTTAGGTTTAAGTAGTTCTAAGTCTAGGGGACTGATGACCTCAGAAGTTTAGTCCCGTAGTGCTCAGAGCCATTTGAACCATGTAGCCTACCTGACGTCCGATAAACCAAATGCAGCGATGGAACAATATGCCAAAGCCGGAACCGGTGGTCTGCACTACGTTCCCAAAATACTGTATTTAGAGCGCCTGGAACGAGAGAGGTATCACTACCACCAGAGTAGAAAGCAATCCACTCGCTGCTTTTCGCCTCGGCCACACTACGAGCAGCAACACGAACCCAAGTCACTGGAGAATCAAAAAATGGCTTTGAGCACTATGGGACTGAACATCTGAGGTCATGAGTCCCCTGGAACTTAGAACAACTTCAACTTAACTAACCTAAGGACATCACACACATCCATGCCCGAGGCAGGATTCGAACCTGCGGCCCTAGCGGTCGCGCGGTTCCAGACTGAAGAGCCTACAACCGCTCGGCCACACCGGCCGGCTCACTGGAGAATCGCGAGATATCACAATGGCGAAGGTTTCTCTAATTCAATTGAAATCCACTCATCTTAAAGCTTGCTGGATCCGGTTTACGGCGAGATCGTGCACCCTCGTGACCACAACCCTTCCATTCGGCACTCCATGCCTGCCGCCAGCGGTCCCGGCGTGTTTCCGCACTGCGTGGACCTGGCTCTTCTTAGACCCCAACCGAATTGCACGCTCACACGACCCGGAAAATCGACGACGTCGACCCAAAGATAGGGCAACAGTTACTACATATCGATATCCGCCGCTGCTGCCACTAGCGGACAGACAACGCTTGCGAAACCGACTGGCACCAGTCAACTTGAGAAGAAGACAAACAACCAGAACCACGCCAACCAAACGATACCGTCTGGCTCCCAACAGAGGGTGGAAACCTACAAACAGCACCAATGTGAGCCGCACCACGCCTCCATATCTGTGTATCTTTATGGTCCTTATTTGTCCTTACACGGATTCTCGTCCTTACGTCACTATCTAGGAACGGGCCTTAGTTGTGCTCCATCGCTACAAAGTCTTACAAAAGTCGCACCGCCCGATTTGGCCGGACACCTGGCAACCGTAGAAGAGGAGCGATATGCCAGTGCGACCTGCAATGTATCACCAGCGATGCTGCAGCATACCGGCGAGCAGCGAGATGAGATGTGGCAGCGGCGATGCGTCAGCGTAAACGTAACGACTCCTCATTTGCATCTTTCCCTCTCAGTGCTGCGGTATTCACATGCCCGAGTGTGGACAGAGTATCGGCTATCTGGCATTAATCACAGCGCGTACTGTTTGCATGCACTGGACACTACACAGTGTCCCGGGAAAGCAGCGCAGCAGGTGTTTCCCACGGCTGCCAACTGACGCCAGGGTTCCCCGGCGATGACTCATGCCTAGTACAGCGGCCGACTGCCTGTTCGTGCCATTACGCTCACGCTAACAACGGCTGCTTAACGGGCACGTGCGATCTACAGGACTCGCTCTGGCTGGAAAATGTTGCCTGCTTTATAACGAATCTCTTTTCTTCAACACGACTGCCTTTACTACGTTTTTTAAGAAAACACGCACTGGGCGAAGATCATTCTGCTTTCAGGAAGGGAAATGGTACGGCAGATCCAATACGGTACTTGAGTATTTTGTGGAAATCGTCTTAAATGATTAACTGTGTCATCTTACGCTGATAACACGCTTTTCCCCTTCTTGAATTTCAGTATTCTTTTATACAGGGTGTTACAAAACGGTACGGCCAAACTTTCAGGAAACATTCCTGACACACAAACAAAGAATATATGTTGTGTGGACATGTGTCCGGAAACGCTTACTTTCCATGTTAGAGCTCATTTTATAACTTGTCTTTAAATCACATTAATCATGGAATGGAAACACACAGCAACAGAACGTACCAGCGTCACTTCAAACACTTTGTTACAGGAAATGTTCAAAACGTCCTCCGTTAGCGAGGATACGTGCATCCACCCTCAGTCGCATGGAATCCCTGATGCGCTGATGCAGCCCTGGAGAATGGCGTATTGTATCACAGCCGTCCACAATACAAGCACGAAGAGTCTCTACATTTGGTACCGGGGTTGCGTAAACAAGAGCTTTCAAGTGCCCCCGTAAATGAAAGTCAAGAGGGTTGAGGCCAGGAGAGCGTGGAGGCCATGGAATTGGTCCGCCTCTACCAATCCATCGGTCATCGAATCTGTTGTTGAGAAGCGTACGAACACTTCGATTGAAATGTGCAGGAACTCCCTCGTGCATGAACCACATGGTGTGTCGTACTTGTAAAGGCACATATTCTAGCAGCACAGGTAGAGTATCCCAGCAACAACTTCTCTGACGCTGACATTAGGGTTATCGTCAACTGCACGAAGAATCGCCTCGTCCATTGCAGGTGTCCTCGTCGTTCTAGGTCTTCCCCAGTCGTTAGTTCAAAATGGTTCAAATGGCTCTGAGCACAATGGGACTCAACTTCTAAGGTCATTAGGCCCCTAGAACGTAGAACTAGTTAAACCTAACTAACGTACGGACATCACACATCCATGCCCGAGGCAGGATTCGAACCTGCGACCGTAGGAGTCGCGCGGTTCCGGACTGAGCGCCTAGAACCGCTAGACCACCGCGGTCGGCCAGTCGTTAGTCATAGGCTGGAATGTTCCGTGCTCCCTAAGACGCCGATCAATTGCTTCGAACGTTTTCCTGCTGGGACACCTTCGTTCTGGAAATCTGTCTAGATACAAACGTACCGCGGCACGGCAATTGCCCCGTGCTAATCCATAGATCAATTGGGCATCTGCCAACTCCACATTTGTAAACATTGCACTGACTGCAAAACCACGTTCGTGATGAACACAAACCTGTTGATGCTACGTACTGACGTGCTTGATGCCAGTACTGTAGAGCAATGAGTCGCATGTCAACACAAGCACCGAAGTCAACATTACCTTCCTTCAATTGGGCCAACTGGCGGTGAATCGAGAAAGTACAGTCATACTGACGAAACTAAAATGAGCTATAACATGGAAATTAAGCGTTTCCGGACACATGCCCACATAACATCTTTTCTTTATTTGTATATGAGGAATGTTTCCTGAAAGTTTGGCCTTACCTTTTTGTAACACCCTATAGAAACGGTAATGAAATTCAAATAATTTGAAAGCCCGCTAAAACTCTCTATTCGAGTCATGTGATGCCTGTGACGCCACTGGCTAGTTTGCTGCCCCTACTGCCATAATGCTAATTCACTGTGATGTCTTGTTTTGGAATTTACGTTTCGGAAAATGGTGTGTGGTACCATGCTGTACGAATACATCCATGAAAACTCTTGAAAATTGTTTTCCAACGTTTCAGGGAATGAAAAGGTACGTAATAACTGGTTGCACTTTTACGGCAAAATGCCACCACGTCGATGCCCAACTTCCCTTACTTAATTAAAGATGTCTTGCACTCTGAGGTTAACATTAATTTATCTCCGAGATACGCTTTCCCACCGTTACAAAGAATGATAGCGCCAGTCGACGGAATTAAAGACTTCGTAAAAATTATCGTTATACCCTCTTGCTTGCAAACCACTGGCAGCTCGGATGGCAGGGCGGTGAATTATCGAATATTACAAGATGGTATCCATACGTCGCTGTTCTAGTCTAGTCTCTAACAATGTTTTAATTTATTTGTAAAACACATCGACAGTCCTTTCATATGAAAAACCAATCACAATTAGAAAATTTCCAACACCGATTAGAAACAAAGTATTACTGTTGCTATTTTGTCTAAAACTGACATGGTGAGACCGTGGCTGTAGGTTGATTCTTACAAAGAAGAAGACAGTAACCAGTCACTATTAATACTGCTATTTATTTTAGTAAATAGCGCCGTAGCCGGTTTCGAACTGACAGGTTCATCATCAGACGGCTGTTCACATGATTTATAAGACGCAGTTTACATAATCGTCACTTTTCGATTTTTATTCTTCCACTGTGGCAAAATGTTCTTGGTGTGTTGAAGACATCGCAAATTCCGCGCAATCATGTTGCGAAGTTGCAGGATTGTGTTCCAAAATATATGCAGCACTTATATGATTTGCACATCACCATATTGTGCAAAGCACCACACACACACACACACACACACACACACACACACACACACGCCAAAAAGTGAAATTGACACAAATATTGCAACACTGCCAGTAGTTCACCCGCCTAATATTGTGTATGGTCGACGCGAGCACGCAGAAGTGTCGCAACACGACGTGGCATGGACTCGCCTAATGTCTGAAGTAGTGCTGGACAGAATTGGCACCATGAATCATGCAGGGCTGTCCCTAGATTCGTAAGAATAGGGGGGGGGGGTGGAGATCTCTTCTGAACAGCACGTTGCAAGGCATCCCAGATATGTTCAATAATGTTCATTTCGGCGGACATTGGTGGCCAGCGGAAGTGTTTACTCAGAAAAGTGTCCCTCGAGCCACTATGTAGCAATTCTGGACGAGTGAGGTGTTGCATTGTCCTGCTGCAACTGCACAAGCCCGTTGGAATGCACAATGGACATGAATGGATGCAGGTGATCAGACTGGATGCTTGCGTACGTGTCACCTGTCAGAGTCGTATCTATACGTATCAGGGGTCCTATATCACTCCGACCGACACGCCTTACACCATTACAGACCGAGCAAGGTGGCCCATTGGTTAGCACACTGGACTCGCATTCGGGAGGACGACGGTTCAATCCCGTCTCTGGCCATCCTGATTTAGGTTTTCCGTGATTTCCCTAAATCGTTTCAGGCAAATGCCGGAATGGTTCCTTTGAAAGGGCAAGGCCGATTTCCTTCCCAATCCTTCCCTAACCCGAGCCTGCGCTCCGTCTCTAATGACCTCGTTGTCGACGGGACGTTAAACACTAACCACCACCACCACCAATTACACCATTACAGAGTCTCCACCAGCTTGAACAGTCCCCTTTTGACTTGCAAGGTCAATGGACTCATGAGGTTGTCTCCACACCCGTACACGTCCATTCGCTCGATACAGTTTCAAACGAGACTCCTCCGACCAAGCAACATGTTTCCAGTCATCAACAGTCCAATGTCGACGTTGACGGGCCCGTGCGAGGCGTAAAGCTTTGTGTCGTGCAGTCATCGAGGGTACACGAGTGGGCCTTTGGCTCCGAAAGCCCACATCGGTGACGTTTCTTTGAATGGTTCGCAGGCTGACGCTTGTTGACAGATCAGCACTGAAATCAGCAGCATTTTGCTGAAGGGTTGCACTTTCTGCGACGTTGAATGATTCTCTTTAGTTCTCGTTGTTTCCGTTGTTGAACGATCTTCTTCCGGTCGCAGCGATGTCGGAGATTTGATGTTTTACCGGATTCCTGATATTCACGGATGGTCGTACGAGAAGATCCCCACCTCATCGCTACGTCGGAGATGTTGGGACCCATCGTTCGTGGGCCGACTATAACACTACGTTGAAACTGACATAAATCTTGATAACCTGCCACTGTAGTAGCAGTAACCCACCTAACAACTGCGGCAGACACTTCTCGTCATATAGGTGTTGCCGACCGCAGCGCCGTACCTCTGTATTTGAATACGCATGCGTATACTTTTCTTTGGCGCTTCAGTGAATTTTTCAGTGCAATACGGAAACAAAGATCATCTGTGGTAAAAAGTAAACGAAATGTAATTGGTCTTTAGCGAGCCACTAGAGACCAAGGGCATTACTTACTTTACGTCGTTTCTTATCGAGCCACATACATTCTCTCTCATTTCTAGCTGCTTCCCTGACACAAATAATGATAAAAATTCAGAAATTCAGCGTCGCCACCAGCCCAAGCCCTTCCTAACCATTTAGAAAAAAAAACGGAGCTGGAAAATTATTAGTTTAATTACTTTAATAAATTAATTACAAGTATGCAAATTTCTTTAAGTAGCTAGATAAATAGCACTCCATGTCGTGCATGAATCAACTTGATTAATTCAGGATTGGAAATCGGAGTAAGGGGGTAAGATCGACACTATAGCATCTATCTTTCACGTAGATTATTTATTGTATCTAAGTATTTCGTTGCACATCATAGCTACACATAACAGGCGCCTGACTAGAAATATTTAAGTAAGAATTACGTCAGAATCTAACAGAGCACAATTTAAGTACAGCGAGAAGAAACGCAGAAAACGGGTGTGAGAGACAATGATACTATATCTCCTTTGCATTCGTACCATAAAAATATCTTAGTGAGATTCGCATTACGATTCCACGCATGCACTATTCTGGACAGAGGTTTAACCAATGCACGAGGTTGTGCGATAATTAGTCAACATACTAACTGCGTCTGCTACTTGCAAACGGCCGAACTAGAGCACGTGGTGCATTCCGAATCAAACTGTTGTGCTGCTTTGTAGAAAGAGCACGAAAGAACAGATATTCTTGCAGAAATTGTAGTTCATTAACCAAGCAAACTGTAAAATAAAGTCTATAGCGGTGCCGTGGTGGACGAGAAGGGTAATTTTTACCAAACACGTGGCACAAAATAGACACCCAAAGACAAAAAATGGTTCAAATGGCTCTGAGCACTATGCGACTTTACTTCTGAGTTCATCAGTCGCCTAGAACGTAGAACTACTTAAACCTAACTAACCTAAGGACATCACACACATCCATGCCCGAGGCAGGATTCGAACCTGCGACCGTAGCGGTCACGCGGTTCCAGACTGAACATCCAAAGACAAAAGCAACTTCCACAAAATGTAAGATTGAAAACATTAAAAAAATAACTCGCTTCACAGCTGAAGTTCTTAAGTATTTCACCAGTTAAACATAACGAAGTCCTAACTCAACCTGGTTCTTATCACCTGAAACTCCCCTTAAGAGCTACGATGCATATTCACCAAGCGTTCACCGAAGAGTGCCCCTTTCTCTTTGGAGATTACGTAGCTCTCCGTGTAGCGGAAGCTCCCAGAGGAGTAGCCCTCCTCACACACAAAAAGAGCCTTCGACTAAGATGGGTAAACCTCTCAGTTCAGGTACTGGAAACGTAAGTTGGTCATCCTGTGCTCTCCTTCGAACGAGAAGCAACATCGTCTGCTCCCAGCAGACGATGACCAACTCAGCGTTTCCCACAAAACAAAACCGAAACCTCACATTAAACACACATATAATATTCAATAGACCTTATTTCCCCCAAGGCCGTCAGCCTTGGGAGAGCCAGTCATGACAAAACTCTACCAGCTGGTGAGCAAGATGTATGAGACAGGCGAAATACCCTCAGACTTCAAGAAGAATATAATAATTCCAATCCCAAAGAAAGCAGGTGCTGACAGATGTGAAAATTACCGAACTATCAGTTTAATAAGTCACAGCTGCAAAATACTAACGCGAATTCTTTACAGACGCATGGAAAAACTGGTAGATGCAGACCTCGGGGAGGATCAGTTTGGATTCCGTAGAAATGTTGGAACACGTGAGGCAATACTGACCTTACGACTTATCTTAGAAGAAAGATTAAGAAAAGGCAAACCTACGTTTCTAGCATTTGTAGACTTAGAGAAAGCTTTTGACAATGTTGAATGGAATACTCTCTTTCAAATTCTGAAGGTGGCAGGGGTAAAATAGAGGGAGCGAAAGGCTATTTACAATTTGTACAGAAACCAGATGGCAGTTATTAGAGTCGAGGGGCATGAAAGGGAAGCAGTGGTTGGGAAAGGAGTGAGACAGGGTTGTAGCCTCTCCCCGATGTTATTCAATCTGTATATTGAGCAAGCAGTAACGGAAACAAAAGAAAAATTTGGAGTAGGTATTAAAATTCATGGAGAAGAAGTAAAAACTTTGAGGTTCGCCGATGACATTGTAATTCTGTCAGAGGCGGCAAAGGACTTGGAAGAGCAGTTGAACGGAATGAACAGTGTCTTGAAAAGAGGATATAAGATGAACATCAACAAAAGAAAACGAGGATAATGGAATGTAGTCAAATTAAATCGGGTGATGCTGAGGGAATTAGATTAGGAAATGAGACACTTAAAGTAGTAAAGGAGTTTTGTTATTTAGGAAGTAAAATAACTGATGATGGTCGAAGTAGAGAGGATATAAAATGTAGAATGGCAATGGCAAGGAAAGCGTTTCTGAAGAAGAGAAATTTGTTAACATCGAATATAGATTTATGTATCGGGAAGTCGTTTCTGAAAGTATTTGTTTGGAGCGTAGCCATGTATGGAAGTGAAACATGGAAGATAACTAATTTGGACAAGAAGAGAATAGAAGCTTTCGAAATGTGGTGCTACAGAAGAATACTGAAGATAAGGTGGATAGATCACGTAACTAATGAGGAGGTATTGAATAGGGTTGGGGAGAAGAGAAGTTTGTGGCACAACTTGACTAGAAGAAAGGATCGGTTGGTAGGACATGTTTTGAGGCATCAAGGGATCACAAATTTAGCATTGGAGGGCAGCGTGGAGGGTAAAAATCGTAGAGGGAGACCAAAAGATGAATACACTAAGCAGATTCAGAAGGATGTAGGTTGCAGTAGGTACTGGGAGATGAAGCAGCTTGTACAGGATAGAGTAGCATGGAGAGCTGCATCAAACCAGTCTCAGGACTGAAGACAACAACAACAACAACAGACCTTATTTGAGTGTTCAGTCTTTCTGGAAGAGCTCATGAATTGAGCTAAAATCGGGTAGTAAAATGAATAAGTTGTACCGAATTCGACAAGCCTCTTATGAAACGACTTCACAGAGACGTTGTCTGACAACCGTTCGCAAATGGCGCGTCCCTCAGTCGTGAAAAGAAGGCCGTCGGTCACTGCGTTGTGCATGGTAAGAGGTAATTCATGAAATGTCGTATTCTCGGCTCACTCTTGACGGTGTGGATTTCGTAATACAGAATTCCCTAACGATTTGCGATATGAAATGTCTTATGCAATTACCTCCAACTGTCATTCCCCGTTCAAAGTATGTTAATTGTCCGTCGTGCGGCCGTGATCATTTGGATACAGAGGACAGCTCCCGAATGCACTGCCCATTTGTACCCTGTGTCTACCGCGATCTGTGTACATGCATATCGCTATCCAACGCTTTTTGTCACTTCAGTTTATGACGGTCCTCTGGACATTACAATAGACATGGTACTTATTAGACATTACAAAATACATGATACTTATCAGGGTGCATGATCACAATTTTGCTGGGTGCATTACGTATTCCTCTCGCACAATAGGGTACGTCCAGCATCGTCGACCATCATAGTTTTGGTGGTCCAGGTGCTATGGCGTGGCTAGGCATCATGTTGCATGGAACTACAGTCCTCCAATTCTTTGAACACGATAGACGGCGACGTTGTTGCCACTCTGTCCTCCTTCCCCCTGTGCGCCTTTTCGTGTTCGGACCAGAATCCATATAAAGAGCACGTGTTCGTGTGTCCAAGGCCATTATTGTATTCTGATACTGCGTATTAAAGCAGTGTTGGTGAGACGGTGTTGGACACAGTAGTGAGATAACGTCAAAAACATACACGAGAAGGGGCAGAGTCATTAAAACCACTATCTACTGGCAAGCATTTCTCACTTCACGGATCATCAAAAAGAAAAAGTCATTCCAGAGTTATTACACTCCTGGAAATGGAAAAAAGAACACATTGACACTGGTGTGTCAGACCCACCATACTTGCTCAGGACACTGCGAGAGGGCTGTACAAGCAATGATCACACGCACGGCACAGCGGACACACCAGGAACCGCGGTGTTGGCCGTCGAATGGCGCTAGCTGCGCAGCATTTGTGCACCGCCGCCGTCAGTGTCAGCCAGTTGCCGTGGCATACGGAGTTCCATCGCAGTCTTTAACACTGGTAGCATGCCGCGACAGCGTGGACGTGAACCGTATGTGCAGTTGACGGACTTTGAGCGAGGGGGTATAGTGGGGTATAGTGGGCATGCGGGAGGCCGGGTGGACGTACCGCCGAATTGCTCAACACGTGGGGCGTGAGGTCTCCACAGTACATCGATGTTGTCGCCAGTGGTCGGAGGAAGGTGCACGTGCCCGTCGACCTGGGACCGGACCGCAGCGACGCACGGATGCACGCCAAGACCGTAGGATCCCACGCAGTGCCGTAGGGGACCGCACCGCCACTTCCCAGCAAATTAGGGACACTGTTGCTCCTGGGGTATCGGCGAGCACCATTCGCAACCGTCTCCATGAAGCTGGGCTACGGTCCCGCACACCGTTAGGCCATCTTCCGCTCACGCCCCAACATCGTGCAGCCCGCCTCCAGTGGTGTCGCGACAGGCGTGAATGGAGGGACGAATGGAGACGTGTCGTCTTCAGCGATGAGATTCGCTTCTGCCTTGGTGCCAATGATGGTCGTATGCGTGTTTGGCGCCGTGCAGATGAGCGCCACAATCAGGACTGCATACGACCGAGGCACACAGGGCCAACACCCGGCATCATGGTGTGGGGAGCGATCTCCTACACTGGCCGTACACCTCTGGTGATCGTCGAGGGGACACTGAATAGTGCACGGTACATCCAAACCGTCATCGAACCTATCGTTCTACCATTCCTAGACCGGCAAGGGAACTTGCTGTTCCAACAGGACAATGCACGTCCGCATGTATCCCGTGCCACCCAACGTGCTCTAGAAGGTGTAAGTCAACTACCCTGGCCAGCAAGATCTCCGGATCTGTCCCCCATTGAACATGTTTGGGACTGGATGAAGCGTCGTCTCACGCGGTCTGCACGTCCAGCACGAACGCTGGTCCAACTGAGGCGCCAGGTGGAAATGGCATGGCAAGCCGTTCCACAGGACTACATCCAGCATCTCTACGATCGTCTCCATGAGAGAATAGCAGCCTGCATTGCTGCGAAAGGTGGATATACACTGTACTAGTGCCGACATTGTGCATGCTCTGTTGCCTGTGTATGTGCCTGTGGTTCTGTCAGTGTGATCATGTGATGTATCTGACCCCAGGAACGTGTCAATAAAGTTTCCCCTTCCTGGGACAATGAATTCACAGTGTTCTTATTTCAATTTCCAGGAGTGTATTTTGGAAACACCACCTGGCAACTGGGGATTTTCTTTATCGTCTTGAAAGTTTGAGTAATGCATCGACCGATAGTCTGACACGCACTGGCTGCTATTTTCGTTCCCAGGAGCCTAAAATAGGAAAGAAGGCTCGGAGGACACGGGCGTCTCAGTAGGCAGACAGCAGACGTGGGAGGAGGAGGGCGTTAATTGGCTCCCCGGCGGCGCCGCCCGCGCCCTGAGCCGCCGGGAATCGGAGGTCGGCGGCTGTCACACCTTCTAAACAAGCAGCGCCGCGAGCCACGCCCGGTTCTCGTCTCTCCCTCACTCCGCACCCAGGAAAGACCTAGCGCGCAACACTTGAGAACCCGTTGTCAGTAAGTGCACTTACGTACATGAGGCGGTACTGTAAACAAGAGGCGGAATAACATTGCCGTGGGCGGAACTTATACGCTTTTCTGCCGCAAGGTGTTTATAGAGCAACTCATTGCCAGTTCAGTGCCGCCTGTGTCGTCGATCTGGCTTGTTCTGTTCATCTGCAGTGGTTGTTTCTTCTAGTGCTGTTTTGTCCTTGCTTCGTTTTTTATGCTGGCAAGTTTAAGTGAACAACGTGTAGCCGTGAAATTTTGTTTTCTACTCGCTATAAATGCTGCTGAAACTGTTTTAACTTTGAAAACAGCGTACCAAGATGACGCTACAGGAAATACTCAAGTGTACGAGTGGTTTGCTCGATTTAAAAATGGCGGAATATCGATTGATGACAAATCTCGTTCTGGACGTCCATCAGCTACCCGAATCGACTAAAATATTTAAAAAATTCGGAGAGCTTGTATTCGCATACAGTCGACAGATCAGTGGGTTATCTCGGAGCTTGGTTCAGCGAACTTTAAGGGAGGTAGGACGTCAAACGGGCAGACTTGGAGCAGGAGAGGCACCACACAACATTTTAGTTTCCACTGTCTATACTTTTACAAATAAATTCATAAAACTGTCAGCCTGGCCAGGAAGGATTCAGAATTAAGCCCCATAGCAGTGGAAGTTCGAAAACATAACGAAGTAATTTTTTTTAGATGTGAAATTTCATCTTTTTTTTCACTTACTAATGGCTGCATTTGTTGCTGTAGTACACTTTTCTTCGTTAAGTAAGAGTGACCTTCGATGGATTTTGCACAGCATACAAACCATACTTAAAGGTGTATGAAACTCTAGAATTTTCGAAATCTATTAAAAACTGTGATAAAAATTGAGGTAATTAACTAAAACATTTGTGTTTTTTCTAAACACGAAGTTAAAAATATAACAGTTCATTCGTTTTCTCATAAATTAAATAAATTCTAGAGTTCTGTATTATGTGAAAAATTCATCGAAGAATCTCTCTAACTTATGAAGAACAGTGTACCTATAGCAACAAATGCAGCCATTAGTAAGTGAAAAGAAGATGAAATTTCGCACGTAAAAAATTTATTTTGTTATGTTTTCGAACTTCCACTGCAACGAGCGTTAATCCTGAATCCTTCCTGAAGATGCTGACAAAGTTTTATGAATTTATTTGTAAAAGTATACACACTGGAAATTAAAATGTCCTGTGATGCCTCTCCTGATCCAGGTCGACCCGTTTGACGTCCTACCCCCCTTAAGGGGAAATTTGCGAATGAAAAGGGTGGCTACCAAGTTTGTTCCTCAGGTTCTGACTGACAGTCAAAAGGAACATAGAGTTGAAACATGTTGTGCTTTGAAACAACAGCTCGAAACTGATCCAGCTTTTCTCTCACAGGTCGTTACTGGTGATGAGTCGTGGAGCTATGGTTACGACCCTGAAAGAAAGCAACTGTGAAGCCAGTGGAAGACGTCACCCTGTCCAAAAAATGTGGTCAAGTCAAATCAAACATCAAAACAATTCTGACCTGCTGTTTTGATGTCAAGGGCGTAGTTCATTCAAAGTTTGTTCCCCCAGCTCAGACTGTGAATCAAGCTTTTTATTTGCAAGTTTTAAGGAGATTGTGCAACAGTGTATGTCAAAAAAAGACCCGATTTGTGGCAGATACGGGACTGATTCTTTCACCACGACAACGCACCTGCACACACAGCCATATCTGTTACAGAATGTTTGGCCAAAACACATATGAAGGTTGTTTTTCTATTTTAAGACTGAAAACTGAAACATGTGCGTTCAATGTTGTGTTTTGCCCGCTTATGTGAAATATTGTATTAATTGTGAAAGTGGATTAGCACAAGTCAGCTTGCATTCATGCCTTTTTATCGTTCTACAGGATGTCGTCTGCAAAGTAGTCGAAAAGACATTGCTTACAGTGTCATTAATTTTTGAGACATTTCTAGGGTAGTAGTGGTGTGTATGTTCTGTACTTGCGTTTTCGTTCTGTGTACATCATTATACATAATTTTTCACACATTTTACGCTTCATCCTCAGCATTTTCATTCACAGAACGTGATTTGAGACTAAACTTTGTTGCAGTTTACCCGTTTTTAATTATTTTTTTGTTTTTAGAATATCCATTGTGGCACTAACTTCGAATACCTGGTGCGTGATTTCGTGGTGCGTCAGCTGGGGGAGGAAACTGGTGTGTGTGTGTGTGTGTGTGTGTGTGTGTGTGTGTGTGTGTGACAGAGAGAGAGAAATAGACAGAGAATGATGCATAGACAACGTGAGGAAGAGGAAGTGTAGGGTTGAGAACACGCGGTCTCTTTCGGTATACGAAAATGTATGATATACTATGTTTTCTTTGACGAAGTGATTTGGAAATAATTCATTAAGTGTTAAAATGTGTACGTAACTATGCAATGTAAACAACAAAACAAACCAATGAGGCACAACAGGACGGGAAACATAACTACAGAGCATACAAAACTTTCACTATTGGAAAGTGTCATAATCTTCGGCTGTTTTGCAAACGACAAAAATGCAGAAATGGAAGCCGATTTGTGAAAAAAAAAGACTTTCATAATGAATGCAATTTGAGGCGAGCGATATAACAAAACATAACACGTATAACGTAAGGGTTTTAATCTTAAAATGGCCTTCGTACAACATTTTTAGAGAAACAAAGCCTAGAGAGGAAAGTATCGGAACATTTGTGGGTAATCAGAAAGAACAAGGGGCAGTTTTAAAGCCCGAATGTAATTCACAAAACGGAAAAAAAGACATCGACAGGAGCTTCCAAATCCCAGCAAGAAGTTTACTGTACGTTACAGAAACCCGCTCTGCTGCATTACAGGTAGACTTTTAGGAAACGGGAAGAGCGTCTTTAATTAAATCTTCAAGAGGACTGAGTGAACCAACCATGGTAGGTACCAATGTGAAATGCAGCCGCTTTACGGGATACAAATATGGGTAAACGGCTGGCGAACATGCGATCCAGACAACGTGGTCGCTAGATGTCTCCTTCTCTCTCGGGACAAACTTAATTGTGGGTGACACAAAAACTGTCTGCTCAATGACGAAAGTGACTGGAGTCTTCGCAGCTTTGCTAGTACGTGTTCAGCATGCGAACTAGTCATTGTGATTACAGATCCCGAGATTCACAAGCACTCACTCGGGCCCGCACTGAGCTGAAGGTTTAGAACTGTTCATATCTGCAAACTCTTTGGACCTTGTCAGAATGGTCTATCGTGGGTAGCTTTTTCGGAATTCTTGAGACGCCAGTCCTCTACCCCAGGTGAAAAAAATGCTTAGAGGAGAAAACTCAGACAATGGCTTCAAGCCACAAGACATGGCGAGCTACATCCGAGCCTGTGCGATGCTAAACGAAGTTTGTGTGAACTTTAGAAAACAACCACTTCATCTATTTGTTTAGAAACAATAACCTGCCCAATACTGGGATCCGATGAACGGTTAGTGGCAACAGGTATAAAATCAACTTAGTTGGGATGTAGTATGGTTACAAAAGGTGAATCAGGTACATGGATGGCCAACGATTCTAGCACCTTAAAATGTATTGTTAGAGAAACTGATCCCTAGGCAACCCACTGCACATCCCTTAGATTCCGCAGGCGTTAGAGCTGCCGTGTACCGCCCCTCAGCTGTAGGATACGCTGCCCGCAGGCGCGTAGGAATCGGTCAAGGGTTGTCTCTGTGTATACTCATTTTTAATGTAATCAACAAAGGCGAACAAGTGGCACTGAGGATGTTGTCAAACTGGGTGGTCTCAGAGGGACCCTCTGCCCTTTTATTCATGCATTTATCAAAGTTGAAGCCCCCTATGATCACGTCACAGGAGGGTGCGAAACAGGAGGGCTGAAAAAGCGGAAACACTCTTCGCAGCTCCAGACCACATTCAAATTTCGTTGAATGGTTTTGAGTGAGCCCAGGTAATGGAGTCAAAATTGCGCTCGCTTTACATTCCGAAGTCGTCAGATCACATTCAGTGCGGTTACAGTTCGGCGGTGTCCCTGGCAGTGAGCCCAGGTAATGGAGTCAAAATTGCGCTCAATTTACATTCCGAAGACGTCAGATCACATTCAGTGTGGTTACAGTTCGGCGGTGTCCCTGGCAGTGTCAAAGGTTGTCAAGAACGTCGTTCTGGTTCGCATCACACTGGATATGTCGTGTGAAATGTGTCTAAATGATACGCCTCAAGGGAAGGGGTGGTATTGTTGACACCCTTTATGCCAACTACTGTGGCCTTATCGAGTAGATTCCAAGCGGCGGTGTGTCTGCAATGTTTTCCTCAGCCACCTATACGAAATTCCTCTAGGGCGCTGCAGCCATGGACTGTGCGGCTGGTCCCTGCGGAGGTTCGAGTCCTCCCTCGGGCATGGGTGTGCGTGCTTGTCCTTAGGATAATTTAGGGTAACTAGTGTGTAAGTTTAGGGACTGATGACCTTGGCAGTTAAGTCCCATAAGATTTCACAGACATTTGAACATTTCTGAACGAAATCCCTGTGATTTCAACGCTGTGCGTCAAGGTTCTGACCTCCATCATAAAGGCGTCTAAAAAATGGGGTGAAATGTTGGTAAGGGGAAGTGTGATCACCTTCCCGTCGTGTGCCACACCCGCGGTGGCATTGGGCGGAATTGTGGTGACCTCATTAATCCACATTACACCTCAGATGACCTTCAGGGCTTCTTTCCACATGTATTGACATCTGTCGAAGCGTGACTAAGCCCGAGGGGGACGTCGGTTGATTTTACGCCTTTACAGAGGAACTGTTGATCCGTTCATACAATGAAGGCTTTCACGACCGGATGGTACTGTTGTTGATAATTATTCCGGCTTATATGGCCGTGGTCCATGGAATTCTTCTATTTCTAACGTTGGACATCCTCAGAGATATGGCTGGTCCGGCTGAGTCCTGCCGACTGACGAGTCGGGCGTCGGAGAGCGGCCTAAATACCGAGGAAAGTGGGCGTGGTCTAGCTTGCACATAGTAGCACAGAGAAAACTAGTCAAAGATAAAATGTAACTATCGACAATAGTCCGTAATAGATAAAAATCACTTATCGATTCTGTAACGCCACTGTCCATATCTCGCTTAATTTAAAGGCCTTTTCTTTTCTGTTTAAGCCGCTCTCCGACGCCCGACTCGTCAGTCGGCAGGACTTAGCAGGACCAGCCATACCTCTGAGGATGTCCAACGTAGTATTGGACGAAACGTTAGGAACAGAAGAATTCCATGGAGCACGGCCATATAGCCCGGGAGAATTATCAACAACTGTTGATACGTTGTGGACGTGGGACAGCGGCTGGTCAAATATTTAACAAAGAAATTCGCCAAACAGCTGTGCTAATTGAGAAATTATTTTATTTTCGCTACTAATTTCGGTAATTCAATATGCCAACTTCAACCTCCATATGCACCTCTCGATAATTTTTGAGATGTGGATATGGGGCCTGAAGATGGCATACTGAAATGCCGAAACTGGTAGCGTAAATACAATAAAATAACTTCTCAATCTACACGGCTGTTAGGCGAATTTCTTTGTTTAAAAAAAAAGTGGTTCAAATGGTTCTGAGCATTATGGCACTTAACACCTGATGTCATCAGTCCCCTAGAACGTAGAACTACTTAAACCTAAATAACCTAAGGATATCACACACATCCATGCCCGAGGCAGGATTCGAACCTGCGACCGTAGCAGTCGAGCGGTTCCGGACTGAAGCGCCTAGAATCGCTCGGCCACCGCGGACGGCTTCTTTGTTAAAAATCACAGAGGAAGTTTTCAAACTTATGCGTCGTAACGGAAGACAGTTACGCAGTTTGAAAAAAAAAAGTGAACCTTTAATTCTTTTGCACAGCGTCCTCCCAATGTTGTCCATATAGGGATTGTTCTAACATACGAAAAGTCTGTGGTTTAGGTATTTAGTGGAATATCGGCGGACGAGGTCAGAGGCAAATGAAGCGCCCGGTCGCGTACAGCTTGTTGTTCAAACGGCTGGGGTTGTCCCGCGCACACAAACGGCAGGGCGGCAGCAGATGAAATTCCCCGGCGCGCGCGCCGCGCCGTGTAACCCCGTTATTAGCCGGCGTTCGTTTAACAATTTGCGAGCCCCGGTTTAGCGGCTCCCGCTGCGCGCCGCCCTAACACAACTGATAGCCTGTAAATTCCCATTACGCAATACCGTCGAGCGATGACACGCACCCAATTGGGACGTTAAATTTTCGGGAGCCGCGAGTCGAACAAACTCATCGGTCACAGCTACAAATGGACCGTGTATTAAAAAACACTCGATATATTGCTCCATCGATTTGAACCGATGTACTGTTATTGTTTTGATACAATCGATATACTCTGGGCACCTATGTTTTTTATTTGTTTACACTGCAGGAAAAAAAAATAGTTCACCTGGAAAGACGATGCCGTTTTGGATCCGATGACGACATATGCCACCTGGGGCAGAGCAGATGTACGAAAAATGATTTGAACTTCATATGGCAACAGACAGAGTAGTGGCATAGCTAACAGAGCGACATCTGTGTCTACCTTTCAACAGGGAATGCTCTCATCCAGAAGACTCGGTTTGGTGCAAACGTGTCACGCAAGCACTCGTGCTTCCTACAGCCAACTGTGCGAGCTTGAAAGGGGTCCAATTGTGGCGCTCCGAGTGATGGGATGGTCCATTTGGAGAAACTGGACATGCTGTATCAGTAGTGCAACGATGCTGGTATCAGTGATCACGAGAACGTTCTCACATCTGTAGACAAGGTTGTGGACGTCCACGCAGCACAGACGTTCGCCAGGATCGAAGTAATGTAAGGGCAGCAGTGGCGGCTCGTACAGCTATCAAAGCCCAGATAAGAGGACTTGTGAGTGCAGGTGTAAGTGACGTCCACTTAGATGGTGTTTATGACATGAGTGGAGCCTTGAGCAATATCCTCATGCCTAAAAGCCACACGCAAATGGAAATGCTATCTGACATTAACATCAAAGTTAAAAGCCACCAACTGTAGCCACACGACAAACAAGAGGTTCGACTGAGTTGGAAAATTAATTAATTTAGTCATAAGAAAGAACTCTTAAACAACATTCGTTGTAATGTCACTCATAAAAAAATGGGATATAATTATTAATATGATCCAGGGACTGTTCACATGAATCAACTACTCATGCTCATAAACTAAGGATAATGCTGATACATGGTGAAACAACGCTCTGCTCGGCGGTTTGCGGGTAGGACCATGCGGTGCCATTGACCTGCGGTCGTCGCACGGTGGCGCAGGCAGCAGTCCACATACGCAGAGGTGTCATGGTGAATGAATACGGTGCACCGACTAAGTGTGCAGACGTTTTCAGACGTGCTAATGGCGACTGTGTGTTGAAAATGGCTGAAAGAACACACATTGATCACGTTATGAGGGGTAGAATAGTAGGGCGACTGGAGGCTGGTCAAACACAGCAGGTCGTAGCACGGGACCACTGTGTGCCACAAAGTGTGATCTCAAGATTATGGCAACGATTCCACCAGACAGGCAATGTGGCCAGGCCGTACAGTACGGGACAGTGTGGGGGTGAGGTTATGATTGGTGCACGTACACTCCTGCATGTCTTTGACAGAAGAACTGTAACACCGAGCTGCCATCGTCGAGGAGTACCATGAAATAGAAGATATCAGGGGAATGGAGTGGCCTGCCTGTTCTCCAGACCTAAACCCCATCGAACACGTCTGGGATGCTCTCGGTCGACGTATTGCTGCACATCTTCAAACCCCTAGGACACTTCAGGAGCTCGGACAGGCACTGGTGCAAGAATGGGAGGCTATACCCCGGCAGCTGCTCGACCAACTGATCCACAGTAGGCCAACACGTTGTGCGGCCTGTGTACGTGGGCATGGTGATCATATCCCATATTGATGTCGGGGTATGTGCGCAGGAAACAGTGGCGCTTTGTAGTACATGTTTCGGGACGATTTTCTCAGCTTATCACCAATACCGTGAACTTACAGATTGGTGTCGCGTGTGTTCCCCATGTGTCTATGCTATTATCGCCAGTTTTGTGTAGTGCCCCGTTGTGTGGCACTACACTCTGCAGTGATCCTTAATTTATGAGCATGAGTGTATTAAAATAAAGTAAAAAGTGTGTGAATACTGTGAATAAGAGCAGCTTGCAACAACATTGCTTAAAACAAGATCTGTTCTGAAGAATTTGTTTTAAATAAAAAGTGAATACTAATTATTGGACCTGTGCGCATGGAAATGCTATGGATGGGCTAACAAGGAAACTGCTAGATAAATGGCGTAGGTAAAGGAGACGTAGCATCGATACAGTGGATAAGACTTGAAACAAAACTATTTATTTCTTAAGACAATGATATAAGACATCTGTATAACTGATATTTCCTGGTAACTACATAGGACTGCTTGTGAAACGCTATACATTTCACAATAGAATCTGTTAATTTAGAATCGCGGTCGTAATTATAGGGGGATGGGAAATGTTTGATACTCGTATTCAGATCCACAGCCGGCCGCTGTGGCCGATCGGTTCTAGGCGCTTCAATCCGGAACCGCGCTGATGCTACGGTCTGAGGTTCGAATCCTGCTTCGGGCATGGATGTGTGTAATGCCCTTAGGTTAGTTAGGTTTAAGTAGTTCTATATCTAGGGGACTGATGACCCCAGATGTTGTCCCATAGTGCTTGGAGCCATTTGAACCAATCAGACCCACATTCACTCAAAGAACAGCAAGGACGGCCCCAACATCAAAATGCAACGAAACTAGGAGGTCCGTTCCGCTGTGTTGAGAAATGATTAAATAAAAGAGTAAATCTGAGTGTCACAGTTGCATTTAAAATTGAACCTCGGTTTGGAGAAATTACCTCAACGAGGGCCACCCTTACACGCTTAATACGAAATCACAAACCACAAATACATTAAATAATCCGGACAGGAGATATTTAATGTTCCAAAATCAGAGCAATAAGTGAACTCTAGGACAGAGGCAAGGGGGCGGCAGGAAAGCCAAGCTCACAGTTAACTCGTGTGGCCACCTGGTTCACGGAGACACGATTTCTACGTAGCGTGGACAAATTTTAGCAACATTAAACCACGCAGCCGCGAACGGTTAACATTTTACAGAGTACACATTTGAATAGACAAAGGGTAATGGCTACCCACATGGATGGTTTCCAACGGGCATATACTAAATAAACCAAGAAAATTCACAAAGAGGCAGAATTATCAAGATTCGGAAAAGATCAGAATGTAGACACACGCAGCCCCCCCCCCCCCTCCCCCATATGGTGTCAGTCGAACTGCGCCCAGCGTTTTAAATCTACACACAATCTCTTTCACTACGGGAGCTGGTAAGTCCTGCCAACCAAATACGTATTGGGATCTTTACTAACCTAGCGATATGAGGAAATGTCTAATAGGCAGTACATTTTATAACTGAGGACTTCACCTACAATTATGTGGCTAAGATTTCGTCACTGGCTGTAGTCAGTTTTCCAGTGAAACTCCTCGTGGAATAGAATATAACATACACAAAGAGGTACAAGTCGTATACCAAGGGTATAGCTAGAGACATGCTGAATGAAACGCGTTTGGCTATGAAGAGGATAATCTCTGAGGGCTTCAATTACAGCAGCAGAACGTTATCGAATGATCTCTGGTCATACGTAAAGGCTGTTAGTCTCCACAGATGAAATCAAATTGAAACTGACAAAGAAAATCAGTAATTCTGAGTTCTGCATCCCATATGAGCTGCAGGACTAAAGGCTGTTAGTTTCCACACATAAACTGAAGCTTGAAAAGCAAAAGCAGGAATGCTGAGTTCTGCATTCTATATAAGTACGACCAGAGATCAATCCATAATGTTCTGCTGCGATAGCTGAAGCCTTCAAGCATTATCCTTTTCATAGTCAAACGTGTTTCATTCAGCATGTCTCTAGCTATATCCTTGGTATACGACTTATACGTCTTTTGGTGTGGGTTATATTCTATCCTCCGAGGAGTTTCACCTGAGAACTGACGTCAGCTACGGCTACATATAGATAGCCGTAGTTGAAATCGTTAAAAACTGAACAGAACTCCACGGTCAGATGGAATGCCTGTTACATTATATACAGAATTCCCATCTGAGTTACCCTCAAGCAATGAGGCGTCGAAACAATCATACTTACGGCGCTCCGTACATGGATGGAAGGGGAGAAGCCCGAATAACTAGGGGAAGAGTAAGTACACTCTTCCATGTGCTTCACATTTGTTTCCAGAATACTATTAATACAGTAACTCTCGAGCTGTAGAATGGAGCACAGCTTCTGTGATAAGTAATTTTTCCGTAGTTGCATAATCAGTCGATAAGTGAGTACTTCGTGAAGACAGTGTAGATACCACACAAGAAAACCCGTAGTGTGACACACTGTGTAAACTTGAATGAATCGTAAACGCATCGAGAAAGCAAACAGGTTTCACGGGTCTATCAAACAACATCTCGTTCATCTACAGGAAAAATCTCTCAGCATAAATAAAGGTACAGAGAATGATTAAACTCTGGGTCAGAACTCCATCATGTACTATTTTTAATAAAGGGCGAGAGAACGACGCTTACCGACGTTTTCAGTTGTAAGACAGGCTGTGTAAACAAACTATTCAAACCGGTTACCTACTCTGTGTTGCGCAAGCAACAGATTTGCCTCGTTCGAAAAAGTATTCTTCTCAAAGCCTTTCGCTGCAACATACTGGATGCAAAGCTTGTTATGCAAATACGTGAACTTCTTTAGGGCGTAAAGAGCAAGTGCGTTGCCGACGTGATTTACCCAGCGTGCTCCGACCGCAGCACTTTTCATCCAAGTCTGCTGTAGACAGCGCCGCGCGGCTGCGGTGCAAACTCACCTGCAACAGCAAAGGTAATAATGGAAGAAATATTAATTTCCAACGTTTCCAATGAGAAGGCATAAATTAACTGCTTTCGCATTTTAAATAAAAAGTTATACGTTTGTGAAAACAGGCTTTTATCTCTCTCCTCGTAGAGAGTTTCCAACGACCATTCCGTTCAGCCCTTATAAAGAAGAGATAAGAAATATTTAATTAATACAGAATATAAGTACACAATCAAACTGCAAAAAGAGTTCGCTTGTTGCATCCTTCGAATAATTTCCGTTTTGCTTCGGGTATCTGCATTTATCGAAAAGAACATTGTCCAATACTATCTGGGCTGGTTCTTGTTTGTCTTATCATATGCGTAATGGACATTTGTATGACCTTTTTTTTGTTTCTGACTATTCAGTTACAACATGATGATAACTGTTAAAGGGCAATGAATTACGAATCCCATGTGCTCTTCTTTAGATGCTTCCTACAATCACAGCATAATGTTACATTAGATATTGGTAACTGTTTTGTGCGTTGCGAAAATGTTTTAAACTAACTACACTTCCTACGTCAGTGTAAAACGCACTTTAAAGATATCTGAGCGTAAAGCAGCAAGTTCAATTAATTTGAATACTGTCATGTACATTACGGTAAATTGATAATTTTTACTTATTGACCCTCTGACAGCAACTGAATAAAACACAAATAGATGACATTATTTGTCTTGTAGATGAGCCAAGTGAAAAAATACACTCCTGGAAATGGAAAAAAGAATACATTGACACCGGTGTGTCAGACCCACCATACTTGCTCCGGACACTGCGAGAGGGCTGTACAAGCAATGATCACACGCACGGCACAGCGGACACACCAGGAACCGCGGTGTTGGCCGTCGAAGGGCGCTAGCTGCGCAGCATTTGTGCACCGCCGCCGTCAGTGTCAGCCAGTTTGCCGTGGCATACGGAGCTCCATCGCAGTCTTTAACACTGGTAGCATGCCGCGACAGCGTGGACGTGAACCGTATGTGCAGTTGACGGACTTTGAGCGAGGGCGTATAGTGGGCATGCGGGAGGCCGGGTGGACGTACCACCGAATTGCTCAACACGTGGGGCGTGAGGTATCCACAGTACATCGATGTTGTCGCCAGTGGTCGGCGGAAGGTGCACGTGCCCGTCGACCTGGGACCGGACCGCAGCGACGCACGGATGCACTCCAAGACCGTAGGATCCTACGCAGTGCCGTAGTGGACCGCACAGCCACTTCCCAGCAAATTAGGGACACTGTTGCTCCTGGGGTATCAGCGAGAACCATTCGCAATCGTCTCCATGAAGCTGGGCTACGGTCCCGCACACCGTTAGGCCGTCTACCGCTCACGCCGCAACATCGTGCAGCCCGCCTCCAGTGGTGTCGCGACAGGCGTGAATGGAGGGACGAATGGAGACGTGTCGTCTTCAGCGATGAGAGTCGCTTCTGCCTTCGTGCCAATGATGGTCTTATGCGTGTTTGACGCCGTGCAGGTGAGCGCCACAATCAGGACTGCATACGAGCGAGTCACACAGGGCCAACACCCGGCATCATGGTGTGGGGAGCGATCTCCTACACTGGCCGTACACCTCTGGTGATCGTCGAGGGGACACTGAATAGTGCACGGTACATCCAAACCGTCATCGAACCCATCGTTCTACCATTCCTAGACCGGCAAGGGAACTTGCTGTTCCAACAGGACAATGCACGTCCGCATGTATCCCGTTCCACCCAACGTGCTCTAGAAGGTGTAAGTCAACTACCCTGGCCAGCAAGATCTCCGGATCTGTCCCCCATTGAGCATGTTTGGGACTGGATGAAGAGTCGTCTCACGCCGTCTGCACGTCCAGCACGAACGCTGGTCCAACTGAGGCGCCAGGTGGAAATGGCATGGCAAGCCGTTCCACAGGACTACATCCAGCATCTCTACGATCGTCTCCATGGGAGAATAGCAGCGTGCATTGCTGCGAAAGGTGGATATACACTGTACTAGTGCCGACATTGTGCATGCTCTGTTGCCTGTGTCTATGTGCCTGTGGTTCTGTCAGTGTGATCATGTGATGTATCTGACCCCAGGAATGTGTCAATAAAGTTTCCCCTTCCTGGGACAATGAATTCACGGTGTTCTTATTTCAATTTCCAGGAGTGTAGATGAACTCCATTCGGAAATAAAAAAAGGTCATCAATACATAAAATTCACACTTGAAAAAGAAATCAAATAGATTTTCTTGACATTACAATAAAAAAAGAAAATGGCAAACATAAATTTAACATCTTTAGAAAACCAACATCCACATACACAATAATACATTCCACATTCAACCACCCCCCACAGCCAGATACTTGCAACACTAAGACATATGTTACATAGATTAAACAGAATCCCACCCAACAAGAGAAAATATGAACACGAAATGAGTATAATCATACAAATAGCTAGGAACAATGGGTATGACACACATTTAGTACACAGGCTCAATCACAAAATAAAAACACAAATACAAAACAAACACGTTTCCAGAATACAAGATAACTCACAAGCTGAAAACTTGCAAACACACTCAACAAACACAAACAATGACAACACCACACAGAAAAGAACCAGATGGTACACCATGACCTACACACATAAACTAACACACAGAGTTGCAAACATCCTAAAGAGACAGGGCATCAAAATAGCATATAAGCCTGGGCAAACCCTTCAATCACACCTAAGCCAGCCAGCTACCAAGAAGGACAAATTCCAACAATCAGGAATATATAAACTTGAATGTCAAAGTTGTGATGCAGTATACATAGGCATGACATGCAGGAATTTTGAAACACAATACAAAGAACATATCAGATGTTGGAATTACGAAACAAACCATTTCACATTTGCAGAACATTTAAAACACCATAACCATCATCCTACAAACATGGAACAAGAAACGAAAATAATGATAATAAGCAACCATTACAAACATCTTATACAAACGCAAGAAAACTTCCACATCCAGAAATCAATAGCTAAAAAAAAAAACACGTGATAAATGAACACATACACATCAGCAGAGGCTCCATACTACACTTAATAAAGGAAATGATAAGATAAAACAAAAAATAAGATAAAACAAAAAAACTCACACACACACAAGAAACACACACAGCCCACAAAATAAATGTTTCACACCACACACACACACACACACACACACACACACACACACACACACACACACACACACACACCTCAAAAAATTACATCACACCAATATATATATATATATATATATATATATATATATATATATATATCACGGGTACTTCAACAATTACACCAGAAAGTTTGGCAATAACATTCAATCTTTGGCAAAAACATTTGACAGTAGGCAACAGTAACCAAAACATTGCATTGAAACAAGCGTTCAGTTCATAGTGCTGTAGAATATGGAAAAAAACGCAAATTGACGTTCATAAGAAGAAGAACAACACCAAAAATGCAACAGGAGCGTAATATGTAGGAAATTGCCCACACATCCTGTAAGTACAGTTCAAAACACTAATACTTAATACGAAATCCAATCACCAGAACTGTTTATAACCTGTAGGTACAGTGACCAAAATGTAAATTAAATAGCAAACATATGTACATATTCCAGGAAACAGATGATGCCTTGCAGAAAATAAAGGCGAGACGCGAATGGCACTAAAATTGTGTTTTATTCATTTGGTGTCCGACGGTCCATAAGGAAAAATTATCAATATACCGTAATATTACACGCAACTGAAGAAGACAGTACTACAAAAGTTGAAAACTGACATGTATAGCTTATTGCTTTTGCTCAAACAAAACTGAACTGAATTTTCGGTTACTGCTTGGTGGGACATAAAGCAAAAATTTCATACATCATATTCGAAGTTTTTGCAAAGCCTGCAACAGTCTCATTTACAATTTAAATAATCATGAATGAAACACTTCCCAGTTATGTATATATTTGGTCACGAACCGGCTTTCGTCTTCTTCAGGTGACACGGCATAACCTCAAACGCCGGCATCCCAGTCGGGAACGAGAGGACAGAGAGGGCTGTGATAAGAGGCCAGCCAGTCGCACGCTGAGCGACCCCTCTCCAGGACGACAACGCGACAGCAGCGGCCTCTATGCAAAGAAGACATAAGCGCCGAGCCAGACTGGCTGCGGCCCAGTTATACAAGAAGCTTCAAGACCAGCGACCAGAGTAGAGGTGGCAAAGCTCATTACTTTGCTCGTAAATTATATTTAGCTCAAACTTGGAATTGATATACTGAAGAGATTTCTTATTTTGCCTCTCGCCCTTTGCTTGCGACACATCTGTTTAACACAAAGTTAAATATTGTCACTTTCTTTTCGTAACAAAACTCATTAATTCAATTTGTTTCAATTGTTGTCTAGTGACCCGAGAACAGGTTTCCTAGACTCAACATATTCGACGACTAGGCAGCATTCAACAATCTGAATGTCGCAAAAACAGATAAAATGACGTATGACTTACATAGATATTATTTATGTAGAAGATACAAAAATGACATCTAGAGTTTTTACATAGGAAAGTTTTAAATTTCAGGTCATGCAGAAATAGTTACATTAACTAAAAAAGAAATAAAGTTATTTATGTAGAGGTAAAGTTATTAATGTATGGTGCGGAAAAGTGGCAATTTGCACTAAACAGAGAAAAGTGCGAGGTCGTCCACATGGGTACTAAAAGAAATCCGATAAATTTTGGGTATACGATAAATCGCACAAATCTAAGGGCTGTCAATCCGCCGGCCGTAGTGGCCTAGCGGTTCTAGGCGCTACAGTCTGGAACCGCGCGACCGCTACGGTCGCAGGTTCGAATCCTGCCTCGGACATGGATGTGTGTGATGTCCTTAGGTTAGTTAGGTTTAAGTAGTTCTAAGTTCTAGGGGACTGCTGACCTCAGAAGTGTTTAGAGTCATTAGAACCATTTTGGCTGTCAATTCGACTAAATACCTAGGAATTACAACTACGAGCAACTTAAATTGGAAAGACCACACAGATAATATTGTGGGGTACGCGGAGCAAAGACTTTGTTGGCAGAATACTTAGAAGATGCGACAAACCCACTAAAGAGACGACAGCCTACATTACACTTGCCCATCCTGTGCTGGAATACTGCTGCGCGGTGTGGGATCCGTATCAGGTTGGATTGACAGAGGATATCGAAAAAAGTGCTAAGAAAGGTAGCTCGATTCGCGTGTTAGTGTCACTGATATGATATGCGAGTTGGGGTGGCAGTCACTGAAACAAAGGTGGTTTTCTTTGCGGTTTTCTTTGCTTCGAGATCTATTTACGAAATTTCAATGACCAACTTTCTCTTCTGAATGCGTAAATATTTTGTTGACACCCACCTACGTAGGGAGAAATGATAACCATAATAAAATAAGAGAAATCAGAGCTCGAACGAAAATATTTAAGTGTACCTTTTTCCTACGCGCCATTCGAGAGTGGAATGGTAGAGAAGTAGTATGAAAATGGTTCGATGATCCCTCTGCCAATCATTTAAATATGAATTGCAGAGTGACGATGTAGATGTATGTGGAGATACGTTTAACAATCCATGACAAACTATGTTCATTTTACAATTTCAATCTAGTACTTGTAAGTGATACTTAATTTAACACAGGAAAAAAGGGAACTTGGTTAGGTCGTTTAATACTAACCTAGTATTCCCGTTTCAAACGTCGAGGACTTGTAGAGGGGAGTGAGTATAGAATATTTCGAATAGCAACCCGTGTTCTGAAGCGCACCATTTTCGTTCTACGACGGTTTCAATTTAAAAGTGTAACGCCTCAACGTCTGCTAGGGTAAGAGAAAAGTCCAGATTTGCTTGTCCGGGTATGCAATAGGTTAGACAGGAAGACGTGCACAATGTCTGTAACAACGTATGTGGACGCCACATCGAGCCACTATAGTAATGCGTCAGTAATGGGTCCTTTCTTGTTTTGGAATGATGTAAACACATAATGTTTATGTGTGAACTCAAACAAATGTAATTAAGTGATAAATTGATGTTTTATTATGTTTCCTTTCCAACTGTTACCTAATAATTGTACTGATTTACGCCTAATCTGATTCCTCACGCAGAAGTCGATGAGTTAAACATCCGATTTGAAACCATCGTAGAACAGGAGCGGCACGTTTTCGGGAATGGGTTCCTATGCAAAAATTTATGCACTCAGTCTCCTCTACAAGTCCTAGAAGTTTGTAACAGGAATATCCGAAAATTCTGTGTATATTTGTTGATTTTCAGTATTTCCAGTAGGGTCATCTTTCTGATTCTCTCAACAGAACGTAAAACTTCAAATTCTACATCAAATGAGTGGTTTTCTGTTAAAAGATGATTGGAAAAGTTTGAATCTATCTTCCTTAATCATTAGTTTCTTTAATGTTTACAATACCTGACTGCCACAGCTCCGCATGACGGTCCAATAAATACTTTTCCACAGTGCTTGCAACTAATTTGATACACACCACTCTCTATTATTGAATAAAATTTTGATGAGCTGTTGGTGTTATAAAGCGCAGGTCTGTAGTTTCAAACCTTAATTAGGGTATCTGAGCATGAGACAAGCTGGAGATTAAGAAAGAAAGATTCAATCGTTGCCGATCTTCTTTTAACGTAAAACCGCTCATATGACGTACAATTTGAGGTTGAACGTTCCGTAAAGAAAAGCAACAGAATGTCTAAAATTATGTAGACTGATAAGATAAGGAATGAGGAGGTTGTCCGCAGAATCTGGCGGGTAGGAACGTACGGAAAGCACTGACGAGAAAAAGGGAGAGGCTGGTAGGACATCTGTTCAGACATCAGAGAATAACTTCCGTAGTACTAGAGGGAGCTGCAGGGGAAGACGGAGATTGGAAAAATCACCAGAACCATAACCTACTGCATATCAATAAACACATGACGCAGAATCTTTGTATTAAATATCTACACTCAATTTCCTTTTTCTCGAAGTTCATTTTTTCATTTATTGTTAAATGTATCTGCACATAAAAGAACTTTTTTCCTTCTTTTAGTTAATGTAACTATTTCGGCGTCACCAGAAGTGTAATATTTTCCTATGTAAGCATTCGACCTGACACCATTTTTGTATATTCTATGTACATAATATCTGTGTAAGGAGCACGTTATTTTATCTGTATATGCGACATTCATTTGTCACCTGAAGATGGGCTAAGATGCCGAACGCCGTTTCATGACCAAATAAACATAATTCTGCAAAAGATTAAGAAGTGTTCCCTTGCTTAATATTAATACTCGTATACTTTTTTTGAGCTAACAATAGGTGTCCACTATTTAGTAACACTTTTGCGGTTTACTTTTTTCGGTTGAGGTTGCAATGGAGGAAAACCTAGTTCGATAGTCCAACGCCGCATTCGCAGAACGCTAATGGCTACAAATGTAACGAATGGAGATGATTCTTAAATCGTTCGTGGTTAAACTTCACTTTGATGCTGACTTAATTATTCCATCCAATGTGTTCAGCGAATGCTGTGGCAATAGACAGTGGTAACGTGTGTGTGTGTGTGTGTGTGTGTGTGTGTGTCACGAAGCGCTATAGAAATGGCGGGGCTTCCTCTCATTAGCAAGCATGGCGACGTCACCGGCTCGCGTCATGCGGTCTGACTCCACCCTCCACTGCCGTGCCACGCATGGCCGCCGGAAGGGAGGACTGGTCACCGACTCCCTGGTGTCGTCAGCCAACGGTCTGCGTCGCACGCTTCCAGCATGCTACGAGTAGCAGCGCACGCTAGGAAGTAATTACCGGAACCTTTAAATACTCTCAGACGTTTTCAATGAGTTTTGACACTACTGTGGAGTGACCTGCGGAGATGGAATGTGTTAACATTTCTGAACAGCCCAAGACACTTCAGGAAGGATTTCCAGTTTCCTTCGTTGGCTTCGACAACTCACAGCCAACGTGCCACATTCCGACCTAACATGGACCTCGGGCTACGCTGCAGACCAATCTGTCAGCAAAACCAGGTTTTTGCCTTCACCAACTCGCATCCAAACTGTGACATTGCACCATAACCTAGACCTGGTCTGAAGATGGGCAAACCAGCCTGAAACTGGGAAAGACAAAATAAATCATCATAAAAAAAGTCGCAGGTTTTCAACGTTTCAACTTTTTCAAACAAATTCCTAGTAACAGGCGCCGTAGCTTAAAGCTCTCTACACTGCAGTCAAATACAGTGGCCGAGCGGTTCTAGGCGCTTCAGTCTGGAATCGCGCGATCACTACAGTCGCAGGTTCGAATCCTGCCTCGGGCATGGATGTGTGTGATGTCCTTAGGTTAGTTAGGTTTAAGTAGTTCTAAGTTCTACGGGACTGATGACCTCAGAAGTTAAGTCCCATAGTGCTCAGAGCCATTTTCTTCAATCAAATTCTTAGCGTGCCTGTTTGCTACCTGTGAAAAGATGCATATCCTAGTAAGAGCCTTAGGCTCCGCAAAAATGTCTGTCCGCAGAAGTGTCATTCTGAACAAGTGTTTCAACTCCTTTCGAATATGACATCGTTATCTAAGAGGCCAGAATTAGAAAAAGAGTTACACACGGATGGCCCTTATCTCTGTAATTATTTATTTATTAATTCGTTCACTTAGGAAGCTGCTAAGATCGTGACGGAGAAGACAAAGGGAGTGAAAGCTATGGTAGTACAGAAAAATAGGGAAGAAATGAAAACCAATATAAAAGTTAATGATGTCAAAATCGGTTAGGTGACTCAATTTTGTTATGTCGGTAGTTTAATCACAGAAGACAATACACTAAAGTCATCGGATACCTCCTAATATTGTGTCGGATCTCCTAATGCCCGGCTACTGCGGCAGCTCGTCGTGGCATGGACTCAACAAGTCGTTGGAAGTCACCTGCAGAAATACTGAGCTATGTGGCCTTTATATCCGTCCATAGTTACGATAGTGTTGCTGGTGAAAGATTTTGTGTACGAACTGTCCTCTCGATTATTAAAAAAAAATAATTCAAATGGCTCTAAGTACTAAGGGACCTAACATCTGAGGTCATCAGTCCCCTAGACTTAGAACTACTTCAACCTAACTAATCTAAGGACATCACACACATCCATGCCCGAGGCAGGATTCGAACCTGCGACCGTAGCAGTCGCACGGTTCCCGACTGCACGCCTAGAACCGCTAGACCACCGCGGCCGGCTCGTGAACAAGTGTGGCCCGATGACATGACATTGTTGATTGGGAACCTAAGGTCCACGAATGGTTGCAAATGGTCTCCAAGTAGCCGAAGATAACCGTTTCCAGTCGATGACCGGTTCAGTTGGACCAGAGGACCCAGTCCATTCGATGCAAACACGGCCACCAGATTGAATAGTTCCTTGATGACGACTTGGTTCCATGTCTTCGTGGGGTCTGCGCCACAGTCGAACCCTACCATCAGCTCTTACCAACCGAAATTGAGTCTCGTCTAACCAGGCCACGGACTTCCAGTCGTCAAGGATTCAACCGATATGGTCACAGCCCCACGAGGAGCGTTGCAGGCGATGTCGCACGGATAGCAAAGGCACTCCCGTTGATCGTCTGCTGTCATAGCCCATTAGCGCTAAATTTCGCCGCACTGTCCCAACAGATACCTTCATCATTCGTCCCACATTGATTTCTGTGGTTATTTCACGCAGGGTTGCTTGTCTGTTAGCACTAACAACTCTACGCAAACGCCGCTACTCGTGGTTGTTAAGTGAAGGCCGTCGGCTTGCGCTGTCCGTGGTGAGAGGTAGTGCCTGAAATTTGGTACTCTTGGCACACTCTTGACACTGTGGATCTCGGTATACTGAATTCTCCAACGATTTCCGAAATGGAATGTCCCATGCATCTAGCTCCGTCTACCATTCTGCGTTCAAGGTTTATTAATTCCCGTCGTTCGGCCGTAATCACATCGGAAACTCACCTGAGTACAAATGACAGCTCCGTCAATGCACTGTCTCTTTATACCTTGTGCACGCGGTACTGCCACCATCTGTGTATGTGCATATCGCTATCCCACGACTTTGTCACCTCAGTGTGATACTTAAATAAGAAAAAATTGGAAACAGAATTGGAAAAACAGACATTTACCACTAAGAAAAACATTTTGAGTCTTTTTTGAAAATTTCGAAAAGTCGATTTTTTTACTTAAAATGTTCTCTGGAATATCTAGTGGATTGCAATGTTCATCCCAAGTTCACCAAGAGCTCCGTTTTCGACCTACGAGACGATTTGTATAAAAGTGTCTCCGAAAACGATTCACATCGGGAAAAATACTCTTAGTTTCAACGACGGCATAACGGGCATTATGGAAATTATGAACGTGCTCCAGATTGGGATCGGCCAAGCCTGTTACAACTTCTGCACTAAACCGGACGAAAAATGTGCCGAGCGAGCAGAGCAGCGTATGGCAGAAGCTGCCAAAGAGGCCAGCACGAGCACCATGGCTACGAAAAAGATTGAGGATGACCTCCTTTTGGATCTGGAAGGATTGCTGTATAGTCCGGGGATCGCAAACTACAGGCATGTTGAACTTAACTACAAAAAATGTAACTCGTACGTAGCCGTTTCGCGATATCTTCAAGGGTCTATTTCCGGCTCACGCTTTTGTCTCTATTTTGTGGGAAAAATTATAGAAATTAGTATTTTTCAATTACCCCACGCATTCTGACAGAAAATGTATTAAAAATTACTTATACAAAATTGTTTTGTTACAAGTCCAATAGAAGAGTTCCGGGAGTTCTCGCCGATGATCAGTGTTCTGGCTGCAAGGGGATTTCTTCCACTTGGTGCAGCACTTACAGTGGGCGTCGAATGTGGACACAAAAATGATTTCTTAAAGACAAAAGTGTAAGAAATGAACCTATATCATCACATCTAGCGTTACTTTTTATTTTACCTGAAGAAAAATTGCGAAAATCATCTATTTTTCATGCATGCAAAGAGGGCTAACCCTTTAAACAGTTAACATATGAATCTATTCAGAAAATCATTTGTATGAAGTACATCGCTCTATGGAAGACGGACTCTGGGTAAATTGGAAAGAATCCAAGCTACTGAAATGTGAATATGGTGGAAAACTGGCTGTACGGAAAGAAAAGCCAACCTGCTGTGCGGCTGGTCCCGCCGGAGGTTCGAGTCCTCCCTCGGGCATGGGTGTGTGTGTTTGTCCTTAGGATAATTTAGGTTAAGTAGTGTGTAAGCTTAGGAACTGATGACCTTAGCAGTTAAGTCCCATAAGATTTCACACACATCTGAACATTTGAAAAGCCAACCTGGAAGTTGTAAGGGACGTCATTAAAGAAAGGAGATTATTACAGGAAATGGAAAAGAGAAAAATACAATTTATTGTAAATGTCATCGGGCAAAACTTTCATCATCAAGAGAAAGAGCTGGGAAGGAATGAAGGTTAGTGTTTAACGTTCCGTCGACAGAGCGGTCACTAGAGAAGAAGCACAAGCTCCGATCACGAAAAGATAGAGAAGGAATTCGGCTGTGCTCTTTTGAAAGGAAACACTGCGTCATTTTCCTCGGGCGATTTACGGAATTCGCAGGAAACCTAGATCTGGATGGCTGGTCGGTATTCGAACTGTCGTTCTCTCGAATGCGAGTCCAGTGTACTAACCACTGCGCCGTCTCGCTCACTGGCGACGAAAGGAAGATGACGTCCTAGGAAGAAATATTTGGATGACATCGAGAAGAGGATAGAATGGGACAACTGTAGGGAACTGAAACGAACTGCCAATGACAGCTGCGTCTAGAAGCCTTTAGCCATCTGTGGAGCAGTGTTGTCCGACAAAATTCTTGGTAATATATCAGCCTTGTCATCCTTAACTATTCGTTACTATCATAAAATTTTATTTTTGTGGAACTGCACAGCCTCAGCGTGTTTTGAAAATGGAAACATGGTCCAAGTAGGCTCTATTCTTTTTATTATCTGTGGGATCTGCCAATTTCAACCTTGAGTCATTTTCATCACGTATCGTAAGCTTCCAGCTTCATTTTACATTGTAGTACATCTCTGGTATATGTGGAAGGGAATATGTCTTACTTCGGTGCGCATGTGGCACAAAAACAATACAGTATTCTACATGGTAACGTGTATTAATAGACACCTGACTCCACGCCCAACAAACGTCACCATGTATAATATTGTATTGTTTTTGTGCCATGCACAGATGTAAAACACAAGTACCAGCGATGTATTACAAGGTAAAATGAAGCAGGAAACTTCAGATACGTATTTGAAAATGACCCAAGATCGAAACTAGCCGATCCCACAGATAATAAAAAGAATACGGCCTAGTTGGACCATGTTTTTACTCTAAAAATATTTGTTGCTAGTTCTCAAAGTAGAAGACTGTGATATGATTACTCCACGAAATATCTCTGACACCACGGCAATGAGCTGAGAGTCATAATCATTACCATGAAAGCATCGAAAATTAAAGGAAAAAAGCGCTTATTTAAAAAAAAAATCTTTGGAGGACTGTGCCGTTAACGTGTTACGAAGGTCTGAATATTACACTAGCGTGTGCGACAGCCAACAGATTAACCCTACTGCAGAGAACGGCAGATGCTCACCTACCATCCATTTAGACTTCCTCGCCAGCACAGAAGTGCTAATGCCCCAAGTAGAGTCAAATCATTCTCACCGCAAGCTTGCGTAGAAGCCTCCATTTCAAGGAAACGCTACTGGAGAAGTGTTAAAAAGCGAAGCCTTGCAGCTCGCAATAACCTGTCATACTTTCCACTTACGACTCGTTGAAATAAATTACAGGATCGAGCTTGCAATATCCCTTTAACGCGTGATGTGCGCATGTAAGATTGAGGGTCTATAAAAGAAAGTGTGTGCGTTAATCCTATGAAACAGCAGGATATTTTGTTTATTTACGTGACTGCATGTAAGTCTAGCTCTTGTCATTATTTTGTTGAAACACTGAAAAAGATATACAAGTAACACACTGCTGTTTGTTAGCAACTATTTTAGGTTGCAAGTTGCCAGTGTTGTTTTTTTTTATAATGCAAAAACCGGCAACAACTCCTGGCAAGCAGAGATGATACACAATATACTTAGCAATTCAATTAAATAAAAACTTGACAAAGATGATCATTATGCAGACTGCAGGTTAAAGCAATAATACGTGGAGCTCACATCCTCTATATACATTTCAGCACTCTGATACTACCTTGTTCATGAACAGAATAAAAACAAATAGGGTAACTACTGTGGCGCTTTTGAACTGGAACGTATCAGTATTCATTTTCGGGACGGTGTGGAAGGAATTGAGTAACTCTTAACACAACAGAAATTATCATCGCATTTATCGTACAGAAATGCAGCAACCATTCTTTCGCAGCGGTTACACGGAACAGGAAATATAAATTCAGATAATAAGAAAAACATTTCAAGAGTCATGCCTTACAATTCTTAATCAATTGTGGGGCACATTAAACTAGTAGTAACGATAAACACACGCTCCAGACACGCAAGGAAATGTAGAGGTACAAGAATCTGAGGATATCCTACCAAAACAAACGTACTGCACCCGACTTCGCTACGCTGATTCAACGTAAACCGAGGTACGCCGTCGGTGTGACTGAAGTTTCAGACCTTGGTATAGTCCCTGGACTCTCACGTAGTGCAATCTGTTACGGCGTAGAGTCAGTCCGGCACGGCAGTCGGGAACGACAGAGAAGAGACGACGGTGAGAAGAGGTCAGCAAATCGCACGCTGACCGGACCTCACTCCAGGACGACAACGCGACAACAGCGGCCCCTATGTGGGGAGGACATAAGCGCCGCACCCGACTGGTGGCAGCCCACTTCGATAGCAGCTTCAACGTTAGCCACTTCGTTAGCCGACACATCGTAGCCTCTTTATTAGCAATCTCTACGTAGCTCAGTTAGAGATCAGCAGTCACTGCAGTTCAGTTGATTTTGTATGTCGCCCTTTGCTTGCGACACATCCGTGTAATCAAAGTTAAGTATTGGTATTTGTGTTGTTGTAATAAAACTCATTAATATGAGTTATTGGATTGTTTGTCTAGCGAAACGAACACGCAGGATTCCTAGACACAACACAATCCAATCAATGTGGATTTTTAAACATGGCAAATTCCCAGAATTTGATCAGTTGAATCAGTGAGTTCGAAAAGAGGTTATGCTCACTTTTTTTTTCAAATTATGTTTATGCTAAGATTGTTTGGTGGATCAACGGGTCATATCCCATCATCTGAAGTGCTAGTTGCAGAAGAGATCATGTCCAGAGAGAAGTACGAAATTTAATATGTTTGTCGTCTTAGACGCAGAACTGGTAGCCTAACCGCTACCTCAGTGTGCTATTACGGTAGCAAAACAAAAATGAAGTTTGAGGTACTTATGTATAGACGCTTCATTTTCCGTAGTGATTCTCTGGAATTATTGAAGCCAGACCGTTCATTGATGGACATGTTTTCCAGTTACCACTGCTCAAAAGTGGTTGTAAGACAGATATTCCAGCTAAACAAGCACGTAGTGGATCTGTTTCAGTAAACAAGAATAACTAGATGAGGTAAAGAAGGTTCAACAGTGCGAATCTGACGAGCAGAAGCCATTTCACAACAGTATCTGTCAGTGGCCAGTGGAGGACGGTCAAAAAGATAAAAGATGAGTGAAAAATACCCACCATTTTCTGCTTTGCTTTGCTGTATTTCGATTGTTGTTGCATTCTGGGTACATTATGAATAAACCTGTATGCTCATACCACTCTTTTGTTGCTGGACTAAATATGAATGTTATACACTTGCATAACACACTCGTTCCGTTGCAAACAGAACGGTAGTTGCCTCTTCAACATCGTCAGGTTCGAAAAGGAATCATCTTCAGTACATTCTGTTTGGAATACTGACCACACTCGGTGGCTAAAGTATAATGTAATCATGTATATTGTTCCAGCCTGTGGCCAGTTACTACATATCAGATCCACGATACTACGCTGAAACCCGTTGAGTAGTAAAACAGCTTTTTGTGGCCCTTGAAAAATTTAATTTTTAGGTCGCGACTCCTTTTTCAACTCACTAATTCAATTAACACCGCAGTTTGTACCAGACAGGCAAGCGTGATTTCTTTGCGTGATTCATTACGCAAAGAAATACACAAAACCGAGAAGTTAAGTTAGCCATCTACACTGGAATAACAATCGAAACATTTCTGTAACATTTGAAGGAGAAAGGAGGCACTGTGAAGGCCCCTACTCAACATGCAGTACAGGACTGACCTACGAACCAGGTGTCTCAGCACGCAAAAAATGTATCACCAAAACTGAACAATTAAATCAACAGTATGCATGGAAATAGCTAGGAAAACTCTTCCGTGACATAAGACAAAAGGACGCACTACAAAAGCACATACTTGACCTGTAGCACATATGTCCTATGACCCAGCGGTCTCACACACAACAGAAGTGCCACTAAAACTGGACAGTTAAATCTGTAATATATACCAAATTGGCAAACGGAACGGATTCTGTGAGAGAAAAGAAAATCCCACACCCGTAGTAGACGTACCAACTTCTAGCAAATCCTTTGACAATGTACCTACAAGAGCAGCGTGGCCAGAAATGAACAGCTCCCAGTCCACCTACCATCATGGTATGAGACGTAAAAATGATCAAAAACTGATTGAAACCGGTAATCACAAAAATAATGGTTTCTTACGGTCGTGACTGTTTATGGTCGAGACTGTTTATGTTCATTGCAATTTATCTTACAGCTTGTCCTCAAGATGGTTTCCCACGTTTTGGTAGTTAGGGCTCAGCGCAAACAAATGTTAGCTGGTACCCCCCTCCCCCCTCCACCCACCTACCGCCCCGTCATCAGTGTTTGTAAACCACCAGTTACTTGGCTTGCTTTTTTTACATCCAGAAGTGGCAGTAATTTGAAGATTTCAAGCTGCCGATGCTTTCTGTCTGACCATTGCCAGTAATAATAATATTAATAATTGTAACTGCAGGCTCCACAGAAATGTTGGGGCCATTGTAAAGCTTGTGTTGTGCTATCAGTTTTCTTCGTTTACTGTTGTGAGTAATGAAGTAACTTCTAGTCTATTGCAGGTATTATCTACCACTCGGAGAAGACACATTCAGGAGACATTTACATATATGATGTATGAGATACATATACTTCATTTTTCCTCTCATAGATGCATGGTACGAAGTACGTGCGTAGTGGGTAGAGTATGTGAGAAAGACGTGCATGCACCATTTTGTATCACGCATTAATGCTACACCTTGGGAAAAAATATTATAACTGGTAATTTAGACAATCAATATTACATTTTTACGAAAGTGAGATTATAGTAACGATTTTTTAAAAATAATTTGTTGTTGTTGTTGTGGTCTTCAGTCCTGAGACTGGTTTGATGCAGCTCTCCATGCTACTCTATCCTGTGCAAGCTTCTTCATCTCCCAGTACCTACTGCAACCTACATCCTTCTGAATCTGCTTAGTGTACTCATCTCTCGGTCTCCCTCTACGATTTTTACCCTCCACACTGCCCTCCAATGCTAAATTTGTGATCCCTTGATGCCTCAAAACATGTCCTACCAACCGATCCCTTCTTCTAGTCAAGTTGTGCCACAAACTTCTCTTCTCCCCAATCCTATTCAATACCTCCTCATTAGTTACGTGATCTATCCACCTTATCTTCAGTATTCTTCTGTAGCACCACATTTCGAAAGCTTCTATTCTCTTCTTGTCCAAACTAGTTATCGTCCATGTTTCACTTCCATTCATGGCTACACTCCAAACAAATATTTTCAGAAATGACTTCCTGACACTTAAATCTATATTCGATGTTAACAAATTTCTCTTCTTCAGAAACGCTTTCCTTGCCATTGCCAGTCTACATTTTATATCCTCTCTACTTCGACCATCATCAGTTATTTTACTTCCTAGATAGCAAAACTCCTTTACTACTTTAAGTGTCTCATTTCCTAATCTAATTCCCTCAGCATCACCCGATTTAATTTGACTACATTCCATTATCCTCGTTTTGCTTTTGTTGATGTTCATCTTATATCCTCCTTTCAAGACACTGTCCATTCCGTTCAACTGCTCTTCCAAGTCCTTTGCCGTCTCTGACAGAATTACAATGTCATCGGTGAACCTCAAAGTTTTTACTTCGTCTCCATGAATTTTAATACCTACTCCAAATTTTTCTTTTGTTTCCTTTACTGCTTGCTCAATATACAGATTGAATAACATCGGGGAGAGGCTACAACCCTGTCTCACTCCTTTCCCAACCACTGCTTCCCTTTCATGCCCCTCGACTCTTATGACTGCCATCTGGTTTCTGTACAAATTGTAAATAGCCTTTCGCTCCCTGTATTTTACCCCTGCCACCTTTAGAATTTGAAAAAGAGTATTCCAGTCAACATTGTCAAAAGCTTTCTCTAAGTCTACAAATGCTAGGAACGTAGGTTTGCCTTTTCTTAATCTAGCTTCTAAGATAACTCGTGAGGTCAGTATTGCCTCACGTGTTCCAACATTTCGACGGAATCCAAACTGATCCTCCCCGAGGTCTGCATCTACCAGTTTTTCCATTCGTCTGTAAAGAATTCGCGTTAGTATTTTGCAGCTGTGACTTATTAAACTGATAGTTCGGTAATTTTCACATCTGTCAGCACCTGCTTTCTTTGGGATTGGAATTATTATATTCTTCTTGAAGTCTGAGGGTATTTCGCCTGTCTCATACATCTTGCTCACCAGCTGGTAGAGTTTTGTCAGGACTGGCTCTCTCAAGGCCGTCAGTAGTTCTAATGGAATGTTGTCTACTCCGGGGGCCTTGTTTCGACTCAGGTCTTTCAGTGCTCTGTCAAACTCTTCACGCAGTATCGTATCTCCCATTTCGTCTTCATCTACATCCTCTTCCATTTCCATAATACTGTCCTCAAGTACATCGCCCTTGTATAGACCCTCTATATACTCCTTCCACCTTTCTGCTTTCCCTTCTTTGGTTAGAACTGGGTTTCCATCTGAGCTCTTAATAATAATTTATTATCGTGATAAATACTAACCAGTTAGTTTTACTCCTCAGAAAATTTCATGCTCTCTCTCGCTGGTTAATTACCCAGTGGTTGGGAATCATTGCTCTAGGGGCTGGACGAACATTTATCTCTTGCTCTAATTTTTCTCTTCGAACTTCCAATTCCAGTGGAGGAAGTTAAAAGGGACTGTGGATTAGTGTCGCCCCATTCTGTATGGGCTACGCCACATTTTACTGCGTCTTATTTGTTCAGTATATAAATACTAAATTCATTTTCTATTTTTCTACTACCTGTCTCCAGTCCCTCCCTGTCTATAAATCCATATGTCTGAAATATCTGTTATAGGTTAAATCTCTGATGCTGCCACGGTTTTTAGATAAGCTAAGTTTTATCTACACACAGGTAACCAGCAGCAGATACTTCAGCAGGTCCAATTCATTCATTGTTTAATTTGATTATCTCTCTGAAGGCATACGTTTGAAAGTCACCACGCTTCAGCTGACGTTCATTTATACTCTGACCGGTCACACTAATGTGACCTCCACCTACGTTCGGCGTCAACGCGCAAAAGCCACACACAGACAGCTAGTGCTAACTAGCAGTGGAGAGGGTATAAAGCGTGTCGGAGGGACGCGGAAAACAGTGCAGTCGTTCTCGTAATGCGCAAACGGAACGATTTATCTGACGTCAATAGGGCAAGATAGTTCGCTTTCGGGCCAGAGAAGGAAGCATTCCCGAAACGGCTATGTTTATAAACTCTTCGCATCCAACACTAGTTAAAAGTATACCGTGTGTGGCAAAATGGCGATGTAACTGTGGCGCACCACAAGCCGTTGATGACTGGGGTGAACGACGCAGCGGAGATGTGTACGAGAGAACAGACATGCAACTGTTGAGCAACTGATTGTCCAATGAAACAAGTGACTTCGAGCAGTGTCTCCTCAACGACCGCTAACCGAACAATACTGCTATGGGCCTCTGAAGCAGGGACCCGGTTCCAGCACCCATGCTGATAGATGTTCATGGCGACGACAGCTGGAAATTGTACGTAAATACTGCAACAGGACATCCACCACTGAGTAGCGACAGGTGGTCTTTTTTTTAGGTGAATCACGTTTTATGCTCTATCAGACAGGTGGCCGTTGGCGTATACGTCTCAAAGCAAACAGTCTGCAATGATCGTCGGAAGGATGCGAGGCTGGAGGGCATTCCCTGGGTCATCTCGTCATTCGGTAGGCCACAGTGGATCAAAAGAAGTCTGGAAGTGTCCGTGGGACTGTGTTCACCGGTACATGCAGTCTGTTTTTCTACGGCACGATGGCATCTACCAGAAGGACAACACAACATGTCATACAGTTCGCAGTGTACCTGTGAGGTTCGAAGAGCAGCAGGATGGATCTACTGTACGCTCCTGGCCACCAAACACCGCAGGTTTAAACGCAATCGAGAATCTGTGGGACCACCTCGGGCTATTCGCACCATGGATTCTCAACCGAGAAACCTAGGCACAGCTGGCCACGACACTGGAGTCAATACCTTCCAGAATCTCAATGACTATCTGTCTGCACGTTTCGAAGTGTTCCGCGCTGCAAAAGGTGGCTATTCAGGCTTCTGACAGGTGGTCACATTAATGTGAATGGATAGTGTATTTCTGTATATATCAACGGTTAATAGAATCCATGTTGGGGCACCAAGGAATCGACAATTTGGTAATGGAAGCACTGTCGAGGAACAAACACTGTAGATCAATGTCTTTCAATGAATGGCTGGTAACAGTACTGGGTGATCAAAAAGTCAGTATAAATTTGAAGACTGAATAAATCATGGAATAATGTAGATAGAGAGGTACAAATTGACACACATGCTTGCAATGACATGGGGTTTTATTAGAACAAAAAAAAAAAAAAAAAAAAAAAAAAAAAAAAAAAAAAAAAAAAAACACGTTCAAAAAATGTCGAGCAGATGGCTCTTCATCTGATCAGAATAGCAATAATTAGCATAACAACAGAAGACAAAGCAAAGATGATGTTCTTTGCAGAAAATGCTCAATATGTCCACCATCATTCGTCAACAATAGCTGTAATCGAGCAATAATGTTGTGAACAGCACTGTAAAGCATGTCTGGATTTGTGGCGAAGCATTGGCATCAGATGTTGTCTATCAGCATCCCTAGAGATGACGGCCGATCACGATACACTTGCGACTTCAGGTAACCCCAAAGCCAATAATCGCACGGACTGAGGTTTGTGGACCTGGGAGGCCAAGTATGACGAAAGTGGCGGCTGAGCACAAGATCATCACCAAACGACGAGCGCAAGAGATCTTTCAAGCGTCTAGCAATACTTTTTTTTTGTCTAATAAAACCCTATGTCATTCCAAGCGTGTGTGTCAATTTTTACGTCTATGTATACATTATTCCGTGGTTTATTAAGTTTTCAAATTTATACTGACTTTTTGATCACCCAGTACTTCGTTCCTTGAACCCAATTTGGATAGTTCGCACTGATGCTCAAAGAAATGGGGCAACTTCAACGCTCGTGCGAGTTCTATACAACACGCAGAGCTCCACAAACGATCAGCGTATGTTTTAAGGAGATGACTAACGGAGGCCTTATGAGATCTTATGATCCTGTGAGTTCACGTCCACGAGTCTAGAATTTGACTCACAGCACCAACGTGAGTTTTCCGGAAGCAGTGGTTTGTCACTCGCTGCGGATTAGAAGAGACGCGAGTGTGCGGTGCGGCGACCTTTAAACAAAGCGGGCGGAGGCAGCGGCAGCGGGAGCGGAGCATCTGGTGCTGACGTCACGAGGTGTCCCGGCGCCGCCCTGCGCGGCTCGGCCCGGCCGCCGGCAGATCGATCGCCGGCGGGGAAGGGGCGAGGAGAGGAGTGTGGAGGATGGTAGGGGGGAGGGGAGGGGAGGGCGGGGCGGCGCTGCCCTTCCGGACGGCCCCGGTCCGGTCGCTGCCACGCCGGAAGTGGCCGGGCCGACGGAACGGGGTCAGCCGAGCCGTAGCGTCAGTGGACCGGGGGGGGGGGGGGGGAGGCGGTCGGAGCGTCCTAATCCACTGC